>NW_027223752.1:54068586-54696086 GCF_028538775.1 Myotis yumanensis | reverse complement strand
TGAAGATACAGATACTATTTTATTTCATCCTTGCAACTTCAGCCCCTAAGTACAGTGCCTGGCAAGCATAAGAAATGCATTTGTAGTTGTAGAAGGAAGGAGGGGAGGGAGCAAAGGAGGGAGGAGGAAGGGAAAGAGCCAGGGACTCTGTCTTTTATTTCTCTTCTCTTTGGCCCCTGACAATAATGCCAGACACTACTGTGAATACTAACACATTCCCAAATATTGTTTGCTGTACAGAAAGTATTTATTCATCGACTACTTATTTACCAAACAAAGTTGAGTGCCCATTGTACATAAAGCACTGTGCTGGGATCCCAGGAAAACACAATGCCAATCCACTGCATCCCTGTCCTCCAGGATCTCACAACTTAGAGACTCATGCATGAATCATCCAGCCATGATCAACTGTGATCACACTGTAACACAGGCCCCCAGACTTCCCTCCCTACTCACCACCCAGCAAAAAGGACACTTTCTTCCTAAAGGGTTCCTTCCTGACATAGAGAAGGAAATTCTCCCTCTTCCAGCCGTAAAAGAGAAGGGGGAGAGTTGACCATGTCTGGGTGCAGCTTGCTCATCCTTAGGAAGCCTTGGAAGCACCCGCCCCCCCCCCCTGCCGCCCCCCGGCCCCGCAGCCTCTCTGCCCACACCCACCACACCTCCGACTCAGCACAGGGAGGGGCTGAGGTTTACTGAAGAATGCCCCATTTATCTTTCTTTACAAGGGCCTACCATATGGATCAACCAAGGCGAAGTTTTCCCAGGACCCAAGAGGCAGGGTGTGATGCTCTAAACATCTCTTCCACCACTGGGAATAGTAAACAGTCTAATGTCTAAATTCCAAAAGAGATTACTGACATTGTTTATAATTAGCATGCTAAATAAAACCAAGACAAGCTACTGGCTTTCATAGCCCTAGCCATATTATACCTTTGGAAAATGTGTGTGTATTAATATATGTGTGCATGTATACTCATATACATATATGCATGCACACACACACACTACTTGTAGGTCCAATCTTTCTGAAAGTTAGAATAGAACATGGCTACAAAACACATCTACCACATGGAGATAAGAAAGGCAAGTGGAATAGCCTTTCTCCTTCACCCTACAGACAAGCCAAGGATGGATTCCAGGAAATTGAATGGACCTGGGAGCAGCTAAAGAGGGAAACACTGCAGATTAACCACATTTCCAGAGCTAAGCTTAAACTGGAGGATAACTGAGACCACTGAGTTGTTACCCTCCATTAGTTGTTTGGAGATTACCAAATGGAAAGGCACAACCCATCTTCACGCACAACACAAAAAGAGCACCGAGTATTGAAATCGCTAGAGTTGTCTAGCCTCTGGTATCCCTTTAAAAAACATCAATAGCCTGAACACTTAACTCAGTCCTCTTCTCAACCTCTTTACCTTTCCTTCAAAATTATATTTAGTGACCTTTGTAACTCATAGATGAGAAGCAAAGCAAGGAATTTCTCTGCGAATATGTCTCTCTCTGGAATTGTTGTTGTTCATGATAATTCTGATGACCTCCAGAGGAAAATGCTGAAAGTGACGTTACTGAGTCAGAGTAAAGGCCAGTGTCCTTAAGTCTTGCTTCCAAGTATTTCATAACCCAATGTGTAAAACCACAAGCAGGCCATCATTGGGGAAGATCTTGAGTCAAGTTCCCTAGTGGGGAGACCTCCCATTTATATTAATTATATTTCACAGAAAAGGATCTACAGCCAGTGCTTTCACATTAACTGAGAGTGTTTAATCCCATTTTCAATGACCCAGCCAGCTCAGTCCAATGACTGGGAATGTTGTAAGTGGCTTAAACACAAAACTCCAACCAGAGATAAAGACTAAAGATGTTGCATTTTTCTGAGAGAGACCTGTTATTTCCCCTTATGGAGCAGTCTACATTGAGCATAAGTGCTCCAAAGGAAAGAAAAGGGGAAAAAAAAGAGCCCATAAACTCATGATTGGATAAGCAAAATGTGGTATATCCATACAATGGAATATTATTCAGCAATAAAAAAGGACTGAGTACTGATACTTGCTACAACCTAGATGAACCCCAAAACATTGCATTAAGTCAAAAAAGCCAGACACAAAGACCACATATTGTATAATTCCATTTAAATCAAGTATCCAGAAAAGGAAAATCTATAGAGACAGAAAGTAAATGGAAGAAGAGGTAGTAATAGTAAATAGAAATGAGGGATCTTTCTTGGGTGACAGAAACGTTCCACAACTATATTGTGGTGGTAGTTATACAATTCAATGAATTTACTAAAAATCATTGAATTATTCACTTAAAAGGGGTGAATTTTTTTTAAATATGGTTTTAGTGATTTTTTTTTAGACAGAGAAGGGACAGGGAGAGAGTGAAACATCTATGAGAGAGAATCATTGATCGGCTGCCTCCTGTTATGCCCCCTACTGGGGATTGAGCCCGAAAGCCAGGCATGTGCCCTGACCAGGAATTGAACTGGCAGACCTCTTGGTGCATGGTACGATGCCCAAGTGAGCGACATGGGCCAGGGGAAAAAGGGCCAATTTTATATATGTAAATTATGCCTCAATTTTAAAAAGGTAGAAAGAATAAGTACAGTGTATTCTTTGCTGGATCCTTAAAAATGTTGGGTCTTAGCCATGTGGTCATAGGATGTCAGACCCGGCATTAACCTGTAGCTCAGTGCATCCCTGAGCTACACCTGTAGCTCACCTAGAGAAAGAGAGGCCCTTAGGAGGGAGGGTGATGAAAACCAATTGCTCAAAGCCACTTACATAAATAATGGTTGAGCTGGGATCAGAACCCAGGCCTTTTGATTACTTGTCCACTAACACGCTTCAGTTTATCTTCATTATTTTGCTTCATGCAAACTTCTAGGGCATTAACCATCTGACAAGCTGATGTGCCTGAGTCACCGATCAATGTGTTTTGGAAGATATACCATCCTGGATAACCCATGATTTAATTACTCTTTGCTTGCATTAGTGCTTGTATATTTCACAAGCACATGTCTTCTTGTCTTCTCAATATTTGTTTTTGCACAAAATCTATGGCTGTGTATTACCTTTAGACTGAAGATTCTTTCCTTATGCTAAAGATTCAAAGATGAATTTTTTAGAAGCTGAATCAACTCTGAAAGTCTTGCTGCTTCGGTACAACCAATAGCAAACATCCTAATTCAGACTAGCCACAGGGGCTCATCTTTCTAATAGAAATGTAAAATAGGTCTTTATTTGATACAAAATTAAAATGTGATCCAATTATGCAGAATATGAAGGAACTTGTTGAATTACAAAAAAAAAAAAAAGTCGCACTCACTAATTTAAAACAATGATGCGAGAGCCTTAATTACCATGGGCTTTACTACTGTTGCTCTCAAACAGTGCTAGAATATGATGAGAGACACAGCTATGCCTAAGATAAAACATTCATAGAAAGACATGACCCCTTTTTAAAAAACAGATGACAAAATTAAGAATTTTAATCAACTTTTTGGAGAAAAACTGATCACCTTGAAAATTACTAAGTTTTATGCATTGACCAATGAATGGCATGAACTTATGTGTCTCCCTAAAATACATAGGTTGAAGTCCTGATCCCCAATGCAAAGGTCTTAGGAAGTGAGGTCTTTGAGAGGTAATTTGATTTAGATGAGGTCATGAGGATGTGGTCCCCATCATGGGATTAGTGCTCTTATAAGAAGAAACACCAGAATTTCCTCTCTCCAATATGTGAGGGTACAGGAAAACGATGGCCATCTGCAAGCCAGGAAGAGAGCCCTCATGAAGAACTAAATCTTCCAGGACCTGGTGATACCATTGTAATTAACCTAGTTATTAGTAACAGGAAAGGTCAAATATTATAGGCATGTCATTTAGACAGCTTCATCAGGAAGCTAAAGCTTTATACACCCCAGCAGACTGGCCAAAGAGAAGATATGCCCATGCTTAGTAAAGTTTGAGGGACTAGCGAAGGTACTTTCTGTCAGTCACACCTGGAAACAGATCATTGCCCAGAAAAGGTGTGGCCACTGTAAGGGCTAGAAATTTGGGATATTTAACCCCCCAACAGAGGAGTTCACTCTCTTGTGCTCGTGGGCTCCCCCGGATTCGCCCACGTGGCCCATGACCATGCGGGCCCCACATTCAACGGAATAATGAACTGAAATTAGCCTGGTGCAGAACTGGACCAGGCTGCAATATGAACACTGGCTTTGCTTCTAGCTCTACACTTCTTTTATAACTGGACTAAGAGAAACGGGACTTTGGAAACACAGGATGTAATTCCACAAAAAATAAAAATCCTCACTCTCCCATGTGAGTCTCAGAAAGTTATTTTTCTTGAGATATCGTAAAGAGTCTACCCCCAGCACTCGGTGGGGAAAAGGATACCTCAATTTCCCCAGTAACACTTGGTCTGGACTTCTCAGCTTCCAGGACTAGTCTATGGTATTTTATTATTGCAGCCCAACCTCAGACAACCAAATACTTACTCCCTAGTTATGTAGACCTCTGTACAATTCATTACAGTGACCAAGGTTAACTGGTTATACAATGTCCCTTTTTCAGGAACTCTATCAGGGGTTAGTTATTCATGCGCATTAAAATATGTGAGAAAATATTTAGCCTTCCTCAATCTGCATTTTGCAAGGGGCTATTCTTGCAGTGACTTACTTGTACATTTATAGCCTATCTCTCAATGCTTTTGCCTTGGCAAAAAGTAAAAATTTAAATAGAACTGCATATTTAGCTCAACTTCCCTGTCACAGAACCAGTCCTTAACTTTCTAAAATGTATGACTGTAGCCTCAAAATGATGCCTATTTCCAAACTGCTTCACTTTGAATTGTCTGTATACACAGGGGCCAGTTGGATGGATGCTCCCTGGATGCTGGCTGTTCCCCAGGTGTCTCCTCCTCAAAGCACAGGGGGAAATAGGCAGTTAAGGAGGAAGGGAAGAGCTTCGCTGACCAGTATGTGTGGAAGCTCAGGATTTAAATATAGGGATGACCTCACACTCCCAAAGGCTCTGAACTGCCCCTAGGGATCAAACTTGTCCAGCCAGTCTTTCTTTCTCTAACAACACCCAGCACTCTTGCCCTGAGTGACCCAGGTGATACCTAAAGAAGGAAGAAAAGCTCCCAAGCTGAAGTCAGCCCTTTTGCAATGAGGCCTGTCTGAACCCTAAACCACCTGATCTTTGGGTAAGGAACAAATGTTCTGTTTCAAATCGCAGAGGTTAACCCCACATCGAGTATAACAGAAGAAAGTAAAATAACCTCAAACTGCACAACCTGTAAATGATCAAATCCCACATATGCTCTAATTTTCTCAGATGACTCAGTTTACCTAATTTGTGGCTATGGCAGAACCAGGAATAACAGAAGTATGTGAGGTGGGCTAAATCCACAGACACATTTATCTTAAAAAATATATGAATTTGCCCTAGCCGGTTTGGCTCAGTGGATAGTGTCGGCCTGTGGACTGAGGGGTCCCAGGTTCCATTCCAGTCCAGGGCACATGCCAGGGTTATGGGCTTGATCCCCAGTGGGGGGCGTGCAGGAGGCAGCCAATCAATGTTTCTCTCTCATCATTCATGTTTCTATCTCTTCCTCTCCCTTCCTCTCTGAAATCAATAAAAATATCTGAATTCATAAATTCAATAAAGTGAACTTATTGAAAGCTTGATCAATAAAGAAAAATTGCTCCACTTTCAGCCAACGAGGTTGATGGTCATAAATATCTTCTGTGACCCCATTTCCATTCAGGATTCTTATAGATCAGGGGTGGGCAAACTTTGAGGGCCACAATGGGTTCTTAAACTGGACCGGAGGGCCGGAACAAAAGCATGGATGGAGTGTTTGTGTGAACTAATATAAATTCAAAGTAAACATCATTACATAAAAGGGTACGGTCTATTTTTTTTTTTTTTTTTTAGTTTTATTCATTTCAAAAGGGCCGGATCTGGCCCGAGGACCGTAGTTTGCCCACGGCTGTTATAGATCCTTACAGTTTTTCAAACTGACACGGGGCCCTTTAAAACATAACCAAATCTACTCGGCTTCCTGCATCTCTGCACAGAAAGCCCGTGACCCTCAGCTTTCACTGGCTCTTGGGAAGGTGGCCAAAGCGAGAGAAGTCAAGCTGGAGAACTCCCCAAGGTGGTTCTCAGGTAACCAGCTGGTTAGATTTCATCTTGTGTGGGGTTAGCTTTGCCTCACTAGGCAAAGGAGGCACTTGGCCTGGGTTGAGAATGATTTCTGTCTTGGTTTCTCCAGGGTTTGATTCTAAACAACCCAAAGAAAGGCTCTGCTGTCCTGAAGGGCACCTTTCAAAAGAAACAAAAATAGGACGCTTGCTTAACAAAAGGGGACTGTTTGGCCACCGAAGTCCCGAATGGGGTCTGACCGTAGAACTGGAAGGGCTTTCTGCAGAGTTAAAAAGACGGAGAAGAAAACAGCAACAAGAAAAGAATCATCATAGAATCACCCACTCCAACCTTCCTTCCCTCTCAGAAGTGCCAAGGGATAAAATATAAACCTCTTTGAAGAAAACTCCAGCCGGAGCTCAGCTTTCAGGCTTTAGAAGACACTGGCATCCCAAGGCCTCCCCACTGTCAGATCAAACACACACAAAAGGGCCCCCCGATATCTGCCTGGTTTCCCCCAGACCATAAAAAACAGGCTTTCATCTTAATCTACTTACCACACTGTGCGGGAAGGTCTCTACTTTCACAGCACAGAGATAACACACATAATTCATATGACGTATTAGTGGAAGATCTACAGGGAAAGTATTTAGTCAGAGCTCATTGAAAACAATAAGGAGCTTGGCTGCCGCCTTAGAAGGCAAAGGCATGGCCCTGCCAACGGGCAAAGACCCCCCTTGTCACACTCGCTGGAGTTAAAGATAAGTCCAGCCTATCAGTATAGGAATTAAGTCAACAGGTTTTACACAGTCCCTCTGTGAGCGACAACATTATCAACTTCCTCCCATGACCTCCAGAGGCTACTGCAGATGTGAAGCCCCCCAAAACAGTTAAGTGCCAGGAGCACAGACTGGCAATCCCACTATAGTCATAATCAACATCGTCCCCCATCTGCCAGTAAACACTTGTACATTTTTTCTCCTCTGAGTTAACAAAAAAAAAAATCTTCCATTTAGTTTCCCATGGCTAGACCCACCCTTGGAAGACCTGACCCCCTTCCTCAAGACCCCCTTTCATCTTTCCCTCCTACAAAGCCTTTCTCCCAGGGCAAGGTGGAAACCTCTTATAGCCACCATTCATTCCGTTTCTCCCAGCCTTGAGGTTCTGCCAATTGTGAGGCAGATTCCCTTTAGAGACAGGATAAATCAATGCTGGGCAGAAAGATTAAAAAAAAAAAAAAAAGGCAGCAACTCCTCAGTCATCAATTAGACATGTTATGAAGGAGACCACCATCAAAGCAGATACAACCCACTGCAACCAGAAGCAGCAAAGTGTATCAGAACCTCCCTCTGGATTTAACACACTCTTTGTTTTCTATGTCTTTAGTAACAGTAGTATGTCCAGGTCTAAAGCCAGTTTTCTGAGATTGTTTTCTCTTTCACTACACCGATCCATCCCCTTTATTTTCTCAACCATACCTACTTGGACTCTAGGCTTATTTTTTCCCCTGATATCACTTCAAAACCCATGAACTTGACCTGGTATAAACATTTCACCTTCTGTCCTAGCCGGTTTGGCTCAGTGGATAGAGCATTGGCCTGTGGACTGAAGGGTCCTGGGTTTGATTCCTGGTCAAGGACATGTACCTTGGTTGCAGGCTCCTCCCTGACCCATGGTTAGAGTGTACAGGATGCAACCAATCGATGTTTCTTTCTGTCTTTCCCTCTCCCACTCTCCCTAAAAATCAATGGAAAAATATATTTGAATGAGGATTAACAAAAAAAGAACAAAAATTTTTCACCTTCCAATTGCCTGTCGAAAATGCTACTCCATCATGTCTCCAGCCCAGCTGTCCCTCTGAGCTCCAGGCTCTTGCTAAAATATTTTTCCCTCTAATTCCACAAGTAACATACTAGCATGATCCCTTCCGGACCCACATTTCCAATGGCCCATCAAACACTGCCCTGGCACCTCCAACTCCCCACCCAAAATGGAACCCATGCATTCTCCCCTCTTCTCATTCCACTCCAAGACATTCCAAGTAGTAAATCAACCCACCTCTAGGATAGATTTCTGTCATTGCCTCCATCATGCCCTTCCAATTCCATCTTCTGGGAAATTCTACCCTAGAGTCCACCTCTTCACCCATTCAAGCCCCAGCCTGCAGTATGTCTCTCCAGAATTATCACACAGATCTCCTGTCTTGGCTCCGTAGCTACACTATCAATTCTCTATCCCAATTTCAACATACTTATACTTAAACTAGAGGCCCAGTGCACAAAATTCATGCACGGGTAGGGTCTTTAGGCCTGACTGGCAATCAGGGCCGATCAGGGCCTTCCAGCTGCCAGCCGGGGCCTCCCTTCCCCGGCTGCCAGCTGGCATCCAGGGCCTTCCTTTGTTCTGCACCACCCCCTGGTCGTCAGCGCACATAATAGCAAGCAATTGAACTCCCGGTCTCCCGGTTGAACTCCTGAGGGGACAATCTGCATATTAGGCTTTTATATATATATCTAGCCTACAAATAAAAAATCAGGTATTTTTCACTTGCTCAGAAATTTTCCATAAGAATAAGTTCAAAATGCTTAGCCTAACCCCTGCCTACTTTTTCCAACCACATCTCCTAATTCTCACCAACGTACTTCATACTTATGCTAAGCTACACACCTCAATCACACTACCTGAATGTGCCATGAACTTTCACCTTGTGTAAACTGGCCACGAATATCCTCCCACTTTTTTGTCCTCTAGGCAAATTTCTCTCCATTTTTCCAAAAGCTAGGCAAAGGTACCCACTCCAGTGAACTTTCCCTGACTCCTCATGAAGGGTTTTCTCCCTCTTCTGTGTGCTATATACTTTGTAAGTGTCTCTATTCTAGCACTCTTCAGATATTTTGAAATTACAAGTTACTTTGTCTGTCCTGCCTATCAATTCCCTTAGTTCAACTTTGTATCTCCATTGAACAAGGGACCTGGCACATAGTAAGTTCTCAATAAATATTTGATGGATCAATGAAAGGAGGCAATGTACAGCATCACCTTTAAACATCTGAAACTTTCAATGAATATTAGATTTTCTTGCCTCATCCCATTTTCCCCTCAGCTGGCTGGTTCTTCATATATTGATTCTAAACTGCACCATCATTAGCATCCCAAGGGCATTCACTGAATGCTAAAGTAAGAGACAGAGATATGGGATAGAAGACTCAAGACAATCTACAACACTGCCCTGAAGGAACTGAGACCAGTGAGAAGATAAACACAGCTGAAGCAGCAAAATGTGACTTAAATAAGGACTATAACTAATGAGTGATAAAACCAGAGTGTGTTTGCTACTAAGAAAATAATAATGGGAAAGACCAATTAATAAAGGGATGTTGTCAAACACCATGGCAATTTTCATTAAAACATTTTATTAGACACAATTCAATATTGATACTTTTCATTGAGGTTTGCAATAAAATTTCTCCACTAAATATATTCCTAATCCAGAGGCCAGGCATTGATTGATGCTGTGTACTCTCCCCTCAAATGTTCATAGAGTTTAAAATCAACCTTGTTGCCCTAGCTGGTTTGGCTCAGTGGATAGAGCGTCAGCCTGGGGACTGAAGGGTCCCAGGTTCGATTCCAGTCAAGGACACATGCCTGGGTTGCAGGCTCGATCCCCAGTAGGGGGCATGCAGGAGGCAGCCAATCAATGAGTCCCTCTCATCATTGATGTTTCTCTCTCTCCCCCCTCCCTTTCTCTCTGAAATAAATACAAATATTTAAAAAAATAAAAACATAAAATCAACCTTGTTGCACTGAGATAAGGGGAGTGCATAGTGGTGTGTGAAGCAAAGTTATTTCAATAGTTTGGTCATCAGAGCAAGCATTATATATATGAATGTTAAATATATTCTAAACTACATAAAATCTCAACTCCTTAATCAAGGTCTTTCTGTGGTTCTGGGTTACCAAGTGGTGGTGTTGACAAAGCTACAGAGGCAAAATCCTGGAATGACAGCAAGTAAGAGATGGAAGCTCCCAGTAAAATCCCTTTTGGATGGCCCTGCAGGAAAACATGGAGTCTTGAAGGCATCAATCCAGATTGGAGGTGAACCAGGTAAGCCTTCAGGATCTCCCTGGAGATACCACCATAATGGTTGGAAACTCGGGAACAATTACTGCTAAATGACCCCCTAATGTCAGGCCTTCCGGGCAGGGGGGTGGTGGTGGTGAAGGGATACAGTCTGGAACCAAGACAAAATGTAATACTCTCTCAGAATTCTGAATTTATAGATCTCACCGGGGGAGAGGCCCCATTTGTTTCTGCCTTCTCAGATTCTGTTTCTGCTCGAGGGTTAGCTTATAACCTCTGGCTTAAAAAAATGCCTCTATCTTTCTATTGTGAAAGAAGTTCCTTGGCCTTTAGTCCTTCTTCCCAAACTTAAGAAATATCAATTACTAGAAGTTCTCAGACATGGTAATGAGGATGAAAAGGTTGAAACAAATACACAAAAGCCTTGTTTTTCAACCTTACCCTTGATGGTATTTCTGCCTTAGCCTGTCATAACTGATAGCTGTCCCCTACAGACTCGTCAAACTATTAAAAGGCACCACAAGGCCAGTATTTTTATGGTACAGTATTATAACTTCTCCTTGATCTACCTGAATATGCCTATGTACCTATGGGTATATGTGTAACTACATGTATATGTGTGTATGTATATGCATATGTGTATACACATTTATATTTAAATATATACAAATTCACTTTTTCATGGAACAAGGGCTTATTTTCATTGACTGACTGTTCAGTATTACAAGGGTTTCGCAGCAAGAGTCTGTTTCTTAAAGACCAGCCACTCTAAGTCTGTGTGTGTATGTGTGTGTGTGTGTGTATCACCCACACTATCACAATACAAATTAGACAAAATAGATGCTTAATGGTGTAATTCACTTTACAATGGCACTATTATTACAGCGTTACTCTATTTTCATTACTACTGCATATTTGAATCCGCTTCCAACATGTTTGAGTGCAGAAATAAAACCCAATCACAGTGACAATTAGTTCTATAAAAGTCATGTAGTATATCAAAACTAAAGCATTTCCCAGCAGCCCACAAAGACGGGATTCAACTCTTGGTTCACTTCTTCTAGCTTGCTATGCTTCCACCCCTACTATACTTTGACCTATCCTAGGCTAATTACAAGCTAAAATCAATAAAAGAGCCTTAGCAAGTTCTCTAAGAAAGGACATAATAATCCATCAGCACACCCTCACCTTGTGCTAGCATTATTTTCCTGGGTTTACCCAATACCATTGTGTACCAATAACTACTCTTTCTCATGCTGCTCTCTCATCAGCTCAAATTCTGTAACAGCAGAGCAATTTCAAGCAGGTTGTGAGACTCTGAGAGTATTACTTGCAAAGTGCATGTAAATTATTAGATTACATTACAAGTGAAAGGCTCAGCAGTGGGTCACCATAGTGGAGCATTAATGTAGAACAAGTTGAATGGAACCCTTGCAGACAAGCTTCTTCAACATGATTTTTTTGGCAGCAAGGAGAAAGTGAGTACAAGGGTAGGGAGGGCGAGGAACGATGGGCTGCTGCAAAATGAGATGTGAGAGAACGTAGCAGCACAGTGGAGAGAGCTGCCCCAGCCACAGTGGCTAAAGGGGCAGCCAGTGGGTACCACAGGAGTAGTGGGGGCAGGATGGAAGGTGGCAGCCAGACATGGGCCTTCCTCTATCTCAGCTCAAGGGATGGGGTATAACCTCAGGGAAGTCAACAAGTGGCTGATGGGGTTGAACTCAAGCGTCTGTCCTCACTTGGCAGGATCCATCCTGTGGCAGCTGAGTTGAGGGACTACAGCAGGATGCAGTCCAGGAAAGGAAACTGGCAGTAAAAGGAAAGGATTTAGGACTTTGAAGCGCTGGAACTCCTGCTTATTTCACAGAGAAACCAAGGAAGAATGCTCTAAGCAATGAGAGCTGAAGACCTGAGCATATGTTCCATCACCACCACCAAGTGCTCCATCATGAACACCATGTGCTCCATCATCACCACCATGTGCTCCATCATCACCATCACATGCTCCATCATCAACACCGTCACTGGAGCCACACTTGATGTGTGCTAGGCATCCTGCCAGGGGCGGCAACATGCAGAATCCTGGTATTCTCTCACCCACCTTGGGAAAGTCAGCACTACCATCATCCCCAATTTCCAGGTGTTGAAAGAAATAGACTGAGGGTTAATGACCTTACGTAAGGTCACACAGCAGACCTGGCCTCTGGCCTATGTCTGTCTCACTCACGGCAGGTTTGTAACAACCATGCATGCTGTCTCCCAACACATCCAGCTTTGGTCTGAGTGCTCAAGCCTGGAACAGGCCTGAACCTGCCATTGAGAGGAGGCATGATGGATCCAAGGCAAATGAAGGGGGATGAACAAGGGCAGATGGGTCCAAACCCAAGGCCCAGTTAGAAGAATAAGCAGGTAGAAGCTGTGTTTGCAGAGTTGGGAAGTGTAGAGCTGGATCTACTGAGGAAGCAAACAGCCTTGCAGAGCAATGTGGGAGAGATTATCTGCACAGCTAATGAGCACTTACTTTCTGCAAGGCACTGTGCAGGAGTGAGAGAGTAATTCCTGGTGCTGGTCTCCTGGGGGTGACTAGACTTTTACCCAGGAAAGAACGCTATAAGACAATGCAAAGGAACCTGGCAAAAGAGGAGGTTACATGTTGATTGAATGAGCAAGGCCCACAGACTGACTACTGTAAAAGACAGGGTCATGGGAACTGCAGAAGGAAGAGGATGCATCCTATCTAGAGCTAAAATGATTGTAGGATTTAAATAAGCAAAGAGAAATTGGGACATAACAAACAAGGGAGAGTGGGTGGGTGAGGGAAGGAGGATAGAATTAAGTCACACAGAAGGAATAGGGGTGAAAAAGGCCATGCCAAGATACACTTAGAGGATAACCATCAGAAGTATCCCAGACAGTAGGCTACATTGAGAAACAACACCACTAGAATGTAAGATCCAGGAAGGAAGGGCTCTGACCTCTCCTGTTTGCTGCTTTATCCCCAGAGACTAGCACAGTGCCTGGCACATAGAAGGTGCTCAACAAATATTTGTTGAATGAAAGAATGCCATCTCTTGCTTTTACACAATGACTTTAACTCTAGGCAAAGGGGATCCCAGAATTTACATTCTAAGCCAGTCTAGGCAGAATCATACCTAAATGTAATAGTGTATTAATGAGCCTGTGCTAAAAGTGGCATAAAGATAACATATGATTACAAATAAGTATTTACATTGTTTTCCCTGCCCCACTCCCTCCCTGAAATCATAATGTGGAACACCTAGGGTTCAACATCAGTTATGGAAACCCTCTCTCACCCCCGCTCCCACCACAGGGCCATGCCCTGCAGAAAGGTGGCTTCTACCTCATGCCCACGACAGGGTTTTTCAAACTGCAGGAGCAGCCCCAAAACAGATCATAAAAAGTAAGGTTGGTGGCTGTGACTTATATTTTGTCTTTAAATAATACAACAAAAATTATAGTGTATCACAAGTAAAGCTTAAATATTTTCTGTGAAAACTATTTTGTGTGTGTGTGTGTGTGTGCGCGCGCGTGCAATGGCTCACAATGCAGTATATTTCCTTATTGTAGGTCACAGTATAAACACCTGAAGACAATGCCCTAGAGGGGCAAGAAATTCCAATTTGGGGGCACGCCTTTTCACATTCCAGCTGAATGACCCTGTCTCCCTGGCTGAGGGTGATCATCAGAGGTAATACTCTTCAGGCCAGTAAGCTTGGTCCACCCTGAAACGTCGAAAAATCCCACGCAACATGATAACTTCAGAATCAGTTCCTTCGAGGTATCCCCAGTTTTACAACACACAATGTTATTTTGAAATAAAAATTTATTTTTTTTAGTTACAAAAATAATACATGCATACTGCAGGAAACAATGAAATACAGAAGAGCACAAAGGAAAAAAAAACTTGTAAATGATCCCACCATCCAGAGACGACCACTTTATAACTTTATCATTTAGGTATATGTGGTTCCATATGTTAATATGTGTATATGTGCGCATGTGTCTACATGCACACATATACACATAGAAATACACATACATATACACATACACACACTATAGTTTTCACAAAGAGGATACCATTCTGTGCACAACACTGCGGAAGCTGTGACTTTTCACTAAGCAATAGGTCATAAACATTTCCCCCAGTTAAGAAATATTTTTCTAGTACAATATGATTTTCACTGGCCATGTAGTATTCCATTTGCAGACTTGCTCTTGACATCTCATAAAAGGCACAACCTTAAACTGGCTGCCTTGCGGGAGGACTGCTGCTGAGATCCATCCTCCCCCACCACCATTCACCCTCCCCCTCCCAGCTGCGTCTAGCTCCCACAAGCACTGAGTACAAGATGCTCAGCTCCATATCCTGTCCTTTACTCTCCACTAAGCCAGACCGTGACGCGCAGGCACTATTTTTATGCTTTAGAATGGCTTTACTGACACAGCCACAAGCTCCCTGGCTAATTTTTAATTAAAAATAAAAATGACCAGCGGGATTTTAAAAACTAACAATTACTGACAATGTTCCACTATTGATGAACAGCCAAAACACCTTGCGCTGACTTTCATAGATATCCACTACCTAATGCTGGATTAACTCCTGTTCGTCTTAGTATCCTCGGGGGCTTTTCCTGGGAGACGGGAACTTGATGTTGTAGCTTATTGGAACTTGAGCATCCTGGCACAGCACCAAAGTGGAAGGAACTAATTATTAGGTAAGGAAGCAGAAGACTAGTGTTGCAGGCACAGCCTCGCTGCGTACTAGGAACGGGAGCTCACACAATTAGATCTCTGGGTATCGGTTTAGACAAGAGGCTAGGCCAGATGATTCATAGACCCCTTCTGGCTCTGACAGGCTTTATTCTAATAAAACATGAGAAGTGGCAGCACCGTATTTCTGTATCTATCTCTGTCTATTATCTATTATCATATAGATAGAGTAAGCACTACAAATCTAACTTACACCCCCAAGCTCCAGATGAGAAATTTCAAGAGCCCTTTCAGAGTAGCATCAGCTTCCTCCCTGATCCTCTGCGAGGCCTCAAGGAAGTTGCAGAACCTCCCTGATGGTCAACCTTCATCCTTTACACCGTGAAGGTTTACATCTTCTGGGCGGACAGCCCGGCCTCTAGAAACTGTCCACTCTCTGCATAACCGTGTTCATCAGAAGGGGTCCGTGCGCGCCAGAAATGGTAACACACACCTCTGGCAATTTCTCACTTGTCATCACCCGTCAACTAACACGGTCACCAAAAGAAGAATCATTTTTGATTATCGGAGTATTTCATTTGCCTCTGCTTTCTCAACGCTTCATTACCTGGACAATTGAGAATTATGGGCAGTTCACCCTCCCTGTTGCCCTGTCCTTCCAGACATCATGGCCCCATCACACAAATGTTCCTAGGACTACATGCTATATGGCTACTGTGGCCTTCTTACCATGTGCTGGGTTTATTACTGTGCAGTGAAAACGAAAAGCAAGGCAGTTTACTGAAGAGTTTTTACACTTGCTAAATATATCTTGTGTCTTCTGTGATCTGTATGTTGAAAATCCATTAACTTCTATACAGTGGCTCCTTCCCCATGACTGGCATCGATCGTATGGGATGATGGAAGCCTCTTTGCTTCTGGAGGGCAGACTCACATCTGACTGTCTTTTCTCTGTCTGTGTCCATTTCTTCAGGTTTCTTTAAAACTATTTGGAAGAGTCAATAAACATGCTGATTTCTTTCACACACTAGGAAGCAGATCACCGTGCCCTTCAGCCCTTGTCCGGTTCTGTTTTCCCAAGTATTCCCTTACCTGCCTTTGTCAATTGGCATTCTCGACAAGTTCATCACAACTTCTCAAAGTGCCAACTTTCCCTCTTTCCATTGCCCTTGTTAAAGATAATTTAAAATTAGAAAGGCACATTCCCAGACATTTCAGAGTCAATTCTAATTTCATTTTCTTTTTTGCATGGAAGGCTCTTTTCCCTCTAAAGATCCCCTTCCTTCATTCACAGCCTCCCCCCTCCCCAGCCCCAGACAGGCATTCTGAATTTCTGTATTCACTGCTCCATTCCCTTATTTCACCATGCTTATCTTTTCCCCAAAATACTTCACCCAGCGAAACACACTTTAGCTTGTGGTTCTCCTTCCTTCACTCCACTTCTGAGAGAAATGTCTGTGTCTGGAGATTGTAAAGTCACCTTCAGGAAAGAGGCATACAGTGGCTGTCAATTAATCAGGATAAGACAGAAAAAATTACATCGTGTGCAGCTCTGCTTCTCAGTACATGCAGTTATACTTTGGGGATCAAAAGGATTTCTCCCAACACAACCTAAAATTCATATTTATACCTTTTGTTTTGCTATAACTAATTCTTTACCTAGCAGCACAATTAATGTTCTGGATTATTTAAAACAGTGATTACCATACCTCATTATAAATTTAAGTGTTGGTCCCTCATTTCTCCCCCCAACCCCCATTCTGTTTTCACCTCTATTCTTCATAACCTGCCTATTTATCCTTGGTGGCATTCTTTGCTTATAAAGTAAGTCAAGTGATTTCAGATCCTGTAGTTTTTATTCCCACATCTAGTTTGACATATAGATTTTAAGCCAGCTTATTTTCCCCCATTAGCCACAGACCCAAATGTCACCATTCTTATCACGTATACAATTCCATCAAGTTTCAGAGTGTCGTTTACACACAATTTTATTTCTTCTTACTCCTTTCACACACGCCTACCACTTAACGTACAGCAACTTCGCTGCATTTATATTTCATAAACTTCATCAGTATTCAGCCAAATTCTCCCTCGAAGTAAGCCAGGTATTTTTAACAGTGTGCTACCTCTTTCACAGGCTTGAGGGTCCCAGGCTAAGTGGCACCCTTCCTTGTACCCCAAAGAGTTTCATCTATTATGGTCTGGACCTAGGAACTTCCTGATTTCAAAAAAAACCTTTCAGATAGTTCATAATCAAACCTCAAATGCCCAATCCCACTATTAGAGATGACGTAAGGCTGACGGAGCTTCAGAGAACACCGCCCCGGGACAGCCACTACCCAGGGAGGCCTGGAGTCCTTCAGCCCTTTCCAGGATGTGGGACACCTGCACTCTCTGCTGTCAGGGGGACACTGCAAAGGGCTCCCCAGCTGGCCACCAGGGCCTCGGCTCTGTGGACCACATAATCACCAGGAAACCACAGCGCCCCGCGTTGTCCATGTGCCACAGCACATAATGTGATAAGACAGTTTGCAATAATGACGCGTCAGGTAAGGCCATTAACATCTGTTGGGGGTGGAAAAACTCTTCCATCAGCTCAAAGGAATTGTTACCTATAATTCCTGTTAACATGAGCGTGCAAAAACAGAAGCACCAAGTGAGCCTGCCTAACCCATGGCTCTGGCACATGGATTCCTCATCATGCCCCGCTCCCTGCTTCTCAGGATGTCTTTAGAAAATCTCCTGGGTGTTTTTACTACAAAAGCAAAAAATAAATAAGTAATTGGGATGTCACAAAAGCACAGCAAGTCTCCCCCAAGCTGAATTCCCAACACTATGACATCCAAGGTATCAAAAGGTAACTGCAGACTATCGTTAAGTTGGGTCCCAGACT
The DNA here is from genome assembly GCF_028538775.1 of Myotis yumanensis. Taxonomy (NCBI): domain Eukaryota; kingdom Metazoa; phylum Chordata; class Mammalia; order Chiroptera; family Vespertilionidae; genus Myotis; species Myotis yumanensis. The sequence goes on along the minus strand of NW_027223752.1, from coordinate 54,678,220 downwards.
AAGTGGCACCCTTCCTTGTACCCCCAAAGAGTTTCATCTGTTATGGTCTGGACCTAGGAACTTCCTCATGAAGTTCAAGTGGGACGGCCCTGGGAAAGCCCGCCCCTGCTGGTGTGGTCCCAGGGATGCTCCTGCAGGTAGCAAAGGCCTCCGCTCAGAATAAGAGTTCCTTTGGGGGGAATCTCAGTGCTCTTTATTGATATTCTTGAAAGTCTTCCTTCTAACCCTGGAGTTTCCTATTCTTCCAGATTTATGAACCCTTTACCAAAGACACACCTTGAATATATCTGAGCAAAAGGCAACATTAGTTGGCATTTCTATCTACCATCATACAGGGGAGTAGTTACAAAATGCTACTATGTTACAGTGCATAACTTATTTGTGACTACAATAGCCTCCCTGAATATCGGAGAATGATTTTACATCCTCTACAACTCCAGAGAAAATATCATGGCTCCAGACTTGGGTTGACATTTTCCCATAAAATAAAAACCTCAATTAATCAGAACCAAATAATTGAACTGAATTTCTATTTTGCTTCTTGCAACCTGGAGAACAAGAGAGACAAATAACAAAACATATCGCTATCAAAGATTTAAAAAAAAAACAATTTTCAATATGGAGTCAGGACAGATCTAGTCCAATCTCAGATTCCGTCCCTACTTACAGTTTCTACAATGTACAAGGAGAATTCATCCTCCGAACAGTGGCCCTGTGGCACCATAAGATCCTCAAACCTCAGAGAAAGATTCGGTTACATCCTCAATGTTCTTTTTAGGGTAGAAAATGGGATCTGCATATTTAAAAACTACATTCAAAAAGAAAAAGACCAAAACATTTCTGGTTAATCTGTTTGTAAAAAAAAAAAAAATTCATCAGTAATATCTTGGTGCCCGTATAGAAAAATCACGGTTTACTGAATATTGATCAACACTCAAACACTGATTATCTGAGGACTTTTTTTGAGGCATGAATTCAAAATGACTCAATTTTATTTTTCTTAACATAAAGCTTAATAAGATGGGTGAAAAATTTAACAGCTCATTTCCAAACTAACACTTCCCATCATGTAGAAGAGAAAAAAAAATTTTAAATGATAAATGAGAGAGAAAGAGAGAGAGAGAGAGAGAGAGAGAGAGATCCTAGATTCCCAGCAAGGAAGACAGTCTTCATATTCACAAGGGCATTCCAGATTCTAGGTAGGGGCCTAGACACAAGGCCTTCACAGCAACCCCCTCTTGCTCTGGAAAACTCATCACTGATCTGGAGTGAACGGGTCAGGAACCTCCTTGAGGCAGTGCGTGATGTCTACCTCACAGTCCCTTCACGTTGGCTCACAGAAGACAAAGAGGGTAAAGAGGGTGAGCTGCAGGAAACGTCATATGAGGAGAGCTGCATTTTCTATAAAAAAGTTTTGGCGTTTCGGGCAGTCACATTACGACTCTCCCCAGACACCTGAAATATAGTTAAGCATTTTGCTTCTACAGACACCGAAGTACGTATTTAAGCTAAGAAGCACAGCTCGTCAAGTAGACTCGAAGGATGGAGGGGACAGAAAGAGAACACTCAGGTAAAGCGCAGATGCTGTGGAGAACATACCACAGAATTCCCCGTGAGACCCAACTCAGTCTGTCCTCCCGACATCACACCACACCTTCCTAAAGGCAAAAATGGGAGAACTGTCTCCCCCAAATGGAAGAAAAGCGCGCATCTGAACTCAGAAGTGACAGGTGTGTGGCGCAAGGAGTCCCAGGGGCTTGTCTCGGGGTGTTCCAGAGGTCAGCTCTGGTAGGCTTGCTTCCCAAAGGGATCAGTTGTCACCAAAACTCCTCAGAACATTTTTCAACCAGAGGCACAACTATCGCTGTGAACATTCTGGGACCTGCCTGCATCGCATTTAGGAGTCTAGTAGAGAACCGGCACCTCTGCTGCCTGGAAAACTCGAGCTTAGGGGTCTCATGGTTAGGGGTTCCCACACAGGCCCCATATTTCAGTACCAGAAATAGAGACATTTCCTAAAGCCAAGGGCTCCTCATAATGCCAGGAGGCTTTGGGAAATTCCAGCAGGTGACTAATATAAAAAGAGTCTGCTCTAAATGTTTGTAGCCGCTGAGGATTTGACTTCTGGATTAATAATTCAATTTTTTTTTTTTTTTAAGAAATAAGGGGAAGCAACAAAAAAGGCTATCATAAATATCATCAAATGCATTTTCTAAAATTATTCTATTACATTTTTAGAGGGTGTAATTATAACTGTTTTTATGAGCAATTTACTGGAAAATTAAAGTCCCTTGGTTTAAAAAATAATTATTCTGTCCCTCTGGCAAAGGATTTTATCCCAGCCAGCATCTCTTTTAAACTATGGGGCCTCATTTGTTCACTGTGGAGAGCTGGGTCCATGTAAGAAAAGTTGACCTGAGAATCAGTCTCTAGAGAGGGGTCTAAATTGCCAGGCAAGAGCACCTACCAGAAAGTGAATCAGCTGAGACTGAAGGGGTGAGTGGAGGCAAAACACTTTCAAAGTCAAAGACTTGTGTGGTTCTAGAATTCCTCAGGGCTATAGGCCTTGTTAACTGATTTTAAATCAATTTAAACTGAGCTTCCAGGGGATTCGATCTCAACCCAACTGAGCTTTTCAGTGTTAATCCCATCTTTTGGTTTCGATTTTCCCCTTAGGTTGGCGTGCCCTAAAAGCATCCAACCTTCAGCACTGGCGTTCCAACCCAACCGTGTGGCGCCCGCCCGCGGTGAGGATAACTCCAGTGAAGTAAAATATGTAAGCTTCTGGCATGCATATAATAAGGAGATTCTGGAAAAGGGTTTTTAACAACAGTTATGTCACAATGCTCATGGCTCCCCGAAGCCCCTGAAAAGCCTTGTTAAGTTAAAGATTCGCTGTGGTTTTTCCTGCTTCATTCTTACTTCCCATGTTGCTTCTTGCCGTTCTTTTTTTTCCCTTTCATTTTGTCAAGATGGGACTCCATGACACCAGCCAACATGTATACCACCTAGAAAACGGGGCAGTTTTCATGAAAACTGCTAACATTCCCTGCCCAGTTTTTAGGGAAGAGAGAGGTCAAAACCTCACATTACAAAGTCACACATAGAATTTTGGAAGCTCAGGCACAAACCATACACAGCCAATTCACACATGGATTCCCAGGAGTTCGGAATTTAGCAACAGCTTTAAGTCTACCGAGGTAATGTCTCATGAGGTCACCTCAATGTCATGAGACTCCAGACCACAATCTCTGTGGCCTTCAAACACTGGCTGGAGGATGTGAACCCTGCAACCTCTCAGGAAGGCATCCCCCAAGTCCGAAAGCTTCCCACTTCACCCAATGCCAAGAACTCCACTCAACCATCCTTGAGGCTGAAAATGCTAATTATAAAGTGGCGATGTTTGCTTTTCCTCTGAGCTGTGTGCCTTTATGTTTTAAGTATTATAAAGGCATAATCACCTAGTGTGTAGGTTAATTTCTTTCCGATATTGTAATTTATGCGACATTAATACTGGATGCCAGCTCCAATTTTCTTGCTGCTTACACTCTGGGAGCCGACTTGCATATTCTGCCAACTCCATTACATCATCTGAAAACCCAAACATTTCCCGTTTTTAAACCACTCTCAACTACCAGGCACACTTACACATTCACTCTTTTTTTGCCCTAGCTCACACACAAAGATTGGTACCCCTGAGGAGCAGGCGCTACGTCTGAGGTTAGAGTCTGCAAATGCACATCATTTCTGGAAGCTATTACTACTGCTGTGTTAGCTAAAGGATGCCTCCATCTCTGACCTTCCTTTTTCCATTCAGACTGTTATATAACCTAGTGCCTGCGTGCAGGATGTGAGTTGAGTGTTTGGGCCTTACCCCTCTCCCTCCCGTCATGAAATCTCCTGAGGAATGGACAAGGGGTTGCTTCACAGAGGAGTAGGGACAAAGGTCAGCAGGTCAGCAGGTCAGCTGCACCTCTTCCTTGTCCCTCTCCCCTTTTTGCTGAGCCTAGGGGGCTGGTGGTACTGAATGCCCCAGCGTTATATAATTTGCAAGAACAGCAAGTTACGGATTTGCTAGTTGGTTCTGCAGCCTGCCACCCTGATCTCTTGCAAGAACACCTTCTGGCAAGAATGACACCTGAAGATGCTAATAACAAACTTGGGGGAGGTTGGGGGGAGGGGGGGCCTAAGACGGAGGGGAGTGGCAGCTCCAACCAGAAATTAGTGTGGCCCCCTAAATAATATATCTCCCCTTCCAAAAAAAATAAAGCAGCCTCAGAAACACATGAAGGGGATTTTCTCCAGTGTTTCTGATTAACCCTGTTACATAACCCGCTCGCATTCCAAATCCACCGTCCCAGGGTCTAAATATACTCTTTGCAGCCAAAAGCTTGCCACACACAAACTCACCAAGGTGGCCTGAGGTCCGGAGGTCTGGGCCCCCAGCCTTGATCCCTCTCCCTTCACTCGCGGCCCTCGCTGCGCCCACCCCTCCCGCTCCAACCCCGGTTTGCGCCCACCCTCCCGCTCCAAGGCGGTTCGGTGCGTTCACTCTTCGGAAATCGCCTTTAATTAAATGTTTTTCGCGTGTGTCATCCTGATGGCTTTTACTGTACTCGAATTCCGTGAATGGAAAAGCGCCCGGACAGGGGGTGTGGCCAAGGTTGGGTTGGGGCGGGGTGGGGGGGGGGGGGGGAGATACTGTAAAACAGCCAGCACATGATCAGCCATATTCCTACCTCCAACTCTAACACCGAGAGTAAGGGAGCGGCTCCCAGGGTCCCCACTCGCCTCTTCCCAGCCCTCCCCAAAGGCCGCTGGAAGCCGAGTGGCAAGAGGAGGGGGCGCGCAGGGCCGCGCTCAGGCCGGGACTGGAGATCCTGTCCGCCCCAGCCCTGGGCTGCTCGCGCGAGCCTGCTTCCTCCGGAGTGACAGGCATGATTTATACATTATTTACAACAGTAATTAAAGCAATAGCTTCCTCCGCTTCTTTCCAAACTCCAGGCGCATTCAAATAAATAATTCTTCCAACCCCAAGAAAACCCCCACATCGTGTCCCGACACCTTTAAGAGGGAGAGAGTGAGCTTTCCCGAGCACTCCACAATAAGTAGGAAAAAGCAAGGAGGGGCCAATGGAGCCCCCCACACCACCCACACCCACACCCTCCAAATGAAGTGTAAAAATCGCCCGGGGAGGGGGAAGGAGAGGAGGGGGGAACATCGCTCGCACTATCCAACCAGCATTCAACTTGCACAGACCATTCCCAGCTTCTTGCAGAAACGCTTGGAACCTCACGGAGGGAAGGATTCCCAGGGCAGAAATAAGTTTGGGTGCCTTTCGAGCTTTCTTTTACTGCTTGTTTGCTTTTGCAGGCGCTCACTCCGAATGCGCGTGGAGCTCCCCACAGGACCGCCGCCCTCCGCGCGCTGGTGCGCACACGCCCCCCGCCAGCCCTGGCGCCGGGCTTCGAACCCCCAGTCTGCAAACTTGTGCATCTCCCTTCGCCGCGCCCGCCAGGCAACTTGGCGAGCACCTCTCGCGCCCGCAGCCTGCTCCCTCCAGCCCTTCTTCCAAATCCCTAGCCCACCGCCGCGCTCCAGAGAAGGTGCTCACGTCGCCCCCAGATCCGGGGCGCCCCTTCTCCACCCCTGGGGCTTCCCTGGTCGCTCACTCCACCCGCCCTCCCTCAGCTCTAAGGGGATCAAAAACCCAGCCCGCCTCCGGCAGCCTGGGCCCAAACTGTCAAAAGGAGAAAAGGTAAAAGGGGAGGAAGGTAGCCATAAACAGATTTTCTTTTTCCTTCTTAAAAGGACACTGCCGCTTTAAAAGTTTCTTTCCCGGGCCCCCACTCTCCGGTTCACCGTATTTTGGGGGAGCGTATTTAATTTCGGCAGCGCGGCTTTCCTCCTCTGTTTGCAGAAAAATCAAAGCCAGGGGGTGAGCTCGCCGGCTGTCAAGCCTCCTGCCGCCTTCCCCGCCCCCCTCTCCTCCCGCAAACCGAGAACGGGTTGCAAAAGTTTGCAACATTTCTGGGGGGCCCAGGGGGGAGGGGAGCGGGGTGCTCCGGGCTCGGGGCGCCGCTGCAGGCTCGCGCGCAGCTCGGGACCCCGCGCCCCGGGCGCCCGCTCCCGGTCGCCCCCCGCTCCGCGCCCCGGCTCCCGCCGCCCCCTCCTCACCCCTCTCGCAGCCTCCTACCTCTGCTGGTGCTGGAATAGCTCTGTCTGCGCACCGGGGCGGGCGGCTCGCTCTTGCGGGCGGAATCCTGGTTCAGCGGGGTCTCCCTGGAGCCGGCGGCCGCGTCCGCGCCGCTGCTGCCCGGCTCGCTGGCGGCGGGGTCGGGGGCTGCTGGAGCTGACTCCATGTTTTTTCCCAATGTAGAGATCGCTGGAGATGGCGAGCTCCGAGACTCCCTCTATCTTCTGTTTTCAGAGCAACTCTATGGTACCAAAAAAAAAAAAAAAAAAAAAGGAGAAGGAGACCGGGGAGAGCTGGAGGGAGAGAGCTAGCAGCGGCGGGCGGGCGAGGAAGAGCGCGAGAGAGCGCGGAGTGTGTCTGGGTGGACGTGTGTGTGCGCCCGAGAGGGGACGGGAGGCGGGTCTGGCCACAGGCAGCGCTAGCGAGAGCTTCTCCAGCCGGCCCCCACACCCACATTCCCCACCCTCCAGACCCCAGACCGGGAGCCACGGACAGGCTGCTAATTTTGGGAGGTGGGGGAAAGGCGGGGAGGAGAGGAGAGCCTCTCGTGCGCCTGTCCTCCACTCTCCCCAGTCCAGGGGCAGAAATTAAGACCGGCGAGATGATTCTGTGCCTACTTCTGAGACTCTGGGGAACTGAGCTCGTCCCCACCCGCATCAGCCCGGGAAGAGACAGATCTATTATCCACGTTGGGGAACAGCCAGTAGCTTCCTGCAGCCCAGCCCAGCCCAGGACTGAGGAGAAACTTAAAAGGAATTAGACCTGGAATTGACACCCCAAGAAATGCCGAGGATGGGAGGACCGGGCACTTCCGACTTCTGATGGGAAGTCCAGTGGGTTTCCAACCTGGGTTTGATACATGCGTGGCTAAAGCAGATTTTGTGAGTTTAGAATCTCATGGATGGCCAGCTTCTGGTGTGGTTGAAAAAGATCTCTTGGGGCTCCTTTGCTGTTTCCTCCGCGAAGGGTCCAGAAACACTTGGCAGGGCAATTTCTACTGAAGAAAACTTTGGCCTGTTTGGTCCATGACTATCTAAGCGGGATGCATCTTGTTCATGCAAGGCTGCTAACTGTCTGCTGTTCCTTTTGCTATTAATTGTACAGTTTCATCTATAAAATGTATGCTGGAGAAGCATTAATAACATCCGGGTAATAAAATTCAGATATTTAACGGCACCTAATAAGTCACATCATTGCAGGCATCACTCTATACCCACTGTTTATTGAAACACAGTGTGTTTAATAAAACTCAAGGAAAATGGAGAATTGCATCAGTGCTTGTTTGACTCCCCCCAACTCCAATATGAAGGAACAATACTAATTGGATGAGTGAAAAACATTCAGGTGGTATAGCCTGATTTCTCTGCATCAATACTCAATCCACCATTTCCTTTTGCCTGCAGAGACACAGATGAAATCAGTACATTTTAAACACATACTCCCCACCTTCCTTTCAGAAGGCTCGCTTGCTCGCTCACAAATTTTGACAATAAAAATATTATTACATACTGAAGGTGGCATAAATATGTAAATTTAGGGGGTGATAATTGGGGCACATTTTGCATTTGCTAACTTCCTGGTTTGGAAAAATGCATTTTAAAAATAAGGAGGGAAAACCTGGGTAGATAATAGCTTAAGAAGGACCTCCACATGCCAACTTCACATGTGGTTTGTGTTACTGTTACTGATGTTGGTCTGATTTCAAATACACAATGCTATTTGCCATGGTCTCTGTGTTAATCAGCAAAACCTGTGGTCCACTCTTGGGAGTGATGTAAATGAGATGTGAACAGTCCTGGTACCTTAATCCAGTCTCTGCAAGGATCCCTGGCGTTAGCCTATCTGTCAGCACCTACGAACAATGCCATGATTGTCTCCTCCATCCCAAATCAGATGTGTGCATGTCCCTATACATTCGAGCACAGACTTCAGAGCAGCCTTCAACACCATTTGTAATTGGTTAGTCTGTTAATGTTCTCCATACAATTGACCTAGCTTGTCACACTTAACTTTTCTAAGTAAACACATATATCAAAGTGCATAGTTTAGTAAGTTCCTGTGGGACCTTGGGTGTCTCAAAATACATCCACTGCCTCATATTTATTTTAGAATATTTAAAAAATACTTCTCATATTAAATTTCACCAATAATTTGGAATGCAAGTGGCTTAAAAATATCTCCTTTTTAGGTACCAGTAGCCACTTGTTAACATTTTTTTGGTTAAGTCTATTCCCCTGGGCCTTCAATTGATTCCTAAACTGGTATTTGCTCACCCTGGAAAGACCTTCCTGAAAATGGCCCCAGTGACCCTAGTCAATTAAGGTAAAATCCATAGTCCCTTCAGCAGTAAATTTCAGCTCCAAAAATCCATTTCTCCTAACTCTCTCAAACAATTACTGCTTCTGCAATTTAAAACAATTTGGAACTCGTGTGCTTTCCCCAAGGGAAAAATAAAAGTGAGTTAGATACATTCCCAGACTGTCAATCATTGTTACTAAAGTGTAAATTACCTGGATTGTGGAAGCATTTGAAACCTGAAAAGCACAGTGATTAGGTTTATATTTCTTTCTTTCCCTCCTGCCCCTACTCTGATTACTAATTAAGGCTTTCCAATTTTCAAAATATTTGGAAAGACCGGAGCCTTCCTTAGACTCTGCACACTGACAAAGACCAACAGTGTTTACCTAGAAATGATTCTTTCACTTTGTACTACTGAGTTCTCTGACAGACAATGGCTTTACAAAAAAACACACAAAAAACAAAAAGAAACAAACAAACAAAAACTATGCTTTGTAGAACAGCTGAACTCAATTTTCACAACTTCTCTCTCCCTCCCCAAATTCACCAGGACTCTCCCTACCTCCTTACAGGTGCCAGGCTCCTCTCTTAATGCTAACACTACTTTTTTCTTACCCCAAGGTAATTACTGGGAACCTCAGAGTCAGTTTTAACTCTTCTCTCTCACTCCTGCCCCTAGCTCCTCGCGTCCTTACATATTTGTCAGGTGCTTGAACATCTATCTCTAACATTTGCCCCTCCTTTCTGTGGCCACCATGCCAGTTCCAGACATTATTGCTTGCCTAAACCATGCCAGTAACCTTCCAAATAACTGGCCTTCCGTCTTACCACCATTCTAATCCATCCCAGACAGCTCTGCCAAGTTAATTACCCTGAACTACAGCTCTCATTTCCCACCATGTCACTCCCCTGCTTACAAGACTTTAATGGCTCCCCATTGCCTATCCAATTAACTACTAACTAGTCAACGTGGTATTCAAGTTTCTACCTTACTTGCTGCTGCACTCCTGCTCCAGGGATGACAAATCAACCTCATCTCCTGAAGGGACTCCTGAGGTTGGTTGGGAAGGTGTGGGGTGTGATTGACTAGTGCTGTCTCCCATGGGTGGAGGATGGGGAGTGTAACATTCATGCCAGGAGTTTGCCAAACTGCATTCCATCCTTACATAATCCCTGCAATCAAACCAGGCCACATGCTGATCCCTGCTCCTCCTCCTTGTAGTCCAGGATACAGGATACGGGGACAGGTGCCTATGCCTCTTCCCCCTGAAACGCCCTTCCTGACTTCTCTGCTTTTCCTTCAAGTTCCATTCTAGAAGGCAACTTCTCTGTGGAACCTTTCCTGATTTACCCCAAACCAAGTATTTGAACTGTCTGCATACTCTGCATCCCTCTTAAAGCATTTGGTATACTCCACTCCGTGCTATGGTTGATTGAACATCTGCCTTACCCTCCCTGATAGAAGATGCATGCCTTGAGAACAGGGGCTCTGGCCTTGCACACAGTAGGCACTCATTAGAGTTAGTGAGTTTGGGGAATGGAATTGATGAACTAATCATAAGGTAGCATATTCACACAGTGATTCCATCACACAACAGGAGTGAACACCTAAGCATTTCAGCTTTCAATCACTTGAAATAAACCTTTCCTTTCGGGATAAAAGATTAGTTGACATGCATGGGCTGTTAAAATTTATATATGCAAAAAAAGTTGACAGTTATTTTCTTTGCATTTCTTGGAGATGGAGAGAAGAAAAATTATGGAAATATATAGTAGAATTTTCTTGGGAGAGGGAAGCTCTCTACAACATGCCTAAGAACAAAGAAGACAGAAAAGTAAAAGATAGTACCCAGTCAAGTTTCCTTTCTTTCAAAAAAGCATCACGAAGTGGGAGCTGGACTCTATGCTGAAAATATAAAAGCTCAGATGAAAACGCAGTGCCACATGGGAGGGGCTCCATCCTGCTGCACAGTGTGTATGTGGCCAGGGCAGCCCCAACCAGGAGAGTCCAGCATAGCAGAGCCCTCGGTGCAAATGAAAGAAGGAATGGTGTAAATCTGAGGTTCTCATGGGTGGGAACAGGAAAGCCAGGCTTGCCAGAAACTAGGAAATAAAGAGGAAGATTAAAGTGTGCAGCACTCACTCTGGATAATCCACTCCACCCCTCTTTCTACTTTGTGGATGAAGAAACTAAATACAGAGAAGTGACTTGCTCAAGACCACCCAATTAATCTGTGGCACTAGGTGGTAGCTTTAAATTACCTGAATTCAAGACCCAACAGCCGCGTACTAGCAGTATGATTGAGGGTAAGTCACTAACCATTTCTGTGTCTATATTTCCTCATCCAGAGATGAGGGTTGTTATCAGGATTAGATGAGATGATCCTTCTAAAATGCTTGCCACTCAAAATATTGCTATTATTGTTTTGCCTTTTACAGGGTTTAATAAAATTCTGTATAAAACTGCACTGTCCAATACAGTGGCCACTAACTACATGTGGCTATGGTGTACTTGAAATATGGCTAATCCAAAGTGAAATATGTGGTAGATGCTAAAATCCACATTCGATTTCAATGACAGCACACAAAATGTAAAGTGTCTCATCAATAAATTTATGTTGGTTGCATATTGAAAAGACACTAGTTTGGATGTATTGGGTTAAAATGAAACGTATGATTAAAACTAATGCCGAAGCCGGTTTGGCTCAGTGGATAGAGCGTGGGCCTGCGGACTGAAAGGTCCCAAGTTCGATTCCGGTCAAGGGCATGTACCTGGGTTGCGGGCACATCCCCGGTGGGGAGTGTGCAGGAGGCAGCTGATCCATGTTTCTCTCTAATCGATGTTTCTAACTCTCTGTCCCTCTCCCTTCCTTTCTGTAAAAAATCAATAAAAAAATATATTAAAAAAATAAAGAAAATAAAATTAATTTCATCTCTTTTAACCTTTTAAAATCTGGCTAGTAGAAAACATAAAATTACTATTCGCTTTACATTACATCTATATATTACACAGTGCTGGCATGAAACACGTCTGGCAGGTAGGAGGTATTATGATGATTTAATTAGTGTAAATGCTAGGGTTGGGCTGGGGGCACCATCTGGTCAAGAGTGAAATCTGTCTTGTCATGTTACAAAGTCTTCATTGTACTCCTGCTAGTTGCAGGATGTTGAGCTGGGTATTAAGGAAAATAGAGACAAAACAACTGAGTCTCATAGAGGTCAGATGTGCACACCCAGACTAAGTGGCATTCAGTGAAGAGGCTCAAACCAAACTGCCATAAAGTAAATAGCCACATGTGACTACTGGTCATTGTATTGGACTGCAGGCTGTTCATTTCCAGTTTTAATCTTTTGATCTTCTGAGCCACCCTCACATGGATATTCATTCATAAATTTTAGATTCTATAAATACTTGCTTTGCACCTGCTATGGAAAGATGATGTAAGGGATTCTAAGAACTGGGTAGAGCTCTGTGAGGAGCAAAGACAAGTCCATCAGCACTTCAATACTTAAGATATGAAGTATTGAATGCCACAGGACAGGTTCAGGTAAAGTACTAGGACTTCAGAAGGAGTCAATATTCCCTAAGGAGAAATCAAGGAAGGTTTCTTTGAGGAGGGGACATTTTGTGAGTTGTTTTTCCTGGAGTCAGGGCTAAAGATACGTACTCATTTGGTATGTGGTTATGGGTATAGATGAACTTTTTGCAGAGAGTTGAAGTCACTGACTCCATTTGTATTCTCCAAGTGGACCTAGTCTTAGTGTTGCACACAGACAGTTTTCCATTAAGGAATACATCAGAATCTTCACAGTGCCAGGCCATGCCCCAGCTAGAATATCTCATACATCTATATTTCTACCCTGGATCTGTGGTTCTCAAAGTGTGGTCCCCAGAACAGCAGCCTCAGCATCACCTGGGAACTTGTTAGAAGTACAAAGTCTCTGGTTTCACACCAGACTTACTAAATCAGAAACTCTGGGGGTGGGGCCCAGCAATCTGGGCGGGAACAAGCCATCATTGTGATTCTGATGCCTGCTCAAGTTTGAGAGCAACTGTCCTAAATTCAAGACCCCCTGATTTGTAGAGACACATATATGAGTAACTCTGAATCCTAAAAAAGAGAGCTCTTCTCATGAGAGATGAGATCCCTCCACTGTGTGACTCAGGCACAACCAGATTTTCCAGCACCAAGTGAGGAACCATAACTAAGCCTAAGCCCGTCTCATTATTTTGGTGATAATTACATAGAGATGATTTTTTTCTCTGTTCTTGCACAAAAACTTGGATAGAGCTTAAATTTAAAAATTAAAAGAAAAAGAGGGGAAAAAAGCTGTCAAACCAGCCTGGGGCACTGATGATTCAGATTGCCAGCTCTGCCCTGGTGAAGAAGGATGTTTAGATAGAGGCCCTGTGTGACACTGAGTAAGAAATCAGCAGGAAATATTTTCTGCTTAACAGATCAGAAGGGTGACAAAGACGGGAGCACTGTTCCAAAAAGCGACATCAGACTAGACATTATGGGTCAAACTTTCCTTTAGAAATAGGTCTGAGTTGTCCCTCCTCTCATGCCAGGAGAAATATAATTGGCCCCAAAAAGTGGTTGGGCATCTCACTAAACGATTTTTTTCCATGGTAGGTATGTCAGTTACCTATTATACAACAACACTAAATAATAAACCCTCCCCAAACTCAGCAACAAGCTCATTCTCATCCTTATGTTCTGGGGAAGCTAGGGTTCAGCTGGGCTTGGCTCCAGGTGCCTGGTGGGGCTTAAGTCTGCTCTATGACTCTCTCATTCTTGGGACAGTGGTTGAATGGGGCCTGCTCAGCTCATGGCAAAGGAAGGTGCATAAGAGAGTGAGACCAACAACCAAGCATTGCCAAGCCTTTGCTACTATCCCATTGGCCAGAACAAGTCACATGGCAAAATCTAAAGTCCAGGGGTGGGGAAGCACCCTTTGCCCTTCAAGAGACAGAACAAGGCTGTGAATGTAAAGAATGACTACAGGAGAGTGAATATCTGAGGCCAATAATTCAATTATCAGAGATGGCTTAACTGTAGACCAGAGGTTTTCAAGCTTGGCTGTACATTGCCATCACCCGGGGAGTTTTAAAAATTACTAATGCTTGGATCCTGTCCCCAGAGATTCTGGTTTAATTGGTTTGGGGTGCAGCCCAGGCTGGGAGTGGTAATAGCTCCCCAGGTGATGCTAACGAGCAGCCAAGTCTGAGAAACACTGGTGTTAAACCCAATGCTATTGCTTAAACAAATGAAAAAAAAAATGTGACCACTGCTTTAGGGAGGTCCCTTTCCTATGCATTTGGGGAACTTCCTGTCTTTTAAGACTTTTTACAGTAAAGCATTACTATGTCAGATGCAATTTCAATTCCCTCCAGTGAGCAGCCTCCGGTTAGACTCGTGAAAAGGTGTCATCAGAGATTTTCTTAGCATTGAATTCTAATGAATCACTAGTGATTCTGTTTGTTACGTACCTGTGGTTAAAGTGAAAACACTGGTGTGGGTGCTAATTGCTAAATGACTACAATTCTGGAGAACCCATACCTAGGAGTGTAGAACCCTGCTGTGTTATCATTAGGAGAAGTTAGACTCTACCATCTCAAGGCATAAGACACTTGCATAGATGATGAACACATTTATTTTGCTTTTCATTTATGTTCATGTTACTCTATGTCTGTACATGGAGAAAGACCCTCCCCCACCACTCTGTCGCCTTTTTTGGTGTCTTCTAGAATTCAAAGTTCTATAAATGCACAGAAGTTATAAAGCACCTTACAACTGTCCTTAAAAAGATCATTTCTAAGGGGGTTGTTTTCTGCCATATAATTTTGGAAAAGGGATACCTGGGACTAATTAAAGCCTTAGTCCTTTGTAAACCATACTTCTTCCCGGCAGAGCTTTGCCACCTAAGGTTCTCTGATTATTTTAGTCTTAGAACTCTCATGTTATTTATTCCATCACTAATTTATTTCACTTTTCCATTTAGGATCTTTCTAAACCTCTTTATGAAACTATGAAAACATATTACACCACACACCCCTTTCTGTGTGTGTGTGTGTGTGTGTGTGTTTAAGAAAGATAATATTTCAAGAACCAACCTATGTTTTAGAAAATCCTTCTCAGGGATCTGCTAGATATAGTGATCAAGCAAAACATCCTCCCATAATTTCCCAATATGTTGTCTAGGTGAGCTCATTTGTTGGAAAACTAAACTAAACTATGGTTTACACATTATTTCCTCCTCTCAATTGATTGCTGGCTGTCAGAATGCTTGAGACTTTGAATAACCAATCAAATTATTAATTTTGGATGAAATTCTGTAATGTCATGGCTAGTTATTGATTTGGGGCAAGAGCACTATGTAGAGCAACAAAAATGTCAGTATAGAAGAAGAAGGAAAAAAAAGTTACATCCGCCCTGCAGATGAGTCACTGGGAACATATTGGATACATTTATCAGAGTAGGAAGCACTATAGAGTCAATAACATTTTGGTTTGACACTTACTTCACATCCAAAAGTTAGATCCACAAATATTTTCTTCCCAGGGACATGTTGTTATAATAGAGAAAATAAAGCCTTGGGTCTACACAGCTGTTACCCTTCACATTTATTCCCAGATGACATGACCAAAGAGGATGCATCAGCACGCACAACCACCATTTCGCTGCAGGAGGCTGAAGGCAGGAGCCCTAGAAGTGATTCCAAAAAGCTATGTGACTTTGGAGAAGTTGCTAAACATCTCTGGGCTTCAGTTTCTCATCTGATGAATTAGATGACTTCCAAGGCCCCTCTGCAATTCCATTTAATTGCCTAAAGAATACTTGGCACTGCAAAAGACAGGGTTGGAGGGAACTGTGCTACAAGAGATGGATAAAAGCAGATGTTCAATATGGAAGATGTTAGGGGTGGAATGTTCTGGTGCTAAGGAAGCTCGTTAAACAGAGAAATAACACTGGAGACTCAGAGGAAACTAGAAAGGTTAGGGGGCACTTGGCCAAGGTCACTCTCAGAGTTGGTGGCCAAGTGAAAGAAGGACCCGGGACTTCCAACTCCCCTCTGCCCCAAGCTGCTTCATGGCCCAAGTTCAGCAGCCCCAGACTTTACAGGCAGCTATCCTCGTTGGGCTGATGGAAAGGTCACTTTAAAGCACTATTTGTTTTAGTTCCAGCAAAAGGATCTTTGAGGACAAGCATAGCCTATAACACAGGAGACAGCAGGATCCCAATGAGTGTGGCCCCAAACCCAGTCAATATTTTACTTTCATTGTCAGCCACACTTTAACTGTAAGATTCTAGAAGGTGAGCAATCGTCCCTGCTTAACCAAATGATCAGGTTGCAATCAAGTTAATTTGGAGTTGGCCAAAGTTAATTTGGGTAAATAGTGCCACTACTCAGTCTTGGGGTGCCCCAGAGGAAGTACAGTTAAGACTTGGGAGCCTTGCCTGGACACTTACAGGGCTGTGGCCCTGGGGAAAAATCAACATGTCTTAAACTATACCAGGAGTGTTACTTATATTATGGCAGCGCTAGGAACTGGGTGATGGAATCCCCCCATTACAAAGAAACTTAGCCTAGATTAGTATGGGCTTTGACCAAAGTGCCATAGTTAATGTTTAGTGAATATAGGCTCTCAACCTAGGTCTGTCTAATTCCGGTGCCCATATTCTTTCTATGACATATTTTCTCTCTAATGGCAACAATAATAAAACACAAAATGAAAAGGAAGCTTTAATCTCAGGCTAGGGAAAAGAAAAAGGAAAAAAAAAAAACAAAACAGGTGGGTTAGTGGAAATAAACAAGAATGAGGATACCTGGATCTAAATTCCAGGTCTTTCTTCTTGATCATCTTCCCATTCACATATTAGATATTTTTATAGCACTGGCCAGTGTGACTCATTGGTTAGAATGCCAGCCCGTGCACCAAAGGTTCTCAGGTTCAATTCCAGATAAAGGACACATACCTGGGTTGCAGGTTGATCTCCAGTCCAGTTGGATCAGGTTGGGGTGCATGTGGGAGGCAACCAATCTGTGTGTCTCTCTCATATCAATGTTTCTCTCTCTCTGTCTCCCTCCACCTCTTTGTCCCTCTTTTCCACTCTCTCTAAAAGTCAATGGAAAAAAATATCTTCAGCTGAGGATTAACAAATATATATATATATATTTCAACTAACAGCCATTGAGCACTCACCCTTCAAGTGCTGTAAACATATTTCTTGAACATTACACATATTTCTCACAAAACAATGAAATGAGGCAGCCACTATTATTATTCCTATGTTATGGTTGAGGAAACTGAAGCCCAGAGAGAAGGTAAATAATATGACCAAGACCTTCTAACTCATGGTGGCAGAGCTGAAATCTGATACCCCCTCACACCTTCCCAATTTGGGGCTGACACTAGACCTGCCTTTCACCTCCCAATGCACTGGCTAGAGCTGTTCAAGGTTCCTAACAAATCACTTTCCCTCCCCAGATATCAGCTTCCTCATCAATCAAACAAGGAGGATCCTTTTCAAATCTAGCATTTGCTGATTCTATGTGAGAAAGGAAGACTAAGAAAAACACACGATCAGAAAGAAAGTAGAGTAAGAGGTAAAGGAGAGGCGGGAGAAGAGCAGTAGCCTGGGGGAGTAGTGTCATCCCTCCCTCCCTAATCTCCCAACATACTGCTACTTCCTACTCTTATTGACTATTTTGTGCCCAGCAATAGAAAGAAGTATGTGTTTCTCCATTTTGCTTTTACTTCAGTCCTAGAGATGTCCCCCACTTGCTTTCTCCTACCCTGTTAATCTACTACCAATGGATTTCATTTTCCTTACATTTTTTTCTCCTTTGAGTCTAAATGCATGAAAGGAACTGCAAAACTGCCATTCTCCAGAGCATTTGAGATCTTGCTTCCCAGTATGTCTCATCAGTTTGGCTCAAATAAACTCATAAAAATCCACAAAAAATTAAAAATATAAAATATTGGGCTCAGTAACCACAAAGTCCCTTTCTGCTCTTATATGTTATCTTCCTTCCTCTCTCGTCAATTCCCCACTGAACTCTGATTTTTTCTAGTAAGGACTTGTCTGGGTAAAGACATAGAAGACTACCATTAAGCTGACTTTGATAGAGCAGGACTACTTTAAATTTATATATCACACAAATAAATGAATAAGTGACTATTGATGTCGCTCATTCAGGTATTCATGCAACTATGTGGTTAAGGCATTATAAAAGTAAAAGTAATACTAGTTACCATTTATTGTGGGCCAGGCATTTTTGCTAGGTATTGGTATAAAGATGTGAGTTTCAGTTCAAGAAGCTAGCTGGTGGGTGGGGTGGGGGGGAGAGTGGGGTGGGATGCAATATGAGGTGTGCATGTGAATTACTGCATCAATTTGCCCCCATCCATCAGAACCAGCCACCATCAAGTTATGTTATAGAAAGAGCAGGGGTTTAGGACCTTAGAACATGAGTTCAGATTGCTAGCTCTGTTGCCCTCGCCCAGTCTTTCTCTATTTGGGAGTTCATCAGGTTATATTCTACTAGAGGCCTGGTGCATGAAATTTGTGCATGGGGGTGGGGGGGGGGTCCCTCAGCCGGGCCTGCAACAATGCCAGCATCCCTCACCCCGGCCTCTGGCCCAAGGCCCCTCCTCTCCCCTCCCTCTGTGCGGTCGGGGCCCCTCCCCTCCTCTCCCTACGCGTGGCCAGGGCACAGACACTGGGCTCGAGTTGCTGGGGTGACGCCGCCAGCATCCCCCCCCCCCCCCCCCGCCACTATGGGCGCCACCAGCTTTGTGGTGGAGTGATGGTTAATTTACATATTACTCTTTTATTAGATAGGATTTCCAAGAAACAGAAAACTTTACTCAAAATGGCTTAAACACAAAGATAAATTTGTCATAATACAAGAGGTCCTTTAATAGGATGGTCTTGAGGTTGGCTAATCTTGCCCCTTAGTGGTATTGACAAGGGCCTTTCCATCTGCCTCATCTACAGTCTCTGAATGTCAGCTTGAGTCTCATTGCCTCCCTCATGGTGACAAGATGGCTGCTGCTGCTCTGGGTATCATGTCTAGAAGAAGAGGATCATCTTGTCCTTTTGCCTTTTTTCTTTTTTAAGAGAAAAAACAATCCTCAGAAACTCCTCAACAGATTTTCATTCAAGCCTGTTGACCAGACTGAGTCACAAGCCCAATCCTAAACCAAACACAAAACGGACTGGGAGTACCAGAATTGGTTTAGGCTAATTGAGATTTATTCTAAATGGTTGAAGGTCACCTTCCCTTAGGGATGGATACCCAAGCACAAGTGCAGTCCTGTAAGTGACCCAGCCGTTTCTACTACAGAACCTGCCATTTCGCCATTGAAAATGGGACATAACCACGTCTTCTTTGCAGGGCTGTTGTATTAAAAGCATGTAGCAGCATTCTGCACACTTTCAGCACCCTGCCGATACCAGATACTAGTATTGCTCTAAAGCAGAGGCTCTCAAACCAAGCGAGGGTCAGAGTCCCCTGGAGGGCTTGTTAAAACAGATTGCTGGGTCCCCAAGTTTCTGGCTCAGTAAGTCTGGGTGGAGTCTGAGAATTTGTCTATCTAACAAGTTCCCAGGTGATGCTGCTGATGGTGGTCTGGGACCACACTCTGTGAATCACTGCTCCAGACCATGTGTGTCTTCAGCGTCAGACCAGGCCTTATTTATATTTATCTCTTGAGCTTCAGTGCCTGGTACATGCAGTAGATGGTAAATAAGAACAATAGCTAATATCTATTCTGTGCTCGGCACTTTATTAAATCTTTTACATACATTGTTTCACTTAATCCTTACTATAACAACATGAGGGAGGTACCTTTTTAAAAAATATATATTTTATTGATTTTTTACAGAGAGGAAGGGAGAGGGATAGAGAGTTAGAAACATCGATGAGAGAGAAACATCGATCAGCTGCCTCCTGCACACTCCCCACGGGGGATGTGCCCGCAAGCAAGGTACATGCCCTTGACCGGAATCAAACCTGGGACCCTTGAGTCCTCAGGCCGACGCTCTATCCACTGAGCCAAACCAGTTAGGGCTGGAGGCACCTTTTTATTAACTTCTATTTCATAGATGGGTACAGTGGGGCACAGAGGCAGAAGGGCTGTAAATAATGGGGCTAACATTTAAACTCAGAGGCATCTAAACCAAGGGCCTGCGTGATTAACTAACACTTTATTCCGAATATAATAAGTGGTTGCTAATTGTTTGTTGAATGAATAAATGAATGAATGGATGAATTTAAGATCCTAAAAGAAGGAAAACTAAGTTATATGTTGATGAAGTGAGAGAGACAAGACAGGGCAAAAGCATGGGCCATCTCTCTGGAACTGTGGTCCAGAAAAAGCCCTTGACACTTGGGATCCTGGGCAACCCCTCCCCGGGAAGGTCCCCAGAGAGGTGACTCTAACCAAGTGGAAATGGCATGTGCTCAGGAGCTGAGTTCTATCCTTCACTAATTTACCTTGGCTTGTCTTCCACTGACACAGCAGCCCAGCATGAGAGTGATGGGAACAGAAGGGCAGCGAGGGGCTCCCTCCCCCATCTTCACCCTTGGCTGTCCATGCACTGCGGGGGGGACTCTGACAGTGCATCCCTGGATGTGAAGGAAGCCCTTTCACAGATGCGCACTCACTCCCTAAGTCACCAGGGTACCATTTGGTAAATTGCTGCTGCAAAGCAGAGAATGGTACCCTGGTGGCCTCGCAGACTGATTGTATCCCTAAAAGTGTTTCATTTACCTCTGGGGGGGAATTTACACCCTAGGAAAATCTGGTTAAATGTATAAATGAATCTTCTAACCAGTCAAGATTGAAGATATAAAATCATAAACCCAGAAGGCACTCCTTGAGAGCAACAGGTGCCCCCACCACCCTCTCTGTAACTCTCACCACAGTCTCAGGCAAGGTGGCCATCCTTGCTGATTTCAAAAGGGCTTCAGGGAGGAGATTCCTTTTGACCTTCAGACGATTCTACTCATCTAGGTGTACCGGTTAATAATTTGGATTTTGTAATCAAAGAAAACACGACAATTTCAAGAGAAACATCAAAAGTGCTTTATTCAAAGTAATGTCCATCGCTAGCTACACATTTCCCTATCTTTCAGATAATTTGTGGATACGTCCCAATAGAACTTTTCTTGTTTTGAGGCAAACCATTCAGAGACCCAATTTTCCACTTTTTCGTACGTTTTGAAGTGCTGCTCAGAAAGTGCCTGTGCCATCGATTGGAACAAGTGGTAATATGAAGGAGCAAGGTCTGGTGAATTCAGTGGGTGGGTTAATACTTCCCAGGCAAGATCTTTTAACGTGTCTTTAACTGGTTTTGAAGAGTGTGATGGTGCGTTATCATGAAGCAAAATTACTTGGCCGTGTCTTCTGGCACATTCTGGTCATTTCACTATCAAAGCGTGGTTCAAATTGATTCTTTATTGTTGGTAGCGATCAGTATTAATGGTTTCACCTGGTTTTAGAAGCTCATGATACACCACACCTTCCTGATCCCACCAAACGCAGAGCATTGTCTTCTTTCTGAAGCAATTTGGCCTTGAAGTTGATGTTGATGGTTGACCTGGATCAACCCATGATTTTGTGCATTTGGGATGCTCAAAATAAATCCACTTTTCATTGCCAGTCACAATTCAATGCAAAAAAGACTTTCTCTTGTGCCATTGAAGCACCATTTTACTGATGACTTTTCGGTTTTTCATTTGTCTTCTGTTCAGTTGAAGTGGCGCACATTTTCCTTCCTTTAAAATCGTCCCCATTGCTTGTAAATTATCAGAAATTGTTTGCTGAGCAACATTTAAACTTTCTGCAAGTTGTTTTTGAGTTTGACATGCATCTTCATCCAATAATGTTTGTAATTGTTGGTCTTCAAACTTTTTCAGTTTACCTGGATGTTCTTTGTCTTTCACATCAAAATCATCACTTTTAAAACATTTAAACCAGCGTACAGAAGTATCTTGAGATGAAGCATATTCACCATAAGCTTCCCAAAGTATTCAGCAGCATTTTTCTTCAAAATAAAGTAACGAATTAAAATTTCCCGCAAATGCTCTTTTTTTGGCATGAAATTCAACATTTTTAAGTGTGAAAATATCTATGATGTTAACACCTTCAGAAAATTTGACATATGAAGTTTTGAAGCTTGTTGTCAATACAACAAAATAGCATACATATCAAATCGCATATATATCAACATATGTGTAACTCCATCTATTGAAAAAAATCCGCATTATTAACCTCTACACCTAGTAACTTCAATCCCTCCAGCGATAGCTTGGGCTTATTTCACCTTCTCTGTCCCCAGTGGAGATGGAGGACAGAACGCTCTAAACCACAACATTTGTTTTCTTTTTCTTTTAATCTTTATTGTTGAAAGTATTACATGGATCCTCCTTTTTCCCCATTAACCTCTTCCAGTCCACTCCATTTCCTCCCTCACAGGCCCTCACCACTCTACTGTCTGTGTCCACAGGTTATGCATATATGCATACAAATTCATTGGTTGATCTCTTCCCACTCACCCTCCCCTGTCTTCCCTATGAGGCTCAACAGTCTGTTCATGCTTCTATGGCCCTGGGTCTATTTTTGATCATCAGTTTATTTGGTTCATTAGATTCCACATCACGTGACACTTACTTTTCTCTGACTGGCTTATTTTGCACAGAATAATACTCTCCAGGTCCATCTACACCATTACAAATGGTAAGAGTTCTTTTTTTATTGCTGCATAGTATTCCATTGTGTAAATGTACCATAGTTTTTTTTATCCCCTCATCTGCTGATGGGCACTTAGGTTGTTTCCAAGTCTTAACTATTGTAAATTGTGCTGCTATGAACATAGGGATGCATATATCCTTTCTGATGAGTGTTTCAGGTTTCTGAGGATATATTCCTAGAAGTGGGATGACTGGGTCAAATGGGAGTACCATTTTTAATTTATTGAGGAAACTCCATACTGTTTTCCATAGTGGCTGCACCAGTCTGCATTACCACCAGCAGTGCACTAGGGTTCCCTTTTCTCCACAACCTCAGTAACACTTGTCCTTGGTTGACTTGTTATGATAGCCATTCTGACAAATGTGAGGTGGTACCTCATCGTCATTTTGATTTGCATCTCTCAGATGATTAGTGACTTTGAGCATGTTTTCATATGTCTTTTGGCTTTCTGTATGTCCACTTTGTAGAAGTGTCTATTTAGGTCCTTTGCCCATTTTTAAATTGGATTATATATCTTTGTTTTGTTAAGTTGTATGAGTTCCTCATATATTTTGGAGATTAACCCCTTATCACATGTATCGTTGGCAAATATGTTCTCCCATGTAGTGGGATCTCTTGTTATTTTGATATTGGTTTCTTATGCCATGCAGAAGCCTTTTATTTTCATGTAGTCCCATTTGTTTATTTTCTCCTTAGTTTTCATTATCCTAGGAGATGTATTGGTAAACATATTGCTACAAGAGAGGTCTGCGATTTTGGTCCCTATGGTTTCTTCTAGGACTTTTATGGTTTCATGTCTTACGTTTAAGTCTTTCATCCATTTTGAGTTTATTCTTTAAACCACAACTTTCTTAAGCTTGATGATAGTTAGTAAGCTTCTAGTGAGTCTACAGCTTTTGGAGTTAGACCTCAGGTTAATAATTATCCTTCTCATTCCTCAGTGTAAAATAAAAATGCCAAGATTAACTCACTTGGAGACTTTCAGGACTGTCTCAGTCAGGTCTGACTGTTGCACCAAGGTAGCCAACAGCAGTTCAGACATAGTACCTTATGACAACCAAGGTTCATGTCTTGCTCACCCTAATCGCAATAAACTTGTAGGACAGAGTCTGGAGCTCTGATCTCCATAGTCCTATTTCAAACAATGCTGGTCACTAGAATGGTGGGAAGTCATGCATGGACTCTTAAAGCTCCAGCCTATAGGTGACCTTTGTCACTCTATCCACATTGCATGGGCCAAAACAAGTCACACGGGCTCACCTGATTCAAGGTGGTCAGGAGAGAAAATCCTAACATATTCCCAGAACGGAGCATGGGAAGCAGTTGGGAAAATCACACACTGAGGACCAGACCATGGGGAGCATTTGAAAGACACTCTTCATCACATACCTAAAAGCACCTGGAAAGAAGTTCAGCTGAATTGTGGGTAGGAGGAACATAAACCTACAGTTCTCTCCTTTTGATGGTGTGTGCACTTGCTTTGAAACTATGCCCATTCCAAAAAGTTAATATTCCCATCTCATGTGGCGGTAACACATTCAAGGGCCAACAGAGAGGGAGGGAGGTTTAAATCAGATGAACTAGTGCTGGCTATGGGTCTGATTCTGTACTACCTGCTCAGAGCACAAAACGAATAAGACACTGTTCTTGGTCTTAAAACAACTCAGAGTTCATGAGAGAGGTCATCAAATGAAGAAACAAATTAATTGCAATGTGTAGCATCATAAAGTTAAGTGCACAGGCTTCAGAATCAAAAAGACCTGAATTTGCATTCCTGGTGCTAGTTGCTGCAGAGTCCATAATCATAGCAGCCTCCCTGAGAAGGCTTGTGAGAATTAAAGTAGGTGATCCACGTAAAACATTCCTAGCCTAAAATAAACACTTGATTGGAATAAAAGTACAGGTTGTTGCAGAAGCACAGAGGGGCCTCAGCCCCAGCAGCAGGGATCATGTCCTATAAAGCAGCACCTGCAGTGTGTTCTGAAAGGTGAGTAGAATTCCATGAGGGAAGAAGGAGGTCAAAGACCCTCTTAGAGTAGTGAAGGCAATAGGTCCATGGTCCAGGGCCTACATCAGAAGCAGGGCAGATCTGGCTCAAACCCTCTTTGATATGTAGTAGTTGTATGGCCGTGGGACAGCAGCTTTACTCCAAGCCCCAGTTCCCTGACATCTTCCTCAGTTGGTATGGATATCATATCCCAAGCTAGTAGGTGACAAATTGTAGATGAAATAGCCCTAGCCGGTTTGCCTCAGTGGATAGAGCGTCGGCCTGCGGACTGAAAGTTCCTGGGTTTGATTCCGGTCAAGAGCACATGCCCAGGTTGTGGGCTCGATCCTCAGTAGAGGGCATGCAGGAGGCAGCCGATCAATGATTCTCTCTCATCATTGATGTTTCTATCTCTCTCTCCCTCTCCATTCCTCTCTGAAATCAATAAAAATATATTTTAAAAAATTGTAGATGAAATAAAGGAAGGCTTGAACATGTGCAAGGAATGGAGGTCTGAGAAGCTGTCTACACTCCATGTTTACCCACGCCTCCATTTTTATGATAGAAAGCACGAGATGCTCCTGTCATTATTCCAGGAAGAGCTGGTGAGAGAGAAAAGCAGTTTCATTGGCCAGGGTTGAAGACAAAGGCAAGAATAAAGTCGTGTGTTTGTTTTTAGTTATAAATGGTAGGCTCTTTGATAGCAAAAGAAGGTAATTGACTCTTAGTTCTGACTAAACTTAAGAGGTTTTAGTTTGTGCCAAACGAAAATTAAATAATTAGCAAGGAATGTTTAATTCCAACATCCTCGGCCAACTGCCTATTTCTTCATACAGATGGGCCCCCAGGGAATAGAGAGGATGTAACTGCAATTAAATAGGTGCATAAACCTCGCAGCGAGCTGTCACTGCAGTGCCAGACCTTGGCTGGGATCTATTCCGGAGCACTCACCGTCCCCCGTTTATGGTGTGCTCCAAGAAAAATGAATCAAGTGGTGGGGAATGCTCCCAGACCTGACCATTCTTAAAAAGTAGACGTCAAATAAAGCAGGTGCATCTACAGAGTCCTTTAGGAAAGATTATTGTTATGCAAACCATAGCTGAGAGGATGATTTTTTTTTTAAGGTTTCAAAGTTCAAATTAGGGAAGATGAGACATGGAATGTATATACTATATCAACTTACCTGGAATTCTCAGAAGCACTACTATCTTGCCTATAAATGGAAATATGTCTTCCACACACATTTACTGCGCATTTACTATATTTTAGGTCCAGTGCCAAGTCCTGTGAATATAATCCTGAATAAGATATATGTCCTTCATATGTTTCTGTATGATTCAGGATTAAGTGCAGCTACATATAACAAAAATCCAATAAACACACACACACACACACACACACACACACACACAACATTTTACACCAGCTAAAAGTTAATATTTTTTTGCAGAGGGGGGGGGGCGCGTAAAAGAAGAGGTGGAAGAGGCAGTCCAGATGTCAGTTCCACAAAGTCAGGGACCCAGGCTACTTCCATCTCATTGCTCTGGCCAGTGTAACAGGATGCTATACAGTCCAAAATGGCTGTGTTAGCTCCAGTCATCATGGCCACATCCTAACCAGCAACAAGGAATTAAGGGCAGGAAAGGTTATCCCTCCCACCTTTGAGGACATGTTACAAAAACCAGTTATTTCCCAGCTTCAAGGAGACTAGGAATTATATAGTCTCTAGTATTTCTTCTGGTTGGTCATATACCCAGCTAAGAATTTAGTAATATTACTAAGAGGGAATGCAAGAACTAATATTGAGGGATAATTAACAGTGTTTGCCACAGGATTAAAGAGCTTGCTTGCTTTCTTTTCTCCATTGTCTTATTTATAGCTAAATCATTGAGGTAGCATCATTCTCCTCCAGGAGGAAGGAAGAGCCCTGGGCACAAGTGTGTTACAGGAAAAATTTGTGTACAGAAAACACTTTACATGTTTTCTGATCTTTCAGATTATTAAGAGCTGAAAGTCTTATAGAAAAACCAGAATGAGAAAATATAAAAATATCAGAGAACTTTTAAGGAAGTCCCTCCAGGAGATAATGGTTTAAACCCTTGAGGAAAAATAAACTTGGCTGCTATATATAAAAAGAAATTCCATTAAAATTAAAAATTGAAATATAAAATAAATTGAAAGTATTCTACAAATTAAATTTAGGATGTTACATACTTAAATAGGGTCATAAACAGAACACATGCACATATGCACATACAAACACACACAGATCATACCATGCATAGAGATGGCATATTAGGAAACATGTTTAGAATAATTACATAATAATTATATAATAAATCATACCCTTAGTGTAAGAAAAAGACAAACAAAATACAAAGGCAATTCATAAAACAATTACATTTCATTTAAGAAAACTAAAACATAAGTGCAGTCAAAAACAAATAAACAAATATAAAGGGAGAGAGAAAAATCACAATAAAAATGATCGGGGTTATTATGACTACCGTTCCACTCAATGAGCCCGAACTCTAATACTGCACTTCATACAAGACATGTGGATCCATTTCCTGCATCTATACTCCACAGACAATGTAAGGGACCTTGAGGAGTCATTTGGACTGTATCTGATTAAGTGCTGTTTCCAAAATTTAAACATCGTATAAAATGCAACTTTACCCAGAGCCGGTGAGGTTGG
This sequence comes from Myotis yumanensis, assembly GCF_028538775.1. Taxonomy (NCBI): domain Eukaryota; kingdom Metazoa; phylum Chordata; class Mammalia; order Chiroptera; family Vespertilionidae; genus Myotis; species Myotis yumanensis. Next base: position 54,651,273 of record NW_027223752.1, on the reverse strand, counting down.
GGAGACAGACTTTCTCACCCACAGATGGTGGGAAATACAAGTTGATAGACGCTTTCTTGATGGTAATTTGGCACTGCATGATCCCAGAGCCTGGGAGGTGTCTGAGAACTGTCACTTGTTGAACAAGCAAGGGGACAGATTGTTGGCTAAGTTGGGGAAAAATCAGTGAAGCACTTCAAGAAGATAGGCTTGCTAGGTGGGAGTATTTAAACATTTTGGTTATGTCTCTCAGGGGTCTTAGGCATTTTGGTGGTCTCTGGGAGTCTATCAAAGGTTCCCCAGGTCTTTCATGATTTCACAGAAAAAGGTTCTAAATGATTCTGTTTATATATGTTTGAAATGTGAGCTTAATTTTGATTTATAAAAATCGGGTTATGGTGAGTGGTGACAAAATAACACAATTCGAAATAATGTTTAAAACATGAATAGTGAGCAGCTGAAGGCTAACAGAAAATGTGAGTCTGTGTGTTTTGCTTACAAGTGTGATGATTTTTCACACACAGTCTAAAAAGAAAAAAAGGTAATAGAAAGAATTGTGATGAATCTGAAAATTAGATTTTATTGAACCAGCCAGCTGTTCACTCTCAATTCTAAGTATTTTGTCTCATGTGAAACTGTCAAATAGTAGTATGAAACCACCACATTAAAAAAAATATCTCTAAACACAGTGACTTCTCTAGTAAATAAAATTAGATTTTCCATAATAAGCACAAAAAATTGTTTTTCCGCACAAAACTGATGCACATTGTTGCTAAAGGCAAAGAGAGCAAACTACGGTAGCATCCTTCAAAGTCGCATCCCTTACAGCATGAAATGGAACAAGTATCACTGAAAGCTTATGAAATGATCCCCAGTATAACAAATGTTATACTTAGAGAGATAGGAGAACAAGCTATTGGTAAAATTTCTTTATCAAATGATACAGCTGGACACCGCACAACAACAGCGGCATGCAGTATGGAAGAGCAATTGCTCTCTCATAGACAGCCTCTCAACTGGAAAAAAAAACAAGGGTATGTAGCACATGAATCAGGTCCTGGCAAATCATGGTGCACGCAGAGGGAGAAGGGCTTAAAGAGCCTTTGTTGTATAGGAATTTAGGTAGTGGTGTTTTGTGAAGTAAGATAAAACTGGAAAAGGTGTATTGTGATAAATACTGATGGAGCATCAGACATGTAGCAAGAAGGAAAGGTATCATCATAATCACACAAAGATGCTTTATTTTAACACCAATTCACAGACTGATTTGTTCCAAAAAGGCCATTGTGAATGAACAATATTCCCTTCTGATCTTGATGAAATACTGAAGGAAATATTTACCTCTGTGAATACAACTAAATCATTCCTACCAAGTGTACTTTTTTTTTTTCAATTTGCTATGTTAAGAAATGAAAAGGAGATTTAACTGTGGTAAACATACAATGCAATATACATATGATGTATAATAGAACTGTACACTTGAAACCTAGATAATTTTATTAACCAATGTCACTACAATACATTTAATAAAAAATAAAGAAAAAGAAAAGGGTAACGTACCCATAGAATACTCTTCTATGTTGATGTATGCTTGCTGTGAAAGGGAAGATATGCACCCAAGTTTTTAAAAGCAAACAGCATAGCAAACTACCCAAAGTGATCTTGAAAAAGAAAAGTTAGAAGACTCACTCCATCTGACTTTCAAATTCACAATAAAGCTACAAGAGTCTTGACAATGTGGTATAAATAGACCAGTAAGATAGACTCGAAAGCCCAGAAATTGACCAGCATTTATGTCATCAATTGACTTAAAAATCATTTTTGTATTGAGATAAAATTCATATAATATAGAATTCATCATTTTAGAGTGTACAATTTTAAAGTGTATGTTTTTTTTTAGTATATTGATAATGTTGTGCAACTATCACCATTACCAAATTTCAGAACATTTTCATCATTCCAAAACAAAACCTGTACCTGTTAGGTCTCACTACCTGTCCCCTTCTCCCCTGGGAACCACTATCTAGTTTCTGTCTCTATGGTTTTGTCCATTCTGCATATTTCATATAAATGGAAATATACAACATGTGAACTTTAGTGTATGGATTCTTTCAATTAGTGTAATATCCTCCTAGTATTAGAACTTCTTCATTAGTACTTCGTCATTCCTTTTTCATGGCTGGTAATACTCCATTATATAGATATACCACATCCTGTTAATCCATTTATCTGCTGATGGACATTTGGGTTGGTTCCACTGTTTGGATATGATGCATAAGGCTACTAAGAAATTTGTTTTTTTATATGAGCATATGTTTTAAATTCTATGAGTACCAAGGAAAGGAATTCCTGGGTCATATGGGAACTCTAAGTTTAACATTTTAAGGACCTGCCAAACTGCTTTTCACAGCAGATGTACCATTTTAAGCAGAAATTTATAAGGGTCCCAATTCCTCCAAATCCTTGCCAAGACTTCTTATTTTCCATTAAAAATTATTATAATGATAGCTATCCTCGTGGATGTGAAGTGGTATCTCATTAAAGCTTTGGTGTGCATTTCCCTACTGGCTAATGATATTGAACACATTCTCATGTGCCTATTGCCATTTGTATATCTCCTTTGAAGAAATGTCTATTAAAACACTCTGAACTTTTTAAAAATTGGGTTATTTGTCTTTTTATTGCTCAGTTGTAAAAGTTTCTTTAAAAAAATACTTTTATTGATTTCAGAGAGAGGAAAAAAGAGGGAGAGAGAGATAGAAAGATCGATGAGAGAGGAACATCGATTGGTTGTCTCCTGCACAGCCCCTATTGGGGATCAAGCCTGCAACCCAGGCATGTGCTCTGACCAGGAATGGAACCAGTGACCTCTTTGTGTATGAATGGTGCTCTCAACCTCAGAGCCACACCAACTGGACTTTAAAAGTTCTTTATATATTTTGAACATTAGAATTTTATCAGATATATGATTTTCTCCTATTCTGTACAGGTATTTTTTGTTTATTTTGTTTTCATGTTCTTGATAGTGTCCTTTGATGCACAAAAGTTTAAATTTTGATGAAGTCCAACATATCTTTTGTTTCCTGTGGTTATTGTGTTGTTGGTATCATACCTATGAAATCATTGCCTAACCCAAAGTCATGAAGAGTTACATCTATGTGTCCTTCTAAGACTTTTATAGTTTTGCTCCTTAGGTTTGGTTTTTAAAAAAATAATTTTTGCACTTTGTGTGTGTTTAGGGTCCAAATTCATCTTTTACATGTGGATATTCCAGTTGTTTGAATACCATTTGTTGAAAGACTATTTTTCCCCACACTAAATAACCTTGACACTCTTGCCAAAAATCAGTTGGCCATAGCTGTCTGGGTTTGGTTTTGGATTCTCACTTCTATTCCTTTGATTTTTATATCTATCCTTCTGCCAGTTCTTTACTGTCTTGATCACTGCAGCTTTATTGTAAACTTTGAAATCAGGAAATGTGAATCCTCCAATGAGCTCTCCCATATTCCTTTTCAAGATTATTTTAAGGAATTCCTTGCATTTGCATATGAATTTAAAAAATCAGCCTATTTATGCAAAAAATACAGTTGAAATTTTGATAGGAATTACATTGAATTTATAGTTCAATTTGAGGAGTACTGCAATTTAATGAATATTAACTCTTTAATTCATGAATATGGGATATTATTCCACTTATTTAGGACTTCTATGACTTTTTTCATCAATGTTTTATAGTTTTCAGTGCACAAGTATTCTATTTTCTTGGTTAAACTTATTCTAAGTATTTTATTCTTGATGGCACTATAACTGGAATTTTCTTGACTACACTGTTTACTGCAAGAATATAGAAATACAATTGATATTTTATATGGATCTTGTATCCTGCAACTTTGCTGAATTTACTTATTAGTGTTAATATATTTTTTTCTGGATTCCTTGGGATTTTCCATATACAATATTATTTGCAATTAGAGGTTGTTTTACTCCTTCCTTTCCAGTATGCATGCCTTTTATTTCTTTTTCTTGCCTAACTGCCTCAGCTAGAACTTCCAGTATAACAGAAGTTCTTGTCTTGTTTATGATGTGAGGGGGAAAGCTTTAAGTTTTTCACCATCAAGTATGATGTTTACTGTGGGTTTTCATAGATACCCTTTATTAGATTGAGGAAGTTCCCTTCTATTCCAAGTCTGTTTAGTTTGTTATCATAAAAGTGTGTTGGATTTTGTCACATGATTTTCTGTATCTATTGAGATGGTCAAGTGTTTTTTTCTTCTTTATTCTCTTAATATAATATATTACATTGATTCATTTTTGTGTGTTGAACCAACCTTGAATTCCTGGGATAAATCCCACATAGTCATGGTATATAATTCTCTTAATATGCTGCTGGATTCGGTTTGCTAATATTTTGTTGAGGATTTTTCCATCTATATTCATAAGAAAAAATGATCGTTAGTTCTGTTTTCATTTGATGTGTTTGTATGACTTTGTAATGCTGGTCTCCTAGAACGAGTTATAAAGTATTCTCCCCTCTTCAATTTCTTTTTAGAAGATTTTGAGGATTGTTGTTCTATTTTAAATATTTGGTTGAATTCACCAGTGAAATTGACTGGTGATTGGCTTTTCTTTGTTGGATTTTTTTTATTATTATTAAGTCAATCTCTTCACTTGTTATTGTTCTATTCAGATTTTCTATTGCTTTTTAAATACAGTTTTGGTAGTTTGTGTGTTTCTAAGAATTAGTCCATTTTATCTAGATCATCTAATTTATTCACAATTTCTTTGAATCTTTTTTTTATTTCTATAAGATCAGTAGTTAAGGTTTCCTCTTCAATTCCTGATTTTAGTAATTTCTTTCTTTCTTTCTTATTCAGTCTAGCTAGGGGGTGGCCAATTTGCTGATCTTTTCAAAGAACCAATATTAGGGATTTTCCGTATTGTTTTTATATTCTCTATTTTGTTTTTCTCCACTCTAATCTTGATTATTTCATTCCTTTTTCTTGCTCTTTCTTTTTCTGCTTCATTGAGGTGAAAAGTTTAACTATTAATTTGAGATCTTTACTATTTTAATGAAGGCATTTGTAGCTATAAATGTCCCTCTCAGCACTGCTTTCACTCCTTCTCGCAAGTGTCAGTACACTGGGTTTTTGTTTTAATTTATCGCAAAATATTTTCTATTTTTTGTAGATTTTTCTCTGACCCATTGGTTATTTAGAACTGTGTTGTTTAATTTTAACATATTTGTGAAGTCTCCAACTTTCTTTTTAAGATTGATTTATAATTTCATTGCATTGTAGTTGAAGGACATGCTTTGTATAGTTTCAACATTTTAAAATATATTGAGACTAGTTTTATGGCCTAACATATGGAAAATGTTCTATGTGCACTAGAAAAGAAGAAATGTATTTGCTGTTGTTGGGTGGAGTGTTCTACAGGGAAGTTTAACTGATTTTTTCACAAAAGGTACCAAATTAATCCAATAGAGAAAACAAAGATTTTCACAAATGGTGATAAAAATAGATATCCATATATAAAAAATTAATCTCTACCCCTCCCTTATACAGTATCCCAAAATTAATTCAAGGTAGATAAAAAGCTTAATATAAAGATAAACCTTAAAACTTACAATAGAAAATATAAAATAATATTTTTGGTGACTTGGGGGTAGACAAAATGTTTCTTGGTCGCAGAACACAATAAACATAAAAGAAAAAAATGATACATTAGACTTCATTGTGGTAAAAACACACACACAAAAAAAAACCTTGCATTAATCAATAAATACTGTTAAGAAAATAAATATACAAGATAGACTAGGATAAAATATTCACAAATATAAATCTGACAGAAATTTGGCCTTCAGAATACACAAAGAACTATAACAATAATAAAAAGTATAATTCACTCAATATGAAATGAGCAAAAATATTTGAAAAAATATTTTATAGAGGAAGATATACAAATGGCTAGTGAGCTCATAAAAATGTGCTCAACATCATCAGATAAATACAAATTATGGCCACAATGAGATACCACTGCATACCCATTAACATGACTAAAACTAAAAAAGATTGACAATACCAAATATTGGCAAGGCTGTGAAGCAATGAAAACTCTCATGTATTGCTGATGTCCTATAAAATGCTTTAATCATTTTGGAAAAATGGTACAGCAATTTTTTAATAAAAGTAAATCTACACTGACCTTATACCCAGAAATTTTACTCCTAGGGTATTTACTCAAGAAAAATAAAAACATACATCTACCAAAAAAAAAAAAAAAACCTTATACAAAAATGTTCATAGTAGTTTTATTCATAATAACCCAAAATTTAAAATGGCTCAGGTGTCCATCAATAGCAGAATGGCTAAATAAACTGTGGTATATTTGTATAATGTTATAAAGCCCAGCAATAAAAAAGAATGGACTACTCATATTGAAGCATCCATCTTATATAAAAACTGCTGTTTGAAATTTTAACCCTGATAGTATGGCTTCTGTAAATACTTGCTTGCTTAAATAGTAAGGGAAATAAGACTACTCCCGTTCCAGAGAGGCCATAAACTATGCCCCAGACAGAGTTGTCAGTGCTGACACAAAGCCAGGCCTTGAGATATGGTCTCATGGCTCCTTCCCAGCATTTTGGCCTTCTTTCTCAGAAGGCCCGGAAGTCTCATTTCAAATTTGGGAGACAAAGGACTGGGAAAAGTATAAATAAAGAGAGTTTCCTCCATGTTGGGGCGCCCAGAATTTGAAAGACACATTTTTCTCTGGGCCTGCACAGAATTTAATAATAAAATGTAACTCCCTTTCTCTAAGCGTGGCTTGATTTTTCTCCGGTCTTCTGCAACAATATACCCAATGGATTGGATGAATCTTTAAAACATTATGAGGAGTGAAAAAAGTTATTACATAAAATAGTACATAGTGGATACTCTATGATTACACTTACATGAAACTCTAGAACAGGCAAAATGAATCTATCATTAAAAAATAAGAATGGGGTTGTCACATGAAGGAATTTCCTAGAGATGATGGTACATTTCTACCTAACAGTAGGTGTTTGAATAACATAGATGTTTGGATTTGTCAAAACTAATAGAACAGTACACTTAAAACTAGTGCATTCATTATATATAATTAATTTTACTTTCACAAAAAACTATAAAAATTTTCAACTCTAGTTAACAATATACATATAGCAATTACTTTGAAATATATCTAAAATGAGATGACTTGATGGATGAATAAAAATATGGAGAGATAGAAAGACATGATAAAGAAAATGTTAACTGTAGAATGTAGGTAATACATAATTATTCACAGCACAATTCTTTCAACTCTTCTGTATGTTGGAAAATTTTAATAATAAAATATTAAAATGTGTCTAATAAATAAAATTATGGTTCTTATAATCCTTGTAAAGACCATTCTTAGGATTTTAAGTGTTTAATCATATGGTGTTTCTTTGCAATTATTTAAGTCTTTTAAATAAGATAAACCTATTAGTTCAGTTTTTTAAAAATGTTTCTTTTTAATGTCAAGGGTAAAGGTTAGGATGATTTACAAAGGCCAGAGTGTGGTACAAATAACATAATCACTAAGAATTTGACATATTCTATTACTGATTTTCTACACTAACCAGAGAATGAGAACCATAAGGACATGAAGAAATACTTTCCAAAATCAAATGCAATAAGAGTAAAATTGGGAATCCATTTGCTGTCATCTCTCAAGTTGAAATATTCAACCTCTGGCTTTTGAATGTGATATACTCATTGATTTAGTATCTGACTGAATGATGAAAGTAGTCGTCAGTAGGAAATCTCTTCTCAATTTCTATGTCTGTATTCCATACAGAACCATTTGTCAGAACCACCACAAACTTGCTGCCATTCCTGACAACCTGTGACTGTAAATTTGGATTTTTAGATATAGTGAATAAAAAGAGGAGAAATTGGCTGGATACAGAATATGGCTTATGGCTCAAGTTATCTGTCAGATATTAATATAGTTTTTAGCCCAGGCTCCCTAGAAAAGAGTCCAAGACAAAAGATTATCTGATAACACTTTGTTGGGCAGTGCCATTTCAGGGACTTAAGAGTGAGGGAAAGGGGGAATTAATTAAGGGATGGAAAGAGACCAAATACCAGCAAGTGCATTACCAATGCAGCTCAGTTGTTCACTCCTAAAGAGGTGTCATCACTGAGGCCATATGAAACTTTTGTATTTCAGAACAATGCTGAGCAGGGAAGACAGAGGGGACTGAGATGGGAGATTGGCAAATGTATTTTCTGGTTCCCTTGCCTTTCCTCTTCCAGTTGAAGTCCATTTGAAAGGTGGCAACTCTCCCTCAGCCAAGTCTCCAGGGGTCCATTCCAGCAAGTGGGGTCCTCTCCTTGTCAGTTGACACCACACATGGGCTTTCCTCAGTGGTGGACTTCCTGGCAGCAGATTGGCCTTTAGAATCTTGGGAATGGAGTGAGCTGTGGCTAGAGCAGCTTTGCCAGTAGATAAGGCAAATGGCCACTGGAAGTATCATTAATGCTCTGGTTTTAAAATGCTAATGATCCTATATAATAACAGGGTAATATGCACATAGACCGAACGACAGAACGACCAGAATGTCTGTGGCCCCTTGCTCTGGCTGGGCCCACCCCTAGCAGGCTCCCCAACCCCGATCAGGGGCGGGGCCGGCTGGCAAAGCACCCCCTTGCCCCGGCCGGCCCCGCCCCCGATTGGCCCTCCACCCCAGCCAGCCCACCCTGAAGGCCCCCATGGGGTGGACTGGCTGGACCCCAGCAGTGCACAAATTCATGCACTGGGCCTCTAGTATATTATAAAATTTATGAAAAAATCTTTTAAAAATTAACCTAAAATTGGTTGTTTCTATATATAAATTATATCCTTTAAATAGTACCCGGTGGCCAGAAACTGGAGAAATTGAGCTATATATCAAAGTCCTTGAAGTTTCATATGGAAAAACTCATGCTCTATAGTTCACTGTTCTGTATTACAAGACGCTTCCCCCATTATTTAGCCATTTATACTTAACAATTGTTTCAAAAGGAACAAAGCTAATAATAGTGACCAAGGTTAAAATAAAATAAGTAACTTTGTAAATATTTCTTAACAGAAAACTTGGTGCTCATCAGTTTGTGATGTATCCATCACATTTTTATTTTTCCTGAGTGAATTTCAGTGCTTTAAAAAAATCTATCTGATAATTGAAGTTTTTCTTTAAGTCTGCAAATTCTCAGTTAACATCTTAACACTGAGTTTCTATGATCCCATCCTTTCTTTCTTGAACTTCTATTATATTTTATAGCTTCTCCTTCTATTATCAGTGATTCCTATGTTCTGTTTCATATTTTTTCTTTTATCTTCCCATTTTGCAATCTGAATAAATTCCTCAGCATTAATCATTTTAGTCATTAATTCTCTTTTCAACTATGTCAGTCAGTGTGGTGTTTATTATGCCTGCAAGTTCTTCAATTCCATAGCCATATTTTTCATTTTTAGAATATATATCTAGTTGGTTTCTTTAATAATCCTCTGATCTCCCTTAATCTCATTAAATATGTTAAATAAATTTATTTTGAAATTACTTTAAGAATCTCCTATTATATCCATTTCCTTAAAGTGGAATGTTTTTGGCTGATGAGGTATCTTTTAGACCTCAATTTTCTGCATTAACTTTGACATTTGATATGCAAGTTCATTTCGTATATTTTATATTTTTTTCTCAGCATTTGATCTTCCCAGCTGGATGTGTTTTGGTTGTCTTCATCTGGGCACCACAGCAGAGTCCCTAGTTCAGAAACAGGTTTCATATTTGGAGCCCTTTAACTCTTGTCTCGTGGGACTATATCTTTAATTACCTAGCCATTCGCAGATCCAGGAAGCAATTGAAACATTTTCAGCCTTTCTTCACTGGGAGAACCCTACTGTATAACTTCTCACAAAGTGAGTCTAAATATGATTGCCACCATGAACAGGTGTGTTTGATCACATTCTCTTGGAATGACCAGTTGGGCTGCCGTTGTCTGCTTCTATTCTGGAAGTCCAGTAGAAACAAGGTTTCAGCTCCCATTTGCCTTTGAGTGTTTCTGATCTACAAAAATGTTTATCTAATTTTTCAATGACAGGTCTTTTACAATTATTTCAATAAAAAATATTTTTAGCCATTGTTATGCATTGGAGTATGAAGGTGCAAGTGTGTATAGAGTGCTGATAACACATTGCAACATATTTAGTGACATTCAAAACTATGATGTAATGCAGCATTATTCTGATCTGTAACATGCTAGATTATTAGAAATATATTTTAATATTAAGTATTAAATCTCTTAAAGCTGCATACTTTATAAGTCAGAAGTGAACTTTAGGAATTAAATCCAGTGGAGATAACTAGGTATGTGCAAAAATATTGTCCTAAATATTCATCACAGCATTATTTATAAATAAACAAACAAGTAAAAAAGGAACAACCTAAGTAATCAACAATAGAGGAATGAAACATGCACATTAGGAATTTTCACATAGTTACTAAAACAGTTCATAAATAGTTCATTTGGTATGATTCCATGTATGTATTTGTATATTTACTGAAAAGGGATACAGTAAAATATTGACAGTAGTAACTATAAGATAGTAGAAATATGGGTGACTTAAATTTTTTTATTTTTTAGCTTCCTTTGTTTTGTTTTTAACTGATACTAAAGTTTCTAAAGTTGGACACTTTATTATCTGAGTTTACATTTTCTTATTTGTAATATCAGAATAATCACAGTAAATTTTTTATAAGATTATTACAATGATTAAATGAGATAATTTATACCCACCAATATGAATTCCTTTTGTATCTTAGCAAAGTGACTTAGATTTTTAAAGTTTTTTCCATATATGTAAAATAGAAATAACGATACTAATACCTCAAAGGATTATCAAGAAAATGGAATTCTGTAAATAGACTAGTAGAGTGCCCTGGCTTAGTAGAGTCAGTGTTCACTTCATGTTAGCCAATACTATTGCTGCTGCTGCTGCTGCTGCTGCTGCTGCTGCTGCTGCTGCTACTAATTTTGCTGTTGTTGTTTTACTGCTGTTTTTAACTTCATCAATGCCTCCCTTTTAACAGGATAGCCTTACTGATCCTGAGTCTCATTTTCTCAGGGCTTTGCTTGGGGATTGAACTGTTAATTGATTATAATAATTTAATGTGCCTCTTCTTCTGGTAATATATTTAGTATAACAGGTGTATTTAATATCATTAATATGAGAAATGGAGAACATTAACCATTAATACCATTAATTCTTGGTGAAGCATAAGGAGAGAGAAATTTGAAGCCTGGAGCCTTGAGGCAACCCCATCAAATTATTTGCTCTGCATCTGAATTGCTGAGCTAATACTCTAAGATTTTGTGATTTGCACAAATGTATTCAAGTACCAAAATATGACATGTCCTTATAAGGTTAGTAAGTTATATAATAATAATGATTTACAATTCAGTAGTAGAAGCAAACAATAACTGTGTGGTATTATACCTCATTACATTATGAAAAAATTTATGTTAATTCATGCCAGGAACTTTTATCTAAAGCAGCGGTTCTCAACCTGCGGGTCGCGACCCCTTTGGGGGTCGAATGACCCTTTCACAGGGGTCGCCTAAGACCATCAGAAAACAAATATATAATTATATATTGTTTTTGTGATTAATCACTATGCTTTAATTATGTTCAATTTGTAACAATGAAAATACAGCCTGCATATCAGATATTTACATTACGATTCATAACAGTAGCAAAATTACAGTTATGAAGTAGCAATGAAAATAATCTTATGGTTGGGGGTCACCACAACATGAGGAACTGTATTAAAGGGTCGCGGCATAATGAAGGTTGAGAACCACTGACTAAAGAAAAACAGGGTTGGCTAGTAGGTATTTCATAGCATTGGAAATGAATATTTAAGTCACTCTCCATAATGATGTAACTATGCACCCCAGAGATGTGGAATTGTATCTTTAAAAACCTTACTAGATTTCATTGTTGAATCAACAAGAAATTTTGATATACTTTCAAAATTATCGTAATGAACAGGTGGGGCATCTAGGTTTGCTGAACAATGATAGGTACCTGATTGTAAATCTTCCTTTCCCTCTTCCCCTCAAAACATAAAATCAACAAAGAGAATATAGAAAACATATCTTCTCTATTACCATGATAAAGAGAACACTACAACCTTTACATTACCCATGAGTATAAAAATAAATAAATAAATTCTAACAGTGACCTTGCTGCCCATCACTGCTGCAAGTCTGTAGGTGCAGAGAATGGGAGAATAGAGTCTTAAATGATTCGGTAATAAAAAAAAAAAAAAAACACACATACACACAAACAAAACAAAAGAAAAAAACAGAGGAGAGTGTGTGACTTAGAAAGAGTTGTGACAAAATCATCCACAGAAAGCAAAAGTACAACAGTAAATGTCAAAATACTGAACACAGATCAGACTTGGTTGTTCACTGTCCTGGCCATAGGAAAGGGGCGTAAGAGTGTGCAGGACCAAAAGTGTCAGCTTAGAGAATGGTTGCTTCTGGGGAGAATCAGATAAATATACAAAAGGTGATTTCCCTTGGAAATGATGCAGTGAAGAGAAAAAAAAGAAAGAGAAGAATATTAAGGATTTTAAAGAAGTGAAAGAGAAACAAAACATGCAAATCTTGCCCCACCTCTGCCCACTAACAAAATCATCATTAAAAGGACCTGCCCCAAAGAGAGCATAACTGACAGAAAAATGAGTAGGACTAATCAATACCCATAAGTGCATGGGACTAATAAAAAGCATATCATATCTATACAGAGCTAGTGCAAAAAGAAGATCTGAACAAAAATTTACTTCTGATGAAAATTCTTTTCTCACAAATGTGACATGAAACTGAAGAAAACTTTAACACAGCATTCTAAATGGAATTACATATCCGCAAACAAGATTTGGGAATGTGAAAAAAGAAAAAAAACACCTCTAATCAGAAATACAAAAACTAATAACACAGAGAAAAAAAGGAGGAATGAAACATGAGTTGATAGAATTCTAGAAAAATAAAAGAAAAAGGCAAAAATGACATTGGAAGTAAAAACTTAATAAAGGGTACTGAAGTATGCAGATAAACATCCAAAAGAATTAAAATAAGATAAAGAAAAAATAAAACAGGTCAGAAAGAAAGTGGTTAAAATGGAAGTCTGACAAAGAAGATTGAACTTAAGTATAACTGGTGTCCCGAAAGAAGAAACTTGAAACAATGAATCCAATGTAATGATTATTAATAAAATCCAAGAAAACTTTCCCTAGGTAAAAGAAGACCGGAATACTGCAGAGGATAATTTATATGTCTGAGAAATATCCTGGTAAAACCATTAGACCTTAAAGATAAAGAAAATCCCATAAAGTCTCCAGACAAAAAGATAAAATACATTACAAAGGCAAAGAGATCAGAATGGTATCACATTTTCCAAAACTACATACTACAAAACAACAATGAAACAGTATTTTCAATAAGCTTGAGGAAGAAAGTGCAGACAAAGGCTATTGTACCCAGCTTTACTGTCCTCCAACTATCAAGTCCATAAGAAATTGTTTTGAATGTGCCAGAACTCAGAGAATATTGGACACATGTTCCATTCCTGTGGACTTAGAGCAGGGGTCAAAAACACATGTTCCATTCCTGTGGATTTAGAGCAGGGGTCAAAAGTATAGCCCAGAGTCCAAATTCAGTCTGCCACCCATTTTTATTTATTTCTTAAATATGTTTTTATTGCTTTTAGAGAAAGAGGAAGGGAGAGAGAGAGAGAGAGAGAGAGAGAGAGAGAAATATTGATGAGCGAGAACCTCCTGCATGCCCCCTACTGGGAACTGAGCCCACAAGTTGGGTATGTGCCCTGCTAGCAATCAAACCTGCAACCTCTTAGTTCATGGGACAATGCTCAACCAGTGAGTCACACTGGCCAGGGAAGTACCACTCATTTTTAAGATAAAATTTTATTGTGTCACAGCCTCACCCATCTACTTACACAGTGTCGATGGTTGCTTTTGTGATAACAATGGCAGAATCGAACCGATATGACAAATTTGGCCCCTAAAGCCTAAAATAATTACTCTCTGGCCCTAATTTACAGAAAATGCTTACCAACCATTAATTTAGGCAATGAATATCATCCAACCAATGATAAATAAATAAAAGTTTGCCAAAGGACTAAAGGTGGCTATTTCATATATTTAGCTACAGATCTTAGAATGAGAAAGGTATCATAAGTTGAAGAGTAATATGTAAGCATCATATGTTCTGATAGAGTAGAAAGAATGCAATTAGAAATTAATAAAAAGGAGAAAAAAGGGAGAATTTAGAGTAAGACAATTGACTGTTATATAGGTAATAGATGAGAGTTAAAGGATGGCATTTAAACTGAGGACAAGAATAAGTAAGTAAAGAGGGAATTCAGAACACCATAAAAATATTAAGACAAATGTAACTATTAAAATAAAAATACGGACCTTCTGAAATAGTAGAATAATTTAAAAACAAAACAGGACACTTCAAATAAAGAAATAAACTTAGTAAATACAACCAGTAATTATAAATAAGATGACATGACAGCATAGAGACCAAAAATTACATTCATGTAGTTGTAATCTTATTAAAAGAAAAATGTTTTCAAATAAAATAAAACTGAAATCTATGCTGTTTAAAGAGCTTCATATATAGTGCCTGGACCTTAATAATTAATTCTGGTTATAATAATAAACTCATGGAAGCTCATATTAATTATAGTTTCTGTTAGTCCTCACTATCTTATTTTCAGTTCCAAATTCAAAAAGTGCTGAAAAGTTTTTCCATAACTCATATGGCATCAATAACTGACCTGATGTGATCTCATTTGATAGCAAAACCCAACCTCAACTAATGAGGGGATATTTATAGTCTTTATTTCTACTGCTTGGTGTGAATATTCATATATGTCACTGCTGAAATATCAATGGGATTGATTATGGGCTGTTGCTTTCAGACACTGCTAGGAGTTTTACATGATACACAGCAAACTCACCATGTAACCTTTCTAAAATCTAATTGATTCTGAATTCCAAAACATAATTGTCCCAAGGGTTCTCGATAATGGATTGGGGAATGCTGCTTCTTCTACTACCATTACTACTAGTTCACCTAAGTAAGCCCCAAAATAGGGCCAGTCAGGAAGAGGGAGAATAATACACTGCAACATTGTTTAATAGCAAACAATTGGACACACGAAAACTTGCAATAGAAAAATGATTATATACAATACAGGCTACCAAACTGATGAATTTTCTGCAGTCATTTGTGATGATTCTGTGACAACGCAGAAAAAAATTACTTATACCAAAATAGAATATAAAAATTCTAACTAGGTTAGACTTTAAAATTTTAATAATTTTAGTAATGCATATAATATGGACTATGGTGGCACATAGAAAAATAAAAATAAGCTGCTTATAAAAATGGTAAGATTTTTGTAATTATTGTTCAAATGTAAATGGGGAAATCTGCCTGTTATTAAAGCTGTTTGGGAATTATCCAGAATGACACTGAATTCAAGGTTGCCTACAATTCAAAGAGCATTGCAGTGCTTACGAGCTTCACAGTCTGAGAACCCTGAACATTTGATTGACATTTACAATCAAGAATAGAAAGATCAATTTTATATAAAATCATAAAAGAAGCAATTACTTTGTCAGAGCCTCCAGGGTTTCCTAGTCAGTCCAACACTTGCCCCACTAGAACATGGACTCATACAGTCACTGTGGTCACCAGAAGCTAGAAATAGGCCCTCCCCTTCTAGTCCTGGGGCAAGAATATAAATGGAGGCAGAGATATAGTAAGTCTAAATATTTGAAGGGATCAACCCATCGTTTATCAAACAGTTAAATCAAATATGGGCAAATAATGACAGAACTTTGGACAAATAATGACAAACTTTAAAAATGTGAGAAAATTTATATGACTGAAAATAAGAAGATTATTGACGCCATGAATGGAAAAACTAGCATGCAAACCCATCCTGCCTTAAAGCGGATCTCCGGAGGGACAGAGCCCGTGCACTGTGGACAGCATGCTCTGCATGGGCCGGAGAGTATGTGGACGCCTATTCCTTCCAGGCTGCCGGGGCCCTCCAGAGCCCAGCGACGTGAGCTGGAGACTTCCCCTTGTAGTTTACATCAGCTGGCTTTGAAGTGTTTCTCACCAGTTCCAGAAAAGCAGGAAATCAGTGCAGCAGAGGGAAATAAACAGATGGACAGAGTCATCTATTTTGAGGGGAACTCTGTGCTGTTTGAATTAAAGTAATGAGCACTTTAAGATGCTGTGAAACTCTTTTTACATTTAATTTGAGTAATTCAAGATGTAAACAGAGCCCCGTGGCAGACGGACGAGCAGTACCAAACTTGCTCAGCTTATGCATATTCTAATAAGAAATTGGAAAAGCATGCATCCTCCCCTTGCAGCAGATACTAATAATAGTGATACTGATAAGGATGCTATCAACGATATCATCTTCTGACTGGTCATTATTATGTACCAGCCCTTGGGAAGGCGCTTTTATATACATTATCTTTACTACGCACCACAACTCTGCACATCCCTACTGAGTCCCAGAAGTTGAGAAATTTGTAAATGGAGCTGAGCTTGAAACCCACTTTCCTATGACTCATAACTCTTTCTGCAGACTGAGGAGGTTCTGCTGTCATCTACTTCTCCACTTTAGTTTTAATTTTATGCAAATTTAATAACTTTGTTACTGATGCTCTGTAGCTAAAGTAACAAGCAAAGCCACGGCCTGTATTCTGGCTCAGGTCCCACCAGCGTGTGTTTGGGATATTCAGCGGGTTACCTAACATTTCTGAGCTTGACTCTCTCCATGTTTAAAGAGGGCTAATGCTCTCCTACCCATTTAGGGTAGTGAATAAAAAAAAAATGTTTGTAGGCTCATCCCTAGGCAAAGTATAGCAATTATGTGATGAGCTGTTCACATGGTATTAATTTTAGCTTAGCACAGTATAGACCAGTAGAGTTTAATATTGAACAGGCCAGTGAAGTACAAAGAATATGGTAAGGTGACCTCTGCGCAGTGTTCTCTGCTTGCTAACATTAACTTGCTGGGGAGTAGATTATTTTATAACAAACATTTAAAAAGTAGATTCATCTATCAGATAATAATAATTGGCATGCAGTCAATCTACAAGAATTTGTTAGGCACTTCATACACATTAGACTCTACAGCAGTGGTTCTCAACCTGTGGGTCACGACCCCTTTGGCGGTCGAATGATCCTTTCACAGGGGTCGCCTGAGACCATCCTGCATATCAGATATTTACATTACAATTCATAACAGTAGCAACATTACAGTTATGAAGTAGCAACGAAAATAATTTTATGGTTGGGTCACAACATGAGGAACTGTATTTAAAGGGCCAGAAGGTTAAGAACCACTGCTCTACAGTAAGAGCGGGATCAGAAGGCAAGGGAAGTGGAAATATGAGAAAGTTTTCTGTTCTCTGGAAACCATTTCTGAGGATCTCCTTGCCTTTGCTAACTATTACCTGAAGCTAACTATTACCTGAGGCTGCCACCACAGCATTTTGGGGGCCAGCTATTGCCCTGCTCCAGAGACCTAAAAGTTCCATCTTCAGAACGTTGACTTGTGCTGGGAAGCGGACTGGGGTGCTGGGTAGTAATGTAACTCCATGAGGGCAGACATTATGACTGTCTTAGTCACCTCTGTATCTCTAATATGTAGTATAGTCCTTTGGGCAAAATAGGTACTTAATAAATGCTTGCTTGCTAAGGTAATTCAGTGGATACATAATCATAAAATGCTCTGCACCCATCAAAATAGGTTATAGAACCTATTTTGAGGAGAAATTTGCCATTATTATTAATGACAAATTATTAACAGTAAATTTTTTTTAAAAAATCCTCACCTGAGGATGTGTTTCCTTATTGATTTTAGACAAAAAGGTAGGGAGAAGAAGAAGAAGAAGAAGAAGAAGAAGAAGAAGAAGAAGAAGAAGAAGAAGAAGAAGAAGAAGGAGGAGGAGGAGGAGGAGGAGGAGGAGGAGGAGGAGGAGGAGGAGAAGGAGAAGGAGAAGGAGAAGGAGAAGGAGAAGGAGAAGGAGAAGGAGAAGGAGAAGGAGAAGGAGAAGGAGAAGGAGAAGGGGAAGGGGAAGGGGAAGGGGAAGGGGAAGGGGAAGGGGAAGGGGAAGGGGAAGGGGAAGGGGAAGGGGAAGGGGAAGGGGAAGGGGAAGGGGAAGAGGAGGAAGAGGAAGAGGAAGAGGAAGAGGAAGAGGAAGAAGAAGAAGAAGAAGAAGAAGAAGAAGAAGAGGAAAGAGAGAGAGAGAGAACGAGAGAGAGAGAGAGAGAGAGAGAGAGAGAGAGAGAGAAATATTGATTGGTTGCCTCCCATATGCACCCCAATGGGGGATCAAACCTGCAACCTAGCTATGTACCCTGACCTGGTATCGAATCCATAATCTTTTGGTGTATGGGATGATGCTCTGACCATCTGAGCCACCTGGCCAGGGTTACTATCTTCTTTTTGTAAGAAGAAATATATTTAAGCACAGAAACACACTCACACACACACACACACACACACAGAGAAAAATACCGAGAAGGATAGACAAAATATTGACATTGATTATCTCTGGGTGGTGAGATTTTAGATGTCCTTAAATTTCATCCCATTACCTTTATCTTCTTAATTTGGATAATAACCGTGTATGGCTCCTAGTAAAATTTTACACTACTGAAAGGGAAAAAACACCCTTCTCTCCCTTATCAGTGTCACACATTTCAACAGCCCTGCGTGCCTGGGAGACTACATCTCTACAGACTAGTGAAGCATGGCTGCAGGTACCTCTGGAACTCAGTAATGAGGGGCCAGAGGGAGGCTCGGCGCAGTAGCGAGCAAACAGTTCTTCACCTTTGAGTTTGCTAACTGGATTTTCACATCTGGGTGGGAGTGAGTGCATGCATAGTTTTAGGTTCTTGCTCAGGATGGAATTCCAGTAATTAATTACTGAGCTTTGAGACTCAAATTATTTTGGTTCTCCAGTTCCCATTGGCCTCCTGAGAGTAGCCAGTTAGCAGCCTGGTGGAGCATAAGACACAGATTAGGTTTAAGGCTAACTGGTTTTGTGAGCTCAGATGTGCTTTTCCTCCTTTCTGAGCCTGTTTCTTCACTGGTATAAAGAAGAGATGAGAGCATGTGATAGCCAAGCTTTTTCTTGTAATACAAGTTTTGGGATTCTCTTTCTACTGTGATGTGCACTTGAGGTCTGATTTCTTTAAACAAAAAGAGGAAGAACTGATTGTTTTTGAAAACCTGTGACTGTTTTCACCCAAAGTCATTGCCTCTAGAATCAGGAAGGTGCTCCTGCCTTGGGGACAGGAATGCTGTACTTCTACTTTGGGCTCAGCTAGAGGTCCTGGTTCTCACATAAACATTCTTCTTCTTTTTTTTTTTAATCCTCACCTGAAGATATTTTTCCTTTGATTCTTAGAGAGAGTGGAAGGGAGGGGGAGAGACAAAGAGAGAGAAACAATGATATGAGAGAGACACCTGGATTGGTGACCTCTGGCATGTGCCCCAACCAGGGCCCGGAATCAAGCCTGCAACCAAGGTACGTGCCCTTGATTATGAATGGAACCCATGACCCTTCAGTCGGCCGGCTGATGCTCTAACGATTGAGCCAAATCAGCCAGGGCTCACATAAACATTCTTGACACAAAAAGATGCTCAGTGTAATTGTTTTGAGGGGGGGGAAAATGCAAAGCAACTGTCAACAGAGACTCACTGGGGGAGGTGGGATGATAGAGACATCCCAATGGAAGGGGCATCAAAAGATGCTTTCCTGGGACTCAAAGACCTCCACTCCATTAGCCGTAACTGCGCGGTCTGCTCGTTGGCTGCAGCGGTGATGGGCATCATACACCTTCCCAGAAGACGGTTTTGTGAGCAGTCAGTAAATAAGCTAACACATCGAAAGCACTTAGCACAGGGGCTGACAGTACCAGTGAGCGCCGGCTATGATCACTGTAATCTGTGAATGTGGCTCACATTCCTTTTCCCCACTCACCACATCGACCCTCCCATTCTTGCCTCCTAGGCTACCGCTCAGACTGCTATTTTCCTGCACCTCATCCCTTCCCCTCCTGCACACAGTGTCTCTTGCAGAGACAGAATTACATGCAAAGGCCAGAGGGATCCAAACGGTTAACCAGACAGAATGTGCACAGTGTCAATATTTAGAGTGGCTCTATTTGACCAAGGGTGGTTTTCCCCCTCTCCAGAGTAATTACTCTGTGTTTGGCTTCTCAGTTTTCATAAAAGAAACTTGGCTTGCTCGCTATTACATATACCAAATGAACCTAAGCTTGTGTCAATGTTGAATAATGAATTAAAATGAAATTGCTCCTTGTGACAGGCCCCCCGGGACTTAGTGTGGGTTTGGAGGCACCAGGCCCTTATGTCAGCTCCCATGAAGGAGGACATCAGAGCAGCCACATGGCAGGTCTCGTCGCAGCTCCATTTGGCTGAAAGATGGACACAGTCCCAGAGATAAACAGAGACTATCCCTTTATGAGCTCCCCCTTCCTGCAGTTACAGGCTGTCCCACTCTTGCCCTTGAGCACCAGAAACTCTCAAGAGGATGCGGCCCTGGGAGTTGCTCTCAGGCCCGTGAGGCATAGCCACTGACAACACTGAGTGGAAGCGGTTACAGCTCCCAGGACACACTCAAGGTTATTTTTTAGTATTTAGCAGGGAAGCTTTCAAACATGCACATGGGACGGGATTGGTAAAGCCACGCTAGCCAATGTCGGTCAGAAGACATTTAAAGTCCCTGTTTCCTTAAATTCGGTTCTATTCTGCAAGACCCATCCAATCTCCATTACAGATCACTAAAGGAGCAAGAAATAGTGTCACACACTATTAATCCAAGTGCAGGTGATGTCGGTCCCCGGGCAAGTAAAGAAGGAGGGAGGAGATGACCAGCAGAGGGGCCTTCAGAAGGAATGCCAAGCGAAGAGGTGGGGATCGCTTATTTAGGTGTGGTAGAGAGTGGGCTTGGTCCAGGTGGTGCTAATATGTAGAGAGATGTTCCTTGATTAAATTAGTCAAGATTTTTCTTAGAACAAAGATCTTTGCTGAAAAGAGAAATCATGTGTTTCTTTTTTACCTCAGCCCTGCCCCCGACCCAAAGCCTCCAGGCTGTCCAGCCTCTGCCAAAGCTTTTTCTAGCATCAGCCAGAGCAGCTGCATCAGGAACTGAGTTCTAAATTATTTCAGGTAGCAGAGCTGTGTGTTTTTTGGTTTGGTTTGGTTTGGTTTGCCTTGGTGTTTTGGGAGGGGGCATCAACTTGCTAATTGCAATTCTATGTCCTTGTGTGTGAATACGATGATGACCCACATGATTGGCCTAACATTTTCCTTTCCCTTCACTTAATCTCACTCCTCTTTCAAGGCCCACCTAAGACCTTCCTCCTTGTTCTCCCTCAAAAGGCTTTCCCACATTAATCGAGCTCACAGGGATCCGGAGACCCAGCCCCTGAGTCTGGTTCCCCATTCTTACTGATTCTGCCTATATTCTCAACTTTCCCCCAGCAGTGGTCTCTTTACAGAATATTGGAATCTTATGCATAAGCCCAATTTGAAAAAAGAAGTAGAGCTCTGGGACATCACAGACCCCCACCCTCAGCTCCCTCTCATCTCCCAAAGAACACTTGGGACGCAGGGCACATAGTTTAGGAGGAAACTGATCTGTGCCACTGGCATTATTGTCTCAACATGTTGTTCTTCCCACATATGTGTATCTTCCCGAGTCAATGAAAGCCCCTGAAGGTGGAGAAATGGATTATTCAGGCTATGACATCATTCAAATCCCAAAGTGGGGCTCATGCACTTCTGGGCACAAGAGGGCAGAATATTTGAAGACCAACCGCGAAAAACCCAGGATGACTATCATTTTATACTTTTGTGCATCTTTTCAGGATTCATAGCATAGTTATTTCCACATAAAAAATGTTTCATCAATTCTATACATGCTGATTTATCTACTGCTCTACGGAGTTAAGTAGATCATTTTAATCTTGTTGGCTGAAATCTATTTATTTAAATTGTATAAATGGACTCCACTCTTTATTCTAGCATATTGTCAGTGAATAATGTTTGTAAAATTTAGAAATAGCAGGAATAAGAGCAACCTACATGCAGACACCAAAATAGCTGCCATCGATTTGCAGATGGTGGTGCTTCCGGAGAATTAAATATGTCACCAGAGATAATGTAATATACACATTTAAATTCTGAGAGGGATTTTTTGTTTGAATATTTTCTGTCTTTAAGCATTTAAAAGTGTCTTCTAATACCTAATCCTATATAATAAAACCCTAATATGCAAGTCAGCCAAACAGCAAAGGGATGCACTAACTACTGGGGGGCAGACACTCAATGCAGGAGCTTCCCTCTGGTGGTCAGTGCGCTTCCACGGGGGAGCGCTGCTCAGCCAGAAGCCAGGCTCATGGCTGGCAAGTGCAGTGGCAGTGGTGGAAGCCTCTCCCGCCTCCACTGTAGCAGTAAGGCCCCCTCAGGGGATGTCCACCTGCCAGTTTAGACCCACTCCCCATGGGGCGGGCCTAAGCCGGTAGGTGGACATCCCCTGAGGGGTCCCGGACTGCAAGAGGGCACAGGCCAGGCTGAGGAACCACTCCCCCCCCCCCCACCCCCCGCCAGTGCATGAATGTCATGCACTGGGCCTCTAGTGATATATAATTAAATCCAATAAGACAGGTAACCCTAATGAAAACATTGCTGAAAGTTCTAAGTGACATATGAATTTTGTGTCTTAGCTATAAATGGAAAGTTTGGTCACATAGAAAATTGTGGCTTTTGCAAAGTTTAAGGGGGACAATCAGAATGCTCACTTAGTAATTCATCTATTTGATTATTTACCAAATATTTATCGATCAACTTATGAATGCCGGGTACCTTGCTAAACACAGGTGATCATGGTGTAACAAAATAAATGCATTCCTAAAAAACACTCATGTTATATAAAATTATGCACTAAAAATAACAGGACTTGGGAGTAAAATAAGTTTGGGACAGACCACTTGAAATCTAGACAATTTTGTAACAAGAGCACTAATACAAAAAACAAAAACGATAACTGTTCTTAAAAAAAAAAAAAAACAGTACAGTTACAAAGACATGTAAACTTTCTAAAAGATAAACACTACAGTACATATTTATTAAATAAGTTGTTTTAAAAAGGTTATGGTTGCATGGTACAGTGAGTGTGCAGTGTGTGGTAGGGTGGAGGCTGCTGAGTTTTGGAAGCAGGACCAAGGCTACAAGAGGATGGTGCTCCAAGTATTCCCAGGACCCCATGAAGACAGAGTCAAGAGGAAGAGTGAGGTGTATTCATTAGGTTTCATCCCAAATGCACCTTGGGATCAGGATTTTGGTGCAAGAAGTTTGCAGGGAGGTGCTCCCTGGAAGCACAGTGAGGGAGTGACACAGTGAGACAGGGAAAGGCGGAAACTTGAATTCAATGGGCAGATCTAACACATGGGCCCTGAGTCTCAGCCCCATGTGGGACCCTGCCAGGTTGCAGATCACTCCTGGCCCTTCTTGACTTACTAGTATTTAACAGGCCAAATAATCTCTTTGTAGTCCAGACAATACCTTCTGTTAGAGAGAGACAGTAAGTGACTGACAGGTTCTGGAATTGTCTGCAGTGACCCAGTAGAAGTGGGCAGGTGGAGAGGATCTTGGGAGTAAAATAAGTTTTTACAGGCAGCATCTGCAGTGGGTGAATGGGGATTGAACATAGGAGAAAGAGCATCGGGTTAGTACTGTAATCTTTGCTGGTTTACTAGTTGCTGTGCTAGTTTGCATCTGCTGTTTCATGGGACAAAACAAGAAAGTGTTGGAACAAATTGCCTGTGAACCAATAAGATTTCCACATTATGTAGATATCGTATCCCTCTTTATAACTTGTGTATGTAAATCACATCACAGAAAACCTGTGTATGGAAGAGCAATTTGTATTGGGGATACTGCCTTTGAATAAATTACTGAACAGTCCTGTCTAGTGGAAGAGAGTAGAGTTCACAGGTGAATGCTATGGCAGAAGATATCACAAAGTGCTGTGCATCCCCAAGGTGGTGCCCCTGTCCACCCTTGGGGGATCTGGGAAAAGATGTTTAAGTTACGTCCTGAAGGATGAGCCACAGAGACCTGGGTCAGACAGGGGAAGAGAAGCCTAGGGAAACGAATGAGGATGTAGAATGAACTCCCAATATCCATGAAGCCACTGCCGCCACTCCCATTCAGATCACTAAAGACCCCTGGATTTTAAGGGTTTAGCTTAAGGAAATGTGGGACCTTAGAACTCCAGAAATTTAGGTCTCCAGAGACAAATGGTAAGCCCTAAGGTAGGTGCTCAGCTCGATCCCTGCATCGTGCAGAGCCTGCCTGGCTGCTAGTGTTGGATAAATAATAAATGCCAGTCCCTTATGTCCCTGGGATCAGCGTCCTGCCTTGACCTTGCTTATCAGATCAGGTAGGAAGCCGAGGTCCTCCTTACCACATGTGGTCATTGTATTTCCCATGGCATTTTCATGAGAGGCCGGGCTGCCTCCCTGGCGGCTGTCCAGCTAGGTAATTATCTTGCCTCCTGTTCTAACTCCCTTGCGGTTTCAGTTGTAGGAGAGAGCTTCCTTCGCTCCCACATGATTGGCTGCTGCGTTGAAAGGTTTCATTCTGGAAATCTGTTACCTTCTGCCCTGGAGTTTGGCCGGCTTTCAGGGCCAGGAGAGGATGTTTGAGGACAACTTGGCCAGGTCTACACTTACTAAGAGAAGTGGAGAACTGGGAGTAATTTCCTGGTAAGTGAGCATCAAACGTAATATTTTTTTTCACCATGTGACCTCATTGTTTAAACATATAAAAACCTGGATTGCTCAGGGGACAGAAAAAATTCCCAATTCTAAATGGCTGACCTAAACTTTGTATTCTTTAGCCTTACCACAGGAGCATGCTGGCAAATTGCCCAATAATTTGATGGGCAAAGTTTCCGAAGATGATACACGTGAGAACAGGACATGTGAGCTGAGAAGTACTGGGAAATATGTCTGTCTGTCTAGCATTTATCATCATTGCAGCCACAGCTTTTTACCTCCTTCTATATGCATCATTAAAGTATAGCCATTAGCATACAACCCATAGTATTGGTGTTCCTGGCAGTTCAGTCAGTCAACCCACTGTTCTCTAGTATCCACAGTTGGATGGTCATGTGACCTGAGAGATAAGAAAATCTATAATGATAATACCTTCCCTCTGCCCTCTGTCCATGTCCAAGTTGTAATGCAGGATAGTAGAGCCAGCTCTGGAAACAGACTTGGGTTTAAACTCTGGTACCACCACCTCCGTGACTCTGAGCAAGTTAATGAAATTTTCATCTCCCTAATCCACAGTCTCTTCATCTCTAAAGTGGGGATAATAATATTGGTATCTAACTTACAGGGCAATAGATTACCTGAGATGATGCAACTAAAGTGCTTAGCAGAGTGTCTGATGCATAATAGGCTCAATAAGTGTTTATTACTATAATAAAAATCACTATATATATATATATATATATATATATATATATATATATATATATATCCTGCTCAGTGAGGAGAAGCCTGGCTCTGCTCTCCTGTCCTCCCCAGCGGCTCTGAGAGGGGCTGGTGCTCTGTAGGGATGGGATGATGGTTAAGAACATTGTCTCTGTGGTCAGACAAACCAGGGATGGAGCCCCAGCTCTGATACTTGTTGGCTCTGTGACCCTGGACAAGGTTAATAAGCTCCCTGAGAGTTGGCTTTCTCCTTGTAAACAGGGTAGTTGTAGGATAAAATGCAAAAATCATTTATAGAGTCACATAGAACTTACCACATAGAAAGCACCAAATAGATGTTTGTGTATTTTATGTTCCTATATTTTAAGTATTGTTATAAAAATAACTTAAGTTAATAAAATTGTCTTACTGGAGGGGTCTAATAGTAATAATCATTACTATCGGATATAATGAATGCAAAGCATTTGATTTGACATAGCAGTCACTCACAGTGCACTACTTTTATCTTCATCAACCTAAAAAAATACCTCTTATTCAATATTTGCCAAAGGCCCATATGAAAGAAGTGTTGTCCATGGAGGTCTGGGGAAGGGAGACAGGAGCCGCTGGGCCCTCCTCCTGCAGGAGCAGCCTCTTACTGATTATATTTCCGCATCATGCTACTCACTTGCATTAGGGACACAGCAGTTGTCATTTGCATGAAACTCACAATTGGGTTTAAAAAAGTATGTTGTTGAAATCAATGCCACTCCTTCAAACAGTACTCCTGTTTGAGGACTCGTAGGAGGAAAATCCCTTATGCTTCAGTTCCTTAAAAAGTTAGACATTTTTGCATTACCTTTAGCGACTTTATTGAAATGTACAGCATGCCTAATTGATATTAACCTCTTCAGTCGCTTCTCTATTTTCTTTTTTTTTTTTTTTTAATATATTTTATTGATTTTTTACAGAGAGGAAGGGAGAGGGATAGAGAGTTAGAAACATCGATGATAGAGAAACATCGATCAGCCGCCTCCTGCACATCTCCTACTGGGGATGTGCCCGCAACCCAGGTACATGCCCTTGACCGGAATCGAACCTGTGACCCTTCAGTCCGCAGGCCGACGCTCTATCCACTGAGCCAAACCGGTTTCGGCTCTATTTTCTTTTTACTTTATTTTCCTTTTCAATTTACTTTATCAAGTTTTTGCACTACACATAGGAAAGCTGTCTCAAATCTTTGTGGGGATAAGGTTGGAATAAATTAATAAATGAAATTCAATATTCTTGTAATACCAACTTTATGCTCCATAGTGTTTGAAATATTGTTCAAATATAGTCAATCTATATATGACCAGTAAGAAGCTTAAATTTGTAATATTTTCTCCCTACATTAGTAGCCTTACCAGAGCATCCTATATAATAAAAGCCTAATATGCTAACTGTTCAGTTGTCTGGTCAGTCATTCAACCAATCAAAGCATAATATGCTAATGATATGCTAAGGCTGCTCAACCACTCGCTATGACATGCACTGACCACCAGGGGGCAGATGCTCTGACCTGTAGGTTAGCTTGCAGCTGAGGCCCAGCCAATCAGGACTAAGCGAGACAGGCCAGGCATGCCCTGGAGCCCTCCCATGATCCTTCCCCAGCTGGCCAACCTCCCGCATCCCTCCCCAGCCCCAATCATGCACCAGTGGGGTCCCTCGGCCTGGCCTGTGCCTTCTCGCACCCCTCAGGGAATGTCGGAGAGGCAGTTTCAGCCTGATCCCGCAGGCCAGGCAGAGGGACGCCACTGGTGCATGAATTCATGCACCGGGCCTCCAGTTCTGACATAAAGGAACTTGTGTTGTCTAAAGACAGTTACTTGACTAAGATTCAGTTTTTTAAATATTATAGAATGAGAACAGTAGTATAACTATAATAATGGTAACATATGTAACAACTTTTGTACACCTAGCATGTGTCAGACTTGATACAGAGCACTTTACATGTTTATTTAATTTAATACTTCACAATTATCTTATAGTTAAATACTTTCCAGACATATTTAATATCACAGATACAGTTACTGATCTATTTTATAGATGAGGAAACTGAGGCTCAGAGAAACTGTCTGAATGCTTACAGAGGTGTAAAAGTGACAGACTGGCTGCACCCAGAAGAACTTGCACTATCGGACTCTGAACCACATTCACATTTTTGTTGATAATTTACTTTCAGTGAAATGATATCATCTGTCATAATTATTCAGAAAGCAGGTGTTATAACATGCTGTGGGCTTAATTGTGGTCATGGCTTTGTTTCATTTACTTTATAACTTTTTACAAGAAAATTGTAAAGGATTTGTACCTGCTATGTTTGTTGAATTTAAGTATCATCATAAAAATAATTTACCATTAGGGATATGAGATAATTTTTTCCCCTGAAGGGGTTGATATGTTTCTCAGGTTTGAGAAGTACTGATACAGACAAGATCTTAACTTTTACTGTTTTACTCTAAATCTATAAGATTTATAACCATTGAGAAGAAGAAGAGATCCCACGAGATGGACTGGAAAAGGTAGGATTTGGACTAGCTCTGAAAGATGGAGAATTCAGATGAGAGTGACATCTGGCAGCAACGACCCCACCCAGGTGATTCTAGATTGATTTGGCTAACGGGCACCCTCATCCCACACTGTTCCAAGTGGAGCCATTCAAAAGATGAGAACTTGGTCAAAAATGGCAAACTTTCCAAACAAAGGAAGACCTGTCTTTAGTTAGAAAAGCAGATTCAGTTACATTGGAGGTGGGAGAACCCTTTTGTGCTAAAGGAGCCCCGGGATCACAAGAGGAAATGAGTAGAACACATTGAGCCCCTGTATAACTTAGGCTGTCAGACTGAGGGCCTGCAACAGTTCAGGTGGGAGAGGTGAGCCAGGGTCAGAGTCAAGACCAGAATCCCATAGAGCAGCAGCTCTCAACCTGTGGGTCGCGACCCCTTTGGCAGTTGAATGACCCTTTCACAGGGGTAGCCGAAGACCATCCTGCATATCAGATATTTACATTACGATTCATAACAATAGCAACATTACAGTTATGAAGTAGCAACGAAAATAATTTTATGGTTGGGTCACAACATGAGGAACTGTATTTAAAGGGCCAGAAGGTTGAGAACCACTGACATAGAGGATGTTCTGAATGCAGACTAAGGAGTTTAGATGCTAAGCAATCTTCAGTAGGAGATTGGCATAAAATAGATGGTGCTTTCATAATAAGGCAGAGGAAGACTAGAAGAGGCACAGCTTGCTAGAGTGACAAGAGCATTGGTTGGGTTTTCCAGAGTAGGGCTTAAACAAGTGGAGTGAGGGAGGAGTTGAATAACCCCTGTTCACTCCCCAGATAAAGGGGATACTGACATCCCCATTAAGAAATAACATATGGGCACTGATGAACTCAGTCTAGGTATCGTTGGAGCCTCAGCTTCTTTGATTGTTTCCCAGGTTTTGGTCAGATCTATAAATATAACAGAGAGATCTTAATATTACCCCCTTGTCCTGTGGACAAAGCCTGTGCCTACAGTACCCCACTGGGACCAAAAAACACAGGGAGATTGCACAAGTACATTTTAGACAATGCTGGGCAATAGCTCGTTCTGAAAGACTCTGCCCAGGGTAGCTACTGCAATCAACTCTCTCGCTTTGGTTCTCTATTATAAGGAATGTGTCTGAAGGTCTCATGCAGAGAACTCAATTTATGTCATCCAGATAGGTGAAACATGAAGTGTACCTCAATAACTTCTGGGGTTGGTGGCAGTCACCATGTTTACTTTCACTCTCTTCTGGTTTCTGGGGGCAAATGAATTAAAGTTCATATGTTACAATTAAAAAACACTAACCGCAAATATCAGAGAAAACAAGCAATTAGTTAATGTATTATTTAAGGCTTTACTATATTTCAGCTATCAACGGCAATCATTCATTCTGAGTAAGATTTTTTAAAAACTCATTATTAAAAGCTTAAGTGTCTACCAATAACTGATAATATGTTTGCATTTGCTTGAATTCTACTCTAGGGAGCAATACCTTGACAATATTTCCTGACCTAATACTTCAGATTATGACATGAGATCTAAATATAAACGTATTAAGTTTTACACAAATAAAACACTAGCCTATAAATTGTGCTATGGATTCTTTGCTATACATCGATCCATCCATAATTTCTAAGCATCTGTTCTGTTAAGGGCACTATGCTCAAAGCTGTAGGGAAGCTGAAATGTAATTATTAATGTCCAGAAGTTTCAACTCTTCTCTTCTAAATAGATAGCTCATCATTAGTAATGACAATAACTGTAAAAAGTATCTGCCTATAGATATTTCTAAAAAACTTAAGGACTTTCACTTATGTAATTTAATCTTCCATTTAAAATTCAAGGGAATTATTTGAAACTAGAGGTTCAGTGCATGGCATTTGTGCACTTGGAGGGGGTCCCTCAGCCCAGCCTGTGCCCTTTAGCAGTCTGGGAGCCCTCGGAGAATGTCCGACTGACGGCTTAGGGGAGCTGGCCTAAGCCGCCGCAGTCGGACATCCTTAGTGCTGCCTCAGAGGCTGGAGAGGCTTCTGCCATTGCTGCTGCTCTTGCCAGCTGTGAGCCCGGCTTTTGGCTAAGCAGTGTTCCTCCTGTGGGAGCACATTGACCACCAAGGGGCGGCTCCTGCATTGAGCATCTGCCCCCTGGTGCTTAGTGCGCGTCATAGCGACTGGTCGTTCCACCATTGGGTCGATTTGCATTATCCTTTTATTATATAGGATAGGAGGTAGATGGAAACAGCAATAGTCACATTATATGAAGGCAAAAAGCTTATCCCAGAGAGAGTCAATGACTTACTCAAAGTCACAAAGTTAGTGATAGAACTAGCACTAAGACCAAATTCCCTGACACATGCTAAAGTACTCTGTCTACCTACAAACTGGATTTTTAGTTACATCACAGTATCTCCTCTACTTCAGGAGAAGCATTCTGTAATGACAAGGGGATTTATATATAAGGACCTTTCATGCTAAAGCAGAAACTGTTGTAAATTTTAAAAATTGTCTGGCTTTATAGAGCAAATTTAGATGGAATATTGAGCTAACCCTGGATGCCATCGTTCTACTCCAAACATGATATGCTTATAAACAGGATGTTCAGAAAATTTTAAAAATGTAACTAAGTAGGAACGCAAGAAATATAAATGTCAAGATGCCATAAATGAAGATATTGCTCAAAATGAAAGCCATGAGAGGTTGATGATAGGGAGGACATGGGCTGTTAGATGCTGTGACACAGGGCAGATAATGCCTGGTAAGAAGACGTTTGGAGCTCAGGTAGCTGGCACTGGGCAAGTAGCTGGCTATTGTCACAAAAAACCAGGATCAGTAGCCTGAGAAGTAACACTAACACGGTGGCATATAACTCATCCTGGGCTGTGGATAAAACAGTAAAACATTTGCCAAAGGAAGCAAGTGGAATCTCATGCTAGGTGCTGTGTGCCACATGCTCAGGGCCAAATTCACATCACCCAGCAGGCACAGGGGCCTAACTTCATAATTGTTTGAGGATATCTCTTCCCAGAAACCAAAGTTAAAATGTTATGGTGCTAAATTTTAAGGGTTGCTAGAAGAATAAAGAACATGCAATTTCCCAATCAGTAAAGAAAAAAACAATGGGGAAGGAAAAAAAAAACAACCCTCCAAAATCTTTGTCAATTAAAAAAAATAGGAAAGAGACAAAATGATAGAAAAAAAGTTTCAGTAAATAACATAATTACATAGCATAAATATGTCCAAATATATCAGTTATGACCATGAATGGTCTCAATTCAGTGGTTAAACATAGAGATTGTCAGAATTGTTAGAAACATCAGAATTGAGTAATCTAAAACTTAAATAGAAAATAAAAGAATAAATATATACACAGATATATGATATAAATATTTTATTATAAAACATTTTTTTAAGTAGTCCAAAATTGGTGAATCTGGAGGGCACTGTTAAAAGCAAATGTTAAACTGCTAGATGAGATCACCTCCACAATCCAGGGCACTACTGAGAAACTACTGGGAAGACCGCTGTTGAAAATAAGCTAATAGCAAGAAGATATGAAGCACATCAGGAAATCCACCTCCATAAGAGAGAGTCAGAAAACACAGCAAGTGAGAGAACTCCCAGTTGAGAGGCTAAGGAAAACAGAGCAGTTTCCAAAGGGACTTCAAATAACTATGTTAAAAAAATGTTCAAAGAAATAAATGAATCAACTGAATTCATAATGTTAAAAGACATAAAAACAGAGTAAGCAGACTAGACAATAAGCATATATTCTAGAAATGTAAAATCCTGCTATCAGGATTATAAAATTCAACAGAACATCTCAAAGTATACCAAAGCAAGAATTAATAAACTGGATGAGTTTCAGAATGCAACTTGGAGACCTCAAAGGATATATGGTAAGGCAGAGTCAATGAGAGAAGCGAAGAATGAATAAAAAATTCCAATGTGTGTCTAAGAGTTCCAGGAGGGAGAGGAAGTAATGTGGTAAGAGTAACATGCTGGTGGAATTTTCTAATAAGACATAAATGCTCAGAGAGAGAGAGAGCATCAGATATGAAGAAGAAATCTTAAAAACCACCAGAAGTGATAAAACAGATAACCTATGAGGAAAAACAATCAGATTGACCATGGCCTTATCAGCCAGAAGGTAATCTAGAAGGAAATGAAAAATGATTTCTAAGTGTCAAGGGAAAAAGATAATAGCCAATCCAGAATCCTACACTTGACTGGATGACCAGGCAAGAATGAGGGTGAAATAAAGATAGTTTAGGACATACAAAGAGAGTTTATTACTCACTGAATTAACTTTCTAATAAAATAAATATAATCTAGAAGGAAGGAATAGAACTTAAGTGGTGATGATGAAAAAAACATTAGTAAACATGTGATAAATAAAAATGAGGGTTCACAGTGAAAGAAAAAAAACACTAATGTAAGAGTTTAAAATAAGGCTTTATAAAACATGAATTATATTGTTAGAGGGGAGTAGTTGACACAGGATTAGAAAATTCTGTATTCCTTGTGTTGTTTGGGTAAACAAAGATGAATAACGTTAGACTTTGTTGGAAAAATACAAAGTTAGATGTGGGTCTTGAAAAATGTAAGGGCAATCATAAATTAAAAAAAAAAAACTTACACTTGCAAACTAGGAAATATAAAAAAGATAACTGAGAAAGTCACAGTTCAACAGAGGCAAAAATTAAGAAAAAAGGGGGAGGAGGGAGAAGAGAGGGAGAAAAAGAAGAGGGAGAAGGAAAAGGAGGAGCAGCAGCAGCAACTAAAAAACTTAGTAAATATAAAAATCCACATAAAATGATAGGAATTAATCCAAATGTGTTAATGACATATATTGTGATGGCCAGTTTTATTCCTCAACTTGACTGGCCTACAGTCCCCAGTTACTCAAACACTAATCCATATGTTACTGTGAAGGTATTGTTTAGATGTGGGTAAAATCCATCACAATTGACATTATTTTTTTATTGTTGTTGTGTGTTTTTTTAATCCTAACCTGAGGATAGGATTTTTTGTTTGTTTTTGTGTTTTTGAGAGAGGAAGGCAGAGAGAGAGAGAGAGAGAGAGAGAGAGAGAGAGAGAGAGAGACATGGATGTGAGAGAGAGACATTGATAAGTTGCCTCCCTTATGAGTCCCAACCGGGATTGACCTAGGTATGTGCCCCGACCTTTCGGTGTATGGGCGACACTCCAACCAACTGAGCAACAACAGCCAGGGCATAATTGACTTTAAGTAACCGAGAGTAACCGAGAGTATCCTAGATTATCTGGGGAGGTCTGATTCAGTCAGTTCAAAAGTCTGAAAAGCAGAACCGAGGCCTCCCTGAAGAGGAAATTTGGTCTGTGGACTGCAGCTTCAGCCCATGCCCGAGAGTTCCAGCCTGCCCTTTCTGACAGCCCAATCTACGATTTCAGACGCATCTAGGCAGTCCCCCTTCTAATAATGTGATCCAATTCCTTACAACCAATGTCTTAATATATATCTCCTACTGATTCTGTTCCTCCAGCTGAACTCTGATCAATATACTACATAAACAGGTTAAACTCATATACACAGATTCTCAAATTGCATTGAGAACAAATAAAAATGTTCTTTATGAGAAATATACCTAAAACAAAGAAGGTTGGAAATGAAGATATCAAGAGAATGCATATAGTGGGTAAATGTGTACCAAAAGAAAGCAGTGACAAGGATAAAGGGGCATGTTACCTGATGACAAGAGCACCTCTGATGAGCTCTGACATCAGGACCAACAGGACAGTCTCCCATGAAGTTGCCTATGCTTCCAATGAAGTCCCAGCCTTATGAATCTCTGGTAAACATGGTGATAAATTTTTATTACTAAGAAGAGCACAAACCATATCTTAAGGTAAACTGAACGTTTAGCACATAGAAACCAGGAAATCAACATTGTCACAATGTGTGTGCACAGTTCTATCATTTTATCACATGTGCACTGGCATACCTCAGAGATATTGGGGGTTGGGTATCACACCACCACAATAAAGCAAGTATTCCAATAAAGTGAGTCACACAGATGTTTTAGTTTCCCAGTGTATATAAAAGTTATGTCTCTGCTATGCTGTAGTCTACTAAGGGTGCAAGAGCATTATGTCTAAAAAAACAATGTACATACCTTCATTAAAAGCCACTTTATTGCTAGAAAAAAAATGCTAACTATCATCTGAGCCTTTGGTGAGCCATAATCATTTTGCTGGTGGAGGGTCTTGCCTCGATGTTGATGGCTGTTGAGTGATCAGTGTGGTGGTTGCTGAAGACTGGGGTGGCTATGGCAATTTCTTAAAATAAAACTAAAATTAAGTTTGCCATATTGGTTGGCTCTTCCTCTCAGGAACAATTTATCTGTAGCATGCAGTGCTGTTTGACAGCATTTTACCCAGAGTAGAACTTCTTTCAAAACTGGAGTCAATCTTTTCAAATCTGGCCACTGCTTTGTCAACTAAGTTTATGCAACATTCTTTCCTTTATTATCATTTCAACAGTCTTCAAAGCATCTTCACTGGAGTAGGTTCCATCTCAAGAAACCACATTCTTTGCTCATTCATAAGAAACAACTCCTTATCCATTAAAGTTTATCATGAGATTTCAGAATTCAGTCATCCTAAGACTACACTTCTAATTCTAGTTCTCTTGCTCTTTCTGTCACTTGGGTGGTTATATCCTCCACTGAAGTCTTGAACCCTCAAAGTCATCCATGAGGGTTGGAATCATCTTCTTTCAAACTCCTGTTACTGTTGGTATTTTGACCTCTTCCCATGAATCTTGAATGTTCTTAATGGTGTCTAGAATGATAAATCCTTTTCAGGTTTTCAATTTACTTTGTCCAGATCCATCAGAGGCATCACTATCTATGGCAGCTTATAGCTTTATGAAATGTATTTCTTAAGTAATAAGACTTGAAAGCTGAAATTCCTCTTTTATCCATGGGCTGCAGAATGTATGTAGTGTTAGCAGGCATGAAAATAACATTAATCTCATTGTACATCTTCATCAGTGCTCTTGGGTGCATTGTCAATGAGCAGTATTATTTTGAGAGGACTTATTTTCTCTGAGCAGTAGGTACCAACACTGGGCTTAAAATATACAGTAAACTGTTATAAACAGATGTTCTGTCATCCAGGCTTTGTTGTTCCATTTATAGAGCACATTCAAAGTAGATTTAGCATAATTCTTAAAGGCATTAGGATTTTTTTTGAGTGGTAAATGAGCATTGGCTTCAACTTAAACTCACCAACTGCATTAGCCCCTAACAAGAGAGTCACCCTATCCTTTGAAGCTTGTAAGCCAGGTATTGACTTCTCCTCTCTAGCTATCATAGTCCTAGAAGGCATCTTCTTCCAATAGAGAGCTGTTTCATCTACATTAAAAACCTGTTGTTTAGTGTACCACCCTTATTGACTTAGCTATATCTTTTGCATAACTTGCTGTAGCTTCTATATCAGCACTTGTTCTTTATCTTGTACTATCAGGCTATGGAGATGGCTTCCTTCCTTAAGTCTCATGAAGCAACTTTTGCTAGCTTCCAACTTTTCTTATGCAGCTTCCTTACCCCTCTCAGCCTTCACAGAATTAAAGCGAGTTAGGGTCTTGCTCTGGGTTAGGCTTAAGGTAATGTTGTGGCTGGTCTGATCGTCTATCCAGACCACTAAAACTTTCTCCATATCAACAATAAGGCTGTTTTACTTTCTTATCATCCCTGTATTCACTGGAGTAGCATTTTCAATTTCCTTCAAGAACTTTTCCTTTGCATTCACAACTTAGCTACCTAGCCCAAGAGACCTAGCTTTTGGCCTCTCTCAGCTTTCAACATGCCTTCCTCACTAAGCTTAATCATTTCTGACTTTTAATTTAAAGTGAGAGACATGAAACTATTTCTTTCACTTAAACACTTAGAGGCTATTGTAGGATTATTAATTGGCCTAATTTCAATATTGTTGTGTCTCAGGGAATAGGAAGACCCAAAGAGACGGGGGAACATTTGGTTGGTAGAGCAGTCAGAACACACACAATTATCAGTCACATTTGCTATCTTATTTGGGTGTGGTCTGTGGCACCCAAAATAATTAGAATAGTAACATCAAAGATCACCGGTCATGGCTTCACTGGTGTGGCTCAGTGTTTGGGCGTTGACCCATGAACCAAGAGGTCACCGGTTTGATGCCCCGTCAGGGCACATGTCCAGGTTGCAGCTCCATCCCCCAGAAGGGGGCGTGCTGGAGGCAGCTGGTCAATGATATTTCTCTCTCATCAATGTTTCTATCTATCTCTCTCCCTTCCTCTCTCTCTAAAAATCAATAAAACATATTTTTAAAAAAACACTGGTCACAGATCACCATAACAAATATAATTAAACTGTTTGAAATATATCAAGAATTACCAAAATGTGACACAGAGATAAAATGAGCAAACGCTCTTGGAAAAAGATGTGCCAATAAACTTGCTCAACACAGGGTTGCCACAAACCTTCAATTTGCAAAAAGAAAACCCAATATATTTGAAGTACAATAAAGGTAAACACAATAAAATGAGGTATGCCTGTCGATTCCTGTACCCACCACCCCAACCGAGATACAGAACAACCCCAGCTCCTCATGAACTTCCCTTGTATGACCCTTTATAGTCACACCCACCCTTCCCCTCGCCATCTCTAACCCCTGACTAATCTGTTTTCCATCTCAATATTTTTTTCATTTTGAGAATGTTATATAAATAGAATCATACAGAATGTTACCTTTTTAGATTTGGCTTTTCCACTTAGCATAACACCCTTGAGATCCATCCAAGTTGTTGTATGAATGATTACTTTATTCTTTTTTAATGCTGAATAATATTCCATAAACCCCATAAACCTACACATGCTTTATTTTTTGTTAATCCTCAACTGTGGATATTTTTTCCATTGATATTTTTAAAGAGAATGGAAAAGAGGGGAAGAGACAGAGAGAGAGACACATCGATGTGAGAGAGAGACATGGATTGGTTGCATACCACACAATCCTGGGCCAGTCAGGGAACCAAGCCTGGAACTGAGGTATGGGTCCTTTGACTGGAAATCAAACCTGAGACCCTTCAGTCTGCAGGCTGATCTCTAATCACTGAGAAAACTGGCTAGGACCTATACATGTTTTTAAGTTCTAAAAAAAACTAGGAGTTTGTTAAATAAAAATGTTAATTTTTAAAATACTAAAAAATGGTAGATAGAAACTATTAGAATTATAATTTTAAAGTTCTGTTTTAACATAGTCTGAGATTGCTAATTTCACTATATTGGGCCTTAAACACTCTCTCCCAATTTGGGGGAAAAGAGATCACTTATGTCCTTACCAAATACAAATGGAGTGGTATAACTATCCAGTGATGGTAGAAGCACCTGTTCAGTGCCAGCTCTGTCTCACTGGCGAGCACAGAAAGAGGGCTATGATAGTCATCTTTTGCTTAGCACAGTGCCCGGCTCTTAGCAGGCCCTCGATACTATTAACTGAATGGATAAATCCTGCTTTAAAAAGAAATTTATAATTTGGTAGCAGAGATAATGTGTGGATACAAATACATGTAAGTTAGAAAATGGTGTATGTCATAAAGAAGGTGGAGAGGAATTCAGTGAGAGTTCACAGAAGAAAATTATCCTTCTAGTCATAAGGACAAGAGGAGGCTTCAAAGAATTGGTGACCATGTTCAGTGTTGAGAAATGACAGGAATTTAGATAAAAAATAAATCAGGGAGAAAAAAACTGCATTCTGGGCACAATTATAACAATTGCTTGACAATTACTTATATCTTCCTGTGTGCTGGGCACTCTGCTAAGCAGTTTACATACTCAAATCATGTCACCCTCACAGCGCCCATGTTATTACTCTCATTACAAACAAGAGGCCCTGCCCAATGTAACAGCTTGTGATGGGCTGAGATTGAATAACTAGGCAGTGATGCTCCAGAGCTCTCCCTCTAATGGAGTAAAGAGTGGGAGTAAAAAGAAGCAGGAGACAAGGAAACGGTGAAATTTGACTGGAGTCTGTAGTGTGTAATTGGGGCAGGAAGAGACACCCAGAAAGCTAGGTATTACCCAGATCCTGAAGAATGAATGAATGCCATGTTAAGTAATTTGAATACTTTTTAGAAAGCCTTTGAAGGTTTTGAGCTTCAGGAATTACTTGATTAGAGCTGTTTTGTTTGTTCAGTTTTTGTCTTGGCTCAAAAGTACTACACAATATTAAGAAAGAACACATAGATACCAGATGTGGGGAAATCAGTAACATCAGTACAGATAAGAGCAACTAAGAGAGCACCTGTGTGAATGAAGATGATGGGGCTATTGAGAGATGCTCTGAAGATGGACAATTTAGGGCCTGGCAACTGGCTGGAATGGATGGGGGTGGTGTATGTGTGTGTTGGGGGCGGGGACAGAGATGGAAACATATAAGGTGTCTTGGAGGTTTCTTGACTGCATGCCTAGGCAGGTAACGTTGTCTTCAGTAGAAGCTTGAAGAGGAGGATTATGTTTCAAGGGGAAAAGAGACTTTGGTCTCAAAGATTTTGAATGAGAAATTTCAGGAATACTTCCAGGGTTCATGTAAAAACCTGGAAGGACTGAAACCGTGGAGAGTCAGGAGGGGCTGCCCATTAGCTGTAAGAGTGGGT
This sequence comes from Myotis yumanensis, assembly GCF_028538775.1. Taxonomy (NCBI): domain Eukaryota; kingdom Metazoa; phylum Chordata; class Mammalia; order Chiroptera; family Vespertilionidae; genus Myotis; species Myotis yumanensis. Next base: position 54,612,350 of record NW_027223752.1, on the reverse strand, counting down.
GAGTTTTCTTTGGATAAGATTTTTTAAATACCCAGTTTTTAAAGAATTTCTCATCAATAAAGAGATCTCACATTGAATGAACTAAGCACATCTTTGATGATGAAGCTCAAGCACTACTGAACCCAGATTTCCCTCAGGATTTTGTTAAGAATTTACATTTAGGATTTACATAAAAAATGGCACAGACATGTTCGCACTCAAGGGTGAAAGGAATGGCTGTGGGAATGCACACTGGGGTGAAGGAAAACCCACAATTGTATTTTATTCTAAAGTTGTCTTGATTTCAATTAACGAACAGGAGATGAAACTATTCTTGATCTTTTTACCACCAGCTGATACTGTCCTGAGCAAAGAGTTTTGAAAATTTCAGTATTTTACATTTAGCTTCCCCATCTAGTACTAGCTAGGTAAGATCTCAGATTTGAAGAAGAGTGACTGGAACTATAGAAACTATAGTAGTAGTAGTAGTAGTAGTAGTAGTAGTAGTAGTAATGATAATAATACAGTAATTTCTAAAATGAATAACCTGTTGGGCCTACTTTGAAGCCTTTAAAAATTGGCTTTCTATCTCTAAAACATTGGTAGTTCTTAGATCAGGTTGCTTGGATTGAAATCCACTTTTTATTTTCCTGTTTCCAGACTCAGTTTCTTTTTGAAACTTATGAGTTAGTTAAGAAAAATAATGTAGAAAAACACCAAAATGAACTCCCTTCCTATCATTATCCCCTGAAGAGTCAGTAACATTTCAGCCCTTTCCTTAGAACATGCTTCTAAGTATACCCTGGAAGAGGGACTCACTCCAGATCCAAAAATTGGTTTCAAGCAAGCCTTGAATTTGTATGTTAAAATAGAGATTGCTGCGCGTGCATTTCCTGGAAGTTGGTTTTTACAAGAGCTTCCTCACAATCTCAAAGCCATCTATTAGGACTCAAGGGGTCCTTCTGGGTTCAGGAACTGCAGCTGAGGCACACTCGCTCTTGCCTGATCCTGTAGCATGGTGCTGTTTTGGAAAAAGCTCCAGGTTAGGATTTATGAGTCCTTTATTCTAGTGCTGGCTCTACTCTCAACTTCCACAAGCTTCAGCCAAGTCATTGATGCTCATTAGGCCTCAGTGTGTTCATCATTCCAGTGGAGCAGAATGCCTCTCCTACTTGGATAGATTCAACCAGCTACTGTGAGGACAGAACAAGGTAGGTAGTAAATGTGCTTTGAATGTGCAAGAAAATCCTCAGGAGGCCAGGTATTGCTTGGTGTCCTTGTACCGTGCTGGTCCCTTCATGTTCTTGCTTCTCTATTCCTTTCCTTTCTTAGAGACCAGCGATTCCTTCGATTCTGCATTCTCTGCTCTTTCTCCCATGACTTTTATGTGCTGCTTCCTGAGGCAGAGGCAGAGGAGAGCAAAGGATGCTGACTAGGCAATGGTCCTGTTGAGTACATGCTTCTCAGAGGAAAATATTATTACTCTGCTTTTGTAGGGTGCTTTGCAGTTTTCTAAAGCATTGCATATTAACGACCATATTTCATCCCAACACACCCAGGAAGAAGTTTTCACCAAACCCATTTCACTTGTTCCGGAAGTTAAGGTACAGAGAGGTCAGGAGCCCAAGGTCATTGGCTTTGTCTAGGGTAGTGCTAGGGCTAGAACTGGGTTCTAGGCTTTTGACACTGTCCTCTTGGGTCTCATCTTAGGTGAGGGACACAGAATCAGTAATGGTAATATTATTTAGTCACACAGTGAGAAGGCACCATCAGCAAAGAAACAAAGCATCCCCTCTTCTTATACAATGACCTGAGAAAAACTTCTGTCGGCTCTGTTTTCAATGGGGTTTGACCTTGCAGTAAAGTCTTTCTCTTGCTGCTGACTCTGCTCACTCTCCTTCAACTTGATTCATTCGGGCCCCAGCGGGCCCTGCCTGGGGTAAGCCCATCTGGGAGTGCTCAGTACGCTCCCCTGTCAAGCTGAGGAAAAGAGCTACACTTGCAGAATGAAAAACCTCCACGAGGACTCTGGCCAGAAGTCAATTTGCATTTTTGAGAGCGGCACTTGATCTGGACACTGACATAACACGCCTGTTGCTTATTGCCTCACAAATGCTGCCACATAACTCTTTACTCCTGCCCGCAGTCATGAATTCTCTGAACCAGTGTGCTCCTCTTTTCTAACAATCATTCAACACGCAGGCATCTCACCTACATGTAATGAGCACCCACTGTGCACCCAATGCTCTGGGGAATAAGAAAATAAAGTTGACAGGGCCTGCTTCAAACCTCCTAGCCTGTAGGAGACAGCAATGATATTGTGGTGACTGGAGGCTTCTGGAGAGGGCTGTGCACGACAGCCTGGGGCTGCAGAGAGAAGAGACTAAGGTCCCAGACTTAAAATATCAGCTCCCATGAAAAGAGGCTCCATATCTTGTCACTAGGGAGATGAACATTAAAACAACAATGAAATATCATTATATCCCCATCAGAATGCCCAAAATTCAGAACACTGACAAGGACAAATGCTGGTGAGATGGGAAGCAACAGGAACTTCCATTCATTGTTAGTGGGACTGCAAAATGGTATAGCCACTCTGGAGGACAGTGTGGTAGTTTCTTACAAAACTAAACATACTCTTACCAGTCCAGCAATCAGAGTCTTTGGTATTTACCCAATGAAGTTGAAAACTCACGTCTACACAAAAACCTGCACATGGATGGGTATTTATAACAGATTTATAATCGCCAAAACTTGGAAGCAACTAAGATGTCCTTCTGTTGGTGAATGGTTACATCAACTATGGTAGATCCAGACAATGGAATATTATTCAATGTTAAAAATAAATGAGCTATCAAGCCACAAAAAACACATGGAGAAAACTGAAATGCCTATTACTAAGTAAAGAAGCCCATCTGAAAACAGCTACATACTGTGATTCCAACTATATGACATTCTGGAAAAGACAAGATTATGGAAACAGTAAAAAGATCTGTGGTTGCCAAGAATTCGAAAGGATGGAGGGATAAATAGGTGAAGCATAGAGGAATTTTAAGGCAGTAAAAATAATCTGTATGATACCATAACGATGGACACATGTCATTAATTTCTCCAGATACATAGTATTTACACCACCAAGAGTAGCCCCTAATATAAACTATGAACTTTGGGTGATAATGGTGTGTCAATGTAACAACATCAGTTATAACTAATATCCCACTCTGATGGGGGATATTGATAGTGGGGGTGGTGGCTGTGAATGTGTGGGGGCAAGCAGTATATAGGAAATCTTCGTACCTACCTCTCAGATTCACCATGACCCTAAAACTGCTCTAGAAAATAAAGTCTATTTTAAAAATGTAGCTCCATGAGAGCAGGGCCTTGTCTATCTTGCTCCTGGCTGTGTTCTCAGACTAGCCTAGTGATGCTCAATAAAGACTTCTTGACTGAATGACTAGGGGACCGCAGCCTGAACTAGTAAGACTCACCGTGAACGTGAGCTTCAAGTAAATGAGGGATGAGTAAGGTTTCCCTAAGCAGGAAAGTATAGGCACCGTGTGGTTACAAGAGGCAAAAAGAATAATTCAATGAAGCACAAAAGCCTGAAAATAATTAACTATTTGGGGAACTTTGAATAAGCCAGGGTGGCGGAGCATAGGTTTTTCAGAAGAAAAGGAGAAGAGCAAAAAAAGTGGCTGGTGTCATCCTAGTGTTAGATATGAAATCATTATTATAACCCATTTCACAGAGGAGGAACCTGAGGCTCAAAGAAGTTCTGTGATTCATCCAGGGTTATGCATTTATAAGATCTATGCCCTTTTTTTGTGTGTGGGCATTGTACTAAGCTCTTTTGGTGCATTATCACATTTAATCCATATAGCAAGTTTACGAGTTAGATACCACTGTTTTGCTAATTTTATAGATAAAAATAACAACAGGCTACTGTAAGATCTGTTGAGGGAACTGAATCTCAAACAGAGGGGACAGGGAACCCCACCGAAGGCCTAGAACATCACTCCCTGATTTGCTTCAGAGGTCCCATGCCTAGAGGTGGAGAGGGCTCAAAGCTGGCAGCAGTGGGCCCAAATAATCGGTCTAAACAATTAATGGAGAAGCAGAAAGCTACCCTAAAATACCACAGCTTGAGTCTGATGAGAGTTGAGGCTTTGAGTAGGGCCTTGAAGAATCAGACTTGGTGGTGGGTGAGGAGAGAGGCCAATGTCAAGGTTATGGACCAGAGCCTGAGGACGGAAATGGGCAAGGTAGACTGGAGGACAGAAAGGCACTTTTGTGATGTGGGCAGCATGTTCAGGGGGCAGTAGTAAGACACAGAGCCTGCCTCCCCCAGTTGTGAAATGGATTGGATGGTGTATTCATTTCCCAGGGCTGCTGTAATAATTACCACAAACTGGTGGCTTCAAACAAAGAGAATCCCTCCTTGCCACTCCCTGTCTTCAGGTGGCTCCCAGCAACCCTGGTCTTCTTATCTGTAGCTGCATCACCCCAATACCTGCCTCTGTCATCTCATGGTTGTCCCTGTGTACCTTCCCATGACCTTCTTTTATAAGGACACTAGTCATTGGATTTAAGGACCACTCTAATCCAATATGACTACATCTTAAGAAATGACATCTTCGAAGACCCTATTTCCAAATAAGGTCACATTCTGAGGTCCTAAGTGCCTACAAAATTTCACGGGACACTATTTAACCCACTCCATGCTCTCTATAGATGGTACAATTCACAGAGTGGGTACCAAGACCCTGCTTCTGAACGGGAGCAGAGTCTCCTGACTCAAAGGCAGCTGCCCCTTAAGGGATGGAAACGCTTCTGTGAGCACGAACCTCTCCTCAATAATGTCCTGCCCACATCCTTTCTTTAAGGTCACTCTGAGGTGCCCAACAGGGATCTCCTCCCCGCCTTCTTATTCAGTACTTTAATATTTGTGGGCAGAGGGAATGTTGCTCTCCTCCCCCAAATAGTTTGCTTCTGCAGACAATGCACCGCTCTCCCGTTTCTATTTTGGAGCTGCGTATGCATCTGTAAGAAGATGGGGTGTTATGTAATACCTACCATTTTTGTCAAAACCTCATCTCACCCCATTGCCTGATACAGGAGGAAGGTACTGGTGTGAAATTTGCTGTCTTTTTTTTTATGTGAAGAGTATAGTCAGATGGATTTCATACCTCACACTCATAAGCAGGACCATTTTTAAAAGACTATAGGTACTGTGCTAATGAAAGATGAAATTCACATCTGTCTCTGGTACAGCATGCCAGCAACAATTGCACAAATAAAGCTGAATACCCTGCTTTGCCTTTATAGGTATTTTAAAGAGGTGCCCTAGAGGGAAGCATGGTGATTGATCAACAGAAAACATCCTAAAGAGAGGAAGATGACCATGAATATTTTAACAGGTTATGATGCTAAAGTGTTAGTACATTTGGAGCTTGTCATCTGGACTATTTTAGTTTATAAATGAGAGCTGCAACAGCCACAGGGGATTCAGGGAAGGGAAAAATTACTTCAGGGAAAAGATACTTCTTTGTTAGAATCAGGGCTTTGTGAGAGGTGGGACAGGCCAGCCCAGAGAAAGCCAGGCCTTGGGATCCATGGGAGTAGCATCCTGGGCAAGGCCAGGCTCAGGGAGTGGGAGCCAAGGCCAGGCGTGAGAGCACATGCATGGAGATAGGAGACTGTAGTGGCCCTTCATATGGGGGTCAGTTTGTGAGGGGAGCAGCAGGAGGATGCAAAGTACCATTAGACAGTAATCCAGAGGGAGGCCATCCCAGTTCAGAGCATCTTCCACACGGAAGGAGGGGGTAGGAAGTGGACTTGAGTCCAAGAAAAGAGGCACTGATATTCAGAAAGTCTGTCATTGGTTATTGGGATCACAGTCAAGGGAAAACTGATGGTTCAAGGGAAAGCTATTGGTCCAGCAAAGTTCTGTGGACATGCCCACCTAGGCTTGGGAGGAAGGTGAAGAAGGGTCCTGGCAACCACTCTTTAAATTGGACCATCTGTAAAAAGGATTGATTCCTCTTGGACTGGGTTGAAGGATGTTAGCCGGAAATTCATAACCACTGTAATCTCAGAATGTGAAATATTTTGTGGACTTATTTGGAAATAAGGCCTTTGTAGATATAATTAGCTAAGTTAAGGTGAGGTCAAACTGGATTAGGAAAAAATCCTAAACCCAGTGACCAGTGTCCTTACAAAAAGAAAGGAGTGTGAAGAACACAGGGAGGAAGGCCATGTGATGAGGGGGCAGACAGTGGTGTGCTGGGGCCACAGCCAAGGAACACCTAGGATTGCTGGGAACTCCCAGGAGCCAGGAAAAGTAAGGAAGTCACCTTCCCTAGAGCATCCAGAGGGGCCAGTGCTGCAAGGAGCCCCTGGGCACTTGATGCAGCACCATTTGCTGCCATTTCCCTGTAGTTCTGGTTCTATGTGTCCAATATCCGTTGGGACTGTGAGCTTCTTCAGTATGGAGCACAGGGAGGCTTGCAATCTGTTGTTACCTAGCTTTGGCATATTGAAAAGAGAATTAGACTTAAATTGAAGAGCCCTGAACTGTGTTTTATTACTTACTCACATACACATTTTTACATTCATCAAGTATTTATTGAGCACCTAATGTGGACCAGGCCCTAAACTAGCCTCTGGGACACAAAGATAACAGACTTCAACAAAAGGGACACTCCTAGTCACCCACATTCCCATGAAATGGTGCATCAAGGTCACAGATTAAATCAGGTCACAGATATGCAAGCAGTAAGGTGGTGTTGGGAAAGCCCTGGGGAGGCACTGCAAAACCAGCCAAAGGGAAATGGGGGAGGTCAGACAAGGGTCCTCAGAGGTGCTACCCAAACAGGGTCTGGAAGGGTGAGCAGGAGTGAGCCAGATGAAGAGGAGAGAAAGGCATTTTAGGGGGAAGAGACAGCAAGTGAGTGAAGGTGACACATAGCATTTGCGGAGACCTCAACCCAACGCTGTGGCTGGGATTAAAACATGCAAAGCAGGGAGGGATGAAATTAAGATTCGAGACATGTATGGGGAGGGGATGGTGAAGAGTCTTGAATCCATGTTACAGTGTTTGCACTTTATCCATTGGTAATGAGGAACCACTTACAGATTTTTAAAAAATATATTTTATTGATTTTTTACAGAGAGGAAGGGAGAGAGATAGAGAGTTAGAAACATCGATGAGAGAGAAACATTGCTCAGCTGCCTCCTGCACATCTCCCACTGGGGATGTGCCTGCAACCCAGGTACATGCTCTTGACCAGAATCGAACCCAGGACCTTTCAGTCCACAGGCCGATGCTCTATCCACTGAGCCAAACCGGTTTTGGCCACTTACAGATTTGAGCGGAGCACAGTAAGGTCAGATTTGCAATGTATGGGCTGGGACAAGGCTGGAGGCAGGGGCAGGAAGAGGATGTTGCTGTAAAAGTGGGGGTGGGAGATGGTGTTGCTTCCAATCAGGGCATTGGGAGGAGGAGGGGGGAATGACATGTTTTAAGACATAGGAAGGCAAGCCTAGAATTCCACCCTTGTGAGCTTGTATAAATTGCTTCATTTTTCTGAGCCTTAATTTTCTCATCAGTAGAATAGGGATAATGATATTCCAGTCCACAGGGTTGTTAAGGATTAAATCAGGTCACCGATATGCAAACACATTGCAACTTCTCTCATAACCTCCAGGGTGCACTGTTAGTAGGTTTCCCATAGTATTTGTGGGATGACCCACCTGTGCCTGAAAGATGGCTGATCTGAAGAAATAGGCAAATGCTGAATAGTTTCATATACTGATCTAGAAATTTAAAATGCGATTTTTAAAGCCCAGGTTTATAAGTATTTCTATGCTTTCTTAAAAATATATAATTATGTTCTCTGCTCACATAATTTGATTCATTATAAAACCTGAACAGCTCACTGTCACTTTCATTGCAGGAGACCGTCAGCAAGAACATGCTTTCCCTAGCAGATGTGCTCCTGAAAATTTTACTCCTAAATTGATTTGAAAACGAGTCAAACATACTTCACTCACACTAGGGAGATGAGGCATTTCAAAGAACCCTCTGATCCTGTCTCCTTTGGTAAAATTAATCATTATCCTTAATATTTTGGAGGGTTGCAATGCGAACTTTCATGTATCTTAATGGGGTGATAGTGGTCCATATATAAAGATATTTACATTATTATAATATACAAAAAATGCAGACTGTTATCTCTTCAAACATGCCAGGCAGTCTCTCTCAGCCTGCTGCGGTGTGGTTGCACCTCGTAACACCCACCCGTGGCAATTTAAGACATTCCCCATCAGACATGCCAAGCGAGCAGCTACATTAATCTTCCTGCTTGACATAGATCTAGTCTCAACCCTCCCATCACTGACATGAGATCAATTCACTTTCACAATGTAATCTTCCATGAGACAATAAATTATAAACTTTCTATTTAGCATCTCGTCGGCATCTAATTGCATTTTGATTTGTTTCTTGATGTACGGGTGGAGTGCTGAGAATTGGACAAGGAAAGTCGGATGAGTCATATTTGCCTAATTATAACTTGTAATTGTAAAACATAACAGCATTAATACAGTAAGTGATGCAAATTGATACTAAAAATGTTCAAGCAGGAAAGATTGGTGGGAACATGGATTTATAAGAATAATCTCTATTTATGAAGCACCTACTATGTTCCAGGAACTCTACGTGTGTGTGTGTGTGTGTGTGTGTGTGTGTATTTAATTTTTATATCTTTCCTGACTCTGGCAGATATTATTTTTCATCTTGCAGATGAAAAAATGGAGCCCTAGCAATATTAGGGAATTTGTTCTAAGTTACCCAGCTAGGACCTGGTCCAGCTGAAATGTGAACCTTGAATAAATATTATGCCTCAGGTGCTCTTAGTTCGGAGACCTGGGTTTCAGTGCGGAATGGGTCACTGACTCACCTTTGCATCCTCATCTATCACAGAGGAGTTTGTTCTCTCTATCTCTGAGACCCCTTCTGCTTCATGATGTTTTCAATGAAGTTTCAAGAAGGCCTTGGGCTACTTTTAAACAGCCTGGCATTCCACCTCCCTTCCCCAGTGAAATCCAACTTGAAATCCAAGAATAGCTAAACCTTTACTTCAGTCCCAAGAGCCATTTCATTTACTGAAATACTTACCACACTACCATCCAATTACTATGTAAAACACCTTGGGATACCATTAATACAAAAGGTTATATATTCTAAAACCCAAATGTCATTTTGTATTAGACATTTTCTTAAGGCCTACTTATCTCAGGATGAATTCCAAGAATGAGTGCTTAATAATTATTTTGCATTTAAACAACCTACTTATGAATTCCAGGGATACATTGTGTCACAGTACGGCTTCTGCAGGATACAGCAATTATGATAAATGCTGGTGGATTAACTGCTACAGTATTTCAGCCTGACAAAATGACACATCTGTATTAGATCACTGGTAGGTCATCAGGCAAAATCCTTCCTCCCCCTCCATCCCCAGCCCTCACCCCAGAAAACAGGGCTGTGTGAAAAGTTTCTCAACCCAGTGAGAAATAATATAAAACCCACAAGAACCTATGTATGCAGAACCCCCGATACTGGGTCTGGCCACAGACATTCTATCATTTGGTGAACTGCACTGCTGACACGCCCCTCTTCAAAGGGGCCAGGAAGAAGAGTTCCAGAAGCCAAGGTATTTTTACATAAACTCATGAATTTGACTTAAAAGCTAACTCTGCCACAGAAACTTGGAGTTTAGATCTATTTAGCTGTATGAATTTGTCTTTAAAAGAATAGAGTATAATTTGGGGAAAAATAGGGTTTAGATCAAAACGTGACAATTTGTTTCTATATGCACATGTGTGTGGATGTGGTATGCGTATGGTGTATTGGACTGAGGTGGGGAGAAACATTCACTTAACCTCTTATGATCTCAAACAGCCAAGCTTTATACAGCTTTAATAACTAACCACTTGATGATGAACATTTAACAGTCTCATTAAATCATAATTTAAAAGATTGCTTTTTTTGCCCCAAACAAATAAAACCCTGTGAAATTCTAATAAGGATCTTTGCAACAGCTGTTTTGTGCTACAGACTGCGTAATGACCTTATAATTGTATTAGATGTGGCATGGAAATGTTTATGTTTCTTTTCTAGTCTGAAATGTGCTAAATAACAGAAGCCAGAGCACAGGGATTCATTATGGACTCCAAGGGCTCGAGGGCCCTTTCTGGAGCTGGGGGGTCCTTGGTCAAACTCCCCTGTGGACGTTGCCCTGGGCTGGGCCAGATTGAGGCAGGCAAATGGGTTTCCATACAGTTGGAGCTCCTTCTTTGCCTTCTATGGCACCTTGCCCTTCACCTTGAACACCTAAACACCTGCCTGCATTTCTGGACCTTAGAAAAATCTACTCTTTTCTCATAGATTCTTTAGTTGCAAGAGATTTAAAATTCCCAGGGCCAGAGCCCATCTCTAATCACAGCACTTGAATTTCCTCTAGCCTCGGCTCTGCCTGGCTGCTGTCTGCTCCGCAGGTCTGCTCTCCCACAGGCACCCTCCAATCCCAGGAGGCTGGCCAATGAGAATTCTATCCATTGGCTTCCTGGCCTCTGGCTCTCATTGGGTTCGGCCAATGGGAGCCATGTAGGAAGCAGGAGAGTGAAGTTTGGCAAATATTTCCCTGGCTCTTTCTCTGTGGGGTTACTATGGGTTATGTCTCTCTACCAAAGACCTCAGCTGCTGTCAGTTACTGTCCAGAGGCCTTGCCTGGAGATTCTGGGAATTGCTTCCTGCCCCTCCCCTGTCCTTCAAGCCCAGAAATGGTAACAGATCCTAGGTGTTAACAGCCCTGGGATGCTTCTTATAATGATATGGCTCTCCAAAAATCAAAACCAAAAACAAAAGTCTGACTTCTGGGGTTTGCTGATTTCCATGATGTAAATGCTCCCATCAAGGCCCATTTCAAACTACCAACATGACCTCCTTCAAGGCGGAGCTGGGAAGGGGCGTGGCACACTTAAAGGCTGCCTTGTCCCAGGCGCTCTGAGCTGTATCGCACCACAGCCTGCCTACCCCTTGTACACAGCCTCTGACTCCAACTCTGCTCTGCTTACTCATTTTGACTGTGCATCTGTTTTCTCCCAGGACCCTGACGCACACACCTTCTGAAATGGTGAGCCTTGTGCGTGTGCATGCTGGGACTGATGGGGAACCATCTCCACAGAGCACAGTTTCCCTTGGACCAAACTCCACAGTTAGAAGTTCTTCCATAAGGAACAGGAGTATCTTCTCCCCTGCCCCCACCCCCCGCCACTTGTATCTGGTCTCCTTCCAAAGTACAGATATTTCATCTCATCTCTCTCCCGTTAATGGTCTCCTTACAAGTGCCTGAGGGGGTGATGGGATGTGTTGACACTGTCATTGAACCCATGGTGGTGAATCCCATCCCAAAACACAGAAAGCGCTGCCCAAAGAGCCCCCTCAGCCCATACCTGTCCCTGGGGCTCTCTCCCAGAAGCCTCTCTCCCATCCTCTGGCTCCAGCCTTTGCTATTGGGGTGTCAGGGGGTGGGGAGGCTCCTATCTAAGGAGGGTGCCCACTCTGAGATGTTCCTTTTGCTTCCTTCAGGATTATCTCCCTTTTTTCCTGTTCCTCAAAACAAAGGAGTGTTTTCAGTTAATCTCTCTCCCCAGAGATTCAATGGTTCATCAGGCAGGAGCTTCATGCTCTGGGACGGCTCAGTCAGTAAAAAGCGTGTGTACTTCCCTCAGGGCTAAGGAGGGCTGAGATCTACCACCACTATTCGCCACCACTACCACTGCTGGTGCTCATACTGACCCCCAGAATTTAGGAGCACTTACCATGGATCAGGTGTGGTCTGAGCATATCAACTTCCCACAACCGTGTATGATTCAGGGCTCCTGACAGGAGACAGATGGCACACATTCAAAGGGTATAACTGAAGAGAGTTCATAAAGGAGCGTATTTACTCTTGTAAATGTGCAACCTGGATCAAGAGAACTAATGAGGGGTGCAGACCTACAGATCCCTGAAACGGGGATCATTACTACTTGTTGCAACAAGGAAAGGGCCAGGGGAAGGGACAGTGTTCGTAGCATCTGAGGGGAGCGCTGGGCTGTAGAGGACTGTGGCACTGCCCGTATTCAGATCCAGGAGTGCAGGCGGGTGGAGGTTGAGAGGTACACATACCCGGACCCTTGTCCTCCCACCTTCTGTTGGCTGAGCCCCAGTGGAAGTCAGAGGGCCTGGGACTTGGGTGACACAGTCCATAAACATCAGCCTCTTGGGAACTGAGTATTAGCAGAGAGGGCTGGAATGGATCTTAGACTGGAGGGGAACACGGAGACCAACCAGCACTGATCCCAAGGGCTAAGTAGCTAAGTAGCAGCACCATCTCTAGTCTCAGCCACAGCTGGACTCAAACCCAGGGAAGGCAGGCAGAACGGTGGCCTCTGGTGCCAGGCTGCTTTCTAAAAGCTCACGATGGAGCAGCACTCACTGTACTCCATGCCTCCTGGTGCTAGTCTTGTTCCTGTATTCTCATCATGATGGCCCTGTAATAAATGTGTCCTTTATTCTTTTAGTAAGTAAGCTAGGAAAAACAGTAATTCGTTTTATGGGTGGTAAGTGAACAGTGTTATTTATTTATTTATTTATTTATTTATTTATTTATTTATTTTTTATCCTTACAGCAGCCCTGTGAGTACTATTATTTGAATGTTTTCAGACAACATTCAGGGAGGTGGATAATTTGGCCCAAGTCCCCAGCTTGCAAGGCGTGGCCCTTGCAGGCAGCATGACAAAGTGAGAAAAGTGGTTTTGAGCTTCGGAGTCTGACTGTGGGTTCATATCAAGCCCACTTAACCTCCGGCAAATCACTACTGAAGCTTCCCCTACACAACCAGTCCCCAGCGTTCTCATCTTTAAAATGGGGGTGATACTCATACGGAACCCGCTGGCCTCTTGGAGGGGTGAAATGAGACAATCCATACAAAGCACTCAGCGTAATGCCTGACCCTTGGTAAGAACCCAATACTAAATGTTCGTTATTAGTAGTAGTTTGTTTATGAGTAACTGTAAATTCAGGCTATGCTTATTTTTCTAAGACCAGCACGCTTTTAAACCAACTTCCAGGGGTTATAAATATATTGTAATCACATTGCATTCAAAAATTTAGTTTTTTTCTAAATGTATCTTTTCCTCTTCAGCCTCCAAGTTGACTTGCAATCTATCAGACTCTGGTTATACAATATCATTAGGAAAAGCTCCAGCCAGGAGCCGCTTTTAGTCATGTGCAAATTCGGCAGAGGAATGGCTTGTGTCAGCACCAGAGGAGGGGTTTGTTTGACATCACTGCGTATAACAGGGGTTCTTGCCTCCCAGAGACACAGCCACCAGGGGCTACTGCCTCCATCCTCTCAACAGCTGCTGGCACCCCCTCCCCACTGCCCCTGCCAGAGCCCGTTACTCACTGGAAAACTTACAAAGAAAGAGAAATCTCAGGACTTAGAAATAAAGAAATAGGCTATTAGGACAGGGCTATGTTCCTCATCCTATACAATAAAAGGCTAATATGCATGTAGACTGAACGGCAGAACAACCAATCAACCAAACAACTGGTCGCTATGATGTGCATAGACTACCGGGGGTGCACGTGGAACATGGCGGCATTGGCAGCAGGTGGCAGAGTGCGGAACATGGCGAGGCGTCGGCCGCGGTGGGACAGTGAAGCAGGTGAGTGGGGGCACCAGACCAAGGCGGGGCACTGGACACTGTCATCTGGGCAAGCCTCTGGTGGTTACTGAAAATTCTTTGCTGCTGTTTGCCATGGTCCCACCCAGTGCTCGCACCTGCTGCTGGTGCTGGCCCCACTTGCACCCGCTGCTGGTGCCCAGCACCGGTCTGATCGCTCGGTGCCATCAATGGGTGCAAGGGGCTGCTGCCGCTCTGATCGCCCCTGAAGGCTTCTCCACCTCCCCCTGCTCCTGAGGGGCAATCAGGCAGCAGCTGCTGCTCACACTCGCTGATGGTGCAGGCCCTGCTGGCACTGGCCCCAATCACTCTGCACCATCAGTGCATGGGAACAGCAGTGGCGGGAAAGGGGCTGCTGGCAGACAAGGGACACGGGGCTGCGGCAGGAGGGGCAGAGACCTGCCCCTGTGCCCACCGCAGCCTTTCGGCCCACAGTTCCTTTCAAGGTGCACAAATTTGTGCACTGGGCCTCTAGTCTATAAATAAAGGGTGACTGGTGGTGAAGAATGGATTGCATGATCTCCAAGTGCTGTTGTCTGACCTAAACCAATGGGACTCCTCTGCAGATAAACTGGCCACAAATGTCCCAACACCAAAGCATCCCTCCACACCCCGGTCTGTCCTAACCCTCTTCAGAATGCTCTGTGTAGGGCACTGTGTTAGCTAGGAAGGATCAGAGAAGGCAAGGATTCACTTACCAGAGGAGCACCTGCGGTTCATCACTGGCTCTAGAGAGAGGGAAACGTGAAGGAACAGGCACATGTGTGGAGTTTGAAGGTTTGGTGGGAAGGCGTGCAATGCAAACAATGATAATAACATATAATATTTCATTTTGCAAAGCATTGCCTCAAGCATCATCTTTTATTCTCACGATGAACTGAGAAGTAGATGTTATTATGATCCTTACTTTACAGAGAGGTTATCTGAGTTGCAAAGGTAAGACTTGAATTTAGAGCTCAGAAGCCAGGAGATACTCCCAACACAACCAATGCTTTCCTATGGCTCAGACCAGAGTTCAGTGTTCCCAAGCCATACATCTGTCCAATATAAAAATCCAATAGACCCACTTCCCCCATTTTCAAAGACAGGCTATGGACATGACAAAACAAAGAGTAGACAATTGTGCCCACAGAGAGATGCTGCTGAGGTGGCCTGCGGCAGGGTGATGTCAGAGCAAGCCATTTCAAATTTCTCTTAACGTTGTTGCCGTGACTTTCAAACTGGCTATGATTATGTCTGCACAGTCCCCACCCAGGGGATCCCCTTGGCTCCTTCAATATTTTGGCTTGTATCTCATTATACTGCTGAGTGACTGCTTTGTGTCTGCAGGCCTTGCTCACTCAGGCACCTCAAGTTGTCAAGTGGCATGTCATCTTCCGGCAAAGAGTTACAGACCCATCCGACCTGTGTGCTGGGCAGGCTTTCTGAGAAGCACTGGTGTAGATCAGTGGTCCCCAGAATCACCTGGAAGGTCTATGAAAGCACAGATGCTGGGCCCCATCCCCACCCCGAGTTTCTGGTTTAGTAGGTCTGGGATGAGGCCTGAGAGTTTGCATTTCTAATAAGTTCCCAAGTGAGGCTGCTGCTTTTGGCCTAGGGAACCACACTTTGAGAACCACTAATATGAAAGTGAAGTAAGTGAGCTTCAATAGTATCTATTCCATAAAGTGGCTGAAAATATTAAACAATGCCATCATTATTCCCAGAGTGATGTTTCCCTAATTACCAGGTTCCTGTGTCCCTGCAAATGGCAGAACTCAGCTCGTTCCCAGGACAACTCTGACCCCCAATAAAAATTCACTTGTGGGGGAGCATCAGTAAGCATCCAGAATCTGGCAAAGATACTGTAGAGGAGACAGAAGAGGAGATTTACATGCCATGCCACAACCAACACCTCGAATCCCTCCTCAACATTGCTGTTCCCACACACCCCTCTTCCCTATTGGCCAAGTCCTTTAATTCCCGACAGAGCTCCTAAGTGTCACTAGACATCTTCTCTCAATTTTAACTTCTTTTAAGTTCCAAACTTTACCTTCTTCCCTGTGATATTTGTAAACCAAGGGCCTCCAGTGAGGAGCACGCTTCTTCCTGAAGGCAGCTCCTGGCTATCTTTGGTCACTTGAGCTGGCTTTTGACCTCTGAGCCTGCCTCATGAGCAGCTTATTAGAGAACCCCCTCCCCCACCTCTCCCTCATTGGCTGCTTTCCAGTGAAGAGAATAAAATGTCTTCACTGCCCCTATAAGCTCTTTTTTTTGTTTGTTAATCCTCACCTGAGGATTTTTTCCCCATTGATTTTCAGAGAGAGAGAGAGAGAGAGAGAGAGAGAAACATCAATGTGAGAGAGACACATCTAATGGTTGCCTCACTCACATGCCCTGACCAACTGGGCTGGGAATCCAACTTGCAACCCAGGTACATGTCCATGACCTGGAATCGAACCTGCCACCCTTCTGTGCACGGGCCGGTGCTCCAGTCACTGAGCAACATTGATCAGGGCCCTACAAGTTATTATATGACTATTCTCTCAAGGGAGTGATGATTTAGAGAAGAAAAAAAAAATAAGTGGCACTTGGACTTCCTCAGACCCAGGGACAGCCTCCCCCACCTTGTCCTAAGGGGTCTGAAAGCACTTGCTTCTGAGACTTTTGGGATATTTCTTCTGGGATCTGATAGCTCATTGGGGAGGAGTGCTCCTCACCCACCTTCTGACACTTCCAGCCCCTCTGAGCATGTGTCAGCAAGAGCCCTGAGAGTGAGCACAAATAAAATGCCATTACAAGCATTACAGGGTATTATTGGCCTCCTGAGAGGTTGAACCCACAACTCAAGGCTTCCCCTACACTTCCTTACCCACAGAGCCAGGGCTCACCCCTGGGCTTCTTACTTCCCGCAGCCAGCATGGTGCCTGGTCTCTCTAGTGCCTCAGATATGTTATATATATACTAGAGGCCCGTTGCAGGAAGATTCCTGCAAGAATAGGGCTTCCTGCGGCCAGAGTGAAGCAGAGAAGGGAGCGAAGCCCACCCTTCTCTGCTGCCTTGCTCCCTCCCATCTCTGCTGCCTCGGCTCTGCTCTCGTGTTCGCTGCCTTAGGACACTCCATTGACAGCGGAGCAGCGAGGCTGGATCGGCCGCCGGAGTGGGCGGATCGTGCCTCGCTGCTTGCCCCCGCGGCCCCTGGCCAGGTGACCGGCCCGGACACTCCAGCAGCGAGGGAGCGGATCCAACCTCACCACTCGCCCCCCCTCCCCGTGCCGCCCCCACCACCTGCCTGGCCAACAGGCCTGGACACTTCAGCAGCAGGGCTGAGGGGACTGGGTGCCGCCATCTTTGTGTCACGGTGATGGAGTGATGGTTAATTTGCATATTTCTCTTTTATTAGATAGGATATATATATATATATATGATTCTTCTGCTTGTCAAGACACCTTCCACTTAGAGTATAGCTTGCTTTTCCATTTTCTCCCCTATTTCTGAACCAAAAGTCTGATTCCAATGCACTTGATCTTAGCTGCCATAATTACCACCCCCTTTTCCTCTCTAATTTAAAATGAGCTTCACTGAAAGCAAGACCTTGAGAATTCCTGGTCCCCAGTCCACTGGGAAGTGAGATATGACACTCTTCCATCATGTTTGTCATAAATAGCTCTCACTCTTATTTCACCAAGCCTCATTTTTCAAACCATACTCAAAATCCCCATGTTGCATAGCTTGTTGGCCCTGTCTCTTAAGTCCCCAAATGAAGACAAAGGTCTACATTACTGCCAAAGTCTGGAGAGTCTCCACACTCCTAAGAAACCATATGAGCACCCAACCATAGTGACTGGGGTGGTGTCGACTTGGGACCATGTTTAATGCCTAATGTGAGAGCTATACTTTTCATTAATCTCTTTTGATTCTACACCCAAGCATCCCTTTGCTTCCCCTGCAGCCCAAGTTAATTATTTTATTCTTCTTGTGGTTGGAAAAGCTTAGAATCTGGGCTTAGAAAACCCATGAGATCACATCTGATGTGCTGTTTCCAGTTTGTTTGGAAAGATGATCTGACCACTCTGAACCCATGTCCTCTTCAAAAAGGGACAAAATAGGGCTCATGTGAACATCTGCTTCATAAAGGATTGAGTGAATTAATGTACATACAGAAGCCTTCCCTACCCCTAACCCCCATTCATGAGTTTGCTTTCCATGGTGTCAGTTACCTGCAGTTAACTGCAGTCTGAAAATATTAAATGGAAAATTCCTCATGTAAACAGTATTAAATTGTGCTCTATTCTAAGTAGCATGATAAAATCTCATGCCATCCTGCTCCATCCTGCCTGGGATCTGAATCACCCTTTGTCCAGGGTACCCATACTATATATGTCTACTCTCCCTGCCCCTTAGCAGCTCCCTGGGTTATCAAATCAACTGTGGTAGTATCACAGCACTTGTATTCAAGTTACTCCTATTTTACTTAATAATGGGCCCAGAGTGCAAGAGTAGTGATGCTGGCAATTCAGGTGTGTCAAAGAGAAGCCTTAAATGCCTTCTTTAAGTGAAAATGTATGTATGTATAGGAAAAAAGATACTATATTGCTCACAATGATTTCTTAATGATTACCATCCTAAGTTCCTTAGGATAAATAAATCAATTATTTTTTCTATATGAATTGGCATTTTGAAGATTTCAAAGTATTCTGAATGGGATTAGAAACAACTAAAGTAGAAATTTAAGTAAGAAAAATTTTTTTTAAAAAAAGATAGTATATAGGAGTTCAGTGCTATTTGTTGTTTCAGACATCCACTGGGGGCCTTGAAACGTGGCTCCTGTGGATAAGTGGGGACTTATCCACTTACTGTATGAGGTCTTTTGCAAATATTTGGTACTTCCAACAGATGCTTCTTTCTCCTCTTAGTTCTAGGCACACCGCCTATTCCTTTCATCCTAGGATTTCTCTCCAGCTGATACTGACAATTTTGGTGTAATGGATGGAGTAAGACAATCTTTTACCAATTTTATTCCAAGTGACTAGGCTGCCTTTGCTTCCATGGAGGGAATCATGTCCAAGTTGTTGTCAACGTTAATCACAGGCCAACTGGGAGTAGGCTATTTACACTTGTGTCACTTTCTCCATGATTCGATTACTGTAATTGCCTATTGACTATGTGCTCTGTCAGCTTCCACAGCAGCTCCAGCTGTTGGGGTAGGAACAGTGGGCTGTTCAGGTCATGGGGGAAGGGGTAGCTTCCAACACATACACAGCCCCGGCTTCTGATCCTGTCTGTCCATCATCCCCCAGCCCTTGTTCAGTGTGCTGGTCTTCACACTTCCTTTACCTCTTTTTTCCATTATGTGTCCTTAGCCAAAGACATCTCCCTGGATTTTAACCATGGTTTCTTTGTGGCCAAATCCTGCCCAATGTAATTACCCAAGGTTATTTGGAGTCTTGTTTAAAGATATTTGTTTTCATTTGGAATTGTTGGATGCCCTAACTGCATTTTTAAAAATTCAAGTTTTCTGCTTATCTCATGCTGCTTAAATTGATTTTTATGAATCACTTGGCTTCTCTACTGATTTTTTCATTTTCTTTCATTAATGGTTTTGAGGGAGGGTGATGGGGGTGGTTGACTGCTTGCTTTTTCAATCAACCAAGTCGTGGGCTATCTGACTTCACATTCAGGCGAGAGGCCAGGTGCAAACTTCACTCTATTCGATATATAAATTGGCTTGAAGGAGGATCCATGAATGAATTTAATTCCTACTATTTCAGGTTTGAATGTGCTGCACTGTTCAGCATTCCTGCTGCTACTTCAGCCTAAACTTTACGAAAGTTGTCCCATCGCTTAGCTGTCTTCCAGAACTGAATTTAGCTTAAATCACTACCATCTACTGCGATTGCTTCAGACAAATCTTTTCAGTCATCTAGCTCTCAAATGAAAAGTGCTTGCTCACTGCTTATTTGATGGAGGGTAATGAGGTGCTGTTTCTACAAGATTACTTACCTGATGAGACAGGAGGACTGGATTGAAAAGACCCAGGCAGGGCCCCAGATGGCTGCAGCTGGGCATTTCTGGAGGATTAAACTAGCATTATTGTAGAGAGATGTCAATGCTTTCTTTCTTTCTACTAGAGCCAACAAATTATGTGGTTCTTTGTCCCCATAAAATGTTCTTTCAACATTTTCTTTCTCCTCCTTGCCTAGAGAAGTCAGTGGTTCTCTAACTTCAGCACCACAGAATTACCTGGAGGTCTAGTTAAAACAGATTCTTGGGTCCTATCCCCCAGAGTTCCTGATTCAGTAGGTGGGGTATGGGACCCGATGATTTGCATTTTGAACAATTTCCCAGGTAAAAGTGATGCTGCAGGTCCAGAAACCACACTTTGAGAACCACTGTCCTAGAGTATATAAGGCCAGTGAGCCATTATGGCATAGAATGCCTGCAGTCACTTGGCCCTTTTTTCTCTTTCCAACATTGGTTTCCATTGCTGTCGCTCATTAAGTCTTTCTTTTAGTCACTCATGTAGCAAATATGTGCCTGATACTAAATCCACTATAGTTCTTAGAAGCAGTGAACTACTATCTACCTCCTTGCCTTTGCTATTGCTGTTGGATTTCCTAAAATGAAATCCTTCATCCCCTGCCTTTCCTGTGTGGCTCAGCTCCAATTCATCCAAGTTCCATGTCAAGGACCGATTGCTCTGTGAATCAAGTCCTTCCCCAATGAGAGCCACTGCTGTACCTTGTGCAATTCTCCATCATTGCACTTATTTCATTGTTTTAATTGTTTCTTTACAAGTTTTGCCTCTGCAGGACTGTGACTTCCTGAAGGCATAATGGCACGTTGTCTCTCTAACTCCAAAACATCATACAATGTCTGGCCCATGTTTGCTGACCAGTGTATGTAGTGAACTTGATTATTTCATGGTAGCGACCTCCAATTGACTTAATTAACCAGGAGCTTGGGTTTAAATGTGATTTCCCCTCCATAGATACAAATGATGTAAATTTGGTTGCTTGGAGTCCAGTGTGAGTGGAAATGAAGGAGAATGTGTAATCCTGCATTGGTCTGGTAGCTTCACTTAATTCCATGATCCTAATCCATACCTATAATCAACACATAGATGCCCTAACCAGTTTGGTTCAGTGGATAGAGCGTCAGCCTGTGGACTGAAAGGTCCCAGGTTCGATTCCGGTCAAGGGCATGTACCTTGGTTGCAGGCACATCCCCAGTAGGGAGTGTGCAGGAGGAAGCTGATCGATGTGTCTCTCTCATCGATGTTTCTAACTCTCTATCCCTCTCCCTTCCTCTCTGTAAAAAATCAATAAAATATATTTTAAAAAAACAACAACAAAAAAAAAACACACAAAAAAACACATAGAAACTGAGCCAAAAGGTAGAGACATCTTGTGTTTTGTAAATGTTGATACATTTAAATAGATTCTTCTATATTAAAACATATTCACATCCTTTATCTTAGTAGATCCTTAAAAATAATCCTGTGACATACTAAGATGCTCCCGTAGATATAAGTCATCATTTCATTTGGAAAAATGACTCCATTCAGAGAGCCTCCCACCTATGAGCAGGATGTAAATGGCAGTCCAGGGCATGACAAAGAGCATAGGAGGGGGATGAGCACTACTCTGGGAGAGGAAAGAGACTAGCACTGGACTTAGGAGGCCTGAGTTTTTGGTCATGGTCCAGCCACAACTGACCATGTAACTGTTAGCCTCAAGTTTCTTCATCTATCAGATGAACTAAATAACCTCTCAGGTGTCTTTCAGCCTTAAAAATCTTCGATAAGCTCTTTAGATTAAAATTACAGATTCATTAACAATTCCCCTTTAAAGACAATGCCACCTTGAGATCAAGGTCCCTGAGAACTGTCATGGCTTATTCTACAGTGTGCATCAGTCCCCTGAACACTTTCCCAACACTTTTCTGAGGGGAGGGGCTGTGTGCATGGAGGTTTGTTCCTAGGCTGATGCCCAATGAGTATTTTTTATAAACAGGCATTGGTAAGAAGTCAGCTCAGATCCATACTGGATCTTGTAATGCCCACTGCTCAGTTGCACTTGAACTTTACAGTGTTTTCCTCTTTGAGGGGCTCCACAAGGGACACAAAGTCCAGATTCTCTCTGAAAGTTTCTCCTAACGCTTGGCTTTAGTGGCTAGCTAAGTACTTATGACTGCCAAAATGAGATCTCCAACCCTGAATGCTCTTGCTAGCTGCTGAGCACTTATCCTGCATTCTCCCCCTATTACTGCAAAGGCAACATCTCCAAACTCAACCTGATTTCCCTCCTTTTGGGGTTCTCCAATGCTTTTAACAACATCCAGTTACATAGGCTTGAAATTATAGACTCTTATTTGACTCCCACTTCTTTCTACCCCACAAATTCTGAGTCTTGTCTATTTCTTGCTGGAATATTTCTTCTCTCCCTTCTTGCTTTTGTCACTGTGCCTTTGTCTTAGCACCAGCTTCTATGATCTCTTGCCTGGAGTTTTGCAGTAGCTTCCTGTCTAGCCTTATCTTAGCAGTTCAACCTGTCAGTCAGAAGCAGACCCTGAGATGAGAATTCATGAGCAAGTAATGTATTAAGGGACTTCTTTTGAAAGAAACTGGTAAGGGAGTGCAGGAAGCAAGACAGAGAAGGAGAAGAAACTAAGCAAAGATGAGTTCACACCCATCCCAGCCCCAGCCTGATCTTGCAGAGAATTTTGGAGTGTAAATTACACCTCAGAGTTTGTGCCAACTAGGAACAAGGGAACTGGGCTTTCATATCTCCACACTGTCAACCATTGGCTAAGGGCTGACTCAAGGGATGTCAATTCCCCAGCATTTTCAGCACTGGGCCTGTTTTGTCTAAGTGCCCCCTATAGGCCAAAGGCAGTCCTCTGAATAAAGACACAAGTATGAGCTCTTAGAAGCAAAGCATACAGAAGCCTGGAAAGGGGACACAGAGAAATAGCAAAAGGGGTCTGGGTGGACGTGGGCACTTGACAGAGCATTGACAGTGCCCACTGCACTGACTTCACCTCCCACCAACTCAGCCGTGCCGTATTCCTGCTCAGTCACTGTCCCACCTTGCAACCACGGATGATGCTTTAAACTCTCTAAGCTCTTTATCTATATCAAAGTTCCAAAAAGTTAGTACCATCCACTTATCCATGCTTGCCTTTTTTCTTCACAAATCTAACATTTCTGACACACTGATATAGTATTTTACAGACAGATCAGAGCTTTCCGGCCTCTAAGCCTTAACCCACTCAGTTCTCTGTGCCTAGAATGGTCTTTAACCTGCTTATGCAAATCCCATACATCTTTCAAGGACCAGGAAGACTTCTGATCCCCTCCCAAGACATGGGGTATTTCCCTCTTTGAAGCTTCCCCAGCACGATATCTGTCCCTCTATGCCAGTGGTTCTCAACCTTCCTAATGCCGCAACCCTTTAATACAGTTCCTCATGTTGTGGTTACCCCCAATTTCATTGTTACAAATTGAACATAATTAAAGCATAGTGATTAATCACAAAAACAATATGTAATTATATATGTGTTTTCTGATGGTCTTAGGTGACCCCTGTGAAAGGGTTGTCTGACCCCCAAAGGGGTCTCGACCCACAGGTTGAGAACCACTGCTATGAAAGCAGTCGTCCTATCTCTCCTCTGGGCTAATGGTCAATCATCATCATCTCATTTCTCTTTACATCCTTCCAGTGCTATCCACAGTGCTCAGTGCTGGGAACATAAATGACACTTGTTGAATAAATGGTTGAAACCCTTTCCTGTGCCTAAGTCAAACAGAAGAGTGTGAATGGGGAAATGGCCCCTCCTCCCCCTCTCAACTGAGTTCTCTAGGTTCCAGTTCTTTAGATGTGGCTTCTGACCCTTTGGAGGCAGTGAGTCCACTGTGCACCTTTCCCACATCCTCTCATATCTATCTCCTCTGTGCCAGGGGTGGTGCAGTTGGGGAGCTGGGGTGAAAGGGAAAGAAAGCTCCAATTCACCATGTCCTGAAACAACCCTTTCCTTCAAAGAAGTTCTAGAAATAGCTTGAGAAACCACTTAATATATGTAGCGTATTGAACACTCAGGAGTATTTTATGAACATAAAATGTGAAGTGCTTCTCCATCAGGAATTGCACTGAAATGGCATTTAAAGACTTAAGCTGTAGTGCTGGCCCCACCTTTCTACAGTGTGAGACACTGAGCACATCAGTGAAACATTTTGGGGTTTGTTTTCCTCTGAAGGTAGTGATGTGATAAGATTAGAGCCTTTGTAACTCTACTATTTTATGCTTTCACTAGGACCTTTCACATGGCAGCTACTGCACTGAGTATTGGAGGTCGGAAGACAAACTCCCTCCATTCCCTTGACCACAAAACTCCTGAAGAATTGGCTATCTGGTCCCCACTGGAAATCATGAAGTTTTCCTGTAAGAAAAGCTGTTCTAGAGTTGACATTTCCTCCCTATGTCTTCTGCCCGTTAGTTCTAGTAGAACCTTTCATTAGATCTGAT
The DNA here is from genome assembly GCF_028538775.1 of Myotis yumanensis. NCBI lineage: Eukaryota > Metazoa > Chordata > Mammalia > Chiroptera > Vespertilionidae > Myotis > Myotis yumanensis. Next base: position 54,588,068 of record NW_027223752.1, on the reverse strand, counting down.
GCCTCCTTCCTACTCTCTGTGATGGGTCCTTCATCACAGGAGGCCCTCAGGAACATTGAGACTTCAAAGTTTCCCACAAAATTTCTCCCATGAAGCAAACACATAGATATGAGTGGCATGTAGAGGCTAGCTGTCTGCTAGGGCCACTCATAACTACTTGATGGGATTGCATGCATTAACCTATCAGCATATGCAATTCAAATTAGTGCCAAAGTAAAATGAAAATTCCCTACACCATGGACCATGAAGCTCCATCCTGCATCAATGAAACTGATGTATTAAATCCTGAATGCTGCAGGTCTTCTCCCATATGGACTAAAGAAACACTAATAATCCCACTAACCTACTTGATTCCCCAGTCTCTCCCTCTTCTGATTAATTCTGTTCAGACTAGCTGAACTTTTGATGTACAGGGTATTATTAACTTATTATATGCTTTTAACATTTAGCCTCATCTAAATGTTAAATGCTTACCTGTGCCAGCACTGCATGGTAGTAAGACACTGACAAAGGTTCCACTGACTGGAGGAGATTCCATCTAGTACTCTTGAGGTGAGGTGACCAGTTCAGACTTACTTTTCATGGTCTGTCCACTTGACCTACATGTTTTGCTTACGAACATGTTTGTAGCTTGCTTCATGTTGTATATAAAACTCTTTGGCTTCTGCCATAGAAAGCCAAAAGTGTCTTCCCTTTTATTGTTGTCTTGACTGTGTTTCTTTGCTGGGACAGTTACCAGTGCATCATATGCTACTGATTCCCAAGGAGAGAGCTAGCAATTGCGATACATTTGTGTAGAATTATTTTGTTCTGATTCAAAGGCCTGTCAGAAACTAGCATTCTGAGTGGGAAGGAGATTTCCTTTTAAAGGTTAATGAGAGCTTAGGCTTTGGATGGAAACCCCTTTGAGAGAGTTTCTTCTCTTCCCAGCATCTCTTCCTATAAAGCACAACCCTGGAGCTGGGAAGCTGTAGAGCAGTCTGGAAGGAACGTGCTCTGGGATGAGCAAGCTCTGGGAATGCAGCCCCCCTCACCCAGCTGGAGAGCAAGTCCAGTGCTCCAGTTACTTGGGAGTCTTACTGTTGCTGAGGGTGACAGGACACAAGATTTGAGATTCCACTGGAAGTCACTACAGAGTGGAGAGGAAGAACTGCTATTGGGCTCATCAGAAGCAAACCTCTAGCTTGTTAATTAGGCATCAGTGAGAGGAGCCCTCCTCTTCATCACTGTACCATTTCCTCTCCTTGCACATGTCTAGCTGGTTTTTGTTTTCACATAATGAGCATGAAATTTTCAATTAAAGGAAATGGGGGAAATAAAACTTTGAAGGAAGCTCAGGTTAATTTTGTTCAGATATTCATTTTGGAGGAAAAGTTCTCTCCTAGATAATTTCTTTATCTTCTACCTGGAGATTTGATGAGGACATTATAAAACAATAGCAATTGCAAATAATCCTGTAAGAGAATTTAATATTGATTCTGAGCAATAATTTGGTCACATCTCCAAGTAAAGGGAGGATGGCCAGGATTTTAGATAGGTTTCCTATTAAAATGTGCATTTATGCAGCCGCTGACAATGCATATCCCTGATTAACGTGTGTATTTCCTGTATATTCATCTGGCTCAAATCCAGGAAGATTACCATCCTGGGGAAGGGATACCAGGGACCATAAGGTGGGGAGATTTGTATAATAATGACTGTTCAGCTAGGAGAAGATTCCAACTGTAGTCACGATGGGGAAGCATCTGGTCTGTGGGGTAAAGGATAGGGGGGAAGAAATAACATGGACAGAGACGGGGCATGCAGTTGGAAAAGCAATGAACAAATTAATTGCAGGTGTGTAGTCCAGAGCTGGTGCTGCAGAATGAGTTTCCCAAATCCCATTTTTAAGGTTGCCTTACCAGTTCCGTACATGCCAACTTATACCATTTGTCTCTTCTCTCACGTGATTCTTCCTTCCAAAATGGCCTTCTACCTGTCTGTATTTTACTGACTCTTCAAAGCCCAGGTAAAGTTCTATCTTCTCTGTGAGGTTTTCTTCCTGTTTCCATTGCTCTCTGCTCTAGTCCCTCTGTTAACTCTTTGGAGCCATGTGGCTGAACTGCTAGAGCAGGTGCAATCCTCTTTTCTGACAGTCAATATCACCCTGTTGAGTAGTTTACCGCAGCATATGCTGCCGACAATGGAAATGTTTTGTGTACTGATTATTACATATGGATAGTACTTGTTTCCTTCCATTAAATATCTTTGAGGGAAGCAGCAGTACCTTATTATTTCTTTTATCCTAAACATGTAGCATATCATTAGGTTTTCCCAGTAGCCAACATTAATGGAACATTTGTTACGTGCTTGGCACTATTCTAAGCTCTTTCCATGTATTAACTCATTTAATCCTCCCAATAACCCCATGAGGTAGTAGGTACTAGGCTGATCCTCATTTTACAGATGAGGACATAGAGGCTTATAGAGAGATTCAGTAAATCATCCTAGACTACACAGTTAGTATGAGAGACAGGGTTCAAAGGTTGGTATCTACACCCTTGACCACTTACTGCTGGTGGTCTGTGTTAGGTAATTTGTAAATGCTTTCATACTTGCTAACAGATAGACTGCCTTTGTCTTAAAGAGGAAAAAATTAACTCTAAAATAAAGCATCCTTTGTACAAAGAAAGATGCTCGTACTTAATAGTGAGTATTACCGACTTCCCGTTACTTGGATTTGATCTAAAAATTGAACAAAAATTCCATCCTTCTCAGGCTGCCCTTGAGCTTTTATAAAAACTACAGGAAGCACAGAGTCTGATCAGGCTTGCAACTGGGTTCCTCCTCATCAGAAGGTAAAGTGGAAACTGGGCAAGTGTCCAAATGCTTTACCAGACCAGCTAATGCTCCTGGTAGCTCCCTAGAAACCATTTAGGGGTTCACAAAGCCCACAGCACACAGGGCAACCTGGGCTGTTCATTAAAAGAGGAAACTGGAAACACACATCAAAGCGCTAGCCCTCTGGACGATGTGTCCATGTTACATACGTGAATCATCTCTGAATAGGAGGGACAAAGACTGTTCTCTTTCTTCCAGGCTTGTTATGTCCATGCTGCATCCAAAATGGGAATGTGGTGTTTGTTAAGGCTGCCCTTTGAAAAGCGCTCCAGGTCTCCCCAGAAATGTGAGCCAGCCGTGGAGCTGATGGGAAGTATAATGAGCAGTCCCTTGTGGAGGACAAGGATGATTTTCCCCCATCATCTATTTGTGTGTTTATAAATGAGTAATGAGGTCAATTTGGGACAGGCAGGTTTTGTGCCACAATCTGGACAGATGTTCAGAGCCTCTGGAAAGCACAGCTGCCTGGTCCAAGTGGTGGCTCTTGCCAAAAGTACGAAGTGTTCAAAGGAGAATGTGTCCCCGGGGGCTGTTCAGAGGAGCCCACTGATCATCAGGGAATAATAGGCTTATATCGATTCTTTCCAACCACATTTACACTTGCAGGAGCTGTAGCTCTCACTAAGTGAAAACGCACAAAATTAGAAGATATTTTTATAAGTGACGAATAAATATTTGATTAAATAGTTGTCAATCTTTGCTTGTTCATATCCAAGAAGATGAGTCTTGTATTCTTTTAAATTGGCAAAACTGAACTTTAAATCAGCCACTCATTCAGGTGTCTGAGCTCTGTTTGAAATGATGCTATGGCTTTGTCCTTTTGATAAAGGCACAGGACTGTGACATGGAATAGGAAGGTGGTTTTTTTTAGGGTCTGTGTAGTTCACATGACATTGGGCCTGAAATGGCTAAAACTCCCGAGCTGCTCCATTGGAGACATTGAATGCAGCTACACAGGATATGCCATGGCATTAATGTTTCTGTCTAAAGAGTAATAGCCATTGTTAGCTAAGATGGTATTTCATTTTTTCCTATTACAAACCATGCTAGAATTCTGCATGGTTCTTCGTGCACATGTTATTGTTTCTCTAGTGTTCTTACTAAAAGTGGAAAGGCAGGATTGTAAGGCATATCCATTTGCAACTTTTCTTGATATTTTCAAATTACCCTCTCAAGGGGCACTATTTCCAGCAGTTCCTGGGAGCTCCCATTTCCCCACATGTTTGGAACATTTGATGTTTCAGGCCCATAAATGTTTGGTATGAAGTGGTCTCTAATTGTCTTGTTTTGCATTTCCCTGATTACTAGGGCTAACTATTGCTACATTTGTCTATTTTTGCATTTGAGGGTAGCTCGTCTCTGGACTTTTGTTTTGTTTTGTTGGTTTTTTGCTATTTTTTTTTTCATTGAGTTGTTTGTTTTTAATGTTTCTAGAGTTGTTTATATATTCTAGCTATCAATTCTTTGTAAATTATGTGCATTGCAAGTACTGTCTCCCAACCTGTGATTTGTTCCTTTCATTTTTCATATTTTGTCACTGAACAGAACTAAAAAAATTTTGTGTAGTCATATTTTGTGTCTTATTTATATAATCCTTTCTTACCACAAGTCATAATGTTACTCCTCTATATTTTATTATAAAAGACCAAAAGTTTTGCTTCCCCCTGGATTTAATTATTTTATCTAGGGGGAATTTATTTGTGTGACATAGGGATCCAATTTTACCTTTTCCCATATAGATGATCACTTGTCCCCACACTTTATTATTTTAATATTACATCTGTTCCCCTTGATTTGTAATGCCATCTTTGTTATATATCAATTTTATATTTTTAATGGCTGTTTCTTGGTTACTTGTTTTATTGATATATTTTCCTGTCTTTATATCTCTAATGCATTGTCTTAATTAATATCTAATCTAATAAAAAAGAAACATGCAAATTGACCACACCTCTGCTACACCACAAGCCACACAAACCAGCCAATCAGAGCGACTATATGCAAATTAACCCAACCAAGATGGGGGCCGGCAGCCACGGAGCTGGAGCAAGCAGGAGGCTTGGTTGCCCTGGCAATGAAGGAAGCCAAGCTTCCTGCCTGCCCTGGCCAGCTGTGGCCTCTGCTCAAGGCAACAAAGTTTCAATTATAGAAGACAAATAAATCCCAGATACCTGCTTCCAGCCAGCCTCCACTGGGAGCTTTGGTGGTTGGGGGCCATGGCCAGCCTGCAAACAACCATCAGCTCCTCACCCAGGCTGGCCACACCTTCATGGGGTGAGGGTCCCCGCTGGGGGGCTTGGCCAGCCTGCAAACAGCCATCAGCCCCTCACCCAGGCTGGCCAAGCACCCCAGTGGGACACCCATCCTCCTCCGGGACACCCTTCAGGGAAAACCAGCCAGCCCCTACCCATGCACCAGGCCTCTATCCTACATAATAAAAGGGCAATATGCAAACTGACCCTAACAGCAGAAAGACTGGGAATGACTGGTCACTATGACACACACTGACCACCAGGGGGCAGACGCTCAATGCAGGAGCTGCCTCCTGGTGGTCATCGTGCTCTCACAGGGGGAGCTCTGCTCAGCCACAAGCCAGGCTGACTGCTGCCAGCACAGCGGTGGTGGTGGGAGCCTCTCCCACCTCCTCAGCAGTGCTAAGGATGTCCGACTGCAGCTTAGGCCTGCTCCCCGCTGGCAAGCGGACATCCCCCAAGGGCTCCCAGGCTGCCAGGGGGATGTCTGACTGCCAGCTTAGGCCCAATCCCCTGGGGAGCGGGCCTAAGCCAGCAGGTGGTCATCCCCTGAGGAGTCCCAGACTGCGAGATGGCACAGGCCAGACTGAGGGACCTCCCCTGATTGTACAAATTTTTGTGCACTGGGCCTCTAGTCCTATCTAATAAAGAGGGAATATGCTAATTGATTGTCATGCCCTCAAAGATGGCGGCACCCACAACCACAAGATGGTTTTCCCCTCAGCCCCTCTGGGGCGGCAGGAGCACGGCATGGCCGGGCCAGCCCCTAGGCAGGTCCGGCTGCTCCACGTGCCTGCCTCCAGAGTCCCCCAGTCCCCTCAGCCCCCAAGCCACCCAGGGCCGGCCCGAAGCGCAGGCAAGCCGCGGATGTCAGCTGCCCAGCTGACACCCAAGTTGCAGGCAAGCCACAGATGTCAGCTGCCCAGTGGCCCAGGGCCACCTGAGTCTCAGGTAACCAGGGCCGCAAAGCTTGCACTGCTGGCAGTAGCAGCAGCAGAGGTGTGATGGGGGCGTCGCCTTCCCCTGATCGCTGGGTCATCTCCCACCCCTGAGGGCTCCCAGACTGTGAGAGGGGGCAGGCCAGGCTGAGGGACAATTTTCATGCACTGGGCCTCTAGTATCTTTATAAAGCATCTTGGTATCTGTTAGGGTGGGCAACACCACCAACTCCATACTTGTTCTTTTCTTCAAAATTGTACTGCCTAGTTAGGGTCTTTTTCTCTTCCATATGAACTTTAGGACCAGCTTGTTAAGCTCTAAGAACTTCCTTGGAATCTTAACTGACATTCTTTGTAGTTATAGAGTAATTGTGAGAGAAATGACATGTGTGATATTGAGCTTCCCAATTGATTGGCATAACTTTCTATTAATTCAGACAACCTTTTATGTGATTCAATAATGTTTTGAATTTCCTCCAGGGGAATAATACACATATTTGTTGATTTGGTACTAATTACCTCAGAAATTTATTGCTATTGTAAATTAGATTTTTATTTTTGCTTCATTTTGAAATAGCTTATGTTTGGTATATATAAAATATTGATTTTAATGGTAAAATGATATACAATTATTAATGAGTTTCCTTATTAATCGTGGAATTTTTTGGTAAATTTTGGTAAACTGTCTATATAAACAGTTACTATAAATAAACACATTTCTCTTTCCTCTCCAATGCTTATAACTTTTTTCTTATTTTAATGCAATGGTTAGAATCTTAGGAGTGATGATAATGAGTATTCTTGTATGTTCATCAATTTAATGGAATTGTTTCTAAAGTTTCTCATGAAATGCAATGTATTATGTGAATTTTGAATACTTATTTTAAGATGAAGGACGTTGTCTCCAAAATTTAGTTTACTACAGGTCTATTTCTTGAATAAGTATTGAATTTTATCAAGTGATTCTTCTAAATCTATTAAAGCAGTCACATGTTTTTTCATTTCATTTATAAATTCAGTTTGTTATATTGATTCATTTTAAATGCTTACTTGTTCTTTGATTTCTGAGATTAAATATATTTGTACTTGGCATATTATTTTAAAATGCTGTTAAACAATATTTGTGTTAACAATATTTTATAAATGACTTTCTGCATCTGTTTGTAATTGAGGCTGGTCTACAAATTCATTTTACTATATTGAAAATTATAATAACCTTATGAATTGTAAAACTTTCCCTAATTTCTTTCTTTCATTGTTTACTTTTAGATTTTTATTTTCAATCAAAGTTATAAATTCACACACTTTACAGAGTAAAATATTTTTGTAAGGTTTGCTACCAAAGAAATGAAGAAAAAAGCTTCTCTCACTCCTTTCAGCAGCCCATGCCCAATTATCATTTTTCTGTTCCCCAAAACAAAATTTTTTATTTGACATTTGCCTCAAGATTTCTTGAAAATATTCTTGCATTATAATAAGTATTAATTTCCCACTACAAAGAATGAGGATTTATTTTTCCTTCCTCTGCTTCTACATACACATGTACTCTTCCCATCTTTCCACTCTCCTAATAGAGGCATATTATAATTTCAGTTAGATAGGGCATTAGTATTTTATTATAAAAATTATGTAAGTGCTATTCTAACTAAGATAGGTTTTCCTTTTCTGCATCTTGTTGGTTTTGCCTAAAGTAAATAGCATTCGCTTGGATTTGTTTTGTTTCTTTGCTTAGTTTCTATGTTTTCATCCCTAATTCAAACTTAACTCACAATTGCCTAGATCGCCTTTCAGGACATCCAGATGCACCGAATATGCTATCAATTTTATCTCCTGAAGAAGTCTGTATGGGAAACTTCTGACCTCCAAAGTAGGCTGGCTGCTCCTTACACCTAGCAGACACCTGGCATCCTGGGATTTTCCTTCACCCTCAGCCTTTGCTCCTTTCCTGTACTGGATCTACTGCTTCTTGTATCCCATGTTTTATACTTGCTTTGGGTGAGTAAATATTTAGAGATTTTGCATCCCTGAAAATGCCTATTATACCCTTCTTTGAACACTAATTTGTTTTATAATAGGATTCTAGATTGGAACCATATTCCTTTAGAATTTTGAAGGAAAGTACTGCTCAATTGCTTTCCACTTTCCAATGTTGATTCTGAGAAGCCTGAAGCCATTCTAATTCCTAATCCTTTCCACGTGACTATTTTTCCCCTCCTGGAAGTTTATATGTTTTTCTCTTTGAGCCAATTATTCTGGAGTTTAAGAACAATGTTTCTTGTATGAGTCTATGTCTATCTACTTTTCTGGGCACTCAGGAAGCTTTTACAAATGGGAAACTCAAGTTCTTCATCTTCTGGAAAAGTTCTTTAATTATTCTGTTGATTGTTTCTTTCAATGCGTTTTTACTATTCTTCCTTTGCATAATTTTTAGGTGTTGGACCTCTGGGACTGGCTGTCTAGTTTTATTCTGTTATCTTTGCTTGTGCCTATTTTTTTCTAGAAAATTTCCTTCACTTATCTTTGAAAACTCTTATCAATTATTTTGTTTCTTCTATTTAACTGTAACTTCCAAGAACTCGTGGTTCTTTGAATGATCCTTTTTACAATACACTGTTCTTGTTTCATGGTCAAAGTATCTTCTAATCACTCTTCTTAGGACCTTGATGACAATATTTTCAAAGTCTCTTCTCCCTGCTTAGTCTGTTTCCTTCAAGCTGCTTACTTCCGTGTGCGGTGGTCTTCGACCTCCATTTTAGAAGCTTTCCCTGGATGTTGTGCACTTTTGTTGTCACCTTCCTTTTAGTTTAGATGTTTCCTCTTAGGCAGTTGAGGTCCCCAAGAACTGACCTTTCTAATCAGTCTGGATCTTATCTGTCTGGTTGCTCTGCCATTGTTTTGGAAAAATACTGGGGTAGGGGTGGGGGCACTGGAGCTGTTGGCATTTAAGATGTTCATGTTTTCTTAATTGTCCCACTTTCAGTATAGTATCCTCACCCTAAACTGCTCTGACTTCCCCCAGGGGAAAGTGTGTAAGGAGGGAAAAGACTAGGATCATAGGATTCTTCCCCAAGCAGCTCTTCCTGGGGAAGAAGGTGGTAGGAGGCAAGGAAACCTGAGCTGTGAGTAGCTCAGAAGCAAGGCTGGAGATGAAATGGTTCAGGATAAGATTCGAATAAGGGACTCAGGGTGTTATTTTTATTGGGTTCTGGCTGGGGAACTTGCAATGGGTTGACTAGTTTAAAACAATAGAGCTGAATCGGGTAATAATTACATTAACATAGTTTGAAATAGATCTATTCCCATAGACTAGAAAAGGAATGCAGAACCTGAAAGGGTAAATGACTTGCTGAAGGTACACAACAAGTGAGCTGCAGAGCTGCTGACAGAATACAGCTCCGGGACTCTTAGCTCCACACTCTTGTACTCTTCCATCTTGCTTTTCATCTATGTTTCTTTGGCATATATATAGCAATGGGGCTCTGATTTACTAAGATCCTCATCTGAGAGCCACTGTCTGTTGCTCCATTGAGCTGCCAAAGCAAAGGGGTTAGTCAAGGCCCAGGGCCATCCATCTGAAATCTATGATGATATAGACATGCTTCCTGAAATTCTGATGCCTGACATCTGTCAACAGAGGGCTGCCTATTTGGAAAGTCTAAGGTCACTTATATATGACAGAGAGCAGTTTAGCATGCAACAAACACACACACACATTCTCCCTGTGTTAACTGCCCCTCTGAGCAGCCAGTGTAGCCAGACCATGAGAATCCATAGCTCCCTGCAGGAAAGCCGACGTGCAGGGATGTGGATATAATGAGGCCTGAGGCGACCATCCCTGGTGCCCTGCAAACTGGGCAATTCTGCTTTAATAAATCGGGTAGTTGGAGAGATACTAGCTTCAGAGGGCTGACCTCCCTGCCCTGAGTGCCCCCTATGCCTTAGTTATCTGGGGCTTGGGATCTTGTTTTGTGGGCCTCTGTGAGATGGGTCCATTGTACTCCCAAGCACCAACTGAGACCTTCTGATGTTCCCTGTGGACCTTGGTAGCCCCAAACACATCACCCTGGGGGGCATTCTGCCTGATCCTGTTGGTGCTTCCTGCCCAAAGGCTTCTGTTCTTTCAGGCCAAGCCCTGAACTCCAACTCCTCTCCTCCAAGCAGGCCCTCACTTCAGCTTCATGCTTCCAATCAGCACCCTGCATCCTTTAAATCATTATGTTGACAAAGCAGACTTGAAAGAAAAATTATTGATCCCTTTTGGCAAAGCACCTTGAAGCATTTTTCCTATTTTTCAAGGGACAGAGAGGAAGCAGCAGGGTCATTTTGCAATCCAATTGTGACTAATTAGAAAGAACTGCCTCTGCCCCTCATTACCAGTTCTTTAGGTTTACACCATTCTCATCCCTCCTTTTAAAACAAAATGTAGACACAATACAGCAACCAAAACTTGGATGGATTTTTAGAAAAAGTACCAAGTGAACACCCTAGAACGACATTTGTTTTCTTTAAAATATTTCCCTGTCTCTCTTAATCCACATATCTCATATTTTATATATGAATACCCATAGTGTAAGAACAACTATACATTATTTTTTATTTCATATTCTATTTCAGAATCTTTCTTTGTACACAATTTTTCTCAATGTTGATGGCTACTTGATATTCTACAGCGTAATCATGTTATTTCTAGAGGAAAGAGTCAATTTATTCTATTCGCACCATTTTGCTACCTGTAGTTGTGCTGGATGCTTATATAGCATCTTCTCCTCATGTTAGATTTTCAAAATGAGGAAATGAAAAGGAAAACAAGGGCAAGCATCAGAGGCCAATAATTGCAGATCAAAACCTGAGCACTAAGACTTCTGGGCTGGATCTATGGAGTCAGAGGGTAGGGTTAACCGGAGGCAAAAGAAAGGGAAGCCCGAGAGCCAGGAAGTCAGCAAGACACAGACCTCAAGGGTCAAACCAAGGGGCAAGGATTACATAGGATCAGGCATCCTTCCAGAGCGGGTGTTTGCTGTTTGTTCTCCCACTCATTCTTGTATTTGGGTGCTCCTGAGGTTACTATGGGCAGGGGAGTTTAACAAGGGCTACTTGGGTCAGAAAACTGGGATTGTAAAGCATGAGATTATAAAGATGTGCCCTGGAATAACACGTTCATGCCAGGCCCATAATGTCTCCCAGGGGATCTGCCCACTAATAGTCCCTACTAAAAGAGGGAGACGAGGGAGCCATAATTGGACTGGACCAGGGGCAGACACTCCACTCAAAGGCAATCTAGAGTCTGTCCTGTAAAAGCAAACTGGGCCAACCCAATTTCTCTGTAAGGAATTTTGCCATTTGGAGACTGAGAGGCTATTGCCAACTAGTGAGGCTTTAGTCTACAAGAATATCCATGGAGCAGAGGGACCTGCCAGCCATGATGCAGCACATGAGATGAGGTTACAAGGAAATTGCCACGAAACCTGGTAGAAATAAAAACAGAGCAGAAGTCCTCATGAAAGAAAAATTGATAGAGGAGAAAAGTTGTTCCCCAAAGATAGCATATCATTAGCATATTACATATTACACTTTGTAACGTTGCTATTGTTCACTTCTTCAACTTTTCCTGGGTTAGCATGCACATGTATCTTTTCATTTAATCTTTTCTTTTTCCCTCCCAGAGGCACCCAAGCAAATCTCTATTCCTTCCAACTAAAAGATTACTGTCTCAAAGATCCTAACAATGAAGTTTCAATAAAAAAGAAATTCCTCAGAGATCCCCATACGAGGTTGCATTTAAGTCACATCTCCAATGTGTAAAAATATTGGCAAGAACAACTGAAAGGGCTGTCTGCCTACCTTTACAGGAAGACAAATCAATTAAAGAGTAAGATACGGTATGCCTTTCGCCTTCAAGGTCAGGCCTCGACTCACTAGAACCTTGGCAAAGTCTTGCATTCTGGAGGGAGTAAGAAATCATCCCCATGGATGACAGACTTCTGAGCAGATGGTTAGTAAATCAAGATCCTCATGTAAAATGTTGACGCTTTTTAGCCTAGGAAGAGGTGGGTGAAATATTACCAAGTTAATCACGCAGAGTAAACCACTGGTCACTGTCTTAAGGAAAAAGATCATTCAATGAGATATGAAATTCTAATTGCACCAAGCAGAACCATGAAACCAGTTAGAGCCCCATGGCCTGTGGGATGAAAGGAAATTATAATTGAAGAAATATCATTAGTTTTTTACCAAAGTGTTTACACAAGAGACTCCTTATTTTGGTGAAAGGATTATGTATCCTGGGTGTACATTAAAGAAGAGAGCATCCTGCCTCAGGACTGGTCTCATTAGGTTTGTGTTATGAAACTCCCAATTGCAATGATGGGTTCTTCAAAGAACCACAGTCATCCGTTCAACCAATCAAAGTGTAATATGTAATATGCTAATGATATGCTAAGGCCGCTCAACTGCTTGCTATGACGTGCACTGATCACCAGGGGGCAGATGCTCCGACTGGTAGATTAGCTTGCTGCTGGGGTCCAGCCGATTGGGACTGAACAAGATGGGCTAGACATGCCCTGGAGCCCTCCCACGGTCCCTCCCCAGCTGGCCAACCTCCTGCGTCCTTCCCTGGCCCCAATCGTGCACTGGTGGGGTCCCTCAGTCTGGCCTGCACCCTCTTGCAATCTGGGACCCCTCGGGGGATGTCAGAGAGCCTGTTTCAGCCCAACAGCTGAACAACCAGTTGCTATGACATGCACGACCACCAGGGGGCAGATGCTGAATGCAGATGCTGCCCCCTTGTGGTCAGTGCGCTCAGCCAGAAGTCAGGCTCATGGCTGGCGAGTGCAGCAGTAGTGGCGGGAGCCTCTCCTTCCTCAGAGGCAGTGCTAAGGATGTCTGACTACTGGCTTAGGCCTGCTCCCTGGGGGAGTTGTACATCCCCCAAGGGCTCCCGGACTGGGGCGCAGGCTGGGCTGAGGGACCCCTGAGTGTGTGAATTTTGTGCACAAGGCCTCTAGTCATAATATAGTAGGAAGAGCTATGTCCAAACACCAAATCTGTGAATGTGACCTGTGTGTGGGTTGTGATTCATTCAATTCCCCTTTCTTTGTCCATCAAATGGGACTCATAATTCCTACTTTTTAGGGTGGGATACTCTCTCCTAATTGGTTTCCGCTGTGGTAGAATCAAGAAAGAAGGTCCTGGCTAATTTCTGCTTGGAGAGAAGCCCCAATGGCAGATGCTCATAGTCTGGAGAGCCCTAGACTCTTAGATACAGTGTCTAAGAGTCTAAGTAAGAAATCATCCCCATGGATGACAGATTTCTGAGTACTGTCTAGGTGTTGTGGTCTACAGATGGTCCACAGCACCCAATGTCCTCTATGCAAAGTCCACAGTCAACTGTCACAAGGCATCATGTCACATTAATACTTTTAAATTTCCCTATAAGTCATTTTCCATATATTATTTCATTCCATCCTCATAGGAGGGTAGTATGTGATAATTTTTGTTTAATAGGTTAAGGCACTGAAGCTCTGAAAGGTGAGGCACATTGTCTGAGGTGGCCCAACACACAAGTGGTAGAGCTAGGATCTGAACCACTCATCAGCTTACAGTGTGCACATGCTTCCCATAATCCCACTGAAATCCTGCCAAGTGGGCTGGTGGCGTGGCATTTCTCCATCAGCTAATGCAGGCGGCCTGGACTGCTGTCCTCACAGTTTGTCCTAGGTCAGTGCTTCTCAAATGCTAATGTGCATACAAATCACCCGGGTCTCTTGTTAAACAACAGATGCAGATGCAGTGGGTCTGGAGTGAGGCCTGAGATGCAAGTGCCCAGGTGGTACTGATGCTACTGGTTTGGTGACCACACTTTGAGTAGCATAATCCTAGCTGACACCCAACATTTCCAAATTATTCACTGTATTATGAATAGGACCTCTTCTCAAAGCTCAGTATCTTCTCTTCACTGACTAAGTATTGAGTGGCCAGATCTGTGAAGCAGTCTCAAGTAGTTCTTAATGAAATTAAAACCAGACTGACATCCCTAATACTCCCCAGCTATTATCTAGCATGTACCATTAGGGTAATTGTGTGGGAGAACTTGAGTGTTGAAGTTAAAATAATAATCTAACCAGGGCCCATTTAAAGCTACAGGCAACACTTGTTTAGTAAGGCAAGGACATTTAGGGAACATGGAGTGAAAGCAGTAGTAGTAACAGCAGCAGCCACCATAGTATCAGCAGCAGTATCATTAACTGAATATCTTTTATACTTTAAGTTCTTATAGATGTTATGGGTAATTATTACAGCAGTACAGCAAGAAAGACATTATTATAATTTTTTAGTTATCCATATTCTACTTTGATTGATAAAGTAATCTAAATGTCCAAGAATATATGACATAGGACAAGAGAGCACAAGTTTAAATGTGGGTACAAGAAGAAAAATCTGGGTACAAACCAAGTAGAGCCAGGAAAGTGGCTCTCAGTGAGCACAGGAGGACTGCATGCCCGCCAGGGATTACCCATACGTGGTTCTCAACTTTCCAGAAGCCAACAAGAAAAGAGAAATTGGTCAGTTAGACAACTAAAGGTGATCATGAAATTAAAAAACCAAATGCTTTTCAAAGAAAGCAAACCTTTCTGCACACCCAGACCATGCAAGGCTATATCTCCTGTGGCCTTTCCTACAGAGGATATGGTTTGCTGTATTAAATGACTTTCGCAGCAGTTACTCACAATGGGCCGGAGGGTGGCTTTCATAGGGTTATGTTTACAACGATCCGCTATGGAGGCTACTGCCTCTAAACCAAACATAATTCAGAAATGCAGTCCTTCTGGAACACATGTCACATGGTCTAGTACCTAGCATTTAGAAACTCTGACTTTATTTATAACTGCATCTTGGACAACTCAGAGAAATAGAATGGTTGTATGTCCTTCAATACATTGTCAGCTTTGGAAGATGTTAAGTAACAGTGAGTTAGAGACTGTTCAAACAGAGGGAACTTTTAATTGAATGGAGACCCAAATGAAACTTGGGCATAGTTGCTTAACAAGGATATAACTTGAGTAAAAGCCTCTACCCCAGTGATGGTGAATCTTTTGAGCTCGGCGTGTCAGCATTTTGAAAAACCCTAACTTAACTCTGGTGCCGTGTCACATATAGAAATTTTTTTTATATTTGTAACCATAGTAAAACAAAGATTTATATTTTTGATATTTATTTTATATTTTTAAATGCCATTTAACAAAGAAAAATCAACCAAAAAAATGAGTTCGCGTGTCACCTCTGACACGTGTGTCATAGGTTCGCCATCACTGCTCTACCCCAACTCTGTGGTGGTGAATAAACTTCTCTAAATCTAGAGAATCTAGAAACTCTGAATCTATATAACTGAAGTTTTAAGTTACACTTCATATAACCAGGGTAAAAGAGTTTCAGCCTGAACAAATTTCACATTAGCTAGAAAAAAATCTCAATAAAGCATCTGCAGAATAGTTATATTTGGGTAATGTTATTTTTTCTAGAGTAGTTATTTGTGAAACATATTACATTCACCCATCCATTCATTAATCCATCCACTCATCTATTTATTGAGTCAATAGTTATTTTGGGACACCTGTCATGTACTAAGTAGACTTTTGCTAATAAACCACAGGATCACTGCCCAAATGGAGATAGAAGTCTAGTGTGGGAGACCCAACAATCACATAACCATCTAATCCCATGAAAAAATCTTCATGCCCAAGATGTTAAGATTCTCCACTTTCACAACCATTCAATATAAACTTAATGTCTTGCATCTCTTGAGTACCATATTGGGAATATGATAATAAATTAAACATAAATAAATGCATACTCATAAAAGGTGCTAAGTGCTAGGAGGAAAATAACAGTGTGTCTATGAGAAAAAATTAGGGGGGTAGGCTAGGGATGGCACACAAGCTGATGGGCAGAGAAGATGTTTCCAAGGAGGTGGTGTTCAAATGAGACCTGGAGAATGAGAAGCTACAAAGATGAATGGATCTGGGGAAGAGCATTCTAGTTAAAGAAATAGGCCAAGACAACAAATGGTTATATCATATCTTATGGGATTCGTATTTACCATGCAGTTATGACTGAAAATGTCAAACAAAACAATTGATCTCAGAGTAATTGATCCATAGCTCTTCCTCTTTGCAATAATTATTCAACAAGGCCAGTTGGACACTTCTTGTATAATATAATCAAACCCTATCACTTATGTGTGAGACGATGCATGACTTTCTCTTCTCTATAGGTGGACACACACATTCTGCTCATTCATGTCAGAGTTCTAAGAAACACATTAAAAATGAGGGACATTCCTTAAATTCAGGAATATAATTTGGCTTCACTACCTAGGATTTGAAACATGAGTTTTCCACAGCCTACACCTTTGCTTCTGCAGCACATCAGGCATTGGAGCTAAAACAGATCTGGGAATCAACTTTAGGCCAACCCTTATTTCTATGGGTTACTGGGGCTGAAGAAGAAGGGCGTCAGTAACTCAGATATTGGCACTTTTAGCCCTGTCATGGAACACCAGTCTTAAGGAAAACCCTGCAGGTTACCTTGACAAGCATGCAACCTTATTCCACCAATTACCACCCAGCAAAAATAATTACATTGTGCCATAATACACTATCCAGATGCATACTTTCCCTTGAGACTGGAAGGCCCTGGGGCAGGAAGGTTTCCTGCCTACTGATGATACTCCTTCTTTTTCACTAGGTCAGCCCTTTCCCTCTGACCATCAGGTTAGATTCCAGCACTTCTCTCTTATAAAACCTCTGCTTCCCCCTCCCTCCATCATATTCATCAGACAAGTGTCCAGCTCTGGGTGAGCTCTGCCTTCTTCTCAGAGCTTGCATCTGAGCTGCTACCTATGGATAGAAAAATGCAACAGAACTAAATGATTCGCTTTAAATTCATGATCTCCAGCTTCAAATGGACACGCAAAACTGCCCAGCAGGTCTTTCATTTTGCTCTTATTGACTTACTTCCCTATTCTCTGAGAAGACTATTTGATACCTTCTTTTCTCTCCTGAAACCTCCTCCATTACTTCCTCTATTCGCAGATGATGACTTCTCATTTCATGGGTAAAATTGAAAAATCATCTTCACTTCGCCAAACCTGCAATCTTCATGGGGCCCATTTTCTCCTCCTTTGCTCTGGTTAAAATAGAAAAAGTGCCCTGCAGCCTATTAAAGATCATCCCTTCTACATGCACCCTGATCTCATCCCTTCAAACACGTCCTAATTTGTTTGCTCTCTCTTTATACATTATCAGTTTTTCTCTTTCTTACTGGATCAGCCTCACCGATAAAAAAAAATGTACTCTAAATAAATATGTATTTATTAGAAACAAAAGTCTCTGCTGACCCTACATCTCTTTCCATGTACCATAACATTTTTTTTAGTTCATAGCCCAAGCCCTTACAAATAGAGTCGTCCACACATTGGCTTCCCTCTAATTCTTACCTCACTTCAGACTGGCTTTTGCACTCTTCCACTCTGCCAGCGATCTCTATTAGAAATGTACATGCACTGACCTGTTTGGCTCAGTGGATAGAGCATCGGCCTGCGGACTGAAGGGTCCCAGGTTCGGTTCCGGTCAAGGGCATGTACCTTGGTTGAGGGCACATCCCCAGTAGGGGGTGTGCAATCAGGACCATTCAGAATTT
Organism: Myotis yumanensis; assembly: GCF_028538775.1. Taxonomy (NCBI): domain Eukaryota; kingdom Metazoa; phylum Chordata; class Mammalia; order Chiroptera; family Vespertilionidae; genus Myotis; species Myotis yumanensis. The sequence continues at coordinate 54,570,301 of NW_027223752.1, read as the reverse complement.
TGAAGCAATGCTCCATTTTCTCCTAATTTTAAGTGTTGCTGTTGAAAGCCTGATGCTATCCTGAGTCCTTTCACTTTGTATGTAGTTAGCTTCTTCCTGTCTGAAGACTTTTAGGATCTTACTTCTATCTCTGGGTTCTACATTTCACAATACAATGTGTCATGTTGTAGGATCTTACTTCTATCTCTGGGTTCTACATTTCACAATACAATGTGTCATGTTGTAGGGCTGTGTTCATTCATTGTACCCGGGCACTCAATGGCTCCATTTAAGCTGAAGAAATGTGTCTTTTAATTTGGGGGATTTTTATCGAATCAAATTAGTCCAATGTTGGGTTTCTTGTATCAATCTTCTGTCTTTTTTTTTTTGCTTATTATTTATCCTTTTGTTTCTGTTATTATTCTATGTTCTATAAGATTGCCTCTAGTTCAACTTCCAACTTTTATATTGATTTAAAAATATTGTTAGATCATAATTATCAAAAGTTTTTAAGTTATTATATGTTCCCTTAGCCCTTATTTTATGGATATCATGCCATCTCTCACCATTGTGAGAATATAGGTATCATTTGATTTTAAGTTTTTTTCCTGCCTTCTCCTTTTTTTATTGTGTTTTTGTCTTTTCTTCATTTTGGAGATGTTCCTAATGTATCTGTTATTTTTGCTTGTTTGTACTCAAAAGAGAATTAATTGTAAGCTCTGTGATCTTGATGAGGTTTTTATTACAGATTGTACTAGTCAAACTAGTGTGTATTTTTTTTTTCCATTCTCCAAGACTGTCAAGATCTTTTCCTCCTCAGGGGCTTTGGACATCAGGATCTTCTGAAAGGCACCTTTTACTCCCTCACACACCCAAACACACTCTTGCCCGAAGACTTCTTTTCCTTTAGATCTTTGCGTACACATTACTTCCTTAGAAGGGCTTTCTCTGATCATCTTATCTAAATAAAATAGCTCTCCATTATTCTTCCCTGTTTCCTTCCTCTATAATATTTACCACAATTTAATTCATTTAATTGAAAACTTATGTACTGTGCAATCAAGGATGTTCCTGTCTGTTTCCCATTGTCTAACAACAAGCTATATGTGGGCAAGGACCATTTCTATTTTGTTTAATGCTCTAGCCTCAAGGCTTAACACTGAAATACCACACATTCAACATATATTTATTCACTTAGTCAATGAATGGATGGATGGATGGATGGATGGATGGATGGATGAATATGTGAATAGAAATTTTAGGTTTTTGGTCAATCTCTGCTATAAGTAGCACTATAACCTTAGGCAAGTCACTTAACTTCCCCAAGTTTTATTTAATAACAGTGCTTATGCTACCTGTAGAGGTATTTATGAGGTACAAATGAAGTAACTGATGTAAAGTACTTAGTAAGAGGGTTTACATAAATATGAGGGATAATAAGAGATTGAATGTGACTTATTCTAACTTTTCTTAATTTTTTTCTTCTTTTCATATTGAAACCTCAATTTAACACTTCAGGAATCATACCTTAATAGCACCATCTAAGTAGTATTGTTATTAAGAGTTCTTTTTAGAACCAAATTAACTAAACTCTTAGGTGTGATTCAAAGCAGACATGCCTTATTCAGACTCCTGAGCAAATAACGTCATAAAAAGATTCCAGTTTCTGGTTCTAGTTCAATGAAGGGAATGGGCAATAACGACTCATGTTCTACTTTTAAGTACAAGGAAGGAAGAGATAATAAAAATTCCTGTTCAGGGATGAGGATTCAATCATCCTTCTATTTGTACCAGAATTTTCCTATAACATTTGCCCCAAACTAACCAAAATAAATGATACTCTATTCTAGTAAGAATTGCAAGATAGAAATGTAAATTGATATAATCCTTCTAGAAAGCAATTTAGAAATACTTATAACATGGCTTAAAGATATTTATATCTTTTAGTACCATAAATGTTCTTCTGAGAAATTATCCTAAGGCAATAATCCAAAACATAAGAAAAGCTCTATATTAAAAATGATTATTTCCAATATTTACTATTTAGAGATGACAAGATATATTTCTAATAACATATTAAAAGTCAAGTAAATTTATGGAGTATATTTGGCAGAACATCATCCAGCCAAAATACTCAAAATTATGAAAGCTATAGAAAAACATGGAGAAATGTTTATGATACAGTATACCAAATTATATATACACATTATTACTGATTTAAATATTTTTTAAAAAAAAGTTTAAATAAACATGACAAAAATGCATTCTATTTAAATGGGGAAATAATGGAGGACTGCTTGGTGTTTTTGAACTTCCAGAAAAGGATATAAAGAAAAAACATGAAAGAGAAGGGGAAATCATCTTCAACCAGATGTTGAGCTTCTTAAAACAGAGACATCACTCTGACTTTTCTTACACTCCCTACAGAGTTTAACTTGGGCCTGTGCACAGACTAAATACAGACATGATTATCAAACGCACATCCTGTTATTCTTCCTTAGTTCTGGTTCCATTTCTGAAACTCTTAATTCTTGCATGCTGCAGGACTGAGCATTATTTAGAAAGCAAGTAGACCTCCTTCTTGTAAGAGTATCTCATGATAAAGGGGAGTAAGGCAGAAGTCTCTAGTTCAGGTGTCAGAAAACTTTTACTATAAAATTTTGGAGAGTTAGTATTTTGGACTCTGCAGATCATGAGATCTCCATTGCCACTGCTCAATTTTGACTTACTAGAGTGAAAGAAGCCACAGAAAACTCATAAACAAATAATTGTGTCCCAATAAAATATTATTTAAAAACACAGGTGACAGGCTATCGTTTATGGACCCATAATATAGTTAACATTTTCTTCTTCATGTGCTTTTTAAAAAATATATATTTTTTTGTTGATTACAAAGAGGAAGGAAGAGGGAGAGAGAGAGCTAGAAACATCAATGATGAGAGAGAATCATCTATCAGCTGCCTCCTGCACATCCCCCAGTGGGGGGGGGGGGAGGGGAGAGTGGTGAGGGGGAGGGTGGATCCACAACCCAGGAATGTGCCCTGACCAGAAATCGAACCATGCAATACTGGTTCATAGTTCGAAGCTCAACCACTAAGCCACACTGGTTGGGCTTCATGTGCCTCCATTTGTCATCACTATTCAGTTAGTTCCAGATGTTCCTCACCTCTTTTTTTAAAATATATTTTATTGATTTCAGAGAGAAAGGGGGGGGGGGGAGAGAGAGAGAGAGAGAGAGAGAGAGAGAGAAACATCAATGATGAGAGAGAATCATTGATCAGCTGCCTCCTGCACACCCCGTAGTAGGGATTGAGCCTGAAACCTGGGCATGTGCCCTTGACGAGGATAGAACCTGGGACCATTCAGTCCGCAGGCCAATGCTCTATCCACTGAGCCAGATAGTCTAGTGCTCCTCACCTCTTTAAACAGCTCCTATTTCCACTTAACTTTAAACCAATTTGGTATCATATCCTCAACACATCTTACAGAGTTTTACTAGTAGTTTTCAAAGTGTAATTGCCTGATCTGCAACATTGGCAACACCAGGAAGCTGGCTTAAAAATGAGAATTTGGGGATCTGGCCCAGATGCAGAGTCAGAGTCTGCATTTTAACAGGCTGCTGAGGTGATTCACCTGCATATTGTATTCTGAGAAGTACTACTCTAGAGAACAAACTACCATTGTCTGCAGAGCTCTCTGTAATAGCTATGACACTATGTGGATCTTTGAAGAAGTTAAATTGGAGAAGCAAGTCAGTGTGTCATTACCTGGCCTCCCCCCTGGTTGACCCCTCAACTCCTTTTTGTCTCCATTAAGGTTGGCAAACAGTCTACTGACTGATGGCAATAATAGGGCTTTTCTTTTCTTCCCAACATAGGGCCCACCACTCCATCCTGTCAGGGATTGAAGTCAACTATATATTCAGGCTTTCACATTCTCTTCACATGGTTCTCCTGGAAGGTACTTGGTCCCAGGAGTAAACCAACACCCTGGTGTGCCCAATCATTCCATGAGGCAAAGACGCAACTCAGCTAGCCACAATTCTGTTCATGAAGCCATACAAGCAGTTTAGAGAGAGAGGTACCAGAGCTTACAATGCTTGTGCCTAAATTGTGAGGGACACATATTAGGCTAGACCATAAGAAACTGCCATTTCTGTAGGTCAAGAAATAGTTGCACATCATCCATTTCATGTGGTTCAACCTGATGGTAATACAAATAACTCCTATCATAGCCTAATTGCCAACACTTATTGAATGCTTAACCATGAGTCAGAGTCTTTGTTGAACAAATTTCACATATCATTATTCTGCTTAGTTCTCAAAACAACTTTGTAAAGTAAATTTTTATTTCCTATTTTAGAGATAGGGAAATAGAAGCTCAGACAAGTTAAATAAATTACCCAAGGTCACGTTGCTAACCTAGGCCTCAGTTTCAGAATTCAGGTTTATCCCACAGAGTCACACTACTTTTCTATGACTCACACTCTTTCAAGCTAAAGTCTAAACCCTAGGGCTACAAAAACATTCTGTGGAATATCCTGGCATACATGTGGCACAGCACACTGAGGTAGGCTAAAGGGCATAGGCATCCTCTGACCATGGTTCCTCTTTGCCTCTTGGTACCCGATTAGATAATGAATGCTACCATGGCTGCTTGGGAGCTCCCACCGAAGAGCCCCATCTTTCCTCTCTGCTCTAGACCAGTGATTCTTAGTGGCTTATTTTCAGTCACACCTCAACATCACCTGGAGCACTTGCTAAATACAGATTACTGGGCCCAACCTCTAAAATTTCTGATTCAGGAGGTTTGAGGCAGGGCCCAATAATTTTTTATTTTTAACAACTCCACAGGTTATTCTGATGCTTCTGTCACTGGAGACTTTGAGCATCAGTGTTATAGACCTTCACCATCCAATCTTCTAGCTCCTTATTGGCGTTAAGCTCTCCTAGCCCGCTTATCTTTCCACTCCCATTCACTGTTAAACTAATCTGAGATGTTATTCTGATTTAAGAAATCCATGACATGATAATCCTATATAATAAAGAGGTGATATGCAAATTGACCATCACTCCAACACACGATGGCCACCCCCATGTGGTCAAAGATGGCCACCCCCATGTGGACACAAGATGGCCTCCACAAGATGGCTGGCAGGGGAGGCCAGTTGTGGGTGATCAGGCCAGCAGGGGAGGACAGTTGGGGGCAACCACGCTGGCAAGGGAGGGCAGTTGGGAGTGACCAGGCCTGCAGGGGAGGGCAGTTAGGGGCAATCGGGCTGGCAGGGGAGCAATTAGGTGTCAATCAGGCTGGCATAGGAGTGGTTAGGGGGTGATCAAGCTGGCAGGCAGAAGTGATTAAGGGTAATCAAGCAGGCAGGCAGGCGAGCAGTTGGGAGCCAGCAGTCCTGGATTGTGAGAGGGATGTCCGACTGCCCAGTGGGATCGAGCCTAAATGGGCAGTTGGACATTCCTCAAGGGGTCCCAGAATGGAGAGGGTGCAGGCTGGGCTGTGGGACACATACACCACCCCCCATGCACAAATTTCATGCACCAGGCCTCTAGTCCTATATAACAAAAGCCTAATACGCAAATTGACCAAACAGCAGAACGACCAGCTGAACGACCGGTCACTATGATGTGCACTGATCACCAGTGGGGCATACACTCAACACAGGAGCTTCCCCCAGCCCGCAGGCCCCAGGCCAGCCAAGGTGGGTGCAAGCAGGGCCCCACCCCCACTAATGCCCCACCCGTTGCCCTGCAGAGGGAGGCAACCCGTGGCAGTGGTGGAGGGCAGGGCCGGCAAGCAGGCAGTGCCAGGCTGGCCAAGGCAGGTGCCAGTGGGGGGGCCCCCGATCTCCCTGATGATTGCCCTACAGATCAGCCCTGATCACCGGCCAGGCCTAGGGACCCTACCCATGCATTCTTTTCGTGCACCAGGCCTCTAGTAATGAATAATAGTAGAGTACTTGCTAAGTGCCAAGGAGATCTGCCACACATTTAGATACATACAAACTGTGTGCTCTCTTCTGTGAAACCACCATTGGGGTAGATCTTACCCCACTCAGGGGTACAGTTCTTATGTCAGAGGTGCTTTGGTTATATTTTCCACTTTGGGGCAGAGTGTGTGAGATTTCCCCTATCTCGAGTCCCCTTCCAGTATTTCAGGTTCTTCCTCTTGCTGTTTTGACTTTTCCTATAGAAGCCCCAGGGCAGTGTTTCAGCAAGGGGCTGAATAAAAAGAAAACAGTGTCTTGTCCCATGATAATTCAAGGGTGTGCACAGTCACCAAGAATCCTGCGATGTGTGAGTAGCTTGGAGTCCTCTAGTGGATAACTACTGAGCTCACACATCTCCAGAGGGGGCGGGGTCTTTCTGCTTCTGATCCAGGAGGCTTTATCGGGAGTGGTTCTCTGCCATCAGCTTCTCTCCTGAGTTCTCTCTCCCTTGGAACTCCCTCTTGTTTCTCACAAATGGGAGTTCTCAAGCTGATGCATGTTCTTGGACAGCCCCTGCCCCCCAGTCCCTAAAGCAATCCCTGGTCACCACTGGCTTTAGTCCTGCCCATTCCTTCCTTTTGTTGCTTTCATGCCCTGAGCTTGTGTTCTTTTCACCTTCCCATGCCTCTGGACAATTGACATAAACATTGCCCAAACATGGTTTTTTTCTTCCAGTTTCTCCTGTTTCTCAGGTACTCTTGTACATTAGACCACTAAACCACTCTCTGTGTCCTAGGGTGACAAAATTTTTATTCACTCAATACACGTGTTGAATGACTCATTAAAAAAATGTTTTAAATTAATTTTTCTAATTACAGTTGACATACAATATTATATTAGTTTCAGGTGTAATATAGTGATTAGACATTTATATACCTTATGAAGTGATCACCATGATAAGTCTATTATCCATCTGGCACCATAAATTGTTACTATGATATTAGTGACTATATTCTCTATGCTGTACATTACCTCCCCATGACTTATGTGATGGTGGCCAGATGGGAGAGGGTAGGAGAATGGGGGGAAAGGCTAAAGGGAACTAAGAAGTACAAACTGCCAGTTATTCAATGACTTTTACATATCAAGTACTATGCTAAGTACTGAGAAGGCAGATGCATCTCACATGCATCATTTCTCCTAAATAACATGTTGTATTTCACTACTATCCTGAGTAAACAGACACTGAAAATAAACCTATGGGAAACACTGTTTTTTGTTGTTGTTGTTGTTGTTTTTTGATATGGGATAAAATCTGGTGCTAAATAATTATGTGGATCACTGCCTGACTCATGGTGAGCCCTTCCTATAAATGAAGTGGGAGTGCCTGAGACAGCATGACTTTAGGGATTCCCTCCACAAATCCTCCCACTCTTTGCTGCTCTGATTGTGGTATAGGTCATGCAAATGTGAGGGTTTTAGATTCATATTAACTCAGATTCTGTTTTTTATTGCAGTTATCTAAAGAGATAGGATATAAGTCTAGACAGCGTTTATGTGAGAGACAAGGTGGAGGGTGACATGAAACTTGGGTGCATGAATCATGGCTCAAATGCCAGGAGTAACAGGACTTCTTAAAGATTCCCCTCCAGCCAAGAGTTATCCTGGGAGTGTTGAGTGTCTGGCAGAAGATGAGGATGAAGACACACAATCAGAACTCTAAACTTGAACTTTATGTGAATTTTGACAAGATTTTATTGTAATGGTATGAGATTAATCTTACACACCAGGCCAAACGGCACTTATTTTTCTTTTTCTCTGTGGCTGAGAACCCTTTCACTCAGTACTTAAAAGTGAGTTTCAAGTGACTATTTCAAAGTCTCAGTGTAGCTCTAGCTGAGAAGTCTCCAAACCAGGAATTAAGTGTTGCTGGGAAGCTTAGCATATCAGCAGAAAGATTGGCAATTGAGTTTATAATTACCAACATTCCAAAATAGCTTTCTAAACATAATGGCAAAAACCCCAAACCATACAAGTAATGATTGCCAAATCTCACTGTGCAAAACAATATTTTTAGGTACCCAAAATGCCATAAAGACAATTTTAAATGCAAACAACAAGCTGGTAATTTTTTTTGCTAAAGAGGCCCGGTGCATGAAATTCGTGCACTGGGGGGTTGGGGGGTTGTCCCTCAGCCCAGCCTGCACCCTCTCCAATCCAGGACCCCTTGGGGGATGTCTGACTGCCGGTTTAGCCCTAAACCGGCAGTCAGACATCTCTCACAATTCGGGATGCTGGCTCCCAACTGCTTGCCTGCCTGCCTGCCTGATTGCCCCTAACCGCTTCTGTCTGCCAGCCTGATAACCCCCTAACCACTCCCCTGCCAGTTTGATCAATGCCTAACTGCTTCCTCTGCCGGCCTGATCACCCCCAACTGCCCTCCTCTGCTGGCCTGATCACCCACAACTGCCCTCCCCTGCCAGCCATCTTGTGGCTATGGGCGCCACCATCTTTGAGGGCATGGCAGTCAATTAGCATATTCTCTCCTTATAGACTATGGGCGCCACCATCTTTTGAGGGTGTGGCAGTCTATTAGCATATCCCCTCCTTATTGGCTGTGGGCACTGCCATTTTTGAGGGCATGAAAGTCAATTAGCATATTCCCTCCTTATTGGATGTGGGCGCCGCCAGTTTTGAGGGTGTGGCAGTCAATTAGCATATTCCCTTCTTATTGGCTATGAGTGCTGCCATCTTTGCAGACTGCTATTCAGTCGCCCCTCACTAACATCCCTGCCAGCCTGGTTGCCCCACGCAGCCTGCTGCTCAGTCGTTTGGTCATCCCTCACTAACCCCCCTGCCAGCCTGGTCACCCCACGTTGCCTGTTCGGTCATCTGTTTGGTTGCAATGGTCACTTAGGCATATATATATATATATATATATATATATATATATATATTAAACACAGAGTTATTACAAAGCAATATGAATAAACCCAATACCCTAACATAGAAAAGGTATATTAAATAGGGGAGTGCCCACAGTTGGAACAGTGAAATCTCCATGGCTTATTACAGCAGAAACACTTTCTCACTCTCATAACAACATAGTAAGTGCTCCTCATTGGGGGGAGACTTTTCTCCCTGTGAAGATTCAGGGCCTAAACTTTTTCCACTTGTGTTTCCATCACTTTCAACATGTGACATCCAAGATGATTGTATTCCACTGCACAAACCAATGGAAGCATTGAAAACTTCAGAGGGTTTGTGTATTGGATGCTGTATGGGTCATGCCTGGAAGAGGCGCATGTCACGTCCACTCACATTCTGTTGGCTAGAACTGAATTACATTCACAAGGGAATATTTAACTGCATGGGCAACAGGGAATATTGTAAACCTATGTGTCTGAGGCCACAGCCAAATTGTATGGCTTATAGGAGCCAAATGTTATATACACCAAGTGGCCAGATTATTATGACCACCTGACATTTGTAGGCAAATTAGCTATAATTTCCCACTGAAGTTGCTAGACGGCCAGGTCATTAAAAACATCTGAATAGCACAACATACCTAAGTATCATTGCTGATCAAGTTCATCCTATCATGTTGATGGCGTATCCCAATGGAGATGGCTTCTTCCAACAAGACAATGTGCCATGCCATGGTGCTCGTATTGTGCAGGAGTGGTTCCAAGAACATGAGGGAGACTTTACCTTGCTTAGGTGGCCCCCACAATCACCAGATCTCAATCCAATTGAGCATTTGCGGGACGAAGTTAAAAGAGCCATCAGGCAGCTGGTTCCACAACCATCAAATCTCACAGAACTGGACAGTGCTATTCATCAGTCATGGTGTCAGATTCCTCGCATCACCTTTCAACATCTCGTGGAGTCAATGCCAAGAAGAATTGCCGCAGTATTGAAGGCAAAAGGTGGCCCAACGAAGTACTGATGGGGTGGTCATAATAATCTGGCCACTCAGTGTGTGTATATATATATATATATATATATATATATATATTCATTTATATAAACATATAAAACTAGACTTGTCTCAATTTCAGCTATGACCCTGGCAACAATAATTGTGAGATGTGAGAGCACCATGCAGGATTTGCAAAAAAGGTGTTCACACAAAAGTCTTGCAACTCAATGTCTCATTTACCTCAAGTGTATAAAAAGAATCTGAAGTTATAGATGGGACGTGGATTTATATAGAGAGAGGTATTGGTGTTGTAGGAGGCACATACCTCTGCCTCCCCCTTTTTAGCATAGGTAAGAGATTTCAGTGAGAACTTGGAGAACTTAATATATGTCCCTGGAGTGTGTCTGACTCATGCCTGAGAAGTGTAAAAAGGGAGAAGCTGAGTTCAGTAGCTGGCATAAGCAGACTAGGGGATGCAGTTTAGGAAGTAACTTCAATCCTGCCATGGGTAATATGTTTAGTTGTTTTATTTTGTAATATTTGAGAGTCACATGATGGGGAGAATTAGTGAGCAGTTGCCTGAGATTCTTCCCAAGAGGGTCTACTTGGGGGGACACAGAAACCTCAGCAAAGCAAGCTGGAAATGTACTATCAGACCTTAGAGGCTCAAAAAGGAGATTTAAATGGCCAGCCAGGAGAAATGCATCCTCTTGTACTGAGGGAAATATAAGTGAGAAACTCCCAACAACAGGGTGGGGTTCTCTGAAGAACCCATAGAAATGCTCTATGAGAGAAAGAATTAGCTTAAATATTTGCCAGGACTAGATAGCACCAAGGCCAACTCATGACCGCATCTATCAAGTGAGAATTCTCCTGTATCCTTTCCTCTTCACTCTCCCCATGCTCCAGCTTGGAGGCTCAGAAACCAAATGGGCAAGTAAGAGGAGAAGTCGAAGGACTGGGCGAGGAAAGAAGAAAGAAACCCTCTTCCCCACGGCAGGCAGCAGGCCTACTCAGGCCAAACTGAAGGGCAGGGAAGGTGGGGGGACTTTGCCTTTAAGTAAAGATTGAAGTTTATATTATTACTCGAGGCTGGACATCCATTAGTGAACCAAAATGCTTTGTGACCCAAAGTGACTGAAGGACTTCTCATGATCTGAAGTGACCTGGTTTTCATCTGAGCAGAGGGTGAGTTTTAATGTGCACTGAGACTACATGGGACTCCAATGCAATAATTTCAACTACATTGGAATTTAGATGATGACATGCTAAAAGCAGAATCTCATGATCCTGGGATTGTGAACAAATGAGTTTCCTTTTTGTTTGTGTAGGTATCCATGTCTTCTAAAGTTATCACAGCACATGTTCTATTTACCATATAATCAGGATGATTGTTCATACACTGCACATATGCAGTAATTTAAACATGATGTGAAATGCAAAAAATTGCACATACTTTCCGGATATTTTGCCACCTTCTCACTTGCAAGGTGACTACTAAATATCTAACTTTAAAATCATTGAGTGCAAAAGCCATCATTATTTGATTTATGAACATTAAACTGAACATTAAATTCATTTTAATGGCCATATAGGTATCAGTCTGTGTCTTAAAAGTGTCACATTTATAGAAACTGGGTGATCATTTCACAGTGCATCCATCTCATCTATCCTTTTGCCCTCCAAACATCTGTCTGCTATTTCTGTATTTCCTCCTTCTGAGTCATTATTAAGTTATCTGTCTTAAAAGAGGAAATATTTGGTGTCCACCTCAAACCCTACATTTTTCACGAAGCCTTCATCATAAATCTTTTCTCTCTCCTAAATCCCACAGTGAGTGAACCTGGACCCATGGCTGAGCATCTGAGTTTGTATTGCCTAAGTCTGAATGTTAGGCTTGTTCTCTTAACTAGATAACTTTCTCCAAGCTAGAGAATGCTTGTGGTCCTTCTAAATGCCTTAAGCCCCTAACCACCCAGTCCTGGGCACTTATTAGGTAAGAAGACAAACTGTTAGATCAAACAGATTTAAGTAAAATACATATTTTTTCAGTCCTGTTTCTCTTGTGTGATAACCTCTCGGATCTTGAGCCACCTAGGAAGGCTTTACTGGCCACAGCTCTAAGACTACTGTTGTTTTCTAGTGGGTACTCTCTTGCCTTCGGGTTTCTCCCCTGCCAACAATTTTATCTGGAGAGCTTTCTGATCCATATGCCCGGGGAGGCTCAGGAAAAGAAGGAAGAATAAAAATAAATATCAGAAAAAATCACAAACAACATCACCTGTTGTTTGATATGGTTGGGAATTTGGGGAGGATCATGGACTATTAGCTCATGCTAACCCTATCCCCCAAATAACGAAGTATTTCAGGCATTATCTGTTACTACTAGTTCTTCTACTACTACTGCCCTTAGCTACCTTTTATTGAGAGACTTCTCTTCATATTTTACTAGACACTTTATAGACATTATCTCAATGAATTCTTGCATCATTAACAAAATACAGAATTATTTACCATCATTTGCACATGAGGAAACAGAGGTGTTAAATGTCTTATCTAGGATCATTCAGCTGCTAAATAGCAGGATGGGATGTCAGTTCAGGTTTGTTGGCTTCTAATGCCTCTACTCTTCCCACTATTCCATGATGTTTCTTAAAAATCAGTTGCTTAAATGTCTCTTAAGAAGTTTTTAAACAGTAGTTTTTTAAATAGTTAAATATACACTTATTATATGACTCACCAATTCCACTCCTATTTACTACCCATTAGAAATGAAAGCATTTGTACACACAAAGACACAAATACAAATGTTAAAAGCAGCTTATTTCTAATATCCCAAACCAGGAAACAACCCAAATGTCAATATTTAGATGAAAACAGGCATACCTCAGGGATGTTGCAAGTTCAGTTCCAGACCACCGCAATAAGGCAAATATTACAGTAGAGTGAATCTAATTTTTCTGCTGGTGGAGGGTCTCGCCTTCAATCAGTAAAGGCAACACTGTTGAAGTGCAATGGAGTGAGGTATGCCTATGGACAGATGAATGATCAACAAAGAGATTAGACTAGGAGAGATAAATAAAATGTGGTATCCTATATAATAAAAGAAAAACATGCAAATTAACTGTCCCCCTGCTATGCTCAAGCCATTTTCACAAGTCACGCCCACAAGCCAATCAGGAGAAGTATGCAAATTAACCCAACTAAGATGGCAGCGGCCACAGAGCTGGAGGGAGCAGGAGGCTTGGGTTGCCCTCGGTGATGGAGGAAGCCAAGCTTCCCGCCTGCCCTGGCTGGCCCTCGGCTCCGCTCAAGGCTACAAAGTTTCAATTATAGAAGATAAATAAATTCCATAAAAAAAGAAAAAAAAAAGAAAAAAAGAAGAGGCTGGGAGCTTGGGTCGCTGGGGGGCATGGCCAGCCTGAAAATGGCCCTCAGCATCTCACCCAGGCTTGCCAGGCACCTCAGCGGGACCCCCCCCACCCATCCTGAAGGGTCTGTGACCAGCCTGCAAACAACCATTAGCCCCTCACTGAGGCTGGCCAGGCAGCCCAGTGGGGACCTCCACCCTGAAGGGGGTGTGGCCAGCCTGAAAATGGCCCTCATCCCCTCAGCCCCTCACCCAGGCTGGTCACACCCCCATGGGGTGAGGGTCCCTGCTGGGGGGCTTGGCTAGCCTGAAAACAGCCATCAGCCCCTCACCCAGGCTGGCCAGGCACCCCAGCGGAACCCCCACCCTGATCTGGAACACCCTTCAGGGCAAACCAGCCGGTCTCCACCCGTGCACCAGGCCTCTATCCTATATAATAAAAGGGTAATATGCAAATTGACCCTAACAGCAGAATGACTGAAAATGACTGGTCACTATGACACACACTGCGCACCAGGGAGAAGACGCTCAATGCAGGAGCTGCCCCCTGGTGGTCAGTGCACTCCCACAGGGAAGCTCTGCTCAGCCACTAGCCAAGCTGACTGCTGCCAGCACAGCGGTGGTGGTGGGAGCCTCTCCCGCCTCCTCAGCAGCGCTAAGGATGTCCAACTGCAGCTTGGGCCTGCTCCCCGCTGGCAAGTGGACATCCCTCGAGGGCTCCCAGGCTGCCAGAGGGATGTCTGCCTGCCAGCTTAGGCCTGATACCCCGGGGAGCAGGCCTAAGCCAGCAGGTGGACATCCCCGGAGGGGTCCCAGACTGTGAGATGGCACAGGCCGGGCTGAGGGACCCCCCCGAGTGCACAAATTTTTGTGCACCAGGCCTCCAGTATTCATATAATAGAATATAACTCAGCAATAAAAAGGTAGGTACTACTGATACATGCAACAACATGGGTGAACCTCAAAAACATTATCCTGAATGAAAGAAGTCAGATACAAAAGACTATGCATTTATCAGCTTATTTATATTACATTTCAAGAAAAGGCAAAACTGTGGACATAAAATCTGATTAGTGATTGGTTAGGGTTGGGATATAGTAAGTGGGGATGAACTACAAATGGGGGAGGGAATTTTTGAGTTATGTTTGCACAGCTGTTTAATTTACTAAAAATCATCAAATGGTAATTTAAAAAGGGAGAATTGAATGGTATTTTGACTTGAATAAAGCTGTTAAAAAATGAATATAGCCATTTTCATTATATAGATGACAAAGGCCCATTTCATTATTCCCAAACTAGTCAATCCCCATTTGTCCTCTGTTTTAGGCAAACACTGATAGATTATGTTTGTCTATGCTAGATCTTATATCAATGGAATAATGTACAGTCATGTTCTGTATAATATTTTAGTCAACAACAGACTGGGTATATGACAGTGGTCCTATAGATTATGTTGGAGCAGAAAAAATTCCTATCACCTGGTGATGTTGTAGCCTTTATAACATCATAGCACAGACATTACCCACATATGTGTGGTGATGTTGGAGTAAACAAACCTAGTGCTCTGCCAGTCATATAAAAGTACAGCACATGCAATTATATACAGTACACAATACTTGAAAATATAATAAACAAGTGGTTTGTGTATTTACTATACTATACTTTTTATTATTATTTAGAGTGCATTCTTTCTACCTATAAAAGAACATTTGCTGTAAAACAGTGTACTGTGTTACGCTGGCGTCAGCTTCTTACATCTCACGGTTACTTACTGCATCTTTCGATTGCATCATTTTCTCTTGTGCATGCGATAATTTCATGTTGTCTTGTTCATCATGGTCCCTAAGCCTCCAAAATCCACTGCTGGTGTTGCCAGTGAGAGGCCACATCCAATGATTACCTGGG
Source organism: Myotis yumanensis (assembly GCF_028538775.1). Lineage (NCBI taxonomy): Eukaryota > Metazoa > Chordata > Mammalia > Chiroptera > Vespertilionidae > Myotis > Myotis yumanensis. The sequence continues at coordinate 54,555,184 of NW_027223752.1, read as the reverse complement.
AAATGAAATTAAGAGTAACTAAAGACTATGAAGGTGGAAAATCAGTGATGGTTATTCCTTGCTAGTCAGCCACGTCCTATTCCACCACAGCTATGATCTTGAAGAACAAGAACAAGTGATGGAAGCTGTTAAAAGACCTGCTTCATTGAAGGCAACAAGACTAACAAAAATTCAACAAAGGCCTATATCAGACATAAAGAAACTCCTAATGGCCTAGATTAAAGATCAGACACTGAAGGGTATCCCTCCCAGCCCCATGATGATCATGATGAAAGCAAAATGTTTGCTTGCAATGTTGAAAGGAAAGGATGGACCTGACTATGATGTTGAATTTACTGCTAGCTCCGGGTGATTTAAGCGATTCAAGATCATTGATTACATAATATGAAAGTGACTGGTGAGTCTGCAAGTGCTAATGTGAAGGCATTTTTGGAAACTCTAGATAAGCTGATTATGGAGGAAAATTACTTGATAGAGCAAATATTCAATATGATGAAACCTCCCTTTTCTGGAAACAGATGCCTGAAAGGATTTTCATCCCTAATGAGGTCATGTCAATGCCAGGTTTCAAGGTCTTTAAGGACAGAATAAGTCTAGCTTGGGGGCAATGTTGCAAGCTAGAAATGATCTGGCACCGTGAGAACCCCAGGGCCTGAAAGCATATCAATAAGCACACACTGCCAATGTATCACAAGAATAATAAGAATTCATGGAGTAGCCAGCTCCTCTTCCAAGGTACACTCCTGAATTTCTGTGCCAGAGAAATGAGGAAGTACTGCTCAGAGAATATCATACTTTTCAAGATTTGGCTTATTGTTGATAATGCTTGCAGGCATCCTTCTTTTATTGTGATCTTCATATCAAAGTGGTACTTCTCCCTCCAAACACCACCACTTTGTTTGAATCAAAGAGTTACAGCAGCTTTTAAGGCCTAGTACCTGAGGAGGACCTTTGCACAGGATATTGCTGCAACTGAGAAAGAATGATGCAATACAGGAAGGATTAGAGCACCTATGACTGCATTAGGACCTTTGCTTGGGCTTGGCAGGATACCACCAAGGAGCATATGAATGGCATCTGGAAGAAGATACTCAAAAGGTTTATTTTCTATGACTTCTAAGGATTTTCCAAGGATAAAGAGGTTGCAAAAAGGATGTGGATGAGATGCAAACTACTTTAACCTGGGTGAGGATGAGGATGACATTGAGGAGCTCCTAGAGGTGGTTCGTGAGGAATTGACTAATGAGGAGTTGTTGGAACTGGAACAGGAACCCGTAGCTATAAAAAGGGAAGAGAAAAGGAAACTACAGGAGAAGAAAAAGAAAATCCACAGCACAGCAAAGGATTTAGCAGAAGCCAAATATGGTCCTTAAAAATGTTTGAAAACATGAACCCCAACAGTGAAAGGTGTTCATTAATCAAGTGTATGTTTATGGAGCATCGTCTGCTTACAAGCAAAACTATGATGAAAAAAGAAAGAAACCAAGAAAACCCACCATGAACATGTTTCTGAAAAGAGTGACACCTCCCCAGGAAGAGCCTGAGGCAGGCCCTTCAGGAGGTGTTCCATTCGAGGGCATTGTTATCCCAGGAGGTGATAGCTCCGTGCATGTTACTGCCCCTGAAGACCTTCCTGTGGGACAAGGCTGGAGGTGGAAGACAGTGGTATGGATGATCCTAACTTTGGTTAGGCCCAATGTGTGTGCTTATGTCTTAGTTTTTAACAAAAAAGTTTAAAAACTAAAAAACAAACAAACTAAAAAACACACATGAATTTTAAAAAGTAGAGAAAAGCTTATAGAATAAAAATATAAAGAAAGAAATTTCTTTTTGTATAGCTGTACAATGCATTTGTGTTTTAAGTTAAGTATTATTACAATAGTGGAAAAGTTAAAAAATTTAAAACTTTATAAAGTAAAGGTGTTATAGTAAGCTAAAGTTATGTATTATTGAAGACAAATATTTTTATACAAATTTAGTGTAGTCTAAGTGCACAGTGTTTATAAAGTCTGCAGTAGTCTTCAGTAATGTCCTAGGTCTTCACATTCACTCACCACTCACTCACTGCCTCACCAAGAGCAACTTCCAGTCATTCCAGAACCAGTCCCAGCGGTAGGAGCCGTGGCCACTACCACATTTCTTCCCGCACGTACTGCCAAGGCCAGCCCTGAAAGAGTTCCCTTCATTTTAAGATTTGGTGATGGACACCTGGAAGCCACAGAAACTTTTTCTATCTACAAAAATAGTAAACAAAGAGCAATGTCACATTTCTGGAGGGATTATGGAGATCAGTGACACCATCCTTCCACATCTCCGTTCAATAATTCAGAAGACATATATATCTTAGAAAATAACTGGGGATCATGATAAATGTGTGTGCTTGTGTCTTCATTTTTAACCTAACCCGATGGATAAGGTGACCAGTCCTGTGCACATCTTTCCTCAGCCATCTCCATTCTTTCCTGATTGGCTCGCACACAAAGTAGCCATGGTGACATGGAGGGAAGTTACGTGTGAGCTCAGTAACATGGACTTCCATTCATGAAGTCCAACCTGGCTTCTAACCCGACAGAGTGCTCAATCTGCCAGCAACCTGTTGAACCCTGATATGGCATCATTCTCTCGGGGTACCATCCAGCTACCTGGTGGCAGTGTTTTACATTGGACACTTCCTCTATGGAAGGAGCAGCTGTATTCTCACTGGAACAGACACTTACATACTCTAAATATAGATTTGCCTTTTCTACCCTCAATATTTCTGCCCAAACCACCATCCATTCACTTGGAAATGCCTCACTTGCCATAATAATATTCTATACACCCAAGCTTCTGATCAAGGAATATATCTTTTAGCAAATGCAGCATAGCACGGGCCTATGCTCATGGTATCACCATCTTCCCCAATTCCTCCTAAAGTGGGTTAGCCTGGTAGAGTGGTGGCATGGCTTTTAGGGCTTAGATACAGTGACAGCTGCATAGCAAAATTGTGCAGGGCTGGAAAAGTGTCCTTCAGGAGACAGAATGCACTCTAAGTCAGCAACCAATTTATAGTGCTGTTTATCCCATAGGCAGAATTCACAGGACTGTGATCAGGGGTGGAAAAGCAGAGACTCCTCTCACTAGTGTTCCACTGAAAACATTTTTGCATTCCATCCCCACAATCATGGGATCTGCCCCATTAGGGGGTCATACTTTACAATGGAGGGATGCTTTCTTGTGGAACACAGCAATGGTTCTTGGACAGTGGAAGCTGAAACTGCCAGTTGGCCATTTTGTCATCCTTAAGTCAATGAATTAAGAGGCAAAAAAAGGGTATATTCTACTGACTGGAGTGACTGAGCCAAACAACCAGGAGGAAATTGGAGGAAAGAAAGAATATATTTGGAATGCAAGAAATTCCTTAGAGCCTCTTAATAATCCCCTGTCCTATAAGTAAACCAAATGGAAAACCAAAGTAACCAAATACAAAAAAAGACTGCTTATGGTCAAGGCCCTTCAGGTACAAAAGTTTAGGTCACCCTGCCAGGCAAGGAACCACAACCCGCCAACACACTTGCTGAGTGCAATATTGAATGGATAGTGGGAGAAATAGCTCCAAAGAGATCTACAACCTCCTGACAAGACACAGAATGAAGACTGCAGTATTTCTGAGTATTTTTTCTTTATGTTGATATGAAATAATTTGTGTACATATAAAGGCTAAAGGCAGAGGCTCTGGCTGTCTAGAGTTTGAATCCCATCTCTGCCACTTACTTGTTCTATGGTTTAAAATGTTTTTCTAGGTTTGTCTCTGCAAAATATGAATAATTATGTTCCCTTCCTCAGGGAGTTCTGTGACCTTTAACTGAGTTAGTAACTTTAGAGATGCAGAATAGTGCCTGGGCCGGAGGAAGCATTCAAGGGTGGCTGTCACTATCAGGGGAGGCCGTGAGAAAGCAGACATCTACAGAGCTGAATGTCTCTCGTTCAGGGAAAACTTTCCCATCATTGTCCCAAATACCTATATGGAAAGGGACTAATTCCCAGGTTTTCACTTCTTTCTGCTTATTTGGCACTTTTTGAGGGACCTTCCCCAGCAAATTCCAATAAGGCTTACCTTCTTACTACAGCATCCTCTAGCATTTTCATGAGGACACTCTGAGAATAGCTTATGCTTGCCAAAGGGACTTAGGGGAGGGTTAAAAATGCTAAAATTTGACCAAATCTCCAAATGAGAAATACAGCTTTAGGGGAAATCAGAGACATTTCCCTCTTTTGCTTTCACTCTCAAAATGCATTATGATGAATACTGCCCCAGGGCTGGTGTATGCAAACTTCCACTGTGCTTTTGGGAAAGATTATAATTGAATCCCCTATAAAGATGGACAAAAAAAAAAAAAAGAGAGAGAGACCCAGACAGACAAGGCTCAGAGACTGCAGATTGGCCCACTTTGGCCTGTAGCCCACAGCACCTACAATTATTCTGCAGTGATTTTTATTTATCTATTTAGTGCTCCCACTAGGCAGGGAGAGAGAGGGAAAGAGAAAGCACAAGAGAGGGAGAATCTAGTCATAATTCAGCCCTCATGGTTAGGCAGCAAGCTCGAAATTGAAAAAGTTATTCAAATGGATAATGAAATGGAGCCGTCCTCCTTCATGGGAAAAAGGCATACATTGTGGGACTTTGCAAATGGCTTACATGTTGTTTGTGATGAGATTATTTAAGAGTCAGCTCAGTGATGCTATACAAGGGCATTATCCCAGGGTGAATAAACCTCTGCATCAAAAGGGAGAATTAAATCTCTGCATTTGATCTGGAGATGGTCAATAACAGCCACCGAGTGGAACCAGGGCCCCTTCTGTGTTACTCAGATCTTCATTGGTGAGACTGGAAAAAAATTGTCCCTTAAAGCTGTGGCCCTGGATGAAATATGTCACATTGTCAAGCAATCAGCATATGTTCCTGGGTCAGGTGTGTTGAGAGAAGAGGTTGACAATAGGATGCACCTGTCAAAACAGCATGAGGCCAATCCCAGTGGCTGGTTGTGGAGCTGTGGCCACAACCACATCTCTCCCCTAACCCATTGTGAAGGTCAGCTTGGAATAGTTCCCTTTAGATGTTAAGAGTTGGTGATAGATACGTAGTGATCACTTCTACTACATGTCTTACCTGCAATCTCAACAAAACTCAATGTGACATTTGTAGTTACAGAGCGCTTTCATATGCAATAGCCCAGCAGAGTAGGTAATACATCTTACCACCATTTTATAAAACTGACATAACTAAAGGTCAATGAAGCCAAGTGATTTGCCGAAGGTCACATGGTTAGTTAGGTTGTATAGCAAAGGTGTGAACCTGAAGGTCAACAAGTTGTCACCAGATTTAAACCCATGTCTCATTTCATAATTGAAATATCAATACTCAGCTTTTAAAATTTGACACTTCATAACCTATAGCAGTGCTGTGCAATACTGTACAACAGAACTTTCTGTGATGATGGAAATAGTCTGTATAAGCTATGCTGTCCAATATGGTAGCCATTAGCCACATGTGGCCATTGAACACTTAAGAAGTGGCTAGTGTGAATGAAGAATCTTGACTTTTATTTAATTGTAGTGAAATTAAATTTTAAAATCCCATGTGACTAATAGATACCATATTGGGCAAAATAAATCTATTTATTCATTCAATAGTCAGGAGCCTAGTCTTACTCCAAGTAAACACAGTGGTTTAGGGCATGTGGTTCAGAGTGAGTTATTTCACATGATATCCAGTTGAATAAGGTATGGATGAGAAAAGAGTGGGAAGCTTTGAAGAAATTCAACAAAATGCCTTAGAATATGAGAAAATTTAGGTCTATATAATTCATATATATTAATGTTATTGTATTCATATGAAACTGGAAAAAGAAGAACACTATTGGAAAAGAGACTGGAAAGGAAATGTCGTCACTTGTTCAGTGTTACCCTAGCAGTGTCTTCCTCACATGGAACTCTGGAGAACTTGTGAAGCTTGGCATCCAGAGGCTCTGTGCTGCTTGCAGACAGAGAAGGTCTACCAGGGAGGGATCCTCACCAGGAAAGTCACTGCAATGGCTGCAAAGGAACATAGGGACAGAAACTAGAGGTCAAATAGGAGGCCTGAGATAAATATACGGTAGGCACTCAGCCCCAGGATTTGGATTTTCAGTGGAATAGTTGAGAGAAAAGAGTTAAGGTTTGCCTCTCTGAAGCAACTAAAGAAAATATAGGGTAATAATACAGGAACCTTATATATAAGAATTAGGAAGGGAAGTTCAGATTCTACCAGATGTTTGTTGTTGGGATGTAGGGGAAAGACAAGGACGCATGGATGGCCTTTGTTCCAGGGAAGAGTCATGAAGACTGAGCTGCAGCTGTTGAAGGATAACCCTCGGGCTGGAAGTAGCAAAGTCAAGAGTTCTGGGAAGCTTTGCCTGTGAGAAGAATCCCCAGGAAATGTGCTTTACAGTGTAAGGACATCAATTATTTCACACGATGAGAGGTTCAGCAGTAGGGTGGATTCAGGGTTGGTTATTTTTATTTTATTTAATTCTCATGACAATTTTATGAGGGAGGTTCATTGGATAGCCACGAAGAAGGTGAGACTTTGGGAGGTGAAATTACCTGACCAAAGTCACACAGCTGGGATGGACCCCTATAGCCTCAGGTACAGAAAGTAGCTAAATATTTTATTCTGATGAGGTTTCACTTATGAAAAGGATCTTTAGTATTCTATGACAGCATTAGGACAAGGTTATTGTTATAATTTCCATTTTATGAAGGTCAGAATTCATAGTGCTGAGAGACCATGAGGGTAGTGTCCAAATCACACAGCAGGGGAAACGAGAGATGAACTCTGTGGCTCAAAAGGCAGAGCTTTCTAACAGAACTACCAGCTGTTATTTCATGGTTCCTACTCCTGAGAAAAGAATAAACAAACACAATCAAACAACACACCCCACGGTGCCCACCGAATCTCCCGGCAGCCTCTGTGCCCACCCACTGCCCAATGGATGTGTTCTCTGGTGCCAGTCTCATTGCTTTTCCCACAAGAGTGTCATTCTGTGAAAATGAAGAGGCTGAGAGGAGCACATCATAGATACAAAGCAAAGTGAAGAAGCAGACCCAGCATCTGCAGCCACAGGGGGGACCACCTCAGGAGAAATTGACCCCCAGTGCATTCAAGGACAAAAGGGAGTCCTGGCTAAATCTAGGGATGTGGCATCTCAAATGCTGAGCCATCTGACCTTCCCTCTCTATTTAAAGTCTCTCACTGGATCATGCATCAAAAAGTAGCCCATAAACCAGCAAAAAACAAGGAAGCCATAAGCCTGCATGAAGGACTTCAAACATATGCAGTCTGTATGTAACCTGGTGAAAAGGTATTATTTTTGGTTGTAGAGAACTTCCACAACTAGAAGGTCTAAAACACATTCAATAGTTAGATCTAAGCTTAGCTTAGCCTGTGTGAAGAGCTAACATCATTTTTCAGAAGATAATGATCCATTTATTATCTTATCTGTTGCCAATGCCACTTAACACTGAGAAACTGATCAGCACACAGCCTAAAATGTCTAAGACTTTGGAATGGAAATAACTGCCAAATATGAATTAAGTTGATAAAAATAATTCCAAACATGATTAAAGTCCCTCTGTTGTATATCCTGCACAGCAGGTGGGAAATCCGTGAGAAGAATTAGGGAAAGGTTTAGGAAAAGCAGATTAATGGAAAAACGATTAAATGTGTTTTAAAAGCAGTACAAAACATATTTTAAATGGCAATCCTTCCATGGGCAGTGTTAAAAGGTACTTGGGCACAAGTGAAAATCAAGCACTTGGTTAAAATGTAGATCATGTGGTAATAAATGGAAATGCATCCTTGGGGTACAAATACACACATGGAAGACATTGGGAAGTGTCAAGTATACGTGGTTCTCTTTCTTTTTGTCTTTACACTTAATCGCATATGTGATATAGAAAAGCATTCTTATTGTAAAAGATTCAAAGGGGTGAAAGTATATAAAATGAAATGTAAAGACCCCCCAAGATGCCACAACCTCCTCACTGGCCCTCCTCCCCATGTCTATTTTCCCTGCTGAGTTAACTACTGCTTCTGACCCTCTTCCTATTCATCTTCCTACATATAGTCACACATGGACACATATTTTTGGTTTTGTTTCTTACAAAAATGTAGATGGCAATGTAAATATTATTTTATCACTTTCCTTTTTCCACATATAAATATATCTTGGAGCTATTTTCATGTCAGTAGATGTATATCTACTTTACTTTCCAATGGCAAGTATAGTGTCTCATAGAATGGATATTCCATAATTTACTTAGCAGGTATCTGACTGATGATATTTGGTGTGTTTGCAATGCTTTATTAACAAGAGTTCCAGAGAAAGCTCGTTTGCCTATTTTCCAAGAGATATCAGAGAAAGGATCATTTCTGGTAGACTCACTTAACACTCACTCATGAATACTATAGATTGCAAGGCAGTCTCTCTGAGCCAGTAACGTCAATTCTGCCCCTATTGACAGGCCAGGTAGCTAATGCTATGATCCCTCTTCATGGCTTATGAGCTTTGTTTGTTCATTTATTTAAAAGAACAGTTTAGCCCTAACCGGTTTGGCTCAGTGGATAGAGCATTGGCCTGTGTACTGAAAGGTCCCAGGTTCGATTCCAGTCAAGGACATGTACCTTGGTTGTGGGCACATCCCCAGTAGGAGGTGTGCAGGAGACAGCTGATTGATGTTTCTCTCTCATCAATGTTTCTAACTCTCTATCCCTCTCCCTTCCTCTCTCTAAAAAAATCAATAGAATATATTTAAAAATAAATAAATAAAATAACAGTTTATTGATTTTTAGAGAGAGGAAGGGAGAAGAGAGAAACACTGATGTGAGGGAGCATCAATTCACTGCCTCCTGCATGGGCCCTACATGTGTCCTGACCAGGAATTGAACAGGCAACCTTTCAGTACACAAGATGATGCCCAACCAATGAGCAACACTGGCCAGGGTGCTAAAGAGCATTTTAAGCAATGGGACTTAGGAGGGTGATCTATCAGATTTCTGCATCTCACAAGTGTAAAATCAAGCTAATTACCCAACTTCTCTAAGCCTTGGTTTTATTTTATGAAAGATGAGGATGTTAATACAACCCAACAGAGCTTGTGGGAAGATCAAATGTGGCAAAATTGTATATAACACAATGGTCAAGAACATGGGCTAAGGAGGCAGAGAGACTTGGGATTGGATGGCTGCTTCACCACTGACCTACAGAAGGGCCTTGAGAAAGTCTTTTAACCTCTCTGAAGTTCAATTTCCTTATACATAAAATCAAGAAAAATTTAACTTTAAATGTGAGTTTAAGAACTAAATAAGATAGCGTTCAACCTGGCATGTGGGAAATACCCGGTAACTTTCTTACTACCAAATGTCAGTTCCCTTCCTGTGTTCTTTTCCATGTTGATTGCAAAGCTTCAAGTGAAGAACATAGTATGACTTCACTAAGAAATTGTGGTGACATGGTTACTAATGCTTATTTCTTTGTAGTTTTGTAGTCAATTTAACACACATTGTTTTTTCATCCTCATAAAAACCCCCATGGTGGCTCTTAAAGCTCATGATTCCTCTCTAGGGTTTACCACCATAGAGAGACAATTCCCTCTGGGTCTCTCACATTTCTGCACATCTTGTGAACAGAGGCATTCACGGCCTTTTTGTGGACTATCTTATTAACAGTGTTTCTATACTAAGTGTCAGCCTCTGGAACAGAACAGATTTGCTTATTGTCCTGTAAAATAAAGATTATGTCCCCTCCAGGGCAAAAAGAAGGTTTACATCAGCCCATTATAAAGAATTTGTGTTTCCTAAGGTTGAAGGTTCCAAACTGTGGTGAGAACCTACTGTGTGCATAGCATCCATCTGGGCTACTCTCTGAGCCCCATGGGATTTGGGGGCAAGGGAAACTGATGCTAACATGAAGCTCATACTGCTGGTGAGTAAGATAGTACTTTGTCTCTGACCCAGAAGTCTCACCCATAAAACTATAGCTGACTAACCTGTTAGCTTCCAAGTAGGATAAAATCTTAGACCCATCTTAGTTTTTCACAGCCATACAATACATTGAACTGCCATTTATCCACTAGAAAGCAAGGACCTCCTTGACCTTCATATCCTCCACCTTTATATAATTCAACACTGAGTCTTGTCAACATAAATATAGGAGTTTTGAAAATGCTGTTCTATTTGCCCAGAATGCTTTTCTCTTACTTCTTCTTCCTGTTCACTCACACTAGTTCTCCAAACCCCACTCAAGCTCCACTTCCTCAGGGAAAATTAAACTTCCTTATTCCATAACTATGTAAAATCCATCTATTATATGCCCAACACCCCTTCTTTATATTACCTGCCCATAGTTGAATTTTACTTTTATTTTAAATCATTTATTATTTTATATTTATTTACATTATTTAAAAAATGCTTTAAATTGCTTCCTTTCACCCCAGACTATAAGCTCTGTGGAGAAGGATCATGCCTATTTTTCACTCAATATTGTATACTTATTATTTAGCACAATGTTCAATGAATATGGATTTAATGCTGAATAAATAGATAGGGTAGAAAATGTTATCCCAGTTTTTTTTTACATATACCATATGGATCCCACCCACATGCAGAATAAAAAAAAATGAACAAAAAAACCCCCAGAAAAACAAAACAAAACAGAAACAAACTCATAAATACAGAGAGCGAACTGATGGTTGCCAGATGGTAGGGGGGCTAGGGACTGGGTGAAAAAGGTGAAGGGACCAAGAAGTACAGGTTAATAGTCACAAAATAGTCATGGGGATGCAAAGTAGAGCATAGGACATATAGCTAGCAATATTGTAACAACTATGATGGTATCAGGTGGACACTAGACCCATTGGGGTCATCACCTCATAAGTTATATAAATGTCCAACCATGCTGTACTGCTGTACACTTGAAACTAACATAGTATTAAATATTAATATTTAGTCCTGGCCCAGTGGCTCAGTTGGTTAGACCTTCGGCCCATATACCAAAAAGATTGTGACTTCATTTCCCAGTCAGGACACATACCTGGGTTGCAGGTTTGATCCCCGGTCGGGGCACATATGGGAGGCAACTGATCTCTCTCTCTCTCTCTCAATCTCTCTTTTTCTCTCTCTCTTTTTCTCCCTCCCTAAAGTCAATAAAAACACGTCCTCAGTTGAGGATTAAAATTGTTTTAAATTAAAAATTAAATTAAATTTAAAAAGAGTCAAATGGTGGATATGGTTTTAGAGGTGGCTCTATTGTAAGTGGAGAGCAGATGCACATAGGGAAAACTGCAATAGTCATTTCATCCCTGTGTGAAATACCCTAAAATTATTCAAGGCAGGGAGGAATGATGAACCAGTTTTTGGCTTAAACCAGTTAGAAATAAAGAGACCTAAAATCACACGATATGTTAATTTAAAGTAGTTTCATCTCTCCATTTGGGAAATCCCCAGTAATGTTAGTTTAGCTGCTTTTGTCTAGCTATCTGTTGCTCAGTAGTGAAGAAATATATTGAATCCTCAGGGTGACATAAAAGTATTACAAGCTAAGTAAGATTTAAAAAATATGATATGTAGTACAATTACATCTTTAGATTTTTCCATTGATGTGTAATAGTCCAAATCAACCCAATAGCATTCTATAACACATATCCTTAAATTGCCTACTTAACTTTTAGAGAAGAAAAGGAAGGAAAGACATTTTCCATGGATATCTCAGTTTTAGAGATGAGAAAAGTGAGGTTCAGAGACAATAAGTGAGTTTTTCATGGTCACACAGCCAGCAAGTGCAGTAGCAGGTCTGACATTCAGGTTTAGTAAAAGTGCAAGTTTCTTTCCATTGAGGTTGTTTCTGTGAATCCAAGACAGACTAGAAAGGTCTGCATAAGGGAACAGTCTGTAAGGGAAGAGTCTGAACAGTGGTTTATTCTAGGAAGAGCATTAGGTCCATGAATATACTGAATACAGTGAAAAAAAAAAAAAAGCTGAGAAGGAAGGACCTAGAATCAGATGGTAAAGGGTGTCCCAAAATTCACGCAAGAAGTATTTTTGATAGAAAACATGGGTTTATAATTAAAAATTGTAAATTTTTTATTGATTCATAAAGTATACAGCATAGGGTTATGTAAAGAATAGCAAACTGGATTATCATGTCGCTATAGCGAGCACCATTAACTGTTATTGCCTCAGCAGCCGCATTGAAGCAGTTCGTGAGAGTGTTGCTGAGAGTCCAGGGACATCAATTCGGCACCGTGGTCAAGAACTGGACATTTTGAGAAGCTCTCTACAGTGTATTCTCATGAAAGATTTGCATCTTAATGCTTACAAAGTTCAATTGACTCAAGAACTGAAGCCTACTGACCATGCACAGCGAATAGAGTTCGTTGAATGGATTATGGAACAACAACAAGTGGATGCTGATTTTTCGAACAAAATCATCTTCAGCGATGAGGCTCATTTTCATCTTGATGGCTTGGTTAATCGACAAAATTGTCGCATTTGTGGTTCAGAAAATCCACAAGTGATTGTTGAGAAACAAATGCATCCACAACGTGTCACTGTTTGGTGCGGATTTTGGGCTGGAGGCATCATCGGACCATTCTTCTGTGAAAATGTGGCTGCTCAGGCAATAACAGTTAATGGTGCTCGCTATCGAGACATGATAATCCAGTTTGCTATTCCATACATAACCCTATACTGTATACTTGATGAATCAATAAAAAATTTACAATTTTTAATTATAAACCTGTATTTTCTATCAAAATTACTTCTTGCGTGAATTTTGGGACACCCTTTATATCCAAGTGGAAAGGAAAGGATTTACATGAGAAGTGGGCAGCAGACTTGGTAGCAAAAGGGTTGGATAGAACAGGGATTGAAAAGTAGGTCTAGATGTGGTTATGAGATTCAGGATCTGACTCTCAAAACCTGGCAGTCTCTGGGCACTTATTTGTAGAAGACAGGCATCTTCTTAGGGAAAGGAACCTGATGTCATAAAGGTAACAATAATTGACATTTAGTGGTGAGTGTCAAGCATTGTGCTATATGCTTTACATTATTTTAGTTGGTCCTCTAGTCCACTGAGGAAGATCTTAACTTTAGAACCCTGGCTTGTCCTTTTCCTTTCTATTTGTTTACAATATTCTAATTATTAACTATGTGACATTTTTCTCACTTATTATGTTTTTCCTCACTTCTACTTCTCTTTTGTCTCCTGGTCCCTACCTGATCATCATTTTCACAGCCAGGTGCTCAGGGATTTCTGATACCCACCTGCTTATTCCCAACCTCATTCTATTAAGCTTATTGCCACTAAGGTTTAAATGACTAGTTTATTCTTATCTTTCCCAAGACCTACTGGTATTATAATAGAGTACTCTTGGAGAAATACTTGAGGTATTCTTTAACCCAGTAAATGAATCTCTAATAAAATTTCAGGCAGAGATACAAGATATTTTTGAAGGCTATAGGATTTATTAGATATTTAAAATTACATCCATTCCCAGGTCTCTATGAATTCAACCTATTGGAAGATCTATCCCTTCTTGGTCATCTAGTTTTCTTCCCCTACCCCATCCAACTTTTGTGTTAAAATTCTATGAGTACTATGGAGTCAAGACAGCCTCTTCAATAAATGGTGTTGGGAAAATTGGACAGATACATGCAAAAAATAAAAATAGACCACCAACTTACACCATATACAAAAATAAACTCAAAATGGATAAAGGACTTAAACATAAGATGGGAAACCATAAAAATACTAGAGGAATCCACAGGCAGCAAAATCTCAGACATATGCCGAAGCAGTTTCTTCACTGATACTGCTCCTAGGGCAATGGAAACTAAAGAGAAAATAAACAAATGGGACTACATCAAAATAAAAAGCTTTTGCACAGTAAAAGAAACCATCAACAAAACAACAAGAAAGCCCACTGCATGGGAGAACATATTTGCAAATGTTATCACCAATAAGGGTTTAATCTCCAACATTTACAGGAAACTCATATAACTTAACAAAAGGAAGAAAAACAACCCAATCAAAAAATGGGCAATGGACCTAAATAGATACTTTTTGAAAGAAGACAGAAGAAAGGCCAAAAGACATATGAAAATATGTTCAAAGTCACTAATCATCCAAGAGATGCAAATCAAAATAACAATGAGGTACCATCTCACACTTGTCAGAATGGCTATCATTAACAAATCAACAAATGACAAGTGCTGGCAAGGATGTGGAGAAAAAGGAACCCTCGTGCACTGCTGGTGGGAATGCAGACTGTGCAGCCACTGTGAAGAACAGTATGGAGTTTCCTCAAAAAACTAAAAATGAAACTCCAATTTGGCTCAGTGATCCCACTTCTAGGAATATATCCCAAGAAACTAGAAACACCACTTAGAAAGGATACATGCACCCCTATGTTCATAGCAGCACAATTCACCATAGCTAAGATTTGGAAACAGCCTGAGTGCCCATCAGCAGGTGAGTGGATTAAAAAACTGTGGTACATTTACACAGTGGAATACTACGCTGCGGTAAAAAAAGAAGGAGTTCTTACCATTTGCAACAGCATGGATGGAACTGGAGAGCATTATGCTAAGTGAAATAAGCCAGTCAATGAAAGATAAATATCACATGATCTCACTCATTAATGGAATATAATGAACCACATAAACTGATGAACAAAAACAGATCCAGAGACAGAGAAGCTTTGATCAGACCGTCAAACCTCAGAGGGAAGGAAGGGGAGGGTGGGAGTAAGGGGGAGAGATCAACCAAAGGACTTATATGCAAGCATATAGGCCCAACCAATGGACACAGACAACAGGGGGATGAGGACATGAGTGGGGGAAATGGGGGGAGTAATGTGGGGATTAGGACACATATGTAATAACTTAATCTCTAAAAAAATTTAAAAAAAACTATGAGTACATATGGTCCATGGGCAAATATGAACAATTTTCTTCATATATACACAATAGTTACCTACACTGTCAATGGCATCTCCCTCAACCCATGGGATCCTTCAGAAGTGAGAAAGCTAAACTGTCCCCAGTAGTGAGTGGGGACAGTTATTTGGTTACCTCCTTCTGCTATGGAATGATAGGGAGTAACTGGGAGAAGAATGGTTGGATGAGACTCTCTTTTTAAATGTGTATTATACACATAGATGCATGTTTTGTGATTTTTTCAACTCTACATCTTATTAGCAAAAATATTACTAAATATCACCCTGGCTAGTGTTGTTCAGTGGTTAGAGAATTGGCCCATGCACCTAAAGTTCTTGGGTTCAATTCCCAGTCAAGGGCATGTACCTGGGTTGCAGGTTCAATCCCTGGTCCTAGATAGGGCCAATGCAGAAGACAACCAATTAATGTGTGTCTCTAATATCAATGTCTCTCTCTCTCTTCCCACTGTTTCTCTTTCCCACCCTCCCTCCATTCCACTCTCTCTGTAAAGCAATGGAAAAAATATCCTTGGGTAAGGATTAACAACAACAACAAAACATTACTAAGTAACTATATAATAAAAACCTAAGCGACCATTATGACGGAATGACCAGAACAACCGGTCACTATGATGCACACTGACCACCAGGGGCAGATGTTCAATGCAGGAGCTGCCCCCTGGTGGTCAGTGTGTTCCCACAGGGGGAGTGCCACTCAGCCAGAAACTGGGCTCATGGCTGGCGAGCACAGGGGCAGTGGCAGGAGCCTCTCCCGCCTCCACAGCAGCACTAAGGAGCAGCGAGCCGAGTGGTAAGGAGTGAGGGGTCCTGGATTGCAAGAGGGTGCAGGCCAGGCTGAGGGGCCCCCCACCCCAATGCATGAATTTCATGCACTAGGCCTCTAGTCTAGTATAAGTGTATCAGTTAACAACTGCTATTTAATAAGCCACTTCAATACTCCATGGTTTAAAACATTTATTTTATAAATGTACTAGAGGCCCGGTGCACGAAATTCGTGCACTGGGGGATGGGGTTCCCTCAGCCAAGCCTGCCCCTCGGTCTGGGAGCCCTCAGTGGATGTCCTACTGATGGCCACAGTCTGGCAGCAGAGGCTCGGTGCAGCCGTCCCCGTGTGTGTGTGTGTGTGTGTGTGTGTGTGTGTGTGTGTGTGTCTGCTGGGGGCCTGCCCCCAGCCCCGCCACATAGGCTCTGAGCAGTTGCCGGGTGTGTGTGTCCACTGGTGGTCTGCTCCCAACCACATTGGAAGCTCAGAGTAGGCGCTGTGTGTGTGTGTGTGTGTGTGTGTGTGTGCGTGCGTCTGCTGGAGGCCTACCACCAGCCACACCCTGAAGGCTTCAAGCAGGCGCCCCTCTCTGTTGATCACTCAGGCTCCTGGCCTCCACTGCATGTTGTACTCTCCCCTGAGCTGTGGCCAGGGTGGGGTGCCCTTCCCTACTGTGGGATCCCCAGGGCTACCTAGGGAAAGGCACACAGGGGGGCTGGCTGCAGGCCGCCCTTTCCTGCTCCGTGTTCGCTGCTGCGATCCCACGGGCAGGTGCACACAGGGGCTGGCTGCAGACTGCCCTTTCCTGCTCCGTGATCGTGGCTGCGATCCCACGGGAAGGTGCACACAGGGAAAGGCTGCAGGCCGCCCTTTCCTGCTCCGTGATCGCGGCTGTGATCCCACGGGCAGTTGCACACAGGGGATTGTGGGTCCAGGGCAATCCGCCAGCCCCGGTCTGCCAGCCGGAGCGGTTTTGGGGTGATCGCCTGCACTCACGCCCCCAACCCGCTCTCGCGGGTTGGGGGCGTGACTGCGGGCAGACACCACAGCCACCCCGCCAGCCCGGGTCTGCCCACGGGGGAATGCGGGTCCTGGGCAACTCGCCAGCCCCGGTCTGCAAGCGGGTTGGGGACGTGACTGTGGGCGGATGCGCAGCAGCTGCCCTGCCAGCCCAGGTCTGCCCGCAGGAATGCGGGTCCAGGGTTACCCGCCAGTCCTGGTCTGCCAGTGGGAGCGGGTCGGGGGCGATCAGGCGGGTTGGGGCGTGAGTGTGGGCGATTGCAGCAGCCGCCTCCCCAGCCCTAGTCTGCCGGGGGGAGCGGGTTGGGAGCCTCTGCCTCCCCAGCCTTGGTCTGCTGGCAGCAGCGGGTCTGGGGGGCGTGACTGCGGGCAGAAGCCGAAGCCGCCAGGCCAGCCCCGGTCTGCTGGTGGGAGAGCCGGTTGGGGTCTTGGCCAGTAGGGGACAGCTGTGGTCACGCCCCACCAGACCTGGGTTGGGTTGCCCGCCATCCAGGTCACAGATAGCAGGCCTGGATGGCGGAGGGGCAGGCATGATGGCGCTGCCCCATCCTGCCGGCAATATGCAAATTAGCCGCCATCTTTGCTGACAGCTAATTTGCATATTGCCCGTGATTAGCCAATGGGAAGGGTAGTGGTCGTACGCCAATTACCATGTTTCTCTTTTATTAGTGTAGATAAGTAACATTTACCATTATAACTAACTAGAGGCCCAGTGCACGACATCTGTGCACTGTGGGACGGGGGGAAGGGGGGTCTCTCAGCCTGGCCTGCATCCTCTCACAGTCAGGAACCCCTCAGGGGATGTCCAACTGCTGGCTTAGGTGGGGAGCGGGCCTAAGCCGGAAGTTGGACATCCCCCGAGAGATCCTTAGCTCTGCCTCAGAGGCAAGAGAGGCTCTAGCCACCACCACTGCACTTGCTAGCTGTGAGCCTGGCTTCTGGCTGAGCAGCACTCCCCCTGTGGGAGTGCATTGACCACCAGGGTTCAGCTCCTGTGTTGAGCAACTGCCACCTGGTGGTCAGTGCGCATCATAGCAACCAGTTGCTCTGCCATTCGGTCAATTTGCATATTAACCTTTTATTATATAGGATGCTTCTCAGGGTTCACTACTGTAGTCTGGACTTGTTTGAGTGGTTCTCTTCACCCTGGATGGATTTACTAATGTTTCTGTAGGTTTGCTGTGGCAGGGCAGTGGCAGGTGCCTCTGTTCTAGGCTGGGGCAGTTTAGTTAAGGAAGTGCTACTCTATATGTCTCTTAGCCTCCTCCTGAGACTATAACTGGTCGAGAATGCTCTCACAGTAATGGCAGAAGAGCAAGGGCAGAGTAGAAACACACAAGGCCTCTTGAAGGCTAGGCGAGGAACTGCCACACGTCACAATTTGCCTCATATTATTGGCCAGGCCTGCACATGACCAAACCTAAGTCAAGAGGCAAGGGAGCATGTACTGCTCATAGGAGGAGAACACTGTAAAGATACATAGCACACAGTGTAAATACAAGAAAGGGTGAAGAATTGCCGCTATAACACAATCTATACAATATAGCAGGCACTCACCTAAAAGCTTTATGCTCTTAGATACTTAATCATCACATGTATAATGGTTAGACATTATTTTGATTTTATAGAAAAATCAAAATATTCATATCTTTCACTAAAAGTAACACAAATATTAAGTGGCAAATTATAGATTTTAACTCATGTCTGCCTAGTTTCAAATCTAAAATTTTTCCATCATGAGGTCAGATTCACCAAACTACCCTTTTCATTCCAGTTAATTTTTATACAGAGCATAAATACAAACACATATGTTATATGTGATAAACATTTTAATAATTGAGTAAATAAAATTAAAGTGAATATTAAAAACAATCTAATTTCATTGCATGCACTTCCTGTTTGCTAGTAACCTCCATGGATCTATTCAATATTTTATGTCACTTATTCTTTGCATTTATAATATTCTAGAAGTTAATAACTTTCCTGATGACAATTCTTCTTGTCATTTATATATAAACAATAGTGTTGGTATTCACTACTTTTTAACATGGAGCTCATTAGTAAGGCAATTCTTTCACAGCATGAAAAATATTCTACAACTTAAAACAAAATATCCCAACACCCTAGCATTAAATACAGCAATTAGCTATCAAGATGCCCCTTTAAAACATTTTCAGAGAGTTCATTTACAGTCCTGCCACAGCCCGGCCTGTGGATTCTGTAATGACTAGACCAGATTTAAAGAAATGATGGCCTGAATCATTGTGCTCAAAGGGATTATTTCTGTAGACAAATGAACTTTCTCTTATGCAAAGTTGAACAACTGATGTAGATCTTCATGATTTTACTCCAATATTACTGTTGGGAAGGGGCCTTCCTAATTCTCAATTATTTAGCAAACATCTTCTGCAATGTAACAAGATGATGAGTCTCAACAGCCACCATCTGACCACATCAAGAAACTACAAAGAATTTCTGCTGACCAGGCCCCACTGGCCATCTGTAAATTCATCCCAGGGTAAGAATAAGTACCATCCATCAGTTATGGCAAGTCTCATCTCTATTCTCTCAATTAACCTGATATTAAAGCTTGAGACCATTCTCTTTTAAACACAGGAAATTTATTTATACAATAACAGACCATGGGTGACTTGTGAAAAAGGCCATATAGAGTAGGCATTGGTGAACTGAACTAACAGTCAAGAGGTGAGAGACCTTTTTGAGCCTGAGTTTTCAGATTCATCTGTCAAGTTAGAGAATGAAAAGCTAACATTTTAGAACCAGACAGTCCTGATTTCCAGTTCTACTTCAACACAAAGATCTGGGAGTTCTTGGGCATATTACTTAATCCCCTGAGCTTGTGTTTTCTCATCTACTTAACAGATAATAACCCTCACTTTTCCTTCCCCAGAGGCTGAGAAGAGTTGGTGCTCAATGACTGTTAATTTGCTCCTCCACTTTGATTGTCCTTGTAACTGTAGTGTTCTGTAATTCTAAAAACTAGACTATTGGATGATTTAAACAAGTCTTTTATTCTATAAAACATTCTTTCCTAACAAGTCGCTAGCAATAATACATCACAGAACAGCTCTTTTTAAGACTTTTCCCCGAGATATTCTATCAAACTGACAATGGACTTACATTCTTGTTGAAGACTTCCCCACAGAAATAGTCTTAAACCAATGGGAAGATGATCTTGGAAATTTTTTAGTCTTTTGGTCCACCTACAGAATCTTCATATGTTTACATCTCATGAAATTGTACAAGATCACAGATTTCACGATAGTGAACTAAAAGTCACAATGGCCAACAATGTTTTGGTCAGTCTTATCTACTGATATCTCATCTCAAAAACAAGCAAGAAAGACCATATTTAGAAAAGAAAGCCCAATCTTTATTTATACCTTAATTATTACATTAATTAAAGATTTAGGGGGAAAGGATTATTCTTTGAAATGAATTTATATTTGAAAAATAAAATATATTTCAGATATATCCAATCTAGACTGGATTTGGTTTGCAGACTTTTGTCACCTATGCTAGTCTGGATCCCAGTGGTTTGGGGGGCTACTGCACAGCGACAGAAGTTGTCTGATTAGTAGGTATAGTAAGCAATTACCTTCAACATTTGTAGCTGCCTTTGGGTTAACCAATCCAAAGGAACATATTGATTAGTGGTCTGCAATATATGGCAAACTGTAGATAGAATTTACACAGAGATTTTAAACATGTTGTCTCATTTACATCTATAGAGCAGTGATGGGGAGAGAGGAAATGAATGTATATTTGATTCTTATAACTTAATATATGTCATATATGTGTTATAATGTTAATAATTAATAATGATAATGCTACCACTATTGAGAGCTCTACTGCATGCCAAGTATCTTATTAAGACCTTTGCTTTCATAAGCTCATTTAGTCCTCCCATAATGTATATTATCATTTCCATTTAGAGAAAAAGATTCTCCAAGGTCAAACCAGCTGATGAATTTTAAAACCAGTGCTAATACCAAAAACAGTGGGTTTTATTAAAGAAAATAATGATGTCCAGGAAATCCCTAATATTATACAAGGAGTAAATACTGAAGGTAAGAACTGAGCTTTTTAATGTCAATACTGTTGCTCATTACATTATACCAAAGTTTGGCTTATTTTACTCTGGCAAGACAGACAGAAATTCTCTTCTGGGAAAAGGAGTAATTAATGTGTGTGGGATTACAGTAAGTATATGGACAGATATTACACAGTCAAAAATACTCAGGTCAACTTTTCAGGGTGACCTTATGGTTCTCATATGGAGCATGACTTAGGAATAAATATACCATGATTTCTGCCCTCCCTGAAAAGAGGTCCTTAAAGTTATGTATAAAAAAAGAGGCATACATAAGACTGAACCATATGAAATTGCCAATTTCCAGCCAATTTTTAACCTATAACAATGGCAACTTTACATAGTTCAAATCTGAAAAAGCAAATACTTGAACACCTACAGTAATTCTACTCACCCCTGAAATCCCACTAATATAAGGCAACTGGGTTGTTTTTAAAAATATATAAGCCCTCATGGAAGGTAAAATAGGAGAGGCAACAACAGTTACAAAACTTTGGAAGCTAAAAAAAGGCAGCTGAATGATAACTAACCTAAAACTCTAAGATGAAGTGAGGAAATAGGAGGATGAACCAAAGTTGCATTGCACAATCATTAAAGGCTTAGGAACCAGCAGCACCAGAAACTCTGAAACTGGGAGTGAAGAGGTGGAAAGGCAAAATTAAAAGAATGAAAAAAGACACTTTTCTGAAGGAGTCCCTTTTCCCCATTCCTTATAACTCTTCCCCATCTCATCAAAAGTTTGAAGGTTTATTCTCTGGAGAGAATAAAAAAAGGTTTTGGACATGGAGTAGACAGGAATAATTGATGGCACTGAGTGGTTAATTATATACCCAATGCTGAGAACTTCCAAACTTCATCTGTGCGCCAGTTTCCAGAATGCTGGCAGCCAGACTTTTGTCCTCCAGGCAGGGTATTGGAAGAGTACTCCCAAGAGTATATGAGAAGCCCAAGGGAAGAGACATAAAAATATAATCACATAAAAAGTTTCCCAAATAGTTTATCCAGAAAATGCTATGATGGGTCTCAAATTTAATCAACTACCCCACTCCCCGTTATCATGACAAAATAAGAATTGCCTAACAACTGAGGACAGCCTCCAACACAGAAGATAGAGGGCAAAACAAAGGAACAGAACAATGTAAATTATAGGTGATTGAGACTGCAAGGAGAAAAGAACAACAAACATAATCAACCATCACTGTCCTCAGAAATAAGAGAAGATAGTATATCCATGAAACTAGACCAGAATGATGTGAAAAAGGAACAGTTAGAACAACACACACACACACACACACACACACACACACACACACACATAAACACACACACACACAAACACACACACACACCACAATAGAAATTAAAAACATGATAACAAATGAAAAAAATCTCAAAGTATTTTTTATGATTTTTAAAAGTCAGAGAACCAAAAGTTTATTTCAACATCCAAAAAATAGTCATCCCAGAGAGAATAGAATAAATGTAGGAGAGAGAATCCTATATAATAAAAGGCTAATATGCAAATCGACCGGCAGAAGAATGACTGGCCGCTATGATGCACACTGACCATCAGGGGGCAGCTGCTCAATGCAGGCGCTGCCCCCTGGTGATCAGTGCACTCCCACAGGGGGAGCACTGCTCAGCCAGAAGCCCTGAGCCAGGCAGCACTAAGGATGTCAAACTGCCAGCTTAGGGAGCCCCTGAGGGCTCCCAGACTGCGAGAGGGCACAGGCCAGGCTGAGGAAACCCCCCCCCCCCCCCCATGCATGAATTTTGTTCACCGGGCCTTTAGTAATCAATAAAATGATTCAAAAATATTTCCTTGAAGGATGTGTTTCCAAATTGAAAGGGCCCTCTGAGCGTGCAGTGGAAGAACATGGACTCATCAATGTGCACTATTGTGAAACATGAGTGCTTGGCTTAAAGAAAAGATCAGACAAGCTGAGGATGAGAATGAACAGATGCATAGAAAAGAAGAATCTGAATAACTTTAGATTTCTAAATGGCATCACAAAAAACTGGAGGGCACAGGATCCAATCCCAGAGGAAAAGAATAAAAATTTCCCGCATGACACTGTTCTACCCATCCAGACAGCGGCCTGGCTGAGAGAGAAGTATGATGGATGTATTCCAGCTGGATATACCCAAGAAAAAAATGAAAATGATCAATTTCTTGATGTGTCACCCTACATAAAGAGGTAAACTGAGGCAAGCTCAAATGACCAGAAATCAAGTTTATTTGGGAATAACTGAGGAATTACAAATCAGGAAACCCATGATGTAGTAACTACAGGCAAGTCCCTTGAGGGTCTGGTGTTGATTGTATTTATGGCAAAGAGTGCAAAGAGAGGAAAGTCCAGCCAGAGTTCCAACAGTGAAATTCATGGACTTAAAGATGGGGAGATTCATTGATGAGGAGATAAGTCTCAGTCTTCTAATTAGGCATTTGTGGGAAATCAGTCCCTCAGTTAAATTCCATTCTTCTGAGGGCACTCAATTTCACCTCCTCCAGGTCCATTTTAGAGTGAAATCCTTTCATAACTGTGTAGAAACTTGTACTGAAAAGCTTTTAGTAGATGTGGGGAAATTAGCAATATATACAAAGACAACTAATATCATGTGAACAAACATATGCACATCCACACATATTAATCCACTTAGGACAAAAAGCAAGGAAGAAAGGAAACTCAGTACTCAACAGAGCAAAACTGGAAATATTTGCATACAAATGCTAAGCTAATAACTGAATATTGATTTACCCCAATATGATGGGGAAGGAGAAGCAGAGAAGGAGTTAAATCATCAGCTATCATAATAGAAAGTTAAAAGATAAAACTTAAAATTCATTAATCCAAAGAGAGCAATATATACATATTATTTAGATGTGTGTCTGCTTAAATGCTGGAAGAAATAACTATAATAACAAAATAGTTGCCTCTAAACAGGGTGATTGGAAAGAGTATGGAGTGGTGGAAAGGGAATTATTTAGAAGTTGTTATAATCCTTTTAGAACTTTTTGACTTAAATGATATTCATGTATTACTTTGAAAAAATAAAATAATTTTATGGGATAGGGCAGTCTAAAATAAATAGTTTTTAAAAATCCCATTTCAGTGAGCATAAGGATACACAACCCCTTTGAAAACAATTTTCCCCCAGTTTGGACACAGGCTTTTTTATTTTTACTAACACTTATATAAAATGCATTACATTTGAAGAGCAATGTATTAAGTACTGTTTCTCCAGCTGTAAGACTGCATCGTTTTAAATAAATTCATCTTAGGAAGTTCTAAGCTTTGACCTTATAAGACTGGTTGAAAAAGAAGGGTCAATCCTTCATTGTGTGCTAACCAGAGCTATAAACTCAAGAAGCACTTAAGCTAAAGAACATCATACATGAGACAGAAAGTTTTGGTAGAATGAGTATTATCACTAGTAGATAACTTTTTAAGGAAAACATGTTATACTCTGCTGACTATAAACAATCTTTTAAATCTTCATTACTGACTAAAACAATCTTTATGTCTGTGGAACTCTGTTGACAAATCATTTCCCATCCTGTGGGTCGGTGTTGGAACACTGTCTTTGTTACAAGGAGAACAATCACCTTGGCAAGAAGCTGTACATGTACGAGCTTTATTTCTCTTGGCTCTGGGTGGCTGTCCCTCCAAGGGCCCTTGCTGTGTGTGGGCCAAATGTGGATGGGTGAAGTGTGACATAATACTTATTTTTGTATCTGATCGCTCAGAAGAGCTTTTCTGTGTCCTTCAGTTTCATTTTTGATGGGTCACTTTCTGAAGGTCTATCTTTAAGGATTGCTATTGACAAACACCCTCTTAGCACAAATATTAGGTGTTTACTTGAACTCCCCACACACCCCCTGATTCTATATTCCTCACTACTGGTGTTGTTGGTCTTGGTTATCTTTTATCCATTTGCCATAACTCTCCTCATTCTTTTGCTCGGGTCTCTCATTCTCTTGCATTGTTTTAAATGTTTGGACATTTAGTAGGATTGTAGTTGGGAGAGCATAGGTTTTTCCAGCTGGTTCTTTATTCTGATGAAAAGGTCCCATGGATGCCTTTGGACTGTTATCACATTTACTAGTTCAGTGCCATCTTATGTTATTCCCACAAGCTCCCATTTGTAGTTTTTTTCCCCCTACAACAGATGCTTTCTGCTGTTTTTAAGGAGATTTTGCCATTGTTTGGTCTCTCCTCTGTTTTTGTTGGCTTTCTATACCACTTTGGAGTTGTAATATGAGCTTGTTTATTCAAAGACTCCCTCCTGCTTCCCTCAAGTTCACACTTGGTATTGGGGCTTAGATTTTGAGTTCTGGTTGGTGCATGCCTTCATGTGGGTTATAGCTGGTGGATCTGTTCTCTAAGAGTCTGCTCAAGTCTGGAATCAGAAGAGGAGAAAGGACACTTTAAGCTCAAGAGATGCTGAGGAATAGGGAAAATATGCACAGACTTGGGAAGCCACTGGGGTTACAGAAAAACTCAGAGTTGAGGGTTCTGGGAATCCCAAGGGCTTAGAACCCAGATCCAGGCTCCCAGGGGCCACAGTGAAAACACTCTCTCCCTGGCAAAGTCTCCAGATTAGTCTCCTTTCCTTTCTTGGAAATCTGCAGTTAGAAAAACTAAAATAAATGAGAAAAGAATATTTGATTCTCGGAAATTCTGTTTTTAGTGAATGCATGCATTTAATAAATTAAGGCCAAATCTCTTTTTCATAACAGTTTATATATTCAAAAGAAGATTTACATATGTTGCTGATGGCATTCATTAATGCATTCATTAAACATTTATTAAATACTTACTAAGATCCGGGTACTGTGTATTGGCCTATGCTTTTGGATTATAATTCAGCAGCACATATTTAGAGTCATTACTATTTTTACATGTTTTGTAGAGGTAATTTGACTCTTGGGAATTTGTCCTAAGGTAATAATTCAGATGAAAAAAATTAAATGATATGTACAACATATTTATAGCATCATTATTGGTAATGGTAAAAATCCTGAATGCACAGCAATAGGGGAATTGAGATAATTGTGGCATATTCATTTCAAAAACATTAGGTACACACACTGAAGATGATAAAAAAAACAACATATAGAAAATGGACAGAACTGAGACAAAAATTATATGAAAGTATGATTGCAACTCTGTAAATACATGTGTAAAAAGTTATAGAGACCAATGAAAAATGTGAATAGTTAATATAATTGGATGGTCAGATTATTATATCCTAATTTCCCTTCCTGAAATATTATAAAGTCGTCTTAACAGTAAGTAAAAATAATTAATGACATTGACTAAACAATTAATTTAAAATGTTACTTTTTGTAGTGCATGGTAATGCACACTGAATGTGGAGCTCTTCTGTCCTTAATTATTAATAGTTTGGTTGCATATGGAAACATTTTGAACTGAGATGACAAGGGAAAAGATATTCTGAGAAGCCAGTAGTAATAACCAATGTTATTCAATGAGAAGGGCCATGTAGCTCTGTAGACTGAGTTAGTTCCCTTCCCAACCCAAATTTTCCTGGTTTTGATAATTTTTCACTAAAGAGCCTTCTTCCTCCTCTGGTTCTTTGAGAACCTTGAACTCCTTGGAGATCACTTGGGAACGGAGAATTCAGACCAAACTCAGTTTAAAACTAATTTTACAGTTTCTATGTAATGCTGAATGAATCTCTTGCATTTCTAAGTCTCAGTTTCTGTATCTGAAGAATGGGGATGGTAACAGCCCCTCCTTCTTAGGTCTGTAATGACAAGATAATGGAAGCTTCCAATACAGCACCTGCTCCCTGGAATCTGAGTTTCCTGTTCACAGGTTGAAAAGCCAGGTGGTGCTGCATGAGCTATACAATGTGAGGAGGTAGGTATGATTTTTGCAAATAGCTTTCACTCAGCTAGTACCATGTCCTGCCCAGTACTGAGTGTGACCTCAAGCTGCACTACTTCTTACCTTTTCATTCAAAGGCAATATGTACTTACTAAGTAAAAGATGGAAATGGGTGAAAAATGGAAAACATTCCCCCAAAGGCTTCTTACTTAAAGAAAATAGCTGTCGATATTCCAGTGTATTTCCTTCCAGGTGTTCCCTACATATCTATTTTGGCTAGTTTTTAAACACACTTGGAATCACACTGTACACACAATTTTGCATCCTGAATTTTTCATTTAAATGTAGTGGGTAAGCTGTTTTCCTGCCATTTCATACTTTTCGGGGCCACCATTTTTAATGGCTGCATAGCATTCCAGTTTGGAAAACTTATAAGCAACACACATGTTCTCCTTTCTGCTCTCTTTTGTAGTCTTTTCATTTCCAGGAAGACTTCTGAGTTTTCCAGGTGGCCCCAGATCTCATAGTTCAAGGCATGTGGGAGCAGAAAAATCTTCCTGGAAAGGGTAGAAAAATGAAGAAGGAAAAGGAATAATAGTAAAAAAGAAGATTGAAAGAGGAGGGAGGGAGGGAAGAAGGGAGGGAGGGAGGGAGAAAGAGAGAAAGAGAGAGAGAGAGGAAACAAGAGGAGAAAAAAGAAGAGGAGAAAGAAGATGATACAGAGGAAAAAGAGAAAGTAAAGAAAGAGGAAGAGGAGAAGGTGAAGGAGGAATTGGCAAATACCTGGTGTTTTCAGATTAACAAGGTCTACTCTAGATTCTCACATGATAGATGCTTTCTACGGAAGATAAAGATTCTCTTGGGTCCTCCTCCCACTGGCAGCTTCTAACACATCTTCCAGCCTCTGACATTTTTGTTCTCAATCATTCATCTTTAATGTTATGGCCACTGAACCCTTTGGCACTTATTAATTCTTTATTCTGAGTCAGCAACACATTTACCTGATATCCTTCTTTCTAAGACTCATCATTACCACACCAAGCAGACGAAGGACATCTGTGATTGATTCCCTGGGTGTCAAAGAGCAGGTCTACTACGAAGCCCCCACTGAGTTCTCCCAAAAGGCATTTCATTTTGTTCCTCTTTGATTCAGTGACTTTGGCTGTGATCAACTTTTTCTACCTAATATTTTGCTCCTGTCACCAAAATTGAATTTCAAGGTTTGTAGCCTATTTTCCATGTGCCAGGCCCACAAGCTACCTCCTGTTTTAAGGACATATGGTTTATAGAAGACCACAAAAGCCCCCTCCCTGCTACCAGTTAATCAGTACTGCTGAAATTAGGGACCTGAGCCTAGCTCCCCCGCAACCTGCCTGGGGACCCTCTGCATATTGTGAGCCTGGGACCTGCCCTCACCCACAGGATTGTGAACATCAGAGGCACTAGCAGGGCCTCCAGTAAAGGCTAGAGCTGGATGTGAACAGCTTGCCTGAAGGCCCAAACATTCCATCACCCCAGGGAACCTGTACCACAGAGCCTTGGCTGCAAGGCCATCCACTTAGCAGGTTTGCATGGCCCTCTGTCACTATAGTGGCCCAGGCCCAGCAAGCAGCAGGACCCTACCACCTCTCACAGTGGGACAGGGTGGGGACAGAATGCCTCTCTAGTCAGAAAACTGGGGGGTTGAAAACTGATCTTCATACCTTGGTGTTCCCTGGTCTGAGCCAGTACAACATTTTTTGGGACTCAGCTTCCACAGCTGTAAAATGTGAATAAAAATCTCTGTCCTGCTTACTTTACAGAGTTGTTGTCATAACCATAAAGAGGTAATGGAGGTTAAAGTACATGATAAATGAAATGTGCTTCCCAGGTCAGGGAGAGGGAGAGAGGGCTATAGTAGCAGAGTGAACACTCCTTTGGAACCAGGAGCCCTGGGTTCAAATAATACCTCTATTGTCGACATACAACTTGCCTTTGCTCCATTCCCTCCTTCTGTAAATAGGCTAACAATGCCTGCTCACCCTTCCTCACAGACTTTTGCGAAGATCAGGTGAAACAATAAAAGTGAAGCAGGGACATACTTTAAGAGTTTATTAATGTCATTAATATCCCTGTTGTTGTTATGCACACTATTATCAGAAGCAATGCTTATCCTTGGTGTATGGGCTGAATATTCATATACTTAAGCCTAGTCCCCAATGGGATTATATTAGGAGATTGTGCCTTTGGGACATAATTCAAGTTAGATGAGGTCATAAGGGTGCCCCCACAGCCCCACAGGATTAGTGCCTTTCTAAGAAGAAAGCTTGCTCCCTCTCTGGCTCCACCATGTGAGGATACAGGGAGTGGGGGGCCATCTGCAAGCCAGACACAGGGCCTCATCAAGAACCCAGCCATGCTGGTACCCTGATCTCCAACTTCCAGCCTCCAGAACTGCCAGAAATCAAATTCTGTTGTTATTTTTTATGGCAGCTCAGTGGGCTAGGACACTTGATGCTGGCCAGGCAGGATCCCTTTTCCTGCCCCAGAGTGTGGACTTATTCACATCCTCCCCATGGTTGGCAATCAGCCCGCGGCCTAGACTAGGAGAAGAGTGAGGCAGTGCCAAGGTGGTGCTAAATACTTTGTCGTCAAGATGAATATTACTAGGAACTATTTAATAATTTAAAGATATCCCCCCCCAAAAAATCCAGGATGAACAAAATACCAAACTTTTAAGTAAAGACAACATCAGCAGCCACATTGGACCCTAAAACAAAGGAAAAAAAATAAGAATACCAATCTTACTTTTATTAGGAAATTTTATTTTGCTCATCTGTTTTTTTTGCATAGATTTTGATTTTTAAAATACTACACTAAGATATGATTTATCTTGATTGCCAAGTCGTTGAGCCCTCTGAAATGTTATGCCCCAGGTGAGTGCCTCAGTCACCTCCCCTAGCCCTGGCCATGCTACACCCCATGTTGCATCATTGTGCACAGTGGTGACCTGACCCATGGACCTGTCTCTGCTTTCTACTTGACAAGTTTTCTAGTTGACAAGTTCAATTTACTGTCTGCGGCCTTGTTTTCGTAGGCCCTGTTCAGTTCATCCATAGTGAATGTTAATAGCTGGGAAGGAGTTTCTTTTCCTCCTAGAAATCAGCAATTGAGCAAGTATCCTAAAACTACAATGTCTGAAGCCAAAAGAATGAATGCCTCATGGTAGATTCTTAATCTTTTATTCCACCAATACTTTTAAATGTCCAGTGGTTGTGTGTCTGGGGCTGGCACTGAGAATATATATAGATAAAAAAGACACTGCCCCAAAGTTCTGAAATGCTCACAGCCTCATGAGGAAGCCAGATAATTAAAGTGCAGTGAGAAAAGTGCGCCAAGGGGACTGTGGGTAATGGGAGGACAGGAAAGGGTCTCTCAGGTCTTGCCTTTGGATTCAGGGAAGTCTTCACAGATGAAGAGATGCTTCAACTCTCAAAAATGTTAACTGTGTTATTCTGATTTTAAGTCATATGTGATCACTTAGAAAAATTAGAAAAGAGAAAACTATTTAAAAAGTTAAAATGGTTACTCTCACATCCCAGGGATGACTATTGTTAGCATCTGGGTTCATTTGTTCCCAATTTATACCCATATCTACAGTTATATTTTCAATCTGTAATGGGTATAAAATATAAGGTAACAAATAAGATATGTTCAAAATATAGAACTGTTTAAGTTACTATAATTGTCTTCACCTTGCTATGGAGCCCCCATTCCAAGTGATGGAGTTAAAAAGAAAAGGGAAAAACTTAACATTTCCACTTAAGTGACTCTATGACATAAAACAATTTCTCTTTTGATACATGTTCAATCAATTCAAGGTTTAATCCCCCTATCTATACTTTTCTCTCCTTCCAAGCTGACTCCCTCACCTCTTTCTTCCATGGTACAGGGGACAGGAGGTAGTGCACCTGGCCTCTGGGTTGCCTGACTCCCATGGAAGCACACGTTCCTCCATCTCATTAGTATGGCAGTCATCCACCCTGCCCTTTGTCCTCCTAAACATCATCTTTCATTCCTCTCACATCCACCCCATCAGCTTGCTGATATTCAAATTCCAACATTTACCTCTCATCTCTAAGTTCAGGCTGGCATTGACTATGCAGTAGCTTCCTACAGTCACCCTGTCTGCACTTCTGTCCCTACCGATCTCTTCTTCTCAGAGTAATACACAAGATCTGTTAGCAATGAGAACTGCATCATATCAGTCATCTGCTTAAACCCTCTAATGGCTTTCTGTTGCATTAAGGGTAAAATCCAAATTCCTTCCCATCCATGTAAGACCCTGAATGATCTGGCCTGTGTCCATCTCCTTAGAATCATCTCCTGCCATAAACTTAGGTGATGTCAGGGAAGCTGTTTTATACAAAGGTTTCCCCTCTCCCTAGCAAGGGTGCCATCAGCACACCCAGACCAGACAGTCTCAGTGGACACTAGATCAGGGTCCCCAGTGACCAAGCAGGGTGGCTGTAGGAAGCTACTGCATAGTCAAGGCCAGCCTGAACTTAGAGATGAGAGATAAATATTGGAAACGGAACATCAGCAAGCTGATGGGATAGATGTGAGAGGAATGAATGATAATGTTTAGGAGGACAAAGGGCAGGACTGATGACTGCCCTACTAATGAGATGTAGGAACCCGTGTGGGGACAGGTTGGGATCTAGAATTCTGTTTTGGACACAGTTCAAGCTGCTCTCGAGATCTCTGAGGGGAGATGCTAAGTGAGAGGTTGAATGTGTGAGTCCAGAGAAGAGGTGTGGGTGGCATCAGCACCTAGTGGATATTGAAACCCCTGGGAATGAACTCAATCACATGATGACAAACTGTAGGGAAAGAAGGAAGATAATCTGGTAGAGGACTTCATGTAGCCTCAACATTTAGAGCTTGAGTAGAAAAGGAAGAGATGGCATGAAGACTGAGGAGGAAGCAGCAGTGAGCAAAGAGAGAGTAGTGACCCCTGAGACAAGAAGGTGAGGACTCAAACAGCAGAAGTAGTGGACTGTGGGATGCTGCTGAGAGGGTGACTAAGGTAAGGCCCTTCTGGAAAGCACTACCCCTCTCCCCTGGTGAGTCAGAGCTCCTCTTTTCTACATCCTCCTCCCATCTTGATCCTCTTAATACAGTCATTGCATTGAATTGCAGTATTTGTTAATCTTTCTGCCTTCCTCTCCAGTCTGCGTGATCCCAGTGCATCCTCCAGAGATAGGCCAGGGTGTAAGTTCCAAGGAAATATTGAAAGAGTTAAAAATATTAATCAAGAGATGGTATGTAGTATTTGAAGGGATACTCTATGATGGAGTCGTGACTCTTTGTGGCAAGGAAAAACCAGGCGGACATCATTATAATAGAGACATGGGCTTTGCTGGTGACCAAGCAGCTGTGCTGGCTCCTCTGGGCTCCACTGGAGAAGTTTTTCTTTAGGAAGGGGAAACACAGAAGTAATGAGAGGAAGGACGGAGCTGATACAGAGTGAAGGACCACAAAGCAGTGTCCATACAAAACCACACTTTCCTCCTGGCCAGTGGAAGACTATCATTCATTCACCTGGTGATTTTATCTTCATGGTGCACGCAGATTAAAGCTTTGTTTTTAAATGAAATTGAGCACACTGACTACTTTCTCATGGACTTAACCCTTCTCTCTATTACTCTCTGACATTATAGAAAATTGAGTTATCAGATTGTTGGGAAGGCTGGAGGAATGGGCTTTAGGCTGAGCCCACTCCCCCCAGTGACTCCCAGATGCTCCTCCCATGGTCAGTAGCCAGAAACTTAAAACTAAACTTTGCTTCCACACTCACCCAGTTATTTCTCTGAGGCACTTAGTTGTTGTAGAAGGAAGAGAAAGGGAACCAAAATTCATTGAGAGTTGAAACCAGTGGGATGACATTTTTCCACTATCAACCTCCTTGTTTATTTACCACCTTCATGGTTGGATTTTTACACTCATCTTTCAGAGAAGGAAATTAAGGCTCAATTACCAGCACCACACACTAGTGTGAGATGGAGTTGGGAGTTGGTGACAGAATTGGATGGTTCTGGCAACAGTGACTTTCTATCCCAGGATCTCGATGACCCTGGAGTGGTCCTCAGCTCCCCTAGTGGGCTCTGGGAGTCACTGGGGGGAGTGGGCTCAGCCTAAAGCCCATTCCTCCAGCCTTCCCAACAATCTGATAACTCAATTTTCTATAATAAATGTCATTCTGTTTGCCAACTAGCTGCTCCACTCCCTTCCCAGTCTCCTAGCCTATAACCAGCCGGGGTGGGGAGGCGGGGGGCGGGAAGAAACAAAAATTTAACACTGAAACAAGTGCCCCTCAATATGTCTGTCCGCCCAACTACTTTGGGGCACATGACCTAGCAATGGCTTTACTCAGAATTGGTCCCCTCAAATGGAAAATGATGAAGGCTATGCGACTGGGTAATATATGCTGATGTAAGGGTCATACAGGAATTTGAAGATGAAGGTGAATAAGATAACAAGCAATTCTGTGTGGGACATTCTGTGCAGGCCTTCAAATTAAATGGAGATGGTGGGGATTAATGAAAGGTTCAGAGCAGGAATTGTGAAATGGCTCCTGGCAGCAGTCTCACTATGCTCTGCTCTCTGTCACAATGCCATTGTCTGAGATTTATTAATTTTGCTTGTACTAGGTTTATTTATTTTTTAAGATACAGAATTCTAAAAGATAAGACAAACAAGGGTTCAAGGTTCTTTGTAGAAGCAGGAGCAGTGGGAAAGGGAAGGGTTCACATTGTAGGTGCTAACACTTAACCTAATGAATGAAGGCAGGGTTAATAAAGAACTCCTTATGATCTGACTATGAACTTCAGTCCCCATCTTTTCTTGTGCTATTGCCCTTTGTAAATCTCCCCTGCCATTGACACCATCTCCTTGCTGTTTGATTCCTAATGTGAGTCTGCCTCCCTGTTCTTGTCCACTCTTGCCTGGAATGGCCTCCTCCTGGCTTTCTCACCCACATAGTCTACACTTGGCAAAGCTTCAATCAAACCCTACTATTCTTCTTTAAGCTGCTGACTTTCTCAGTTTCTACTAGACAATGGTCTGACCCTCTCTGAGCTGGCAACACCTTGGGCTTGTACATCCTTTTTAGATAGTCTCATCCTGCTGAGTCATGAATCTGAACTCAGTAACACCTGTCTTGCTGAGAAAACACCTGGACAGGAAACCAGCTCACCCAGAGCACTTTTTACCTGCCCATAGCTTCACAGGGCTGAACTACTTTCATCATCCTATTAACTTTCTGAAGGACACAGAGGTCTTGGAGCTTAAGCAACTTTTCCAAGAGCACCTGGCTTGTAACTGGCCAAGCTGAATCTCAGACTTGGTTTGGACACAGGTCTGTTTGACTCTCAGATGTTGGTGTGCCTGATGCATGCATTCTGGGAATCTGGGAACATGGTGGTTCATGACCCACTGTGGGTTCTTGGCTTCCTGCAAGAAAGAATTCAAATACAAGCCAGCATAGAGTTTAAAGTGGAAGTGAGTTCATTTGTGAATCAGCAAGACAGAGATTAGGCTACTCCACAGACATAGCAGCACCCCCTTTAGCAGAATTTGGTTCCTGTATTGAGGTTCATGTAATTGGAAGGTGGGGTACTCAATAAGGGGGAGGAATATTCAGGCTCTTCCTGTGAGTGGGGTGGAGACTTCTCAGAGGAACTTCATCAGCAATTTTGTGTCCTCATATAGACTTTCCATCTCTGATAATGATGGCAGGGTGTGTCTTTTAGGATACTAATATATTGCAGTAAGTGTATAATGAAGCCAGGATTTACCATCAAGTGAAATCAGTTGCCATATTGGATTCAGCTTGTCTTTGCCATTCTAAGCCATAAATTCGGTGGGGGTTGGAAGTGGGGTTGGGGGTTGACAGTTCCTGTCATGTTTATCAATTGCAGCTCTTCTGCCAAATACTGTATCTCATGCCCACTATTTCATAATATCTCCCTTAACATTAGGATGCTTTTTACAACTAGATCGTAAACTTCCTTTGGTCGGGAATTAAGTCCTTTCATATTGAAGTCCTGTCTTTTCTTTGAAGTGTCCTGCACATAATAAATTATAGTTGCTCAATAAACATTATTTGACTAATTATAAGCCAATTACCTATAGTTGCAAAGTATTTTAACCTTTTTAAAGTACTTTTACATTTGCTAATGTATTCTCTGTAATGAAAAACTCCCCATTACACAGATTATAAATAACAACAACAGCATTGAGGGTAAATGAGTTGCCAAAGTTACAAAATAAGAAATCTTGGCCTCTGATACCTAAATTAGCTGTTCTATTGAAGAACCAGGCACAAATACTGTAATGAGATATTTCTGAGATAATTGGGGAAATTTAACTATTGTTCATATATTAGATGATATTAAGGAACTGCATTAGTTTCCTATTTCTGCTATAACATGTTACCACAAATTTAATATTTTGAAACAACACAGATTTATTATTTTACATTACTGCAGGTGAGAAGTCTAAAATGGCTCTTATTGGGCTACAATGAAGGTGTCAGAAGCCCTGCATTTCTCCTGGAGGCTCTAGGAGACAGTCTGTTTCCTTGATTTTTCCAGTTCCTAAGGGCTGCCTGCATTCCTTGGCTCATGGCCTCTTCCTCTATCTTCAAAGCCAGCAACGTAGGATCTTCAAAGATCACTCTGCTTTGCTGCTCATATCCCCTACTTTGACACTTTTGTCTCCACCTTATAAGTACCCTAGTGATTACACTGGACTCGCTAGGATAATTCACAATATTCTCCCCATCTCGAGAGCCTTAATTTAATCACACCTGCATAGTCCCTTTCACCACATAAGGTAAAACATTCACAGGTCCCAGGGATTAAGATATAGACATCTTTAGGGAAACCATTATTCTGTGTACCACAGAAATTACTGGTAATTTTTATAAATATGATAATGATATAATAACTATGTTTTTAAAATATCCTCATCTGTTACAGATGCTGAATTATTTATGATTAAAATAGCATAATGTGTGATATTTGCTTTAAAAGTTCCAGAAAAATAAGTGGCTGTGTATGAAGGGAAAATGAATGAAATAAGATTGGCAAAGTGTTTTATAATTATTTGATAACTATGGAAGCTGAGTGTTATGTTTATGGGGGTGTATTTTACTATTTTTCGTGTGTTTAAAGTTTTCCATAATATCTTTTTAAACTATAGATATCATTAAAGTTTCCTGTGTAGCTTCCTCTAATCACATTCGCCTTCCATCCTCCCCAGAGGTAACTGCCATTCTGAATTTGGTGTTTCCCACTCCCTTACATTATGTTAGAGTTTACAAATAAATGTCTTAAACAATTTATAGAATTGGTTTGCACATTTCCCCCCAAATTTATATAAATAGTATATTGCATATTTCAAGAATTTTTGAGATTTATTCATGTTGATATATAGATAATTGCAATTCATTCTTTTTTAGGTAATATAACATATTCCACAGTATGGCTATATCTAAATTTATCCCTTGTGTTAATGTGTACTAAAGTTGTTTTCAATTTTTAGTTACCACAAACAGTGCTGTAATAGGCCTTCTTATAAACATCTCCTTGTGCACAGGTGTAAAGTTACCTCTAGGGTACTAAGTAGTGAAATTGCTAGAATGTTGGGTATATGCATCTTATTTTTTATTAGATCTTGCTAAATATGTAATAATTGGATGGTGCCAATTTATACTCTTTAGCAATCTTTGCGATTTCCCATTTATATTCATATCTTTACCCACACTTGGTATCTTAAGACTGAAAGTTTTGCCAACCTTATGGATGTGAAATAGCATCCCATTGTTTTAATTTGAAAATCCCTAATAACTACTGAAGTTGAACATATGTTCTTCTTAGTACCCTTTGGTTAATTCTTCATTAAACTTTGTCCAATCTAAAATTTATCTCATCTATTAAGTTTTACATTTTAATACTATAATTTATCTTAAGATTATATTATTTTTCAAATTTCTTTGGGTATTCTAAACATTCTTTTATAATTCTTGGCAGATTATATGATTAACTTCTTCCAGAGAAAGTCATATTTTGATGGTTGACTACTGATCATGTTGACCCTTTCTTAGATTTCTTTATTGGTTTTTTATTTTAAGTGTATAGGCTCAGTTTGAATGGGGGATTTTTGGTTCTGGTATTTTTTTTCTTCCTGCCCCCCCAACCCCCACCCCTGTGGACATATCTTTCTATTAGCCTTTCCTAGGATCCTTCTTGGATCCCTGAGTCCTCAGTTTGGAGCCAAATCTTATTCTGACATTTTAGGACTCCTTTCTCAAGGTGATATTCAGATCATTGCAGATTCAATCATGAAAACAGGGAGGAACATGGGTCAGATCCTGCCTGTGAACAGTATCTATGCCATCCTGCCTTCAGTGACTTGCAGCATGTTAGAGGCAAAAATACCCAGCTGGTGGTCAATAGCATTTTGGGGTCTTCTCTCATGAGTAGGGAAGCTCTACACCAGCCCCAGATTTCAAGAAGCTTTGCTTTGGTCCCCTTCTTCACATGGAGCAATTTTAGTCTCAGCCCCACTCTCTGATAATCACTTTGAATTTCTCTTCTGTTTCTAGTTCACAGAAATGTGTAACCAATTTTCTAATCCAGCTCTGACTTTTAAATGTCTTGATCTTCAATCATATCTGTTATCATTATGTGCATGGAACAGAAAGGATGCCTCTGGTATGATTTTCCTGAGTCATTGTGATTAGATTCAGGTTACCTTTTTTGGGGGGGAGGGGGCCTTTTTATCTCTATTACACTTTCTCATAGGGTTGTTGAGAGGGTCAGATGAGACAAAATATGTAAAATACTGAAATCACCATTTTGAAGACATGATTCCATTGTGTTTATTACTAAACTAGATGCCCAGTGCACAAAATTTGTGCATGGGGGGGGTGTCCCCTCAGCTCAGCCTGCACCCTCTCCAATCCGGGACCCATCGGGGGATGTCCAACTGCCGGTTTAGGCCCGATGCCTGGGATCGGGCCTAAATCAGCAGTCAGACATCCCTCTCACAATCCAGGACCACTGGCTCCTAACTGCTCACCTGTCTGACTGCCTGATTGCCCCTAACTGGCCCCCCTGCTAGCCTGATCACCCCTAACTGCCTCTGCCTGCTGACCTGATCACCTCCAACTGCCCCGCCCCCCGCTTGCCTGGTCACCCCTAACTTCCCCCTCCCTTGCAGCATGGAAGCCCCTTGCTTCCCCTCCTGCCAGCCTGGTTAGCCCTCACTGACCCCCTATGCTGTCCTGGTCATCCCTAACTGCCCCCCACTGCCAACCCGGTTGCCCTCAACTGCCCCCCTCTGCCAGCCTGGTCACCCTTCACTGCCCACCTCTACTGGCCTGGTCGCCCCCAACTGCCACCCTTGCTGTCCTGGTTGCCTCCAACCGCCCCCCCTCCCCCTGCTGGCTTGGTCACCCCTCACAGCCCCTGCTGCCAGTCTGGTTGTCCCCAAATGCCCCCCCCCCCAGCTGGCTTGGTTGCCCCATGCAGCCTGCTGATCTCGGTCATTTGGTCGTCCCTCACTAACCCCCCTGCTGACCTGGTCACCCCACTCAGCCTTTTAGTCATCTGTTCAGTTGTTTTGGATGCGACGGCCCCTGGCTCTTTATATATATAGATGTTGCTAAATCTGATGCTAATATGATTCCTGTTCTTTTATGAATAACACATACACAGACATATGCACACCTGTATTCAAATTTCCACTTGAAAGTATTAAATATCTTATATATTTTTTCTTATCTATCCATCTACCCATCTAACTATCTACCTATCATCCTCCTGTGTATATTGTGTAGTTATATTTCTATTTGAAAGTCTTTTACCCCTTTTTTGGAACTCCTTTATAATCTTAATGTCCTGAAATTATATATGGATGAATCTAGATGTGGGTCTTTTCTATTCTTTCTGACTGACACTTAATAATACCTTTCATTTTGAAGACCTGAATTTCCCAATTATTCGTTATTATTATTCCTCCATGTCTCTGTTCTTTCTTATGATGGATTTTGGTCCTTATTGAGTGATTTTTGGTGTCTCATACACTTTTCTCTTCTTTCTTCTATCTTCATCTTTTTGGCTCCATGTTTAAGGAAACTCCTCAATGTTTTCTAGTAGCTCTTTAAATGAATTACTTAGCAAATATGTGTGATGCTTTTCATCAATTCTTTCTTGTTTTTTGACCGCTTCTTTTTTCATTAAGACAATTTGTTTTGTTTTATAGGTAAAATAATCTTAAGTCTCTCTGAGGATACTAATAAGAATTTTTTTAAAATTGTGTGTCTCTTCCTGAATTCTTCTGTACCTACTGAGTGATTTGCTGTGAATGTCACCTCCCTGCTGTTGGACTGCCTTATCTGTCTGGTGGTCCTTAGTCATCCTTTCATATTTACAAATGAAGGACCCTGCTGAGCATCTATCCCAAAAAAGCACTAAACACAGTCTTGTTAGGACCAGCTTCCCCTCTGGACTTCTGTCCTTAGTGGGATTTCTGTCTGCCTCTTCCTATCCCAGAACCACTCCAGAGCTCCACACAAAGATGAGCCACAGCTTCCCTGCACCCTTCCTGACTTAGGTCTCCTTTCTCCATGGTTGATCAGTTCACATAGTTTGATGCTACTTATAGTCCTCCAGAAATTTATCAAAATCTCTGCTCTGGATAGATCTACCCCCTTCATATTCTCAACACTTGAAAAAAAAGTGTTTCATTCTTTGCTTCCAAAACTCCAATGGAATTTACAGAGGAGTGTGGGTGACAAGTAGCTTAAGAGGCATACTCAATATTGAAGCATAACATCAGTTGATTAACTGATCTTTTAAGAAAATCACTATGGCTGCTGTGTGGAGAGAGGTTGGATTGGGGCAAAAGTTGAAGTTAAGAATCCAGTTAGGTCTACCTGTTTCAAGTGCAAGAAGATGGGGTGAGGTAAGAGCTGAGGAGTTGAAAAAGAAAGAAGTAGAAGGATAGGGGAAGCATTTTGAAGGCAGGCTTGACAGAGGTCTCCTTTTCCTTCTTCTAAATGTTTCTGGACTTGTGTGAGATCCTTGGATTTGAGAATCTGATGATGAATCTATGGAGGTAGTATGGCATGGTGAAGAGAGCACTGACTTGGGACAAAAGCAGGCCTGAATTTGAAGTATATGAGTGATTTTTATAGACTACCTCATAGCCTCAGCATCCTCATCCATAAAATGGGTCTACTAATACCTACTTATGTTAGTTAGGCAACAGAACACCATTGGACCTGGTTAAGAAAAGGGAAGTTACTGCAAAAGCATGAGCAGATTAGCTCAAAAGTAAAACACTTCAGAATCAAGCCTATAGATCTCTCCACTCCTCTCTATGGACCAAATGAGTCCTCCTGCATTGCATTTCCACTTCGGTGTATCTGTTGCACTTCTGTTTTATGAATGCCAATGTGAGGAAGGAGATAGTTTAATTGGATTACTTGATTATTATCAGCCCAGTTGGATAAAGCCCTTCACAGCAGGTCACTGGTTGCTGACCATTGACTGAAAGACCTTTCTCAGGTCAAATGACTACCTGACCTCAGTAAGGGGTCACTTCTATGCAAAGAGCAGAACAGCCCTGCTCTCCTGGCCAGAGGGGGCTCCTGTGTTAAAATAAAAAGGGAAAGCATGACTACCATGACTGACATACCAATATTTTATCTATTAGGTTTGATGGTACTAGTGAATAAAATGAGACAAGTAAAACATGTAGGGGATAATATTTTTAGATGAACTCCACCTCATTCAAAAATACTGACTTGCATTACACAAAATGTATTCAATGATTATTAGACCCCCCCCCCAATATCCTATATTATGGGACACCCTAATTAGCAAAATTTAGCCTAGTTGTGGAAGTGAAAGTAAGCTTTGAAATGTATCCAGGAATAAAGACTGAAGAAATAAAAAAAGCCCACGAATTGGGAGAATTACTTGGATTCCTTGATTTTGTTTCTTTGTGAGAGTCTTGACTATAGATTTAGTGAGTTGAATTAATTATGTTCAATACAGCCCTTCCTCTCTTTATTGTTCTTGAAACTCCAAGTCAGAATATGATTTATATTTTCAGGACCATGACTGTTCAATATCTGTTTCTAAATCTGTCTGGTTAAAAATGTATATGAAAACAGAACCTGTAATACTGTCATTTAGTTAATAAAAACAGAATTCTCAGTTTTTCCACCATATGCATTCTTTTGCTCAGCTGCAATGTAAGTGCTATTTTCTGTGCTCCTTTTTAACTTTTAATAAGCTTCCTTTCTGTAACGTGTGGATAATGTTGTGAAAGGGTAGCTAAAACATATTTTCAAAAGAAAAACAAGCCTTACTCAAAATATGATCCAAAGGAAGGGAACAACAAGAACTGCCAGGACACACTTGCACATACTTAACAATCCTTCTGCATTACCGCTTACTGGACAGGAAGAGAGGGAAGAAAAACAGGACTCACTTTTTTCTGATTTTGCATTTTGTCACTCAGTTCTTTTGACACTGCCTCATTGGTGTTTGTACTTTTGCAGTAAGTTGGAAGAGTAAAGGAAAGAAAACAGACTGGGAGGTCTGAAGCCCTGGGACTGGGCACCAGCAATGCTATTTCCTAGCTGGGGACACTATGAGGGACATTCACCACTCATCCTTTAGTCATCATGAGGAAGAAAAAGAAGGCATGTACCAGACGAGTGCTTCCCAAAGAAGCACAGATCTAACACTGCCAATATGGGGTCTGGGAGCATTTAATAATATTGAACTACATAATAAAACCATTGACCCCTTTTCAACTTTCTTTCAGTCTTTTCTTCAATTGTATGGTGGAGAAAGTCTCAGTTTGGTGTTGATATGTCTTTAACAGCTCCATAATCCCTACTGATTTTCTTTTAAAAAAAAAATTTTTTTTATTGATTTTTTTTACAGAGAGGAAGAGAGAAGGATAGAGAGTTAGAAACATCGATGAGAGAGAAACATCAATCAGCTGCCTCCTGCACATCTCCTACTGGGGATGTGCCCACAACCAAGGTACATGCCCTTGACCGGAATCTAACCTTGGACCCTTCAGTCTGCAGGCTGGCTCTCTATCCACTGAGCCAAACCGGTCAGGGCTGATTTTTCTTTTTTTAACAGAGCAAAGCTCAGGCTTAGAGCCTTTGGTAGGCAGTAGTTCCTATCCAGACCTTAAATATCGCTCACCTACACACTCCCACCAATGGTATTTTATTTTTTTTAATTTAAATTCTTTATTGTTTAAAGTATTACATATGTCTCCTTTTTCCCCCATTGACCTCTCCCTGGCCACTCCCACCCCCTAGCACATGCCCTCACCCCCCTATTTTCTGTGTCCATTGGTTATGCTTATATGCATGCATACAAGTCCTTTGGTTAATCTCTTACTCCACCCCCACCCTCCCCTACCTTCCCTCTGAGGTTTGATGGTCTGTTCCATGCTTCTATGTCTCTGTATCTGTTTTTGTTCATCAGTTTATGTTGTTCATTATATTCCACAAATGAGTGAGATCATGTGATATTTATCTTTCTCTGACTGGCTTATTTTGCTTAGTATAATACTCTCCATGTCCATGAGTGCTGTTGTGAATGGTAAGAGTCCTTTCTTTTTTACAACAGCATAGTATTCCATTGTGAAGTTATACCATAGTTTTTTAATCCACTCATCTGCTGATGGGCACTTAGGCTGTTTCCAAATCTTAGTTATTGT
Organism: Myotis yumanensis; assembly: GCF_028538775.1. NCBI lineage: Eukaryota > Metazoa > Chordata > Mammalia > Chiroptera > Vespertilionidae > Myotis > Myotis yumanensis. The sequence continues at coordinate 54,512,589 of NW_027223752.1, read as the reverse complement.
AAACTGTGCTGCTATTAACATATGGGTGCATATGTCCTTCCTGATTGATGTTTCTGATTTCTTGGATATAGTCCTAGAAGTGGGATTACTGGATCAAAAGGGAGTTTTAATTTTTTGAGGAAACTCCATACTGTTCTCCACAGTGGCTGCACCAGTCTGCATTCCTACCAGCAGTGCACGAGGGTCCCTTTTTCTCCACATCCTCGCCAGCACTTGTCATTTATTGATTTGTTGATGATAGCCATTCTGAAAGGTGTGAGATGGTACCTTATTGTCGTTTTGATTTGCATTTCTCAGATGATTAGTGACTTTGAACATATTTTCATATGTCTCTTGGCCTTCTGTATGTCCTCTTTTGAAAAGTGTCTATTTAGGTCCTTTGCCCATTTTTTGATTGGATTGTTTATGTTCCTTTTGTTAAGTTCTATGAGTTCCCTATAAAATTTGGAGATTAGGCCCTTATTGGATACTAGAGGCCAGGTGCACAACATTTGTGCACGGTGGGTGGGGGGGTCCCTCATCCAGGCCTGTACCGTCCTACAATCCAGGACCCCTCAGGAGATATCCGGCTGATGGTTTAGGCCGGATCCCATAGGAATCCCTGTGGGATCAGGCCTAAACTGGCAGTCAGGCATCCCTCTCACAATCCAGGAACGCTGGCTCCTAACCACTTGCCTGCCTGCCTGCCTAATCGTTCCTAACCACTCTGCCTGCCTGCCTGATGCCCCTAACTGCCTCTGCTTCAGCCCCCACCACTGTGGCTTCGTCGGGAAGGACATCCGGAATGGTGTCTAGAAGGTCGTTCAGCTGTTCTGGTCTAATTAGCATATTACACTTTTATTATTATAGATAACATTGGCAAATATGGTCTCCCATGCAGTGGGCTCTCTTGTTGTATTGTTGATGGTGTCTTTTGCTGTACAGAAGCTTTTTATTTTAATGTAGTTCCATTTATTTATTTTCTCCTTAGTTTCCATTGTCCTAGGACCGTGGTTGGCAAACTGCAGCTCGCGAGCCACATGAGGCTCTTTGGCCCCTTGAGTGTGGCTCTTCCACAAAATACCACGTGTGGGTGCGCATGTACAGTGTGACTGAAACTTTGTGGCCCATGTGCTGAAGTCGGTATTTTGTGGAAGAGCCGGTATTTTGTGGAAGAGCCCCACTCAAGGGTTCAAAGAGCCGCAGTTTGCCGACCATTGTTAGGAGAAGTATCAGTAAAGATATTGCTATGACATCTGTCTGATATTTGTTGCCTGAGGATTTTTCTAAGATTGTTATAGCTTCCCATCTTATGTTTAAGCTCTTTATCCATTTTGAGTTTATTTTTGTGTATGGTGTAAGTTGATGGTCTAGTTTCATTTTTTTTGCATGAATTTGTCCAATATTCCCAATACCATTTATTGAAAAGACTATCTTGACTCCATTGTATGCTCTTGCCTCCTTTGTCAAATATTAATTAAGCATAATGGCTTGGGTTTATTTATGGGTTCTCTGTTCTGTTCCATTGGTCTATATGTCTGTTCTTATGCCAGTACCAGGAAATTTTGAGAACAGTGGCTTTATAACATAGCTTGATATCTATTTTGATCCTTCTAACTTTGTTCTTATTTCTCAAGATTTCTGCAGCTCTTCGGGGTCTTATTTTATTCCATATGAATTTTTGGAGAGTTTGTTCTATGTATGTGAAATATGCATTGGTATTTCAATGGGGATTGAATTGAATCTGTAGATTGCTTTGGGTAGTTTGGACATTTTAATGATGTTGATTCTACCAATCCATGAACATGTTATATTCTACAATTTGTTCATGTCTTCCTCTATCTCTTTTTTCAATGACCTGTAGTTTTCTGAGTACAGGTCTTTTACCTCCTTAGTTAAGTTTATTCCTAGGTATCTTAATTTTTTTGTTGCAATGGTAAATGGGATTGTTTAGCATCTTCTCAGATCACAATGGCATAAAATTAGAAATCAACTATGATAAAAACAATAAAAAAATCAAGCACTTGGAGGCTAACTAGCATTTTATTAAACAGTGAAAGGGTTACAAAAAAAATCAAAGAAGAAATAAAAAACATCCTGGAAAAAAATGACAATGAAAACACAACAATACAATATCTATGGGACACAGTGAAAGCAGTCCTAGAGGGAAGTTCATAGCTCTACCTCAAAAAACAAGTAAACTGATAATAAATTATCTGACCTTACAACTTAAAGAATTAGAAAGAAAGAAACAAGAAAAGCCTAGACTAAGCAGAAGGAAGAAAATAATAAAGATCAGAGCGAAAATAAATAACAGAGACCAAAAAAACAACAACAAAAAACACAATACAAAAGATCAATGATACCAAGAGCTGGTTCTGTGAAAGGATAAACAAGATTGATGAACCTCTAGCCAGGCTCCCCAAGAAACAAAGAGAGAGGACCCAAATAAACAAAATCAGATATGAAAGAAGTGAAGTAACAACCGACCCCACAGACATACAAAGGATTCTAAAAATGTACTACAAACAGCTCTACTCCAACAAGCTGGACAACCTAGACGAAATGAACATATTCCTAAAAAAATGCAATCTTCCAAAACTCAATCAGGGAGAATAACAAAACCTGAATAGGCTGATAACTACCAATGAAATTGAAGCAGTAATAATAATAAAAAAAAAACTTCCAGCAAACAAAAGCTCTGGTCTGGAAGGCTTCACAGGGGAGTTTTACCAAGCATTCCAAGAAGTAAAACCTATCCTCCTATTCAAAACAATTCAAGAGGAAGGTACATTTGAAAGCTCTTTCTATGAAGCCAGCATTACCCTAATCCCAAAACCAGATAAAGATACTACAAATAAAGAGCATAACCAGCCAATCCCTGATATATATGCTAAAATCCTCAACTAAATTCTAGCAAATTGGATCCAGCATTACATTAGAAAGATCACACACCGTGACCACGTGAGATTTATTCTGGGGATTGCAAGGCTGGTACAAAATCTGCAAATCAATAAACGTTATATATTATATAAACACATTGAGAGACAAAATCACACAATCACATCAATTGATGCAGAAAAAGCATTTGACAGAATCCAACACCCTTTCTTGATAAAAACTCTCAGCAAAGTGGGAATAGAGGGGCCATACATCATATATTAAAAGCCTTATATGACAATCCTACAGCTAACATCATACTCAATGGTCAAAACTAAAACCATTTCTCCTAAGAACAGGAACAAGACAGGAATGCCTACTTTCACCACTACTGCTCAACATAGTACTGGAAGTGCTAGCCATAGTGACCAGACAAGAAAAAGAAATAAAAGTCATCCAAATTGGAAAAGAAGAAGTAAAACTGTCATTATTCGCAGATGACATGATATTGTACATAGAAAACCCCAAAGACTCCATAAAAAAAACTACTGGACTTAATAAATGAATTTGGCAATGTAGCAAGATACAAAATTAACACCAAGAAATCAATGGCTTTCTTATACATGGTATTTGATTTTAAGGCCACCTTCTAATTTTGGCAAGTGACTTTAAAATTTCATTAATAGTAATACAATGCTTTCTTTGAAAATAAATGGAATTTTAAGTTTTAAAGGTATGTCTAATGAGGACTATTATTTGTACAAGAGGCAAATGGATGAGGCTGGGATGGTCCAGTGATGACTGAGGGTAGGGAACACTGGTCTAGATGATCCAGAGCCCTCGCAACTCTGGAGCTTCAGAGACTAAAACACCCTCCTCCCCCTCCTCAGAGGACAATTCATCAGGCTCAGTGGCTCCCAGAATCTTTATATAATAAACACAGAAACAACTTGTAGTTCATGACACTGAGTTGTAAAAAGAAAGTGAGAAAATAGTTCTTTAAGAGTTTTAGGAAGACTGTAGACTCCAGTTAAATGTGACAGATTGAACACACATATTTATTTTGGCTTCCTCTCAAAACTCAACTAAATGATAGAGAAGAAATAATACAGGTTTATGAGTTCAAGGAAAATGGGACAGGAAACAATAGAGGACCAGAGATGCTAAAAAGTATTTTGAAAGGTGGAACACTTCTGAATGGGGGATAACTGGAACATAAGTGCCTTTATAGGGAGGTACCAGTGAAAACCAGCTGACTCATGCTTTGGGGCCTTGGAAAAGCTCAGGAATTAGAGATGCCAGGTTCTTCTGGCTGGAGACAGCAGGGGGTGCAAGCAGGATGATGGCTGGAAATTCTGCCTAAAGCAGTGTATCTCTACTTTGGTCCCATGACATTTGGGGCAGGAGACTTCTTTGTTTCGGGGTTGTCCTGCACTGTAAGGGTTTAGCAGCATCCCTGGCCTCCACTCACTAGATGCCAGGAGCACCCCTCTTCAGTTGTGACACCAGAATATTCTCCAGGCATTTCCAAGTGTCCCTTCAGAGATAACTCCCCCCTCCTCCCAGATAAAAGCCACCAATCAAAAGGATCCATCATCTCTCCCTGGACCCAGGCTGACAAGTCTCTATGACTCCCACCCTCCACAAAATGAAACCAGAGGTTGGTTCTATGAATACACTGGGCCAGAGAAGCTCCAGAGCTGGGAGTAGAAGGCATGGAGATGGAAGGGATGAATTGCTATACTGAAAGCCAGGGGTTAGGTAGGGTATAGTGTCTCACTTATGTCAGATTATTTAGTGATGGGACACAGAGAGCTAAATGCAGTTATCAATTCTAGGAAAGTAAAAAATAAATGAGGAACCAAGTGTAATCATTGTATATTACTTGGTTAAGCTACAAACTATACACATATATTTCTCTACATATGTACATACACATATCTAACTAGGTGTCTCTAATGATATGTAGAGCAAACATTGCTTTTTTTGAAAGCTGTGATATGACTGAAATAAAAGGATGTGGGGACAGTTGTGTGTGTGGCTGGCGTAGTGATGGTTGTTTGTGACACACTCATCTTCTGTGGTAAGATGTCAAGAGAAGTTATTTTTGTTATAAAATAAATATGGTCCTAACCGGTTTGGCTCAGTGGAGAGAGTGTCGGCCTGCGGACTGAAGGGTCCCAGGTTCGATTCCAGTCAAGGGCATGTATCTTGGTTGCGGGCACATCCCCAGTAGGGTGTGTGCAGGAGGCAGCTGATCGATGTTTCTCTCTCATTGATGTTTCTAACTCTCTATCCCTCTCCCTTCCTCTCTGTAAAAAATCAATAAAATACATTTTAAAAAATAAAATAAAATAAATATGAAGACATAGAGTATGGGTATATTATTTTAAAACATAAATGTAAACTAGAAAAAAAGATTAAAAGAGTTGAAAGTAGCAGAAGAGTAGAACTTGAACATGGGGTAGACTGGAAAGGGTACTCATATTTTGGGGCATAAATATGCTAGTACTGTTTGTCCTTTTGAACTACATATGGGTCTACACTGATACAAATAAGTTTTTGTTAAATAAAGGTGATGGAATGGTAGTTAGGAGACAACAATAGGTGAATATAGATGAGAGAATATAAAAGGAAAAGCAGGATAATCTTGATATCTACATGGAATGAAGAATGTGCAGAACACAGTGGGCACATGTTAACAAAATGAAGACAAATGGAAAATGACAGAATGTGTATTTTTTAATAAGAAGAAAGCAGAACTGGCATTTGCTTCTCATCTACTAAATGGCAGACCAAGCACTAGGGATTTTATACACTCTGTCTTATTTAATTCTCATGACAGTTCCATGAAGTGCACATTATTGTTCTCATTTTACAGATGAGAAAACTGAGAAGTGTAATTGGGAGGTGCCACAGTGATGGCTGTAGAGTGAGATGCCAATGTTTAAATCAGGCTCTGACATTCATGAGCTGCTGCAACCCTGGGCACATGCCTCATCTCCCTGCACTTCCGTGTTCTCCTGTGTAACACGGGCATAGAGATGAGAATGAGGATTTCTTCATCCAGAAATATTGGGAGGAATTTATGGGCGAATATGTGTAAAGCAGTTATAAAAGTGTCCCTTCACATCATAAGTCCTATTATTATTCAGCCAATCAAGATTGAATGAAAACAATGGGGGACATTTTTCTGAAACCGTTTCCTCATCTTATTGACTTATCTGGTCATTTGGAATTACTGACCACTGGCCCAAGTTCGCCCAACTGTTAATTAGTAAAGCTAGACTTTGAACTCAAGTCTGTCTATCTTCAAAACTCGGGCTTTTTTTTTTTCTTCTCTTTACAATCCATTGCCTCCCATTAGCGAATGGGGCAAGCTGGTAGAAAGGCCGGCCACAAAAGCATAATCTATCAACACTAGAAAACAGAAGGAGGAAATGAGAGAGGTGGCCAGTGAAGGAGTTAATATGATGCTGAGTCAGATAGAGAGGGAAGTGTGATCCATTAGGATAAAAATAAGATGGCAGCACAGGTGGGAGAGGTAGAAGATTGCGTTACTGGGAAGAGATAATACCTGAGCGAGCTCGTGTAAGTAGGACATTATGATTGGCAGAAAAGAATTTAAGTAGGGATGGTCTCCGGAGAAACCCTTCAGTCAGCCTGTGACATAGCTTACTTTAACTCTAGGAATGCCAGCAGAAGGATCCCGGCTGGACGTGCAGTTTTCCACCTTCGGAAGCAGGCATATTCCCTCTGCCTCAGGCACTCTGCTTTCCTACCAGCCACAACTGTAATCAACTTTCTACTTTGTGATTATCTGTTTAATATCCACCTCCTTAACTAGACTGTAAGGTCTGTGAAGGCAGGGACTATGTCTGTCTTGTTCTACTGTACTTTAAGCCAGTGTCTGTTATAGACTAAAGGAAGGAATAAAAAAAAAAAAGGAAGGACATGCTTTGATATTTAATGAATTATACCTTAATGCTGTCCCCAAAAGCCAAGAAACTATGCCAGAAATAATGCAAGAGGAAAACTTGAAATAAATCAGCCAGTATTTTGGTAGAGAAATCAGAATGTGCAAGCTGGAAGGATCTTAGAGATCATCCACTCATCCATTCATTCATTTAGTTCATGTTTAATGAGTGTTTATGATGTGCAGAGTTAGGTACTACTACTCAGGACATAGAGAGGACAAGATAGAACCCCTACCCTAAAGGAGGGTGCCTCCAGTCTAAAGAGAAGAAGAAGTAGACAGATCAATGCAGTAGGAGGTGATGAGGGATATAGTGCCAAAAGGAAGGAGAGAGAAAAATGGGGAAACATTTTTCTGAAACTCTTCATCTTATTTGACCTCAACTCTCCATTCTTGTGTCTGTTCATTAAATAAGTTGTATTTATTCACTTTGTACTAATTCTACAAAGCACCAGGTCATCTAGACTTTCCTAATGAACACTATCAAGGTGAAATCCCCAAAGTCCTTCCTCCCAGGGGGCTTCAGGTGGGGGTGAGGGCTCAGTCACCAAGCAGCCATCACTGAAGGACCCACACCCATGCCCAACGCTTATCCAGCAGGTGTTTCCAGAGTGGGGTGAAGAAGTAGGTATGAGTAGCAACAGAGACTTGTCAGCTTTAACTCTGCCTCAAAATGGGCATAAAAACAAACAATCCCAAAATAACCTATCAACTACTCCCACCATCTTTTGTTTGTTTGTTTGTTTTAAAAATTAAAAAATAAGATTTTAAATATAAAAAATGCAGAAAGAACGTATTTTGGTAATTGGAGCACACTTCTTTAAACAAAGCATTTATTCTTTAGTGTACCCAGGAGAACACCAGGAGCCAGGGCACTGAAATGACTTGCTCAAGGCCACAATGAGTGGGTGCAGAGTTGGGAGCAAAAGCTGGCATCTCCCAGGCCAGGGTCCCGTCAATATCTAAAATGTGATGAGCAGAATACAAAGAAGCCCTTTTAGTTCAATGTGCATCCAATCAAATTGCATTTCCAAGATACAGGCAATCTTGCCTTTGGATGTTGCAGCCAGTGGTGGCACAGGCAGAGGCATGGAAAAGCAAGTACTCATCCACTGGAAAAGCTGCACAAATAAGCCAGCTGAGAGAAAACAGATAGCTTCTGAGATACAAGTACTTTTGCCCAATAACAGGTTTTAGCATTTCCTTGGGCATGTCTTCACTCTAAACATGAGAAAAGGGGCTCCTTCGAAATGCTGGACACACAAAATGCATACTAATACAAAGAATTAATCTTCACATGCTAGGTGTTTCATTCATTATCTTACTCATTTTCTTCTCATAACACCCCTATGAAGTTGATGCAATTGTCATTTCCACTTTAGGAAAGAGAAAACGGAGGCGCAGAGAGGTTCAAGAACTTGCCCCAGCCCACTGAGCTGCTAAGAATGGAGCCAGGCAGGATTTGAACTCAGGAAGTGTGACTAATTCATGTTCTTTTCCGTTATGCTCTAATGCATTGTTACATATGATTGACTCATGTCAGTCTAGAAAAGAATGCAAGATCTCTCACCTAATGACAGTAACTACAATTATTCTGAAGCACAGAATAGTTTACTAAAAATTTTCCAAATGCATTCTCTTATTTAATATTCACTCTAACTTCAGAAGGGGCTGAAGTTCAGAGAAGTCAACTAACTTGCTCTGATCCCCTGGATCAAACTCCTTGTGCTTGGCCCCTCAGCACGAGCTCTTAGCACTGAGTTTGCTTTTTCAGCATTTTTATGCCTCTGATTTCAGAGACATTCTCTTGTGGGAGGGATATTGTCCAAATGACATCATCTCTTATTAAAATTCTGCATTTTGGTGGGGGTTTGGAAATAGATCTATAAAAGCGCAGACAAATCACAATTTCTGTCTTCTAATAATGCATAATAATAACAATAATCTTCCTAGAAAAACATGGCCCTGATTAATTTTTAAATCTGAAAATGTCAACCAAGAATCGTTCCATTATATTCAGGATAATTTAAGGTTATCATTCAAAGGAATAATACCTTATTCAAGTTGGTATAGTTCTTCAGAGTTTACAAAGTACTTTCGTGTTCATTGTCTCATCTGACTTTTACAAGAAGATGGTCATGTTCAACTATTATGATGCCTATTTTACAGAAAGGCAATTGAAATTTAGAGAGGTTAAAGCTTACTCACAGTGGCTCATAAGAGATAGATGTAGAGCTTCATCCAAACAACCTAACTCCCAGGTTAAAGCTCTTTCTACAATCCCTGCTATAGCGTCCCTATTGTTTGCTCTTACAATAAAAAGCAGACTCTGAAGGAAGTTCCGGGTGTAGTATATACATATGTGCCCTTTCGGCCCGGCCTGCTGCCTGACTCTTCTGGGAAAGCAAGGTTAAGGAAACTCGAATAAGCATCCCAGGGCAGGAATTTCTACCCTCATGGTGCATAGACTGCTGATACATTTTGTGGTGGACATGGGAGCTTGAGGCTTCTGGGAAGGACCTGCTCTCTGCAAAACACCCACAACAGAGAAGCATTTGAGAGGCAGGAGGTGCCTGGAAATGCCTGAAAGAGATATGATAAGCACAAACAGATACAGCTCAGGGAGTGACTCATATGCAGATATTAGTCAAAAGAAACTTAACACTTGAACAAAGAATAGAATCACCCAGAACTGCTGCAAACTGAGGAACATAAATACAAACACTTAGCCCAAATACAACACTTAGGACAGTCAGCACAGAACATTGGGTGTCGTCCTGCTCAGGCCTACCTGGTCCTTGCCTCCCAATCTCCACATCCCAGTGGGGCAGAAGGAAAATGCCTAGCGATTGGTCAGGGATATACTACTGCCTATTTAATAATTTTTTTTTATCCTGAAATATCTCCTCTGCTCTTCTACATAAAGACATGCAGGCCCTTTTCCCAGAAAGTAGTCTTGTTTTCCTTTAGACACAGAGCAAATCACCTCCTAGGTTAGGCTTTCCCTGACCTCTCCCCCATGACAAAATTTAATGTTCCCACCTTTGAGGTTTAACTCATCACATTGCATTATAAGAATTATGTACCTTCATAACAATAATCTGGGAGCTCACTGAGGCCAAAGTCTAACAAAGTACCTAGCCCAAACTAGGCCCCAGAGAGATTTCAGTCGAGTGCAGATGAAGCGAGTAGCACTGATGAAGAACTAAAGTTAATTTCAGTTAACTAGGACACTGAGTGCACTGAGAGTGGCACTATCTATTTACATGGTTTTCCAGAAAACTCTGTTTTGTATGTGGTAGCAAATAATCTATCTGAAGGGTACCTGCTCAACCAGAGGAAATCAGTGAATATCAACAATCTGTCCTTGCTGTGTAAAACAGAGGAAGGAGTAACTGATTCTAATCAGTGCGATCATTGCAGGCTTTACAAGTAAAACCATTTCCCCTCTTCTCACCCTGCTCACACTTGCAATGATGTGTTTGATACCTGTCTCCCATATTAGGCCTTGTAAGCTGTGCCCTGCTGACAGCTGTATTCCTAAGGTCTAGCATAGTGCCTGGCAGAGTAGACTTCAGTCAGTTTTCATTGAATGAATACATAAATGAAGGAAGGAAGGAAGGAAGGAAGGAAGGAAGGAAGGAAGGAAGGAAGGAAGGAAGGAAGGAAGGAAGGAAGGAAGGAAGTCACAGGAAATGTGCCACAGCTGAGCCTTCCATCATTCACACCAACTGCAGGATTACCATATAGTCTATGACAGTGGTAGGCAAACTGCGGCTTGGCAAACCGAGGCTCACGAGCCACATGCAGCTCTTTGGCCCCTTGAGTGTGGCTCTTCCACAAAATACTGGCTCTTCCACAAAATACCGACTTCTGTGCATGGGCCATGAAGTTTCAATAACACTGTACGTGCTCACCCGCATGTGGTATTTTGTGGAAGATCCACACTCAAGGGGCCAAAGAGCCGCATGTGGCTCGCGAGCCGCGGTTTGCTGACCTATGAGAATCGGCCACTGCACTAAACACATTAACATTCCCCAAGGATAAGGATTAGTGCCCATGTTTTACAGAGAAGGAAACTGACATTCAGAGAGGAAAGTAATTTGCTTAGACTCATTTAACTAATTTTTGGTAGGACCATCCATCATTCAGACAAAGCTCTGCCTGACCCCAAAGTGCACAGATGAAGGGAAAAGCAGCTCCCGGCTGAGGAAAGAGTATAAACAAAGTGTAGATGTGGAAATGCCTGATGGGTTAGGAAACTAGTGGCAGGGTCTGGCTTACCAATGGAGGAAGAGGCTGGACTGAAAGGGTGGGCGGGGCTCACCTCAGAATCCAGGCCAATAGACTACACTGGACCTACACAAACTCCAGGCTTTCCCTTGAAAGTGAATTTTCTGAATAAATCCTATGTGACAGCTTATTTGTCAGGTTTTCTACCAAATGCAGAAAATTTCCAACACTTCAAGGTTCCAGTTAGTTGGATTGCAATTAATCAAATTTTACTGTGAAAGAAAATGTCCTAGCTGGATGCTTACTTATAATTTTAATTTTGAAATAATTTTACAGAACAGTTGCAAAAATAGTACAGGGAGCTCCCCTATACAACTTACCCAGTTTTATAATTTTAACATCTTATATAACTTTTTTTTTTAAATATATTTTATTGATTTTTTACAGAGAAGAAGGAAGAAGGACAGAGAGTTAGAAACATCGATGAGAGAGAAACATTGATCAGCTGCCTCCTGCACGCCCCCCACTGGGGATGTGCCCACAACCAAGGTACATGCCCTTGACCGGAATCGAACCTGGGACCCTTGAGTCCGCAGGCCGACGCTCTATCCACTGAGCCAAACCGGTTCGGCAACATCTTATATAACTTACTGTACAGTGATTGAAGCTAGGAAATTAACATTGACATAATACTTGTAACTAACTCCAGACTTTATTTGGATTTCACTAGTACTTTCCCCAATGGCCTTTTTCTGTTTTAGAGTCCAGCATTTAGGTGTCATGCTTCCTTAGCCTCCCTCAGTCTTGTGACAGTTCCTCAAACTTTCCTTGTCTTTCACAGCCTTGATACTTTTAAAGAGTACTGGTCAGTTATTTTGTAGACTGTCCCCCAGTTTGAGCTTGTTTCATATTCAATAGTGATCAGATCGAGGTCATACATTTTTGGCAAGGTGCGCTAAATCTCGCCACCTTGGCGAGTGCATCGCAGTGTATCATGCCAGGGGTACCTGATGTCAGAGTCGACCTTGATCATTTGGTGAAGATGGTGCCTGCAGGACTTCAGCACTGTAAAGTTATTGTTTTCCCTTTGCAATGAATAAAAATCTTGGGAGAGATAGTTTTAGATTATGCAAATATCCTTTCTCTCCTAAAAATTTTAAGCACTACTTTTAGCACCCATTGGTGGATCTTACCTGAAACAATTATTATTGTGGTGTTCTAATGTTGATTTTATATTTTTTCATATTCCTTTTACAATGATTAATTGGATTTCTTTTGTAAGGAATTATTATCCCTTCTTCCTTATGCATTTATCTATTCAATTATTTATATTAGCCTACACTCATGAATATTTATTTTATTTTATGGACCTTAAGCCAATACTACCATTATTTTTTGTTGTTCAGATTGTTCTGACTCTGGCCAAGAGCGCCGTGCCCTTTCAGCGTGTCCCATCCTACTTGAGCACTTCTGACCTTCTGTCCCCACAGATACTCCTGGGTCACCTCGTATTTCTTCCTCTAGCCCAGGAATCAATCACCTATCCAAAAAGCCCAGGTTCCTTTCATTGAAACCCAGATTTGGCACCAGGTGTGCCTGTTGCTGCTGGAGTGCCATCTGTTCTAGGCCCTCTCACAGGGCAGAGCTAAGAAATACATAGGTGTGTATTAGCCCATGTCCACACACACCTATAATTATCTCTGTGTCTATGATTTTGTACATATATTAGAAAACCAGGACTTCATATCAATACCTCTGATCCCAACCCAACACCACAGAGTTCATGCTCTCCTTCCCCCTTTTCTAAAAATTGCTTACTTTGGGGACAATTTTCTACCTGTCCCTATATCTAAACTCTGCAGTACATTATCAGAATTCAGAAATTCTGCTATGCTTACTGAGCTGAGGAGAAGTATCATGTAGGGAAGACGAGTAAAGGTATCCCTTTAAATTATCATCAGTGAGACAGTTTTATGACACACATAACTAATACAATGATACATTAGCTGGCACCTGTGGCTACTCTAAAGGCATGCGAGAGTAAAATATTTAACAGCCACTTGAACCTTGAAAGTTCCCTTCCTCAGCTTTCTTATGTACCACCTTCCTCCAGTGCCTTGGATTCAGGGTCATGGTTTCCGGGGGAAAGATATTAGGAATCCCTATTTGTTCCCAGAGAAAGCCTCTTGACTAAACCCAGAAAAAAACTGGGATCTTTGCAGACCCTTAGTTTGATTTGGCCTGACTTAGTCTCTCTGAATTATAAATGGGCTTTCACGGAATTGAAGCACTTATCCAAAAACACTTATGGCCGTGCTTCTAGAAAAAACCAGCTGGTCTGGAAATCTACTGGACACAAAGGAGAGGGAATGTGAAGGGAAATGAATGTTTTTAGTACAGTGCATGGGGAAAAGAAGACAGCAGTAGAGTAAATGCCTCATGGCACAATTTTGGCAGGACCATGCATTACATAAGAATCTAGTATATAGAGAAAGTCTTACTGGGGATATAGAGAAACAGATACTATGTTTGTTACAGTCAAATACATAAATTTTAGGAGGAGTTACTTCTATGCTTAAAATATGGCCAAACTAGAGGCCCAGTGCATGAATTCGTGCATGAGTGGGGTTCCTCAGTATGGCCTGTGGGGATCGGGCCAAAACCAGCAGTCCAATGCAGCCTGCTGCTCCTGCCTGCCGCTCCCACTCATCCCAGCCCTGCTGCACCTGCCTTGGGCTCGCCCAGCCAGTCCTGATCAGAAGCGGCTCGCACCACTGCAGCGGCACTCACCAGCTATGTGCCCTGTATCTGGCACCCATCCTGAGGGGGGTGGGGTTGGGGTCAGGATGCAATTGGCCCTTCTGGTGGGTGGTGGGATGCCTTGCTGGCCCCAGGATCCAGATCTGTCCGCTGACATTCACATCGGTTTTCAGGAGCCACCTGGTGGTTGCTGTTATATCATTTCTTCCTTGCAGAGCGTCTAGGGAGGGGAAGCAGCCACGGTGCCCAAGGCCAACTTCCAGGAGGAAGGTGGTGCTGTCGGGATCCTTCTAGCTGCACTGGTCCATTGGTGCCTGGCCCATCCTCCAGAGATTGGACCTGCAGGACTACTGAGGGAGTGAGTGGCTGCCTCTGGGCTGGTGGGCTGCCAGGATTGGTCGGTCAACTAAGCGGTACTCCTGTTGTGGGAGCGCACTGACCACCAGGGGGCAGCTCTTGCATTGAGCGTCTGTCCCCCGGTGGTCAGTGCGTGTCATAGCGACTGGTCAACCGGTCATAACAGTAACTTAGGCATATATATATACATATATATATATATATATATATATATATATGTATATATATATGACAGATTTACTTAAATCAGTTTTCACGGAATCCCTAATGAATTTTCCACATCATAATGGTAACCAGCCTTTAATGGGTTTATGATTAGAGGTCTAGGTTCTTTTCCTGCCACACAAATCACGAAAGTGGCTCAACTAAATGATCTTCATGGTCCAACTCCACGAGCCCCTGAATCTTCTGTGACAGTGAGGTCCAGTGGGATGAGCAGGCACTTTAGGGATGTAACCCCACCCTGCTAACTGGCACAGCTCGAGCAAGTCGTGTGGTTTTACTTTGAGTTAAACTTTGTGAATTTTGAGAGGGGAACAATAGTGATGCCTCTTCTACAAGTCTGTGGTGAGAACTGTTTGAGATAAAGCAGGAGGACTTCTAGTAGAAAAAAGGCATTTAGTTCTCACACTATCTTTGTCACGGTGGCTGAGACAGTCAATCTGCTGTACCTCAGGTTAATTGTCTGTAAAGTGAGGAACTAAATTCGATTAGAGTTCTCAAAACTTTCCCTTAGTTGGATAACATTTTAAAACCAAAAGGAAGTCTTCTAAAGTTCTCCTCAATAAAAAATAGATCAAGGGAGTGTGACTCTAATTGAAGAGGGATGGCTGGCTTAGAATCCCTGTCTGCTGACATCCCCTCTCACTGTGCTTTTCCGCACGGCACCTCAGAGCATAGTTGAAGAAATCATGAAACAGATTGCCAATCTCCACCTTGCTGTACAGAATTCCAGCATTTTAAGGGCTCATTCCAGGTCTCTGTTTCCTGGGAGACAGAGAATGAATGATCAGACCTGGTGCAAACAGTGGCAAGCAGTACATAGCTTAGTGCCAAGTTGTGGTATGTAAGCTGCAGGTACCATTAAGGCTGGAGAATGAAAACAATGAAGGTTGGATAGTTGTATATAAGCTTCTGAGAAACTGTGGACTGTGCAAGTTATTTTTGAGGTGGATTTTGAAGAGTAAACAGAATGGATGTTACTTAGGGTTAGGAAGAAACAAATTAAGTCAAACCCTGGTGGGCCCTGGACAAGGAACAATGTGCAGTCCTACCCAGTAACTTTATGCTCACCTGACCACATCCCATTCAGCTTTTAATACTCTACGAGGCCTTATATAAATCTCACTCCATGGTAGATGTGCTCAAGACTCAGCTTTTTGGTCTTCATGGTGCTATCACTAGGCTTGTCTTGTTTCACAATTGGAACCAGACTGAGGCTACATGTTGGGAGGCTTGGGATTTAAAGCTAACTAGGTTAGATGTGACCCCTTTCAGAAGATGTCATGGGTTGAAATATGGCCCCTCCCACAAAGAAAAATGTTGAAGTTCTAACTCCTGGTACCTAATTATGTGGCCTTATTTGTAAATAGGGTCATTGCTGAAGTAATTAGTTAAGAGGAGATACCACTGGAGTAGGGTAGGCCCTATTCCAATATGACTGGTGTCCTTATAAGAAGATGGCCATGTGAAAACAGAGACACATGGGGAGATTGCCAGGTAATGAAGAAGGAAGAGGTTGGAGTTATGCAGCTGTAAGCCAGGGGATGCAAAAGACACCAGCAAAGCACCTACAGCCAGAAAGAGATAAGGAAAGATTCAGAGGGAGCATGGCCCTGCTGACCCTTGAGTTTGGATTCTAGCCTCTAGAACTATGACACAGTAAATTTCTGTTGTCTTAAACCACCCAGTTTGTGGTACTTTGTTGCGGCAGCCCTAGGAACCTAATACAGAATGGCATGGGTTACAGGGATTTTGCATTGAGAAAGGTAGTCAGGGGAGAGTAGGTGTGTCTGGGGATAACACAGTAAGAGCCATGCTTCTGAAGGTCAGAGTCCAGGACGTGTTAGACAGGAGGAGAGCAGAGTGAGGTACCGTAGATGTAAAGTGCTGAGAGACTTGGTAAACAGGGAGGTAGCAGGAATGAAAGGAAAGAATAAAAGTAGAAAACCTGTCAGGGCACTCTAACAAATTGGATGTGACTTTGGGTAAACCATTTAGTCTCTCTGCTTCTCTTGATTTATCCATCAACAGAGCTCAACATGATGAGTCTGAGTGACTAAGAAGTTGAGAGTATGGTAGGATATATAGTACACTTGACGCAACGCACTGGTTCAATTTTGACTATTCCCCTTTCCCTGAACCTTAGTAGTAACAGTAGTAGTAGTAGTCGTAGTAGTAAAAGTTGAAGACCTAGAGCTAAACTGATCACTCAGTTTTTGCTTCAGCTAGCGTTTTCTGTTTTCTGATTTGAGAGGATAACACATTCCTTTCATCTTCTGTTGAAAAATGGGCACATGCTCGATCCTGCATTCTGCCCAAAGAGATGTCTTTCCTTTGCCCCCTTACCTTCTTGGTAGCCTAATTTTGCAAAACTTTTTCCCAGTCCCTAGCATACTTCCCACCATGGTGCCAATTACACCTTCCTCACTCTTGTCTACACTGCCCACGGGAATGCAAAATGGGGCCCTTTGCTGCGTTAAACACTGAAAAATAAACTGACCTAAAATTATTTTTAATAAAATATGCCTTCAATATACCCATGGATTTAGAGGCTTGATGTTTGTTTGTTTGTTTGTAGTTAGAGATGGAAGGTGGAAAGAGATGAACTCATGAAAATCCAGAACTCTGGTGCAGATTTTCGCATGCAAAAGCAACATCCCTGACGCCCTGATCAGCCTGTTGTCAAATAAGACTCACGATATCTAACCACGTCTATATATTTTCTTCTTTAAACAAGCCCATATTCTTAAAAGTCCCATAACAGGGGACACATTTATCAAGGACAGTGATGGTTTTCAAGCACCTTTATGGAGGCCTTAAAAAAAGACAGCAAACTTTAATGTATGTATCAATGAAAACTGTTTACAAGGCAGAAGATTGCACCCAGCATGAGCTTTCTGACACTTTTATCACTTCATTCCAAAGCTGGGTGGGAAGGGCAGCCTTCCCCTGACAGCTGATGCCTAGCAAAAAGGATGAAGAAAGTGTCAGAAATATTATGAATCTACTGCAGGCAGCTGTAATAGTGAAAATGATCATGATTCTTTTCTCCATCTCCATTCATAAATCTCCCTGAGCACTTGAAGATAACACTGACAATCTATTGTAGTCTTTCAACATAAGGTACCATTGTGGCAGCTTAACATGGAGCCTGGGAGCAGTACCTGAAATTGGAAGGCTTCCAAGTATAGTATGTACTGATAAGATGCTGAAGAGAAAGAGAGAGTAATGGGGAAAAAAGCAGGAAGAGAATGGGGAGGGATGGGAAAGGGGAAGGCTCCCAGCCCTAGCCATTTGATGGTGACCTATTTGTCCCTCTGCTAAATGAAAACTTTTTTCTTTTCCTAAAATCACAGAAAATGCAAAGAAAAAACAAGGTAATAGATGTACTACCACTTGGAAAAGTTGAAAGCACTACTAGTATGCTAATGTAATGTATTACTATTTATATTATTGTGCTTTTTTTGGTGGAAAATGTTTAAAAGATAAGGATCCAACTAATTAGCAGTGAATGTGTAGCTTGGGAAAGATATTATGTAGGTGACATCAGGTTATGGAGAGAAGCTCACATTTGCATTAGCCAAGCTGAAATTTGATGATCTCGGTATTTTACACTGCCAAGCTGATAGTAGGTGCTCAATAAATATTTATTGACTGAGTGATTTTTAGCTCATTGCATAATCGAGATTTGTTTCTGTAAGTGTCTGTCTCTCCCTGATAGTTCCTTAAGACAGAAATTACATTTACTTAATTTATTGCTGTTTCCTGTTATCAACCTCAGTGGCTATCACAATGCTGGCATTCAATAAATATTTATTGAATAAATGTAGAATGAATGGGGTGGAAGGGATCAATGGGGGGAAAGCAGGGGGGAGAAGGAATCTGTAAAACTTTCAACAATAAAGATAAATTATAAAAAAAGAATGAATCAATGAAAAAAATGAAACAATGAACCTGGCCAGTTGCTAAGTGGTTAAGAGCATTAGCCTGTGGATGGAAGAGTTGTAGGTTTGATTCCTGATCAAAGACAAATATCTGGGTTGCAAGTTTGATCTCAAACTCTGGTCAGGGTGCATGTGGGAGGCAACCAATCCATGTGTCTTTCTCACATCAATGTTTCTCTCTATCTCCCTCCCTTCCTCACAACCTTCCATTCTCTCTAAAAAAAAAAATCAATGGAAAAAAAATATCCTCTGGTGAGAATTAGCACAACAAAAAAAGGAAAATAAAACAATGGCAAATGTCTCCATAATTATGGAGATTCAAATAAGCTAACATTAGTTAAAAACTGAATAATTAGATCCAAGACAAATTGCTAATCAAGATAATAAGGTATTGACAAATGGATGAGCAAATGGATTAATGGGATAGAATATAGAGGCTAGAAAGAAACCCACACTTATGCAGTGAAATAATTTTTGACAAGAGAGCAAAGTAATTCAAGGATGAAAATTTTTTTTTTCAAATTGATGATAGAATTATTGGGTATTCATAGAGAAAATGAATGGCAACTCCTACCTCACACCATACACAAAAGTTAATCTGTGATGAAACATAGATCTAAACACAGAGCTAATATTATCCCACTTCTAGAAGTAAACACAGAACATCTTCATAACCTTAGGGGTAGGCAAATATTTCATTGAGGGGTCATAGAGTGCACTAATCATAAAGAGGAGAAATGATAAATTGGACTCTATCAAAAAAAAAATCAGCTCATAGAGAGACATGATTATGTCAATCAACCAATAAGCCTCAGACTGGGAGAAAATATTCACAACATTTATATATGATCCTCCTCCAGATACTGTCCTATGTTACTTCTTCCCTCTGTGGACAAGTTCCTTGAAAGAATGTTTACTGTTGCCTACTCCTTACATTGTCCTTCAACCCTCTACATCAAGCATTTCAAACTTGTGGCCCGCAGGCCACATGCAGTCAACAACGAATATTTTTGCGGTCCAGCCAATATAACAATATATAAGAAAGATTTTAATAAAAATTTCATAACTCAATTTATACAATATCCTGTTATACATAATTCTTAATAACGAACTACAACGTTCGCTAATGACTGATTACTATAATCATGTTGCATTCATTTCTCTTACACACCTTACATGCAGGTGCACCATTTCACTCCACTAATACAAGCAGCAAATATTTTAGCAGCCAATTGACATGTCATTAGTCTTAGACTGACTTGTTTGGTGTGCGCAACAGGAAATATTTCGCTTTCATAGAACAAAAAAAAAAAGTTTATTCTTGTTACGCTTATTAATTTGTGCAGTTATTCAGTGTCTGGTAAGTTAATGTTCAAGAAAATATATTAATTTTTATTAAAATGTTCTATTATTTTAGGTTAATGATTACTCATTTATTTCAGCCCTTTGTATTCAGCTCGTCTCTATTGAAATAAACCTATGTTTCTATAAAAATTAAAGCTTTTGGGTTTTTTTTGCGGCCCACATAAACTTAAACCTTGTTTATTTGGCCTGTGTTAGCCTTTGAGTTTGACATGCTTGCTCTACATTATAATTTATACCTCTATCCTGTCATCTTTTCCAGGGTCACCTTGTTATGAAATTCACAGAACAATGCATTTTCACCCACTGGAACCAGATGGGTTAGCCACAGATGTTTGCTAAATGAGGTCAACCTCAGTTTGCATTCCTAATTCCTATTCTCCCACTTACCAGCAAAGTATCTTGAGAAAATTATTCAAGATATAAAATGTCTCTGAGTTTTTTTGGTTATAATCCTAAAATAGAGATTCATATTTTGAGGGGATTAAATAATATGATGGCCTGGTCTCTGGTGGATAGCTTACAAATGTTAGTTCTAGCAGTTTAACCATCACACCCAATGGGGTAAGCCAACTCCAGCTTCCAGAGAGATTATGAAATGTAAGCTATTACAGAGACAGGCTATCTTCCTATAACTGGCCCCTCCCATGTAGGAAAATGTCTGGAGACATTAGGAAAATCAAAGCAATGGAGATTAACCACATATAACATATCTAATGAAGTACAATGAAGAGTCAAATTGGACATGATATAATTTAACAGGAATACTTGAAGTGATTCCTGCAAGTTATCTCAACACGAAGTGTGATTTCTTCCAGAAACATTTCTTTCTCTTTTTTTAAATCCTCACCTTGAGGACATGCTTTTATTGATTTGAGAGAGAGAGGAAAGGAGAGGGAGATAAAGAGAGAAACATTGATGTGAGAGTAAAACATTGATCAGTGTGCCTCCTGCACACGCCTCAACAGGATCAAAACCACAACCTGAGTGTGTGCCCTAACTGGGAATCGAACCTGCGACCTTTTGGTGTACAGGATGATGCTCCAACCAACTGAGCCACACCAGCCAGGGCCAGAAACATTTATTTCTTCACTAAATAGACATCTGCTATGTGCAAAGTCCTATCCAAGATGTGATAGATGTGAACACAGGAATTAACCAGACATGGGTGCTGGTTTGGTAGGAAGGTTAGTCAAAGAACTTTGGTCTAACTCCTGGTTTTACCATTTATTAGCTATGTGATCTTAAGCAAATCTAAACCTCTGAAATTCAGTTCTTCAATTGTAAATTGGCGATATTCTTAATAAATGATTTCCTTAATTTGAATAATAAGGGAGACAATATATGACAGAGTCTCATTGTAAACCTTGAAGTGTTACAGAAATATAGCAACTATTATTTATGCCCTGCTCTTCAAAAATGTAGAAACTAGTAAGCGAGCTAAGACAAGACATGTCACAAAATGCAGAGAATACTGGCCACTGGTGAGGGAGTTTGGAGGAGCTGGAGCGTGCCAGTGCCCTTTCTTAAACTGGGCTCTGCTCATTTGAGGAAAGGCAGTTCTTTTGTTTTGCATCTTGCTTTGTGTTTTTCCTTGGTCTGTCTTCCTTCCCTTTTTCCTGCTTCATGTTCATGTCTTTGCCTTTTCTCTGGCTGTCCTGCCAAGAAAGCAAACAAACCTCGAAGCCATGTGGTCATTCCACCTAATCCCACGTTTCCAACCTTTCCAAACACAAATCTTCTTTCTGGCTCTGACTTCAGAAATCAGCCACTACAGGGATGTTGGCCTGTGATGACAGCCAGGAGAGAAAAAATGAGGGCTTTTCTCTAACAGAGGGTCTTGTTATGGAAATCCAAGTCTAAGTGTCTGCGACCAGCTTTTTACCCTGCTACACTGTCATCTGTCCTAACACACCTGGGAAAAGTGCAAACCTGAAACTCTTCAAGAATTAACCGTCAGAGAAGACATGTTCAGTTTAGCTCTCTTTGAACGTCATGGGGTTTGTGGATATAATAAATATAATTTGCTAAGGCTTGGAGTGCTTGATTAATGAAACGAGATTTCTTCATTCTATATCTCATTTACAATTTAATTTACAATGTCCCATTTTTTGCTTAATATTTTATTAAGAGATAATATTTTATTATAAGGGATTTTTAAAATTAATATGCACTCATAATAGTTCTTCTGCATTCTTTAAGGTAGTTTTGAATCCTGAAGTCATCCTATTTTTCCCATGGAGACATAACTCTGATATTATAATGAAAGTAAGTGAGAATGCAGGGTTTTACATTAAATTTTTACACTGACTGTTTCATAGGTATAGCTAGTTCAGAAATCAAGGTAACCCTGAATGTAAACTTAATAGAACTGTATAAATACATTAACCTTAATATTATGTTTAAGCCACAATTTGTGTTTACAAATAGGAAACCAAATGCCTCCACAGGAGAGATGCTATCCTGATTGCATCATCTTTCCTTACTTGAGTCTGTGGCATAGATCCAGGCTAGGGAGGAATGTCTGAACAAGACAAGCCAGGATTTTAGGCTTGTTTTTTCTTTTGAAAGAAAAAAGAGGGGGTTGGTCAAGATTAGACTTTTTGTCTGTGTGACCTGTGCAGTCGTATAGGTCCCAGCAGATTTCTTGGAGGCTGCCATGAAGAAGTATAAAAACTCCAGCCCAGGCAGTGTGGCTCAGTGGTTGAGCATTGATCTATGAAACAGGAGATCATGATTTGATTCCTGGTCAGGGCACATACCCAGGTTGTGGGCTTGATCTCCAGTGTGGGGTGTGCAGGAGGCAGCCAATCAATGATTCTCTCTCATCATTGATGTTTTTATATCTCTCCCTTTCCTTTCCTCTCTGAAATCAATAAAAATATATATTAAAAAATAATAAAAACTCCAAACACAGAGTTCTGGACTTGTCCAGCAATCGCCAAATAAGTTCTGGTTTTATTTCCTATCTTTTAAATTTTATCTTAACATATTGAGGTTCTGAAAATCACTTGAAAAGAGTTGTATTGTTATAAAGAACAGGTTGACCTTGGTTTATCTTGTGATCCATATTAGGGAATTATTAGCTAAATATCTTGAAAAACCCACCTGCCTCACAACACCTAGACACACAGAGTAAAATATAAGAATGCATTTTAAGCCCTGGCTGGTCTGGCTCAGTGGATAGAGCGTCAGCCTGCAGACTCAAGGGTTCCAGGTTCGATTCCGGTCAAGGGCATGTACCTTGGTTGCAGCCACATCCCCAGTAGGGGGTGTGCAGGAGGCAACTGATCGATGTTTCTCTCTCATCGATGTTTCTAACTCTCTATCCCTCCCCCTTCCTCTCTATAAAAAAATCAATAAAATATTTTTTTTAAAAAGAATGCATTTTAAAGGTTTGGCTATGTTTACAACAAAGCAAAGGATATCCTTAGTGTCCAAAAACTATGAGAAAATGGAAATGAAGAATGACTGACTTGTATGCGGTACCATCTCACACCTGTCAGAATGGCTACCATCAACAAATCAATAAATGACAAGTGCTGGTGAGGATGCGGAGAAAAAGGAACCCTCGTGCACTGCTGGTGGGAATGCAAACTGACTCAGCCACTGTGGAGAACAGTAAGGAGTTTCCTCAAAAACCTAAAAATGGAACTCCCATTTACACAGTGATCCCAATTCTACGAATATATCCCAAGAAACTAGAAATATCAATCAGAAAGGATATATGCACCCCTATGTTCATAGAAGCACAATTTACCATAGCTAAGATTTGGAAACAGCCTAAGTGCCCATCAGCAGATGAGTGGATTAGAAAACTGTGGTACATCTACACAATGGAATACTATGCTGTTGTAAAAAAGAAGGGATTCTTACCATTTGCAACAGCATGGATGGAACTGGAGAGCATTATGTTAAGCGAAATAAGCCAGTCAGAGAAAGATAAATATCACATGATCTCACTCATTAATGGAATATAATGAACAACATAAACTGATGAACAAAAACAGATCCAGAGACAGAGAAGCATCAATCAGACCATCAAACCTCAGAGAGAAGGTAAGGGAGGGTGGGGATAAGGAGGAGAGATCAACCAAAGGACTTGTATGCATGCATATAAGCCTAACCAATGGACATGAACATCAGAGGTGTGAGAGCATGAGTGGGAGGATAGGGGGCAAATCGGGGGGTAAGGACACATATATAAAACCTTAATCAATAAAGAAAAAAATCTTAAAAAAGAATGACTGACTCATTGTTCTCAAGCCTTTGATGGTCCTTGTGATTCAATACACTTTAATGGCTGCATATAAGGATATAATATAAACTTTGGAACTGTGTAGGGTTTAGAGTTGAAATTAAGATTCCTGTACATAATCAAAAGCTTTAAAAGAAGACTAACTTCTATGAAAAGGTGGGTAGAAAACAATCTACAAGAGGAGCAACTTGTTAAACAGGGTATAAACTCTTGAGAGGAAAAAGTTTCTCTTGAGAATTTGTGAACACAGTTCTGTGCTCACATGGATTTCAGGTTTATTTCTCTGTGATCTAGGAAGCCTTGAGCCAACATATTAACATACCGTGATCATGGAGCAAGTGCCTGGCAGAAACAAAAGCAAAATCTACCTGTAACATGGAGTCAGCAGAATCCATATTGTAACCGAAATAAATAAAAGTTGAGAAACCAAAATTATAAAACTTGAAAAATCAAATCAAAATTAATGGAAGTTGACAAAAGCACAAACAAAAGATTTAGGCTCCCATGCACTTCTGGGAGGAATTTTCAGAAAAAGAAATTACAAATGATATGTGTTAAAATGTGCAAATAAGTAAAAGGGGGGATTTAAAAATATGATCAAGAAGCAATACATTATGAAAAAATAGGAGGGCATCTTGAAAAATACAAAACAAATAGACATCTAGGATTAAAAAGTTTCATAACTCTTAAAATTAAAAACTCAATGGATTAATTAAAGAGATAGGCAGAGTTAAAGGGAGAAAAAGTAAACTAGAAAATAGCTTTAAGGAAGTTACCTATAGTTTTCTGCACGCTGAAGCAATTACTGTTTAGATGAATAGATGAAAATGTGATAGAATAAATTAAAGAAACATGGAAGTTGAAAAGATAAAGTCTAGAAAACATTTATCCAAAGTTCCAGAACTAAACACTAGAAAAAGTGGAAGAGTGTAATATTTGAAATATAATGAATTTTTTCCAGAATGATGAAAGTCACGAATTCTTTGATTTAAGAAGCATAATGAATTAGAAGCAGAAAAAGTATATCTATAAATAAAATTACAGAATGAAAAAGATAAATGAAACTATCAAAAGCAGTTTTTAATAAAAGATTACCTCCAAAGAAATAACAATTGGACTCACATCAGACTCCTTATAGCAACTTAGAAATCAAAATATGGTGAAAATTCTGAGGAAAAATAACTATCTACAATTATATACCCAGGAAAACTATCTTTCCAAAATGAAGATAAAACAAAACCATTTTCAGACAAAGTAGGAGTTTACCAACAACAAATCTAAGACTAGAATATCCCCAGAACATGCACAATTCACTGATCACTCAGTCATTGGAAAAGTTATATTTATATTATACCCCCCTGTAGCTCCCTCCTTCCTGGTACTTCTCACCTGCCCCATTCCCATCCCTACCTTTATTTTCAAGTCACTCTGCTAGTCCAAAACTGTGCCTTCTGACACTTCAATTCAACAAGCCTGTGACTAGCCCTGTCTCCTGTAGACCAGGGAGGAGTGCTCTGAGACAAATAGCAACAAAATTGCACATACTACCGTATATAATTCCTACCTTTCCAGGACCAACTTCCCCCAGTTTCTACATTAGTTTGCTCTACAGTGCATTCAAATGTGTTTTTAAAATATTTTTTCTAGATTTTAAAATTGCTACTTGTAGGAAACCTAGGCCAACCAAGTTATCCTACTATTATCAAAAGCTATAATGCAGACATTTAATTTTAAACCTGTTAGATATGTCATGTTTAATAAATATGTGTGTGGAAACACTGAGGAATATACATGCAAGAGTTCAGAGTAGAAATCTGGGCTGGAGTCATAAACTTGACCACCATTAGCATATAGATGATAGAATTAGGCTGGAAGAGATCACTGAAGGAGTGAGTATAGACAAAGAGAAGTAATGCAAGTACTAAGAGTTGGGGCTCTCCAAAATTTAGAAAAGTCGAAAAAGAAGACAGGTGGAGTAGCAAATGAGAGGAAAGAAAAACGATGAGGTTGCAGCATCTTGGAATCCAAGTGGAAAAATTTTGCCAAAAGAAGTGAGCATTTGTGTCAAATTCTGCTGGTATGGCAAGTAAGAGGAGAACAGAAATTGATGATTGAATTTAGTAAATTGAGGACCTTGGTAGGAGCAGTTTTAGTTGAGTGCTGAGGATAAAAGTCTAGAGTGAATCATAAAACAGTTGCTTCCCTCACAGGATTATTGTGAGGATTTAAATGACAAATCACAAATGACATCCTATATAATAATAGAGAAACATGATAATTAACTGTAACTTCGCTATCCTTCCCATTGGCTAATCAGCGAGATATGCAAATTAACTGCCAGCCAAGATGGCGGCCGGCAGCCAGCGGCTGAAGCGAACATGAGGCTTGGTTGCCCTGGCGATAGAGGAAGCCAAGGTTCCCCGCCTGCCGCAGCTCAGCTCTGAGCTCCGGATGCAACAATGTTGCAATTATAGAAGCTAAACAAACCCAGATACCTGCTTTCAGCCAGCAACGGCCTCAGAGCGGGCTCTCAGCTCCAGTGACAGCTATAGAAGGTAAATAAATCCCAGAATAAAACAAAAAGAAAAAAAAAGAGGCTGGGAGCTTCAGTTGCCCACCAGCCTGAAAACAGCCCTGAGCCCTCATCCAGGCTGGCCAGGCACCCCAGTGGGGACTCCCACCCTGAAGAGGGTGTGACCAGCTGCAAACAGCCATCAGCCTGTCATCCAGGTTGGCCAGGCACCCAAGCAGGACCCCCACCCTGATCCGGATCACCCTTCAGGGCAAACCAGCTGGCCCCCACCCATGCACCAGGCCTCTATCCTATATAGTAAAAGGGTAATATGCAAACTGACCCTAACAGCAGAAAGACTGGGAATGACTGGTCACTATGACACACACTGACCACCAGGGGGCAGATGCTTACTGCCCCCTGGTGGTCAGTGTGCTCTCACAGGGGGCAGCTCTGCTCAGCCACAAGCCAGGCTGATGGCTGCCAGCACAGCGGTGGTGGTAGGAGCCTCTCCCACCTCCTCAGCAGTGCTAAGGATGTCTGACTGCAGCTTAGGTCTGCTCCCCACTGGCAAGTGGACATCCCCCGAGGGCTGCCGGGCTGCCAGAGGGATGTCTGATTGCCATCTTAGGCCCAATCCCCTGGGGAGCAGGCCTCAGCCAGCAGGTGGTCATCCCCCGAGGGATCCCAGACTGAGAGAGGGCACAGGCCAGGCTGAGGGACACCCCCCCCAGCCGAGTGCACAAATTTTTGTGCACCGGGCCTCTAGTTAATATATAAAGAGCTCATAAAATTAATAAGGAAGTGGGGAATTATTGCTTAGTGAGTATAAAGTTTTAGTTTGGGATGATGCAAGAGTTCTGGAGCTGGATAGCAGTGATTTTTGCATAACAATGTGAAGATTCTTAATGCCACTGGATTATACACTTAAAATAGTTAAAATGGTAAATTTTTTGTTATATATATTTTACCACAATACAAATATAACAAAAAATGGTCATGCATTATAAAAATGAGCAAAACAAGAACATACATAAAAATAAATACAAATGGTTATTAAACATAAAAGTTCTAACAAATAATTAGATTAGCTCACTAATTTAAAAAATGCAAATTAAAATTAATAAATGGCATTTTACACCCATCAGATTGGCCGTGTTGAAAATTTTTGATAATATATTGTGCTGCTAAAGACTGGAGGAATAGTACTTTCATTCATTATTGGTGGAATGTAAAGGGTACAATGCTTTCAAAGAGCAATTGAGCAATATCTATCAAAACTAAAAGGCATTTATCATTTGATCTAGTAATTCCATGTTTATATACATATATACATATATACTACATACTACATACTAGTATATATTACTATGTATGTAATTTAACATACACACTAGTTAAATTACATATAATTTGTATGTAAGACTTAGCATTGAGTTTACTGGTTCACTCCTTCTTCTTGAATCTCCTGTCTTTCTCTGGGAGTCTATCTATAGTAACGTCTGGTATTCTTTTCAGCAGCCCAGCATCCAATTTCTCTCCCTCTATTTTGGAAATTTCCTACCTCATAATCTAGATCCTAATCTACCTGCCATTACTGGAAAGTAACAGATTCTCTTTTCCAGGCTGCCTTGTAAACAGGGGCCCGGTCTGTCAGGCAGACACTCTCAGCCCAAGGACAGAAAACAACTGTCTTGATGATGGGAGTGGCAGCGATGGCAGCAACATCTGGTCTTCAGAGGCATGAGAAGCAATCGTTCCAGTGGGAGTGTCCAATCCACATGTGTTTAAGATGTTACCATGTTTATGTGTTCATAACTTGTGCCCACAGTCCAATGCACTGCTATGGAGAATTTCCATTGTATGACAATGACACAGCTACTTTTCCATTTCACTGCTTAGGCACATTTGGGCTGTTTTTCAGTGTTTTTTGTGTTTGTTTTGTTTTGTTTTGTTTTAATTACAAGAAGGATGCTATGCGCAATACTCTTAAAAACTTTTTCTGGTGTGTGTGTTCTCTCTTGGACACTAAATATCCATACCATATCCCAGAAAACTAAATCAGAATATCTAAGAATTCTGATTTCTGTGGTCATAAAATTTATCAAAGTTAGATCATCCATATCAAGTAAATGTCTAACATTAATATTATCTTTATTATTTGAATCATAGGTTAATCAACTGAAATCTAGTCCCAACACCATCACTGCCTTTGCAGTAGAGAGGAAACAGGGACCCTACATCCCTTTTAGCAAAAGTACGAACCTCTCTTCTGTGGAGGACCTGTGAGGCTTCCAGTGTGGCCTCACCTTTTCCGGTGACCCACACTGGAGACAACCTCATGCCCTCTCTCACTCAAGAGTTACTACACCACTGTGAGCTGCCTCTGCTCAGGGTCAGGGGCATTTGGACAGGACATAAATAATGTTTTAGCACAAAAAGAGATCCCAGTAGTTGGATTTTATGAATCATCATCTAATCATCTGGATAGTTGAAGACAGATTCTCTCTCTCTTCTCTCTCTCCTCCCTCTCCTCATAAATGGTGCCATCTATGCAGATGCCTCCTATAGATCAGGCATGCATTCCCTGAGAGCATTCTGAAAAAAACTGATGCTTTGGGCTCATTTGCATTTCCAATGGAAGAGGGGCAACATGTTCCCTAAGCTGAATCCTAGTACAAGTTGGGCTTGGAAAAGTGCTTCAGGCAATAGTATTTTTTCAATTCTGTATTGGGAAAAACCTAAAATGTACTTAGCCAAACACTCTGAGCCCTGAGGCTCTCAAAGCAAAATGTAATCCATATGTTTCTGAATCATTTCACTCATCTCAAAGGCTCTTCAGAGTGGGTCCCACTGCTAAGAAGTCATCAAACTGTTCAACTTTCCTCTTTCTCCAAGATGAGAAGGACTCATTCACTGAACCCATTTCCCAAAAGCCAGTAACATTCTGCCTCAGCATTCAGAACTCCTATTTCTAGAGTCCGGCATGCTACTGAATATATCCTGCATCTTCAAAAATCTGTCCTTTTCTTTAAAAAGAAGCACCATAGCATCTTCATAAAATTGCAAAAAAAAAAAAAAAAAAAAAAAAAAAGGAGAAAGGGCTATGCTAAGCAATAGCTTTATTTTAAAGACTGAGAGGTTCTTAGCGTTTGAAGGGAGCTGATTTCCTACTCATTTTATATGATATTGATTCCACTTAATATATTTTCTCTAATATGCAATATTATTAGAGAATATCATTTCCCCTTCCTCCTTCCCTTCCCTCCCTCCTTTTTCTTTTCTTCCTGTGACACAAAAATATGGAAATTACACATCCCAAGTGGAAAATATTTGATGTATTGGTAGGACATGTTACAGATGATCTGATCTTTTTCCTCCCACCTCCCCCCTTTAATTAGAAAATGTAGTCTTTATATGTATATAAAGAGTAAAGAATAAAGGTATTTATAGAACAGAAGAGATCCTCCAAATATTTTGGCTGTCCAGAGGATAAAAAGAAATATCAAAGGGGTAGTCAGGAAGGCTCAGGATGGGATACTAGTGTAAGCAGGAATCTGGCAAATATATTTAGAGGATCCAAACTCTGTGAGTGAGATTACTGAGTGCTAATCTCAGGGCAGAAACTGCTTGCCTTCTGACTCATTTTATATAATCTGCTATTCATATTATATTTAAAAATACTCTTTACATTTGTCATTTCGTTTAATAAAGAATAGCCAGGAGAGAGTGTTCAACTGTCTACTTTTCCATCTGCATACACAATCAGTGGGAACATTTTGATTAAACTGACTAGTCATTTAACACTGTGAGTCGATTTAGTCAAATAACTAGTTAATTCCATCCGCCTGTCTGAGTGTTTTTTCCAAAACTGAATTGAATTTCAACTAAATTCAAGTCTGTCAAGTTAATCGAACTAGTTATAAGCTTAAGTAAAATAATAATTCTGGTGAAGACTGTCCTTGAGTGTTTTCGAATTGACAAAATTTATATTACTGGCCTGGATCTTCCAGTTACTCAGGTCGAATAGTTTTCCATTCCACCTAGAGCCATTATGACATGTGGTAAATGAAATGCAATTTTCCCCAGTAGCTTATAAAAAAAGAAAGAAAAGGCTAAAAATAACTTTTACTTCACCTGCAAAACTTTGCTACCCACATTTTCCCGTATGAAGAGGAAACTAGTCAATAAAGAATGGAACAAAAAAGCCACGGAGAGGAAAAACTCGAAGAGAAAGCCCACAGATCGTCTTTTAAATCGAAGCCCCAACCCTGTTCTGGAGCAACCCGTTTCCGGTTTGGTCATTTCTGGGACAGCAGCCTTGGGAGGAGAGCATCTTACTCAGGCTCCGTTCTCTATCTTGAAAGAGTGTGCGGCACTTAGGTAACGCTTCCAGTGAAGCGGAACAATAAATGTCTAGAGACATACTGTTTTCTGCATCACATTCTCTTATTATATTAAACATGCGTATTTTGTTGACTACTCCAGATAAATAAGGTTATTTAAAAATGGTTTGCCATATTCCTGAAAAATTACTACACTTAGAAAAATATCTTTGTAGGTTGCTAATTGTCAGTTTAATAGAATGACACTCTTTTGGCTCGATGTTAATTTAGTGGAATGGCCAAATATGGGGTCTGACTTAATTTAACATCATTTCCTCATATACTATCCAATCCCTCTCTATCCTCCTCTCTTCCCACTGCATTTAACTTACAGCAAAATGTTTCAATGCCTTACGGAGGAGCTCAAGGCATTGGTATATCCACCTGGCCCTGTCTCCCACGGCAAGGCCATACCTCAACCGCACTGGTGGGTTCTTTGTTCTGGGTATAAACACATCTCTCACCTGAGCCTTTGCTGTAGTTCTCCTTGGTCTGTTATCTCCTTCCTCTCCCCGTTATTCATTTGACTCTTATCCAACCTGGTCATGTTCCCCTTCACCAAGATGAAAGTTTTTTCTTATCCATTACTTAATGCTTATGCCCCTCATCTGGTAACGATGTGCTACCCATTATTGCTAGATATGCTTTCACAAATTTTCATGCATCTCCCTCCAACTAGATTGTAAGTTCACTGGGGGAAGCATCCATGTCATACGTTTTGGATAAACAACTGGTAGCAAACTCCTGTATTTATTTTCCTTATCATCATCATCATCATCATCATCATCATCACTGAGGTATTATTAATGATAACTCACATTTGAATGAACCATTAAAAAGGAGAGCTTCACTCATTTTCATGATCACATTTGAAAAAGTTGTGACAACAACATCTCCATTTCATGAAGGAAGAAGCGAAGGCTTGAAAATCTGTGATTTATCCAACTTCATATGGTAAATGTCAGACCCAGGGTTGGAAGCTTGACTTTTTTTTGGGGGGGGGGGGGCATAGGGTAGGGTGAAACTAAAGAAAAAGAAAAAATTATTTTGACTCCAAGATGAATTTGTCAAAAAGAAGCTATTTAAAACTTACTGAATAGAGATGTATAAATCTTCCTATTGTCATTCTCTAGCAGGTGCTCTACATTACGAAAGCATTCAAACACATGACGGCATTTGGTCCTCATAAAGTTCCTGAGGAATGGATGTTATTACCTCCTTTGTACAGGTGAGGCTCACACATTTAAGTAATTTGCCTAAGTCACACTGCAGAAAGCAGTAGCCCAGAGTATCTAACCTTAGCCTGATTCCAAAACACATGCTTCCTACAACATCCTGCTGTCTCTAGAACCCTAGGACAAAAGGTAAAGGAGGGAAAGTCTTATAATAAACTAGAGGCCCAGTGCACAAAAATTTGTGCACTCAGGGGGGGATCTCTCAGCCCGGCCTATGCCCTCTTGCAGTCTGGGACCCCTCGGAGGAAGTCCACCTTCTGGCTTAGGCCCGCTCCCTGGAGAATTGGGCCCAAGCTGGCAGTCAGACATCCCTCTGGCAGCCCAGCAGCCCTCAGGAGATGTCCGCTTGCCAATGGGGAGCAGGCCTAAGCTGCAGTCGGACATCCTTAGCGCTGCTGAGGAGAGGCTTCCACGAGCACTGCTGTACTGGCAGCCATCAGCCTGGCTTGTGGATGAGCAGAGTTCCTGCATTGAGCATCTGCCCCCTGGTGGTCAGTGTGTGTCATAGTGGCCAGTCATTCCCAGTTGTTCTGCTGTTAGGGTCAGTTTGCATATTACCCTTTTATTATATAGAATAGAGGCCTGGTACATGGGTGGGGGCCGGCTGGTTTGCCCTGAAGGGTGTACCGGATCAGGGTGGGGGTCCCGCTGGGATGCCTGGCCAGCCTGGGTGAGGGGCTGATGGCTGTTTTCAGGCTGGCCACACCCCCTTTAGGATGGGGGGTCCCCACTGGGGTTTCTGGCCAGTCTGGGTGAGGGGCTGAGGGCTGTTTTCAGGCTGACCAAGCCCCCTGGCAACCGAAGCTCCCAGCCTCTCCTTTTCTTTTTTTTTTAAACTTTGTTGCCTTGAGAGGAGCTCAGAGCCAGCCAGGGCAGGCGGGAGGGAAGCCTCCTGCTCACTCCAGCTCTGTGGCCACGGCTGGCTGAAAGCAGGTATCTGTGGTTTATTTACCTTCTATAATTGAAACTTTGTTGCTTTGAGTGGAGCTCAGAGCTGCCGCAGCAAGGGGGAAGCTTGGCTTCCTCCATCATTGGGGCAACCAAGCCTCCTGCTTGCTCCAGCTCCGTGGCTGCCTGCCACCATCTTGGTTGGATTAATTTGCATACAGTCACTCTGATTGGCTGGTGGGAGTGGCTTGGGGTATAGCAGATGTGCGGTCAATTTGCATGTTTCTCTTTTATTAGATTAGATTGCCAACAGGCCAAGTTGTACTTTATAGCAAATACTAAATCTTTCTTTGGCATCAGCTTGGCATTATGCTACTCCTCCTACCTCTAAACTGCTGTAGCTTTGTATCCCTAGTGGGCATGCCCATTCAATACAACATTCCCCCTGCTGAATGTATCCATGATAGTGTGCCCCTCAATTACAATAAAAATAGAATGCTACACATTGATCTGATTTTGGGAGCACTCTGGTGAAAGTTTGAAGCACTTCAGTAATGTACTGTAGAATCTCTTAATCACCTACTTTATGTCCCTAAGTTTTTTTGTTATTTTGAGCAATGCTGTGACAAGCATCCTTGTGTAAATATAAGTAAATTGTGTCAAGATCATGCTGTGCCTGAGCCATGATCCAGATGTTCTCACTTTTTCTCAAGACCTGAACAAGTACCAAGATACTTACTTAGGGTTGAGTATGAAGATGAGTCTTGCTTGGTAGTGTGCTGGAGCCAGCTTATGCCAGTTTGGAAGAGCTGAATGTATCTCTTTTCAACTCAGCATTCAGTTACATCACACGGAAATCAGCCATGGGGATACTAATTACACCACAGAAATCAGCAAACACTGATCCTTCTCCTGCAGGGCCTGTGGTTACACATTTACCACCACCTCCCTGGCTTTATTGATGAGTTAAAACAGGTACCTTTCATGGAGCACCACATGGTGACTCAGTTGCCATAATTCCTAATCAATATAGTGCTGTCTACCAGCCAAGCAGTCTGCAACACAGCAGGGCTGAATATATAGTGTGGCCCAAGGTCACATAGCCTCTAAGTCAGTGGTTCTCAACCTTGGCTGCACATTAGAATCACCTGGGAACCTTTTTAAAAATCCTGATTTCTGGGCCTCATCCTCTGGAAATTCTGTTTCTTTGTTACTAATGTTGTGGCCCCATCCCATAACAAAGAAACAGAATTTCCGGAGGATGAGGCCCAGAAATCAGGATTTTTAAAAGATTCCCAGGTGATTCTAATGTGCAGCCAAGGTTGAGAACCACTGCTCTAAGTGGTGGAGCTGGAGTTCTAACCCCAGGTGTTTTCTGTTTCCAAGGCTCAAGTTCTTCTGCTCCGCCTGGCACTTCTGAAGAGGGCAGGTTCCACAGATAGACTGCCAGGCTTTATTCCCTGACCAGCGACTGTGGGCAAGTCACCTACCTTCTCGATCCCTAACTTTCCTCATCTGTTAAAAAAGAATAAGAATAACACCTATTTCATTGTGATATTATGAGGATTAAATGAAGTAATGAATCCAAGGATCTCAGCACAATGCATGACACATAGTAAGTGCTCAATACATATTAATTATTATTAACATGTATCTTTAAAGCACATAATGTGATAAAAGGTGGTAACCTTTTTCTAACATTTATGTCTTTTATCTCATAGTATCTTTCTAAGGTGAAAAATGTTTGAAAGTTTTGTTTTCTAAAAAAGCCTTAACATTTAATTGAGTACAGAAATTCTTTTTTATAAATAGCTGATACATATTTTGGTATATAAATTATAGTTCCATTACAGAAGAACTATTTACCTATTTATTTAGTTCATCAAGTCCCCTTAAAATCATTAAATAATTTCATTGAAGCTTCAGATCTGGAGAACTGATTTTATTTTGAAAAATTACTATTTCTTGACCTGAATAACTTAATTTTGGCTAGTCATTAGAAATCTGGTTGCTGCCACCTTAGACAAACATAGTCCCTTTGGATTTCTCTTTTTGAGGAGGAGTGTGCTTTGGACATAATGTTCTTATCATTTGAAGGAACATTTCTTGATGAATGGAAATATTAGCCTTCAGCAGAGACTCTACCATTGAAAAGAATTTAATATTCTCTCTCAAATACTCTGTCAATTGATGGTATGGAACAAATTTTAGGGTCATGATTATTTATAAAACAAAGAGAGCAACAGATTGAATAAAACAGTGCCTGGCATATAGTAAGACCTCAATACATATTTATTGAATGAATAATTAATCAATATGAAGTGAACATTATGGTAGACACATACAGATATAATACTTAACTGATACAGATATAACCAATAAAACCATTTAAATCTAATCTAAAATACAAATTGTAATGCATGTTATCACCACATATCTTGTACTTCATGGAAACAATGTTTGGACTGATGTGTTTTTTATAAGGGGTTTGGTCCTTTTCTTGAAGTTATTTGGCAACCCTGTCACTGAATTTAGATAAAGGAGATACCGGCCCAAGAGGTCTTCATGAAAGACAGAGTTGCTTCATGGCGACCTTCTCTACAGTCACAGCTGGTGGCAAAGCTAGTTCTTTAAGCATGAACATTTCACCCTGCTGATAACCCGGTTGTAGTGAGAAGGAGGAGACATCTTTGACACTCCCTAATTAATAGAAAAGAAAGCTTTGCAAACTTGACCTTTTAATGTTTAAAAAAAAATTCTACAATTTATGGACTGTTTACTATGTACTAGGAATTATGCTAACTTACTCATATACATGTTTTATTTTGTTTTCACAATAGCCCATCCTACTGATATCATCCCTAATTAATATATGAGAAAACTGAAGCTTAGAGAGGTTAGATGGTTAAGTAACCTGGTCAAGTTCATGAATAGATGGAAGAGTGAGGATTCAAATCCAAGTGGTGAAATTTCTTCATTATCATTGTTTTATTTTCTAGAATTTGGATTTAAATGGCATTTCCTCTGGTGATACTTTGGTGAAACCGTAAGACAGCTTTCTATAAAGTTTTGCCAACTGAAGCCAACTTCTCCCAGTGCAAATGCAACTTGCCTCTGAGCTCTGCCCTGAAGATCCTAGCCAGGCTTCTAAAGGCCAGGGACCAACCAGAAAGAGGCTCTCCCTCTCCCAAAGCTGCCTCGGAGAATTTTTACAGCCCATTTTTCTACAGGGATCAAACAATGACAAAGAAACAGTTTGAAATCATCAGTTGAAGTCCCATAAACTGCAAGGAGCACCTGGTCTTGCCTGGTCCGGACTGACAGAGACCTCCCGGAGCTCAGACACTCAGGGCTGTCCTGCTCTTCCCGCCTTCCTGCCCTCTGTTCATCTCAGGTCAGGTGAACTAGTGCAGAAAGGGAGCTAGAAGGGGTCTCCATCTACAGGGAACAGATATTTTATGTGTCAAGGAACAAATGCAGTTCTAGCCCTCCTTCTGCATCACCGGTTAAAGGAGGTAGCTGTTTGTTTCTCTTCTCTGGGCCTCAGTCCCCTCACCCACTCCAAAAGAGAGCAAACCACATGGTCTCTAAGGGTTTGAAAACTTGATCTTTTCTTGTTTAAAAAAAGAATCCTACAATTTATGGACTCTTCACTATGTACTAGGAATTATGCCAAATTCTTCATATACACGTTTTATTTTGTTGTCCCAATAGCCCACCCTACTGATATTATGCCTAATTAATAGATGAGAAAACTATCCTCTTAGAGAGGTTAGGTGGTTAGGTAACTTGGTCAAGTTCATGAATAGATGGAAGAGTGAGGATTCAAATCCCACATCCTTAACCACTACCCTGAGCTGTGCCCGACACACCCTGGATGTTTCTGTAGCATCACAGTATGTTAAAGTACAGTCAGATCAAAGTCTCAGGACACCCTCTGGACACTCTTCAAAGGGTCCTTTTTACAATTTTCTGTCCTCTCATCCACTGGCATTAAGAACCCAGTTCTATATCGTGTTTGATGGCAAACGTCCATGTAACACAAAGAAGCCGCAGGGTCTTATCTAGTCATTTCATTTGTGCAAGCCAGGCTCTATGGAGTCCGGACGTCTGTGACTCATCCGTCAGCTCTGGAATCTCTTTCAAAATTTACTGATCTCCTGACAGGAATGGGCAACAGCTTCAGAGAAAATGGAAAGCTCTGAACCTTTGCCAAAATTTCAAACCCAAATGAAACCCAAGTGCTTACGTTGAATTTGGGCACTAACTTTGTTCTTCTGGCTCCTGCAAAGTCAAAGATGTCTCTCCTTCCATTCCTCCAGGCTTAATGAATGACAAATTAGAGTGAGCCAAACACGCACCTTGCAAGGAGGGGCTGCCAGACTGATTTCTGATCTAATGGCCTAAGGATTTTCTCTGACATAGTTAAGCTAGAGACAGTCCATTTAGAGGAAAAGCAGTTAAAGGGTAGTCTGATAAAAATCTTCCATTACTGCTAAGGCAGAGGTTTATTGGAGACTGAATGGTGAAGTAGGGAGAATGTGTGCTTTAGTTTCTAGGGGACCCAGGTATGTTTCCCAGTTCTTCCACTTAGTAACTGTGTCACCTTAGGCAAGTTATTTAGCCTCTCTGAGCCCTAATTTCTTCATCTGTAAAACTGAGATAACAATTATTTACCACATAGGTATGTTGTGAGGATTAAATGAATTAATCATGTAAAAACGTAATACATTTTTTCATCCCCCAGTTCCACAAAATTATGGAAATTTAGAGTCAAAAGAGACTTATGATATTGAGTTTAGAGAACTGATTATATAGATTAATAAGGTAAAGCCCATGAAATTAGAATCCAAAATCATATAATTAGTTAATAGAATTCTAGTCCATTCTATTTGTGGCCACCTGAACATTTTGCAAATCCCCCATATAAAAATATGCTAATATATCAATCAACACAATTTATGGAGTATCTTTTATGTGTTTAGCATTGTGTTAAAAATTGTAAGGTATTTGAAAAAAAAAAAAGTCTCAGGCATTATCAACAACAGGCAATAGGACCCGGCTGTGTGCAATGTTTTAAGCTTTCAGTTTTGGGGATGGATAAATTAAGTGTAAGATGTGATACATACCATTAAGGAAGCTACCATTTACTTGTGAAAACAACATTGATCCACATGAAACAAATAGAGAACCATGTAAGGTGGCTTGTATAAGTGCAAATGATATGGTTTAGACATGAATCTAGAAGATAAGAAGTAAGCACAGGAGGAGCCAGAAGAGGCCTCCTGGAGTTACCAAGCTTTGAAGGATTCCACTGCTATTAAGATACTAGAGGCCTGGTGCACAACATTTGTGCATGGGGGGGGCGGTCCCCTCAGCCCAGCCTGCACCCTCTTGCAGCCTGGAACCCCTCGGGGATGTCTGACTGCCGGCATAGGCCCACTCCCTGTCCAAGGGGTCCTTAGTGCTGCCACAGAGGCAGGAGAGGCTCCCGCCACCGCCGCTGTGCTCACCAGCCATGAGCCCAGCTTCTGACTGAGCAGTGCTCCCCCTGTGTGAGTGCACTGAACACTAGGGGGCAGCTCCTGCATTGAGCATCTGCCTCCTGGTGGTCAGTGCGTGTCATAGCGATTGGTCGTTCCACTGTT
This sequence comes from Myotis yumanensis, assembly GCF_028538775.1. Classification (NCBI taxonomy): domain Eukaryota; kingdom Metazoa; phylum Chordata; class Mammalia; order Chiroptera; family Vespertilionidae; genus Myotis; species Myotis yumanensis. Next base: position 54,473,950 of record NW_027223752.1, on the reverse strand, counting down.
CGGTTGATTTGCATATTAGCTTTTTATTAAATAGAAGGATTGGCAAGGGATAGAAGAAGCTATAGGTCACTTTCCAAATGGAAGAGTCACTCTATCTGAAGCTTTGTTGTCTTATTGGAAGATAGAGCTGAATTAGCTTCTATATTACAAATTGTTGTGAAGATTAAATTTAGCACAGTACTTGTCACATGGTGAGAACTTACTAAATACTCAGCCATAGTTACACTGAGTTAATGCTTGAAAAATGCTGTAAGGTAGTTACCAGTATTCTCTCCATTTCATCATGAGGAACCTGAGTTAAGTGCAATTAAGTATGCACATATTAGTGCATTTTTTTTCTCTAATTCTTGAGTAAAAGTGATATGGGAAAGCTACTTCTGAAATGAAGTGGTAAAAAATGGGTATACCTTTTCCCATGGTCTCTTTTCCCATTCTTAATAGAGAGAATTGCAAAAACTAAAAGAAGGGTGGGACCACAGGATAAAAGGAGAGTGGATCCCTGAATGACCACATGGAAAGTTGCTCAAAAATAAATATCCCCCATTGAACTGGAACAGCAGCATAAAACAAGCTTTTACAGTACAACCGCCAAAATTCCAGGATTTACTTGTTATAATCCCGAACATTAGTGATACATTTACTAAGGGTGTTTTAAGAAGACTGAATTGGGACACGTTAAAGCAACAGCGGATAAGTTGGGTAATGGTTAGAAAAGGAATTTAACTCTTCTAATTTTTTTTATTATCTTAGCAGAAGATAAAGTTACTAATTTTAGCCTCTGATACATTATATAGACATACTGTAATCTCCCAGGTAGCCTCTAAAGATTCACAATTTCAAAATAGTAGTGGAGAAAAATTTGAATTAGATAAAAATATTTAATGGAAAGAAGGTCATAAAGGAAGCTCAATTACAATGGTGGGCCCCAAATACAATAGTAAGTAGAAATATATTGGCAAGTGCATTAATATAAATGAATAAATGTTCCAAATAAAAGATAAAAATATAAGAATGGATTTTAAAAAGCTACTTATATGCTACTTATAAACATCTATGAAATGAAATGGTTAAATAGAATGATTAAAAATAAAATAATGAAAAATGACACACCAGGCAAATTCTACCAAAAGACAGCTGATTAACTATCCTAACATCAGACCAAATAGACCTAAAGTAAAAAGGAAAAATTTCTAAAGATAAAGAGGGAGCTTTCATAATGATAAAAGTTTCCAGTAACCAGGAGGTTACAACAATTTGAAACTTATATGTGCCTATATAAAGTAAAAATGGACAGTTACCAGGAGAAAGAAAAAAATCTATAATAATTATAGGAGTAACTGATACCAAAAGCAGCAACAAAATCAGTAAAGATGTAGAATACTTAACATGATTAATAGAGTCAGTTTAATTGACAAATATAGAGCACAATATCCAGCAACTTCATTGTGTACATTCTTTAAAGGTAGATAGAATATTAACAATTTACTCTATATTGATCCATAAAGCAATTCTCAACAAATTTCAGAGTTTTCTAATTAGAAATCAACTACATGAAGACAACTGAAAAAATAAAACACAAATACATGGAAACTAAGCAACATGCTACTAAACAACCAATGGAGCAAAGAGGGAATCAAACAGAAAATCAAAAAATATCTTGAAAGAAAAATGAAAGTTAAAACACAAGTTTCAAAATGTATGGGATGCAGCAAATGCAGTTCTAAGAGGGTAGGTCTATACCTCAAGAATCAAGAAAAATCCTATATAATCTAATTCCACACCTAAGTAAACTAGAAAAAGAAGAATAAACAAAACACAAAGTAAACAGGAGGGAAACAGTCAAAATCAGAGCAGAAATAAAGAAAATATAAATTTAACAAAATAGAAAGATCAATAAAACTAAGAGCTCATTCTTTTAAAAAAAAGTAAAATTGACAACCCTTTAGTCAAAATCATCAAGAAAAATAGAGCCCAAATAAATAAAATCATAAATGAAAGAGAAACAGTTACACTTGTCACCACAGAAATAAAAATAATCATTGAAGAATATTATGAACAATTATCTGACAAGAAATTTGACAACCTAGAAGAAATTGATACATTTTTAGAAGTATATATCCTTCCAAGATTGAACCAGGAAGAAATACAAAATCTAAGTGGACTGATTACTAGCAATGAAATTGAAGCTTTAACAAAAATGAAAAAAATAAAAGAAAAACACACAAAAACTCCCAGCAAAAAGAAGTCCAGGACCAAAGGGAGTCATAGGAAAATTCTACCAAACATTCAAAGAAGAATTAATACCTGTCCTTCTTGAACTATACCCTGATACCAAAACCAGACAAAGACATTACAAAAAAAATTTACAGGCCAACCATATATTTGATGAACAGAGATGCAAAAATTCTCAACAAAATATTAGCAAACTAGATTCAACAATATATTAAAAGGACTATATACACCATGACCAAATGGGATTCATCCTAGAGATGCAAGGGTGGTTCAAAATTTATAAATAAAACAACATGATAAATCACATTAATAAAAACAATAATTAAAACCATAGGATCATTTCAATAGATGCAGAAAAAGCATGTAAAAAATTCAACAACTTTTTATAACAAAAATTCTCAACAAAGTGAGTATTGAATATATACATATTAAGATAATAAAGATTACATATGACAAACCAACAGCAATGGTGAAATGCTGAGAGCTTTTCCTCTGAGATCTGGAACAAGACAAAGATGCCTACTATTGCCACTTCATTTAACATAGTATTAGAAGTCCTAGCCACAGCAATCATACAAGAAAAAGAAATAAGAGGTATCCAAATTGAAAAGGAAAATAATCAAACTCTCATTATATTCAGATGGCATAATATTATATGGAGGGAACCCTAAAGACTCCACCAAAAAACTATTAGAATAAATGAATTCAGTAAAGTTTCAGGATACAGAAACAACATATAGAATTCTGTTATGTTTCTATATACAAATAACAAAAAATCAGAAGGAGAAATTAAGGAAACAATCCTATTTATAATTGCATCAAAAAGCATAAAATACCTGGGAATAAATTTAACCAAATAAGTGAAAGACCCATACTCTGAAAACTACTGCACACTGAAGAAAGAAATTGAAGAAAATACAAATAAATAAAAGTATATACCATTCTCATGGATTGAAAGAATTCATATTATTAAAATGTCTTTACTACCTAAAACAATATACATATTAAAAGCAATCTCTATTAAAATACCAATGGCATTCTTCTCAGAACTAGAACAAATAATCCTAAAATTTATATGGAACCACAAAACCTGAAATAACCAAAGAAATCTTTAGAAAGAACAAAGTGGGATGCATCATGCTTACTGACATTAAACTACTAGAGGCCTGGTGCACAAAATTCATGCATGGGGGGGGGTGTCCCTCAGCCCGGCCTGTGCTCTCTCGCTATCTGGGACCCCTTGGGTAGGGTTCCTAGGCCTGGGCAGCGATCAGGGCCTATTGGGGTTTTAATTACCCCGGCTGCCAGCAGATGACCCTGCCCCCACCACTGCCACTGCTTGCCATCTGTGCGGTGCTGCCCCCTCCTCCCCCACCACCAGTCACCTCCTTCTGTGGGGCATTGCTGGCTGGCCCCGCACACCCGCCACAGCATCACTGGCTGGTGGCCTGGGCCTCCATCTGTGGGGCAATCAATCACAGGACCCCCAGATCTATCACCCCACAGAAGGAGGTCCAGCCCACCTGTCACAGCACAGCTGACCAGGTAACCTGGGCCTTCCTCTTTGGGATGATCGATTGTGGGGCTCCAAGATCGATCACCCAGCAGAGGGAGGCCCCGCCCACCTGACCAGGACTCTGTGATCGATCCCAAAGAGGGAGGCAATCACAGTGCCCCCCCCCTCCCCGCATCGATTGCCCCACAGAGGGTGGCCTGTGCCTCCCTCTGCAGGGTGATCATGGGGCAATGGCAGGGCCCTCCTACCAATTGCATCATATCCACCTTGGCTGGCCTGGTGCCAGTGCATGTCATAGCATGGTTGTCCAGAAGGTCATCTGGACAGTCATTCTGCTGTGTGGTCGTTTGGTCAATTTTCATATTACGCTTTTATTATTATAGATACTATAAAGCTATAATAATCAAAACAGTGTGGTATTGGCATAAAAACAGATGTATGGCCTGGCTAGTGTGTCTCAGTGATTGAATGTCAACCTAAGTACCAGAAGGTCATGGTTCAATTCCAAGTCAGGACACATGCCCCAGTTGCAAGCTCATTCCCCAGTAGAGGGTGTATAGGAGGCAGCCAATCAATTATTCTTTCTCATCATTGATTGAGGTCTCTCTCTCTCTCTCTTTATCTCTCTCCCTCCCTCCCCCTTCCTCTCTGAAATCAATAAAAATATATTTTTAAAAAACCATATATATGAATCAATGGAACAGAGAGCCCAGAAAGAAATCCTTGCTTATATGGTCAACTAGAGGCACGGTCAACTAGAGTGTACAAATGCATGCACTTGGCGGGCGCGGGGCGGGGGCAGGGGCGGAGGGAGCCCTCAGCCCGGCCTGCACCCTCTCTCAGTCCAGGAGCCCTCGGGAGGTGTCCGACTGATGGTTTAGGCCTGCTCTCAGCTTCTGGCTGTGCAGTGCTCCCCCTGTGGGAGTGCACTGACCATCAGGGAGCAGCTCCTGTGTTGAGCATCTGCCCTCTGGTGGTCAGTGCACGTCATAATGACCGGTTGTTCCACCATTCGGTCGATTTGCTTATTAGCCTTTGATTATATAGGATTAGTCTATGACAAAGGAGGCAATGCTATACAAGACAGTCTCCTTAATAAGTAGTATTGGGAAAACTGACAGATTCATGCAAAAAAAATTAAACCACTTTATTACACCACATAAAAAAAATTGATTTAAAAAATGGATTATAGGCTTAAATGTAAGATATGAAACCACAAAACTTCTAGACTAAAACATAAGCAGTAAATTGACATTGCTCTTAGCAATATCTTTTTGGATATGTCTCCTCAGGCAAGAGCGGCAACAATAACAAAACAAATGTAACTACATTCAACTAAATAATTATCCTATGTTTCTACTTCCTCTTTTGCACAGTGAAGAAAATCATCAACAAAATACAGACAACTTACTGAATGGGAGAATGCTTTTGGCAAATGATACATTTGATAATGTGTTAATGTCCAAAATATATAACGAACTCATATAACTTAACCCGAAGAAAATCCCCCAACAATCTTATTAAAAAAAATGGGCAGAGGACCTGAATAGATATTTCTTCAAAGAGAACATACAGATGGCCAACAGATATATGACAAAACGCTCCTCATCACTAATCATCAGGGAAATGCAAATTAAAACCACACTAAGATATCATCTCAGACATGCCAGAATGGCTATCATCAAACATCAACAAAGTAAGTGCTGGCAAAAATGTGGAGAAAAGGGAACCCTCATCTATAAATTGTAAATTAGTGTAGCCACTATGGAAAACAGTATGAAGATGCGTAAAAAAAAAAAAAAAAAAAAAAAAGTAAAATAGAGCTACCATATGATCCAACAATTCTACTTCTGAATATTTATCAAAAGAAAAAAAAAAACACTAATTTGAAAATATGTGCACCCCTATGTCCACTGAAGCAAACATAAAAAATAAAAATAAGTAAAACTACAAATAAAGAGAATATGAACAAAGCCAAAAATTTATTCTTTAAAAGATAATAATTTAAAATTTTTTTAAACTGGTGGGATTGATCAAAATTTTTGTAAAAGAAAGAGACAGAAGGTGTAAATAACCATTATCTAGAATGAAATTGCTGTAGACATTAAATAGAAAGGAGATATTAGACTAAATAAACATAATAAAATTTTTGGATATAATAGACAAATTCCTAGAAAAACATAACATTAAAACCGACGGAAGAATAAGCAGAAGACCTAAATATTTCTAGAGCCATAGATAAAAGTAAAGCAGCAGTCACAAATTTTCCCAGAAATAAAATTTTAGGCCCAATATTTTTCACTGGCAAATTCTAAAAATATTCAAGAAAAAGATAATTTCAATTTTATATGGTCTCTTCCAAGAAACAAACAAAAAAAGAGGGAGTGTTCCATACCTTTCACTGTATAAGAATACCATAAACTTGCTACCCAACTTGACAATTCAAGGAAACAATATTAGAGGCAATCTCATTTTATAAACTTTGATGAAAAAGTCCTAAACAATATTAACAACCAAATGAAGAAACTTATAAAAACAAGAATACATCATGACCACGTAGGACTTATTCCAGAAATGCAAGACTGATTTACATTAAGAAAAAATTTTAAAAACTTAAAAAATAAATTAAAAAATTTAAATATATATTAACAGATTAAAGGGGAAAATGCTTATCTCAGTAGAGAGTGACAACCTTTGATCCAGTTCAAAATTCACTAATGATTTTAAAAAATGTTATTAGCAAATTCGATATATTGGTGAGCTACAGATAAATAATGTTCATTAATAAGAGTATAAGTTTGTTGAATAAAAAAATCAATATACAGAAAGCACATATGAGCAACAAATAAAATTTAAAAGATACATACAATGAATACCTCAACAACTTAAGAATGTCTATCATGAAAGCAGTTCAGATCTTTCAGAGACAAGTAAAAACTTTATTTCATTGAATTAAAGAAAACCTAAATAAAGAAGTATATGGTCTTCATAGATTGGAACACTTGATATAGAAGATATTCTCCCCCAAATTCATCTCTATATTTAATGCATTCCAGTTGAAATCCAGGTAAGACTCTGGGTTGAACTTCAAAGTTGATACCAAGATGTATATGTCTGTTCTAGCTACATGGAAAGAAGGAATCCTGTGGAGTCAGAAACCACTTCCTTCTGGGAGGTATCCAGGGAAGCACTGTATAAAGTTGGCACCTGTTCGTCACAGGCAGAACTGGGGGCTGAGCCACCGAAGAGGACCCCTATGAGTGAGAATGAAAAGCCTGCATAATACTTCTTTAGGGCAATTAGAGCTTTCTTCAGTTGCTTGTAAGTGGCATCCTTGGCAGGTTTTAACAGATGGTAGGAATTCTCTTGGTCCAAGTTCAATTGGAAATCATAGGACTGATCAAAGGGACACTGTGACCAGTTTCTGGGTGATCTGGGTCAGGATCCCAGTGGTCAGCTGACCACCTTCATCATTCAGATCCACAATTTCGCTAGAAGAAAAGCTGTTACTACGAAGCATTCCTGCAGACATGCATCTCTGGTGCTCAAATGTAACCAGTAGCTGTCTGTACAGCCTCATCCACTAGTTGGACACCTGCAGCTGATTTTCCTAACTGACGCTTAGATAGAAAGGCAAGGTAGATGGTGCCTTTGAATAGCTCTATGAATCCACAGGGAAAGAGAGAGAAGTTGTACTTTTGTAAGAAAAGACACAGATGCTTCCTCCTAGCTTCCTCTAAGTCATTGGTTCTCAACCTTGGCTCTGTTAGAAATAAGTAGGGAGCTTTAAAAAATCCTGACGCCCAGGCCACACCAACCCAATCAAACCAAAACCCTGAGAGTGGGACCCAGGCATCAGCACTTTTTCAAGTTCCCAGGATTCAAATGTGTTGTCAATGTTAAGAACCTCTACTAGGAGAAAAAGCAAGCCTTCAGAATCAGTGGATTAGTAACAACATCAATTTTTAGAGCTTTCCCTAGACCGATTAAACCATAATCTCTGGAAGGAAGCTTAGGAACTGTAATTTTCCCTCAAAGCTCCCTAGGTCAGTGGTTGGCAAACCTCGGCTCGAGAGCCACATGCGGCTCTTCGGCCCTGTGACACGGGCCACGAAGTTTCAATCGCACTGTACATGCGCGCCCGCATGTGGTATTTTGTGGAAGGGCCACACTCAAGGGGCCAGTTTGCCAACCACTGCCATAGGTGATTCTAATGTGCTGATTGGATTGAGAACCACTGGTCTTAGGATTTCTCTTGACATTGCCCACCATACTCAGCACTGTCAATACCTACCGGTGACTTTCTATAACAGTGCGTTCAATTTTTATGCATTTGGATAGTTCTTAGCTGTAAACTGATTAAGTACAAGTTAAAAAGAAAAACTTATTCAACATTTATTGAATATCTATTGAAAATAAGATATATTACTCATCTTCAGGTTAGAAAAAAGCCCAAACAAATACAAATTCCAGTTTCCAGTAAGTTGTGGGTGGTCCTACCTAGTACCACCAACCCCTGGTTAAAGAACTCTGATATCATGAAAAGCACTTTAAGATACAGTGCATGTATATATCTTTTCTCCAAACCCTCAAATACAGCCTAGTCACATGAACCATATAGCACCTCTCCTATTCTCACAGTTTGGGAAAAGAGGAGAGGGTAAGGTGGTGATAATAGAAGGCAACATCACAGCAAATGTTATAATAGCCCTGCCAGCCCTGTTGTACCTGAGAAGTGGTATTCACACTCACAAGAGCAGTGTAGCAAGTTATGCTCCTCTGGCACCTTCTTGGCAGGCATGTAAGTCCCAAGTGACTTAACAAAATCTGGGGCTTATAAGGCCAGAGCACTCGTTTACAGCTGGAAACACTATTAGGAGTCATCTGAGGACCCTAAAGACACCACGTTTCTGTGTGGTCTTCCCCCAGGTGCCCCTTCACCAGACACTGCTCCAAAGACAAGTGCAACCCCTGATAACATACACACAAAGGACCCTAAATAACAAACTCCATGTTCTAAAATGTTTCATTGTGTTTCTAGTTTATAACGTTCTTTGGCAGACGTTATCCTTGGCATGGCAGACACGGTCACTCTCTACTTAGTTTTTACATGTGAGGATACAGAGATCCAGAAGGATGAGGCAGTGGCTCAGGTCATGTTACCAGTAGGGGACAGAGTTGGGATGTAAACTGGAGTCTTTCCCATTAAAATCCATGTTTTCTCCTCCACTGTATAATAGGAACACATCACTAGGGTGCCTTGTGAGGTACAAAGCACATTCCAAATACTTCATGACACAAGTAAAATAACAGCACATGCTTTGCACATAATAGGCACTCAATGCATGAGCTTGCTTCTCTCCTTTTTATTCATATACTAGAGGCCTGGTGCATTGGGATCCGGCCAGCCCGCCCCAATGGGGGCCAATCAATGGTGGGGGGGAGTCGAGGTTGGCCAGCTGGCCCTGTCCCCAATTGGGGTTGGGGGGCTGATCAGGGTGGGGCCAGCCAGGGGGAAGGGCCGTGGGAGGTTTGGAGAGGTCGATTGGAGCCACAATGGGGCCGGTTGGCCGCCACAGTGCACGTCATAGTGACCAGTCATTCCGGTCTTTCTGGTCATTCTGTTGTTCCAGTTGCTTGGCTTTTATAGATGATACAGATATAGATATAGATATAGATATAGATATAGATATAGATATATAGATTGTTTGTTGCTCTCTTTCCCTCAAAGGATTTGAGTAGCCTCTGTGCTAATAAAATAGTTAGGATTGGTCATCACATTTGGTCCCCCAACATAATTCCTTTGAGTAAAATGGTTTTAAGGTCAGAATTTGGGATTGCACAGAATATGACTCAGGACTTCATAGGCCAAAGGGAGAATTATAAGTAAATTTTACACATCAGAAAGGGTCATGGCCTTTGATCTGAAAGGAAAGTTGAATCTCCAAACCTCAAATTAAATCAAGTGTCCACAGCAGTGTTTTCATCCTTATTTAGACAGATTTCTTTTTAAAAAATAATCATTAGGAATTGATGTGTGAATTTGCTTGTTATGATATGATATTGCAAAAGAACCAGGAATAGTTATATCCTTTCCCAATAATCACTCTTCCCCATTCTCTCCATCCCCACCCCCTACCCTGACAGTGTTATATGCATAAAGTACAATAACAGAACGGGAACAAAGGTGCCAGTTTATTAATATCTGTGCAAGAGCCCAGCCTCCAAACTAAAATGCTATGTTGTAGCATGTGGCTTAGACTTGAGGCTAAAGTGGACAAACAACCCCTACTCTCCTGTCTCCTGCCCACGCTTCTAATCTAAACTACGAGGCCAGTGTGCTTCCCAGAAGCTGTCAATCAGGAGATAGATGTCCAGAGTGGGTTCACTCACCCACTGGCCATATGGAAACACAGAAAGGAAAGAAGGAGACAAGACCTCTGGTGGCGCTGTTACCTTAACAATTCAAAGGTGTGGAGGAAGGTGGGGTGCAAGAGCAAGAGAAGAGCAGTGGTCCTGGCCTTATAAGGCGCAGTAACCATGCTTGCTGGTAAAATGTGTCCAGATGAACGCTCTGCACTAAGACCTGTCAGCCCATTAACTTCCCATCCCAGCAGAGAAAGCAGGACCTAGGAGAGGGGTGGGCTACAGTGCAGTGGACCTGGCTGGGAAATGGTAGAAGCATCCTCATTCTACAAAAGACCCAGTTAAAAAGGTTTTTTCCCCTCCCTTCTTTCCTTCTCTTTTACCCATTCTTTCTTTTGCTATAAAATAATATTATACCTATAGATGTTGTGGACCTTATGTCTTAAAAAAAAAAAAAGTAAGACTAAAATTACTTTCTGTGATCATATAGTCCTTATTCTTACCAATTATTGACCAGAGATTAATGTATTAAAAAGTACATCTTCTTGTTTCCCTTGTCTAATGTAGCAAGAACTTCTCTCAGAGTTTCCAGATTTCAAGGACAGAAACACTTGAATCCCTTATCTGTACTCCCTGGTTATGTATCCTTGTTACCACTGACTGGCTTCCCATGGCCCCGCTGAGACCAGGCCCTTGCTGAGCATGGTGGAGCTGCTTCTACCCCACCCCTGGCCTCAGGGGAGAGGACCCTGCTCTACCCATACTCCTCCCCACAGGCATGGTCACTAGTCTCTCCCACACATCAATGGTAATTTCACTTGAGAACTGAAAAAAATATAGGAAAATAGATGTACTGAACCCAGAGCAATGCCACAACTACTGAGACTTCTCCTGGGCTTGCCTCCCCAGGTTAGGGGCAGACCATCCCCAATGTAGAAACTGTTCCAGGCCTTAGAATCTGGGCCGAGCCAACCTCTGTGCCCAGGAAAGAGGGTACTTATTGTCTCCTCTTCAGGCCAGCCTAACTCCTTTCTCCCAAGTTCTTGCTGTCCACCCTGACACTGTCCTTCCAGGATGACACTTAGGGGAAAAAAAGCCCATATCCTTTGGGAAAAACCCCACCCTTGTCCCAACTCCCAGGGGGTGGTCTTGCCCTCCCAACTGCCACTGAGTCCCAAACCTGACATCAGTACCTTTCTCAAAACTCGAATTTTACATGAACACAATCATCTTTTACACGATCATCACCATATTAGTCCCTACAAAGAGCTGTAATCTGAGTGGATAATGGGCTTTGATTCTCCTCACTAAAGCTTAATTTCAATCCATGTTGAAATAGCATGTACTACCTACCCGCTTACTGTTCCAGGGTTGGTAGTGATAGGAAGATGATTCTGCAGAGAGGGAGGAAAAGAGGGGCAGAGGTAGTAAAAAAGAAAGTTGAAGGAGGGAAGGGGGAATTGAAGGAAAGAAAGAAGGAAGAATGAAGGAAATAAATAGTAAAGGTGATTAACATTACAGGAGGTTAGGCATGTGAGACATGTCATGGTCAAGGCGGATGGGGAAGGTCTTGATGAAGGAACTGGATCCCTCTGTGGAAACCAGTGAGATGGAGAACACAAGTGGGAGGTCCATAAAGACAGAGAGCCCCCTCCTCCCGCTCATTTGAGGATGCCCATTCCTGCTTCAGCCTGTCCTCAGGGCTCTTGCCAGTCCACCCCTGAACAATGCCAGGCAAGCTGGGGCAGAGCCATCCAGACTCCAGACTGACTCAATTCCCATTTCCACTAAGGCCCAGCTGCCTCAAAGGATAGTGGGACAGGAGTTAAAAAGGTGGGAGAAAGGCAGACAATACTGAGACAGACCACATGCTCATACAGTTCACTAAAAGGCATAGTCTTCCAATAACGGGGGATATCTCTCCTTTGATGTTCAGGTATGTAGATAACCTAGAGCAAAATGCTTAATTGCAACTAATTACTTATTGTGTATTTCTCCCCATGCTTTTGTGTGTCACGTTTGTCTATTTGTCTCTTCTGTTCTATTTTCAGACAGAGGGGTTTAAGTGAAAAACCTTCCGAATATATTCATGAATATTTTAGCATGTATTTTTTGTACACATTTAATATTCTCTCCAGGGCACAGAGCAAGGAAGCAATAAGAGGAAGCGAGACCACTGTTTGGTGCCAGGTGCCCAACAGCTGCTGCTCTCAGAAGGAAGGGGCAGGTCCCCTAGGCTGGCAGCCTGAAGGGCTCCAGCAAAGCCAGAAGAGGACATACAGCTTTTCTGTTCAAAGGCAGAGGGTAGTGAGGGTCACAAGGGTGTGAGTAAGGAAAGGAGGAAAGGCACAGGGGGCATCATCTACTGTGTCTCTAAAGAGGTATAAGGGTTCTGCTCACATTTATTCACTCACTCGTTCATTCCAAATGAATTTGCTCTGACCCTGAAGTTGTACTAGTGTTAAGGATACAAAGTTGAAGAGAGCATGGTCACTGATATAAGGAGGTCATAGTGAAGAGGGGTGCTAGCACACTAACCAGGAACCATGATAGTCACAAACGCTATGGGAGAAGTCAGGTGTATCAGGAGGGGACATTCAGGAAAGATTTCCTGAGGGAGACTTCTCTGTAAATGTGACTATTTCTGGTTTTGGTTTTGTGCTTCCATCTGCTGTGTTTCCTCCCTTACCCACCACTCCCACCCCCACCCCAGTCACTGGTTTTCTAATAAAGCCATGTTTGGGAAATCATACATTTTTCTTGAGTAAATTAAAAAGGAAAAGATATTTGCCCATATAAAGGCCTAACTCTAAACCTCTTTGTATGCCTCTACCTTCCAATCAGATTTTGTTAGACTGTCCTTCTAGGAGTAGAGAACAACCAAAGAGGAACCAAAGATAAATAGCATAAAGTAATCCAAAAGGACTGCATATTTTAGGCTTACTGTACTTCCTCTTCAAAGAGTACTTGCTCCCTAAATTATGATAATTTTTAAAATCTCAAATGCTGACATCTCAGTCATAGGCCAGGCCACAGAGGGTGATCTTTTTTGACCCTCCTCCCCTCTGCCCCCAATCATTCAACTACATGTATTTGGAAAGCCCAACACACCTGTGCCTGGAGCAAGAAAGAAGGCTGGGTGTGGTCATCACAGAACATTGGATAAAATGTTACCCTCAAAATTCTTTGTTGTCTTCTGATTCTACATGCCACACCTACCTAGCTGAAGTTAATCCTTTGTCTCTATTTCCGGAAAATTCTGCATATGTATTCACATTGCATTAAAGTGAAGTGTGTGTGTGTGTGTGTGTGTGTGTGTGTGTGTGTTGGGGCGGGGTGGGGGGCTTATCAAACCACACATCCGCTCAGCCATAAGGACCACATCTTATGGTTTTAGTTGCTGACACATAGCAAGTACTCAATCACATTTTGTTGAGCAATTGAACACATTCCTTTTTTTACATGGAACATGACTTACAATGGGGATGATCCAATTAACCAGAGGATAAGGAGTGTCATGCAAATTAGCTGTGACATAAAGGTCTCCAAAGGGACATCAGGTTCTGGTCACATGAAGAGTGCAACTGGAGACTGGGGACTTGGAGTGGCCTTCCAAAAAGACAAATTGGAAGATGAGGAGACCCTAAAGTCCACAGTGATTTCGATTAGATCTGCAATTTCCAGTGGCTGTTCAGCTTGTAGCTGCTGTGACCCAGTGACTGCGAAGGAGATGGTGAGTCCCAAGAGATAAGTGGGAGAAGGGAGGGAAGCAGTGTCCTCACTTCCACCCCAAAAGCTTACACCAGAAAATGCTAGTGGGGGAGCTGCAGAGTGATTGATCTGGAATAAGACCGCCTGCGTCTTCAGCCACTGTGAGCAAGTTGAAGGACATGCCTGTGTCTGGGAACTTGGCTGCATGGGTTGGGGAATTGCCAGCTTCCCAATCTAGCTACTGTCTTAATGGTTTTATATAGTGTTTTATGTTAATTAAATGTCTACTGTAGTTCTGTGCCAGGAGGCCTTGCTAAATCCGGTGTGTGGGGAAAAGAGGACAGCATGCTCACTGAGCGGCCATTCCCAGGGGTCTACAGACCAAAGAGGGAGAGTCAGATACCTTCCTCTGGGCCCTTGACAGAAATGACTGCAAGCAAAGAAATCTGGCACATTGCAAACAAGCGTTGCAGAGGGGTTAAGGAATGTGCCTGGCCTCCTGCGAAGAAGAGGTAATAATGGGATGGGTCTTCCCCATCCTCATGTCCTCCCTTCTCATTATACCTCACTCCCTTGCTTTTCAGTAGAAATTGACTTATTGGTAAATTAAAATAAGAGCATATGATAGGAAAAGAGAAGACTGATGCCACACAGCAGAAGTGAAAGCGTTGGCTGTGTTAATAATGAAGCCATGGACTGGGTTTACTTCCTTTTAAGCCTTGGGCTACCCAAGCCATACAGCTCCCTGGTTAGGAGTACTTACTGTACTCCTATGCTGAGCATTTTATCAATGGGCCTCCACACAACAATGCTTTGAGTTAGATTCAGTAATTGAGAGGAAACGGAATAAAAAGATGTTGGGTAACCTTTGAAGGTTATGCACATAGTAAGCAGCAGAGTGGGAACTTGCGGCAGCTGTGCGTGATGACAGCCTGGGCTTAGCCACTACACTTACTGCCTCCCGGCCTGTGGGCTTGTCTCCCCCAGGCTCTGCAGCAGGCAAGCAGAGGGCTAGTGAGAGGGTTGCCTCATGCAGTAAGCCAAGCCTCTCACTCTTCCTCATTCTCCTGTTCTCCTTCTCCCCACCTCCTGCGACTCCGCAGGCTCAATGTCTGCTCAGGGCAAGAGAGAGAAATGTCATCAGCAGCTTCTTCAAGCATCTTTTCAAAGCTCCGCCTCAGCAGCCCGAAGTTGCGGCCTTGTCCAAACTGTCAGAGCCATCTGCCTGCAGTTCATGTGGCAGAAAGACCATCTGTCAGCCTCTGACCCGTGCCTCCCCTCTCACAGACTACTCGGGCCGGCTCCCGGCTTTCTGAGAGCCCCGGGGTCCCTGCCTCCACAGTTCAGCTCCCCAGATGGACTGAAAACCCCCACTCAGTTAGGGAGGGGGTGCAGAGGGTGAGCTACACTGAGAAACCACACTCTCTACGGGAAAACACACACACAGAGCAAACATCATTTCCTTATTTAAATCATTTTCTTCTAAGAAACAAATTCTTTACTCTAAGTTTTGACTTAACAAAAATACCCACTAGATGCTACAGGGGATATATACCAAGAATGGGTATCATCCTAAGGCTTCCTTATCAGGGTAAGTCAGACCAAGGAAAAAAAAAGTCAGTGTTCTAGAATTATCTAAAATTATTCAAGGCTTCTTACTTTAAACCATGTGGCCCAGTAGTTCTCAGTCCCAGCTGCACAATAGAATCATGTGGGGAGCTTTAAAAATAATACCAATGCTTGGGGCTCATCCCAGACCAATTAAACTTGAATCTGTAAAATAGAAACTGAATATGGTATTTTTAAAAAGTTTCCCAGGTGATTCAAACTTGCAGCCAGGAGTGAGAATCACTGAGTAGCCACGATGCAATGGGAAAAGGGGCTGACTGGGAGGGAGGGAGGGAGGGAGAGGAAAGGTAGAGGGCATGGCTGATTTATTTTGGATGGCCAGGGAAGGTTCCACTTAATATGTGGCCTTTGAGCTGAGATATGGATAGCAAGAAGCAACAAAACATTCCACACAAAGTAAATAGCAAGTGCAAAGGGCCTGCAGGGAGACTAATCAGGGTATTTCTGAGGGACAGCAAGAGAGCAGGGATAACAAGAGAGAAGATAAATGACAGGAGATGAGGTACAAGGGGGCACTGGCTGGGTCCCAAGAACCTTGCAGGCTGAAGGCAAAAGTTCCCATTTTCTGCTTAATCTACTGGTAACATAGGAGTTTCTGAGTAATGGGAAAATATAAACTGACTTTATTGTTAAAAAGATCATTGTGGCTGTTGGGTGGAAAATGGATTTGGGGATGGTGGCAGTGGAAGCAGAGAGATGGGTTGGAGATCCTTGCAATATATCAAGAGGGCTATGAGGGTGAGTTTGGATGCGCATGTTGCCTTGTGATGCCTGGATGGCCATTTGTGAACATGGTTGACAAGTATGAGAACAAAAATCTAATGTGCTCTGGGGGAGGGAGGAGAAAGAGCTGGGTCCCTGGTGACACGACTGAGCAGATGCTTACCGCTGGGCCTCTTATCTGAGAAAAACAAACCCCTACTGTGAAGGCAACTGCAGTCAGAACTTCTGTTACAAGTAGCCAACGCATGGTCATCCAATAGAACCAGCATTTTGTGTCAGGTCCGGGTATAAGGGGGAACTAGAAATAAAACATACCACATTCCTACTTTACCCCCACGTTTGAGCTGGTTGGTACAGTTAAGAAATTTGCATCGAAAGTTGAACAAGACAAAAATATCCCAGTGTTTTGACTGAAGCGTGGACTAGCTCCTCTCATTTGAAGAGATCCTAGAGTCACAGGCTTCAGGCTGAATTCAATGAGGTCTGATTCTCATAAATCTGGCAACCACAGGCTCACAAGAACATGCTGGTAGAAGTGAACCTGCAGGGAGAGAATTGCAGTTCAAAGAGCTAACAGAGGCCTGGAAAGCACGGTCCAAGTACAGTGCAGGAGTCTGTTCCTCGAGAAGGCTCTTTGGGTTCAGAGGGAGCTGAACAACCAAGACTGGACAGTGGGTAAGGGGCAGAAGAGACCCCAACCAGGAGGCACGGCTCCTTCGGACCTCCATTGCCCTTTTCAGTCCAATGCTTTCACCTAATTCCTATAAAGAGTACATGTAATGGGATGAGAAAGGAAGAGGGAAGGGCACCATAGTTGTGGCTAGGAAGAGAGGGTACTTCCTGGGCAATGGCCCAAGCTCCCAAGCAAACTCTGATCCTGTAATATGCTCAGCCGTCCCTCACTGGCTGCTGGAGGCTGCAGGAGGCAGAGGAAAGGGAGTTTCCGTCTCTCTGATGAATAGAGGAGGGGGCCTGACATCCCAACAGAAACTGCAACCATAGTTTCCTTTAGAAATATTATTCTGTAAGTGATTAAATGATACAGTACTCATTCCTAGTGCGTTTGGATTTCATGGATCATTAAGGATGGGGCTTGCCTTGGATCTCACTCTCTTCCTTTAATACTCTTTGAGGGCCATTGTCATTCAAGTTCCAAAAACTGGATTCTAAAGGAATATTTTTCTAAGGCATCTTTTTGCGTGAGGCGAGACTTGCCTGTACTGTCTTAGATATTGTAATAAATAACACACTCAAATATATTTGTGGTCACTAGGTGTTGGTGACATTTATCTGTTTAATTTTTTAAACATTTCATTTTAACTCTTAGATTGACAAAAATAAGTTTAAGTAGAAGGAAATGTTCTTTTAGCTTAAAAACTCTCATTACAGAATGAAAGTATCTTTCTCCCAGAAAAGAGTAAACTTTTTAATGCAAAAAAGGCTTTTGTTTAAAATAAACTTTTAAAACATTAGCATACTCTGTACATATAGAGAGCCAATTTATTTCAATTTTTATTCCCCAGTTTTAGCAAATAGAGGAAATCTATATTATAAAAAAGGCCTGTGGCCCTCACACTGTAACGACCAAAGACAGGTGCGGGTGGGCGGGGCTGCAAGCATGGCGAGGCCACATGGGTGGTCAGGGCCGTGCGATTTCGCGTGCTGGGCTTCTAGTGTTGCTTATAATACCATTTCCAATTGACACAGTAAGGAAAAACATTCTGAATATTATACAATATTTGAAGAAAAATATTAAGACATCCTTTTTCTGATACTGGAAATACTACTCCTTTTCCTGGAGTAGTATTTAACACCATTGAGATGAATAGCCAAATGAGTGATATTCAACTACAATTTAACTTTCTTTTGTGTATGTTGCAAAAAATTAATCTTTTTTAAAGTCAATTGATTTTGATAAATTGCAATACAGTGACCACAATGTTAGAAAGACAAATTTATGAGCTATGAGGGAATGTTGATAAGGATTGAAATACAAACTCTCAGATCAGGGACAGTGAAGTAATAGAAAAATCTACCATATCCGCAGTACCACAAACACACATGGCACATTTACAAAAATCTATAGTTACTTGGCCACATGGTAAATCTCAGTGAATTTGTATTAGAAAGCATTTGTTTTTCCACCAAAGTACAATAAAATTGTAAATTAGTGACAAAGTAATAGTTGTTCTTTTAAAAACTTAAAAATAACCCACAAATTTTTACTATTACTAAATTATTAATGGATGAAAGAGGAAATTATAAAGAAACTATAAAACATCTATAACTAAATGGCAATGAAAATCCTCCAAATAAAACCTTTTATACATGCAAAAAAAAAGAAACTAGATCACCAACTTACACCATACACAAAAATAAACTCAAAATGGATAAGGACTTAATAATAAGATAGAAAGCCACAAAAATCTTAGAAGAATCCACAGGCAGCAAAATATCAGACATATGTCATAGCAATATCTTTACCAATACAGTTCCTAGGGCAGTGGAAACTAAGGAGAAAATAAACAAGTGGAACTACATCAAAATAAAAAGCTTCTGCAAAGCAAAAGATACCATCAACAAAACAACAAGAAAGTCCACTGCATGGGAGAACATAGTTGCCAATGCTATCTCTGATAAGGGTTTAATCTCCAAAATTTACAGGGAACTCATACAACTTAACAAAAGGAAGGTAAACAATCCAATAAAGAAATGGGCAAAGGACCTAAATAGACACTTTTTGAAAGAGGACATTCAGAAAGCCAAGAGACATATGAGAACATGCTCAAAGTCACTAATCATCCGAGAGATGCAAATCAAAACAACAATGAGGTACGATCTCACACCTGTCAGAATGGTTATCATCAACAAATCAACAAATGACAAGTGCTGGAGAGGATGTGGAGAAAAGGGAACCCTCATGCACTGCTGGTGGGAATGCAGACTGGTGCAGCCACTGTGGAAGACAGTATGGAAGTTCCTCAAAAAGTTAAAAATGGAACTCCCATTTGACCCAGTGATCCCACTTCTAGGAATATATCCCAAGAAATCAGAAACACCAATCAGAAAGGATATGTGCACCCCTATGTTCATAGCAGCACAATTTACAATAGCTAAGATTTGGGAGCAGCCTAAGTGCCCATCAGCAGATGAGTGGATTAAAACACAGTGGTACATCTACACAATGGAATACTATGCCACTATAAAAAAAGAGAAACTTTTACCATTTGAAACAGCATGGATGGACCTGGAGAGCATTATGCTTAGCAAAATAAGCCAGTTGGAGAAAGATAAATATCACATGATCTCATTCATATGTGGGATATAATAAGCAACATAAAATAGATCCAGAGACAAAGAACCACCGAACAGACTGTCTAACCTCAGAAGGAAGGCAGGGGAGGGGTAAGAGATCAACCAAAGAACTTGTATGCATGCATATTAGCATAACCTATGCACACAGACACTGGGGAGATTGGGGCTTGTCCTGGGGAGGGGGGTGGGAGAGGCCAGGGAGGGGTCAATGGGGGGAAAGGGAGACATATTTAATACTTTAAACAATAAAATAAAAATTTGAGCATACTGCTAGAAAGGTACCAAGAGAAACAATGCTTATCCTCGATGCTTATATTAGAAAAGAAGAAAAATTTAAAAAGTAATAATCTAAGTATTCAATTCAAAAAGTTAGAATTAGAATAAATAAGAAAATGAGCTGAAAAGAAAGGATAACTGATAAATAGCAGAAATTAATGAATAGGAAAAAACAATGATAGAAACTGATACACTTAAGGCAAATATTGGTTCATTTACTCAACAAATATTTATTTACTGTCATAGGTAGTAGGGATTCAGTAGTGATCCAAATGGATAAAAATATCTGTTCTTATGAAAATTATATTCTACTTGGGAGACAGATGATAAATAAGATGAACAATAAATAAAGTGTATAGTATACTGTGGAGAGTGGCTACAGCATTTGGATAGGTTCAAGCCTTGGACTAATAAGAGGGCATGGTCTTCTCATGGCAAAGCCACGTGCAAGTCTCAGCTTGGAGGGCAAAGCCCTCCCAGCACAATTATAGCCAAAGGCTATAGTTGTAAGCTTGACCTTATAGTCCGAACCTGTGGTCCCAGGTGGCTAAATGAGGTAGGCTGTGGGAGGTGCAGCAAGTGCTGCCAAAACAAAGCTTGATAGAGTTCAGGTGCATGTAATTGAGTAGATTCGAAACCTGTGAGAACATTGTAAACATCTTGACCACGCCCTTACTTTGCCTCATGGAATCTGGCTATAAAATAAAGACTCCACCTGCAGGCTGTGGCACTATCATCCAAGAGTAGTGTCTCACCTAGCCCCAGCTTTATTCTCTTGTCTGTCTTCTTTAATCCTTCATCTCCCCCCCTCAGGTTCAGCCCTGGCCATGCCGAGTGGGGCACAGTATACTAGAAGGTGATAGCTATAATAATAAAAGCAAAATGTGCTAATTAGACCAGAAGTCCTTCCAGATGACCTTCCAGACGAAGCTGAGGTTGTGAGGGAAGCCCGGGTGCTGGAAGGAAGCCAGAGATGGCAACCGGGGGAAGGAAGGCCTACTCATGCATGAATTTCATGCATCGGGCCTCTAGTGTATTAAGAAAAAAAAGGAAACAAGCAAGTTGGAAACATAAATTGCATGGGACCTGTGAGGTAAAAACCTAAGAGGCAATGGCTCCAGAAGACCTCAAAAGAAAGTGACTTGTGTTCTTTAAAAAATGAGTATAGCCCTTGCCGGTTTGGCTCACTGGATAGAGCGTCGGCCTGGGGACTGAAGAGTCCCGGGTTCGATTCCAGTCGAGGGCATGTACCTTGGTTGCAGGCACATCCCCAGTGGGGGGTGTGCAGGAGGCAGCTGATCGATGCTTCTCTCTGATCGATGTTTCTGACTCTCTGTCCCTCTCCCTTCCTCTCTGAAAAAAATCAATAAAATATAAACAAAAATTTTTTTAAAAATGAGTATAATTGGATACCTCTGGAAAATTTGACCAAAATTAATAAAAGGAGAGCAACAGTGCACATGAAAATAATATTAGCACTATAATAAATTATGCAAATACTTATACAGTAATGGAATATATTACATAATTGTGCCTATATACACACAGCAAGAAATATATAAAAATATTAAGAAAGCACTAGACCACATAAGTATTTATACAGCATATTTTGCTTAGAAAATCTTAAGAGAATTTAATGTACAACTTTATGCTAGTAAGTTTGAAAGCACAGTTGAAATTAATACTTTTTTTAGAAAAACTAGAAGTACTAACACAGACTCTAGAAGAAACAATGAGGAGGCCTAAAATCACTGAAGAAGTTGAGAATTCAAATATTTAATCCCAAACTGCCCTCCAGGGGCAAATGATTTTAGAGATGAAATCTACCAAAGTCTCAGGAACCAGATTGTAATGGGTTGAATGGTGGCCTCTCCAAAAGTTAAACTCCTGTTAAATCCCTGGTACCTGAAAATGCTGGATTTATTGAAGCAAAAGACTTTTGCAGCTGTAAGAAAGAATCCTGAGATGATGATATTGCCCTGAACTGTCCAGATGGGCACTAAATCCAATGGAGTGTCCTTTTAGAGAGACACACAGGATATTAGGAGGTCATGTGAACGTGGAAGTAGACCTAAAACCAGACAAACACTGCCTTAGATGGAAACCAATGGGCTTACCCTCTAGTGTCATCTTAAAATAGATGAAAGGACAATTGGGCTACAGAAGTGAAAGATCCTATCCTCTCAATATTGGTTGTCAGGATACATAGAGGAGACTTCAGAGTAAAAGTCAACTTTAGCCTCTTACTCCCTGCTGTACCTTCAGTTCCTGTCCATCTGACTGTGGAACTACTTCAAACATCTGGCTCTTCTCTCTCCACTTTCTCCCTCAGCACCCAGCACACTGTCCGGACATCAATCTCCACTCCCACTGTGCCTACATGAAGACACAAGTTAAGCTCCTTGAAAACAAGTTCGATCATGCCATGCTTAAAGATGCCCACAGGATAGGGTTCAAATCTATAACCTAACATTAAAATGCCCATGGCTTGGCAAACTATGGTCCATGGGCCCACAAACTCTTTTTATAAACAAAGTTTAAATGGAATACAATCATGCCCATTTATGTACATATTGTCTATGACTACTTTCACACTACAAGGATAGAGTTGAGTAAGTCTCGCTCAAGCCATATTTATTATCTTTATAGAAAATATGTACCAACTCTGTTTTGTAGGCCTCAATCCAGTTTTCAGTCTCCATTTATGTCTGTCCCCAACATAGGTTCCCCATATTCTAAAATTAGACTGATTTTCTTACTCTTCTCCAAGTATACCATGTCTTTTAAGATTGCTTACCTCTAAACACATGGTTCATTCTGGTGAAACTGCTAAATGTCCTTTCTTTCTTTAAGACTCACCCCAAATATTATCATCTCGGTGAAGCCTTCCCTAACCCATAGGCAGATCGGTGCCTCCCTCCTCCTCGATTCTATCTTAATACTTTATGCATGCTTCTGTTAGGCATTTATCTCACTCACCAGGGTCCCTTATTGGATAGCCTGTGAGCTTTTTAGGAAGTTGTCTGCATTTTTTGATTTCCAAATACATTGCAGAGTGCTAAATTTCTGAGTATTCAATAAGTGTTTGATGAATGAATAAATGAATGAATGATTGGTATATTGTGCATATAAATTTGGAACAATGGCCATGCTGTGCTCAGTTAAATTTTGCTAGTTTAATTAGCTTAGTCTTCTCACAGAAGGATGTGCTTTGTTCACAGGGGAAGTTTAAGAGATAGTGTCCAAAATGATTTATAATTTATCCCTACCATAAAGAAAAATAAAAACAGGGAAATCATAGGTGACTATGTAGTTAGTTTACACCTTAAATACAGTATATTATTATCAATGGAATATCAGGAAAAATATGGGTGTTTATGAAACAGAATCTATTTAAGTACTTCTCTTTTTCTATTCTAAGAAAGAACAATAGCTAGAGCTAATTTTAATGAAGGTTGTACACTGGTATTACTTTCCTTCTCCTTAACAAAAATCCACCATACTAAGTAGGGATTTATATCCTTGAATCTTTAATTCAACTTTTTGAACAACATACATAAACCCCTCCTTGGTCTTTTCATAAATCTCTGTATTGAAAAATTGACATATTTAATATTGGGTTGATCTTAGCCCAAAGCACCCATGTTTCAGAGTCAGAGTTAATGAAGAGGTGCTGAAAAAGGCAGATGTCAAGTTGTGATACTAACCCATTTTTCTCTCATGTTATAATGTTTCTCCATAATTCCCAAAACTGAACCAAGCGCATTTCTGAAAGATCAAATTATTTTTCATTTAATAGGCTAAAGCAAACACTGAAATAAATGTTCAATTAACATCACCAAAATTAATTGATTTCTTTTGTACTTACTGTATAGAAAAATAATTGTTTTTATCTTTGAAAGAACACTAATCCTGTAGTTTCTTGAAAAGTTGAAATGTAGAAAAATGACTGGAAGCAAAATATTAGAAGGTTCCACAGATACATCCTGGAAAGGGCTCCCAATGCTGGAGTTTGAGCTTATAAATGGTGGCTCCCACTTGGGCCCTAGGGTGGACCACAGCCCCATTGCCTTGTATACTGTGGAGTATCCCTCCATTAACTGTTGTTACACTGGCTAGGGTAGGGGGTTAATAAGCCAGAAATTATTCTATTCATATTTTTGGCCCATGCCAGGCCATGTTCGTTAGCCCCATTCCTATAATAGCAGAAATTGCATGACACTAACATGGTTGGAAACCAAGGTTATGTCCCAGGATTGTTGGGAATGGCCTTTCTTAGAATCAGAAGACCGGACCATAGCTAAGTCCCCCCACCCTATTTTGTTTGTCAGTTTGTTTTGTTCATTAGATTCCACATATAAGTGAGATCACATGGTATTTGTCTTTCTATGACTGCCTTATTTCACTTAGCATAGTACTCCCCAGATCCATCCATGCTGTCACAAAAGGTAAGAATTCCTTCTTTTTTACATCTATGTAGTATTCCATTGTGTAAATGTACCACAGCTTTTTTATCCACTCATGTACTGATGGCCACTTGGCCCTTGAGCCAAGTTTTTTAAATAATTTCTGAGCTTTCATATTGTCACCTGAAAAATGGAAAGGATAATAATACAATTGTAGGGATAAATTAATTAGTTAAAGGTGAATAATGAATCCATAAAGCCAGATGAGATAATAATCAGTTACCAAAAAAAAGGACCTTTGGTGGGAAAGGCTTTTTAAAATATGAAAACAAAGAAAAAATGAAAGATAAAAAGATCAGTGGGTCTTCCTCAGGGGGTTTAGAAAAAAAGTTCTTAATTAGAATTGGGTGAACTGTTTGGGATTATGGCCTTAAAAGTGGTTACCTTTTCTCCTTTCTAGTTTGAACAGGAATTTAAAGTATGTTTCCTCAACCTGGAACAGCCTTAAAAAGCCCAATATGTGCATATTGATATTCCTGTTGTCCCAGTTACTTTTGAATGTCTCTGCCCCATACCACATTTCTCTAGGTACAGTGCTGCAACTGTCCCATAGAACGGCACATCAAGTGCTTGATACTCAGAAAATACACGCCAGAATTTAAAATATATGGATCCACAGAGTCCAGAATAGTCAAAATCCGTGACTATGAATGGGAATGGCTAGATAGACTTTTTAACAAAGTTCAAAAGAGGTGATAAACTATAGAAACATTTTTAGCATTTATGACAAATGCTGAATGTTCTTAACATACAAAAATTTTCAAAACAGTAAGAAAAATATTGACACATTCATATAAATATTGTCAAAGACACAAACATAATTCACAAAAAAGAAATACAAATAGCTAATAAATATATACAAACTTGACTTTATATTGCTCAACAAGACAAATTCAAGCAAAGATATAGTCAGTTTATCACAATGATTCTTAAGCTCGACTGCATATCACAATCCTTTGGAAAACACAAATGTCTAGGCTCCCCCTCTCAAAGCTCCTGATTCAGGAGAGTGAAAGTGGGAGCAAGAACCTGTTTAACAACTTCAAACTATGGACTCATGCTGAGAGTACCTGTTCCCCTTATATTTAAATGGTTTGAATGCCCAGCACTATCACATCTTATTGTATAGCTTCCCAGTTCTTGGATTTTTAAAAAATAAGTGTGGTATATTTTATGTGTTGAGTTATCTCTAGAATTTACTTTATGTTGATTTATATATGAATATTAGAGTTCTAGGTTTAAAATGTATCACAAAATTTGCTTTTTTTAAAAAAAATCTATAGGCATTTCTCCATTGTTTTCTGCTTTTTTATTTCTTTTGTTTTATTTGGAGGTTACAGTAAACCTGGTTTATAGGTAACTATTTTACTTTTTTGATGTGTGTGAGTTTTTATTTATTTTCAATATTCAGAAACATTATGAGGATGCTAAGCTGTTGCTGAGCCAAAGGTGCAAACATATTTTTATTAGTTTGTTTTAGTTATTTCAATTTATTGCTTAGCACAGGAATATTCCCTTCTAGGATATCTTTGATTAATATCCCTGTTTCTATTGTTTTGGATTTATCCTCAAAATTACTTGTAATTCTTTTATTATAATGACAATTTCTGACCTCCCATTGGACAACTTCTCATTCACTGACTTTATCTTGGACTTGCTGTACATATTCTGGATGATTTTTCTATTTGACTCTCCATCACTGACTCAACTTTTATTTCTGCAGTATCAGTGCTGTGCTCTGTGGCTTCCTGTGAACATGTTAAGCTGACCTTGAAATTTGGATTGTTTTGTAGTCATTTCTTTTTTTGACCATACCCTTTTGGCATATTTGTTCTCATCTTAGTCATTTTCTGCTATGACAACCTATTCTTCTCTCATAGAAATCACGTCCTCCTGTATTTTTTGTTTTTTGTGTGTTGTTTTTTTTTTAGAAAACCAGAGAAATGAAGTATAAGATTTTAATTTCAGTAAATCCTTTTTAAAGAAAATATCTTCCTTCAAATCTTCCAATAATATTTCTTTATGTTTCACTATTGGTTCATAAGCACAGTTATATATGTAGATCTATGTAGGTATCTGTGTCTATGTCTGTCTATATCTATACCTATATCTATATCCCCATGTTATATGTTATCCCCTGCCTGCTCCTCACCTCCTCCACTCTTTTCCTTCCTTGCTTCACTCATCATTATAGAAAGAAAATGCTGGTGTGCTTAGAGCTCCTCAGATCTCCGCTCCCTGGGGTACTGCAGCTCCTGCTTCCTGGCTCAGTTTGGTGAGCAGGGCCCTCGCTCAATTGCCAAGGACAGGCATCTTCTTGTGTGGCTATGTTCTGGTGACCCTTGATCTGATGTTTTCTTTTTTGATGAGACAAGGAGAATCGGACACAGTTTGAAACAACATCCACCACTCATAAATCTCTTTCTCTATTAACTCCTAGTCTGTGATATTTTTCCTCAGACAACTGAGAGCTATTACTTCGTGGCACATTGCAAACTTTTAGTTAGAGTGACACTGTGTAGATACGTAGCTGAGAGGGGTGGGAAAGAGGGGGGTGCTGGAAGTCAGTATTTAATTGGGCTGCACCTCCCTATTTTCCTGGGCGGAACAGTGAGCTCAGACAATGGGTGTGAATACAGCCTTCTTAGGAAGTACCTGGCCTGCTGTGGTTCAGGGCAGATGTGAGTGTTGTGATGTGTAGTCCTCCAATGGGCTTCTCAATTCATGTTCATCAGCGACTCAGTTAATGTAAACCTCTGACCATGGCAAGTTTAGTTTATAATTCTGCCACTAGTTTCTACCTTTTTATGTATTTTTGGAGTATTTTAACAGGAAGTTGGGAGAAGGCATACTGGCACATCCATTTACCACTATGACAACTCAGAAGTAGAAAGTTATAGTACATTTTCAAAATCTCCAATCATGATATACATGTATCAGAATTTAGAAGTCTGTAATATATAAGAACAGAAAATGGGCTAATTGAAGGTGGTACAAGGGAATTAAAACCCTAATAATACATAAATTAAGGCATTTTATTTTATTGTACACCCCCAAAGGTAAGTAAGTACAATGTAATCAGGGAATAACATCCATTAAAAAATGGTGATAGCAATGACACTTTAAATTGAGTTAGATATTTTGAAATATCCTACAAAGTGATTATATATATATATATATATATATATATATATATATATATATATAAAACCCAAATATGCAAATAGACCGAATGGTGGAACAACCAACAACCAGTTGCTATGATGTGTGCTGACCACCAGGGGCAGCAGGCAGCAGAGCGTGGAACATGGTGGGCGTCGGCCGTGGCGGGATGGTGGAGCAAGTGAATGGGGGTGCTAAACCTAGGCAGGGTGCTGGTCGCTATCATCGGGGTGAGCCTCTGGTGGTTACTGAAAATTCTTTGCTCCCACGCGCTGTGGTCCCGCCCAGCATTCCCACCTGCTGCCAGTGCCAGTCCTGATGGCTTGGGGCCATCAGCAGGTGTGAGCGGTGGCTGCTGGCCCCGATCGCCCCTAAGGGCTTCTCCACCTCCCCCTGCTCCTGAAGGGCAAACGGGGCAGCAGCTACTGCTCACACCCACTGACAGCACCGGCCCTGCTTGCACCCACTGCTGGTGCTGGCCCCATTTGCTCCACGCTGTGAGCAGTGCAAACAGGGCTGGCACCCTCACTGTGGGAGCAGCGGCTGCGGGAGCGGGGCTGCAGGCAGAAGGGGATCGAGGGCCGCAGAAGGAGGAGCTGGGCAGGGGCGCAGAGGATAGGCCAAGACCCTCCCTTGTTCCCACCACAGCCTAAGTCCCACAGTTCCTTTCAAGGTGCATGAATTTGTGCACTGGGCCCCTAGTGTAAATATAAGATCCTCAGTATACTTATAGAACAATAGGAACCACGTTTGTATTATTGGTGTCTATATTATTTGTATATAGGTAAAATTGGCATAAAAATTATTGTAGACAGGAGCTGTGAGATGAGCATGCTAGGGCCCAGAAGGAGGTCAACATCCTAGATATCATCACATAAATTAATGTTTGACAAGGAAAGTCAAGTACTACACTGTGTCCCACCACCCAAAGCAGTTCTGGTCATTGGGCCTCCATAAAATGTAACCACATTTGAGAAGATTGGAGAAAGACATCTGAAGTAATTAAGGAAACAGATAACCAGGCTTCCTGCTCACACACAGGATTGAGGAAGACCTGGTGAAAGGAGAGTACAAGTTCAAACAACACATAGTGATTTCAAGAGGTCCAACAGATTCTCTCTCTCTCTCTCTCTCTCTCTCTCTCTCTCTCTCTCCACACACACACACACACACACGCACACACACACACACACACTGGGGTAGGAATTTTAAAAACCACATATTATGCTCTGTTAATGGGCTTACTAGGATAGTAAGGAGAAGCAAAGTTGTTTGTGTCAGACCCAAACTTTCAAGGTGACTTAAGGAAGAACAGCCTTAGGTGCCGGGGAGAGAACCTTGAGACGGCTGAATGGCTGGACCAGTTCTGTAGCAGTATTTCTGATGCCTTTATGACTGCACAGTGCATGATAAGTGTTCTCATCACCTTTTTCTTCTCTTGTGCTTGCAAATATTTATACGAAGTTGGCTGTGGAATTCCTACACTCCCTTGCTGTAATGCTCTTGTAGGATGCTGATTCTCAGCACTGACTTCAATAGCACAGAAGGGAGAAATTAGATAAGGAAATACAACAGAAAACAGGACAGGAATAGAAAGAAGGAATGCATCCCTTTTCTGAATTACCTCAAACGAACCTTTAAGGGATCATGTGGCGAAATTTCAATAGCAGATGATTCTGTCCTAAAATATAAGGGCCAATATCATTACTAAGCATTTTTGCAAGACTCTAAATGAGGCCTCAAAAGCATAGTGCGTGTGATCAGTATCCATTGTAATGGATTTTTTCCCTTTGATTTTACCACAGAAAAATATATAACTACCATTTTTTGAAGGGTAGATACAATAACAAGCACTTCATAGTGTTCCATTGAATCCTCCAAACAACAGCACTTCAAGGTCAGGAGTACCCTTATTTTAGACATTAAGTGAGGCTTATAGAGGTTAGAAAATTGTTAAAGGACACATACCTATCAATAGATGAGGTCAGGAATTGAACCCAGATCTAATTTGACTCTGAAATCCAAGTTCTGAACCAGATTATCTATAATAATAAAAGCATAATATGCTAATTAGACCAGACGGCCTTCTGGGTGACCTTCTGGATGAAGCCTGTACTGCGAGGGAAGCCCGGGTCCTGGGTGCCAGAGGGAAGCCGGTGCTGGCAGCCAGGGGAAGGAAGGCCTACTCTTGAATGAATTTCGTGCATCGGGCCCCTAGTGTTTACATCATTATGTCAGAGTATCGGCGTTGGTCTCCTCAGGCATGAATAAAGTTGTATAAAATAGAGAGAGGACTGGATGTGGCAGAAGGACAACACTTGACACTGTGGTTCCACAGATGAAAGGAGTAGGGAGACCACTGAGGGTGGTGAGGTCAGGTTCAGGGGGGTGGGGTAATAGGCTTTGTAAAGCCCCTGGAGGAGGCTGGCAGCAGCTCCTGCTATCGCCTTCCACACAGACACTGTTCGCTCTAGTACAGTGCTGCCCAATAGAAAAACAGTGGAAACCACACATGTATTTAACTTTAAGTGTTTTGGGATCACATTATAAAAGGTAAAAAGAAACAGTTAATATTCACTTTAATAATATATCTGATTTAACCCGACATATGAAAAATATGTTCATTTTAATACAAAATAAATATAAAATTATTAATGAGATCTTTTAGATTCTTTGCTTTATACTAAGACTTCAAAATCTGTATTTTATACTTAGAGCACATCTCAATTTAGAACAGTCACATTTTAAGTGCTCAATAGCCACATGTAGCTAGTGGCTACTGTATTGAACAGTACAAATATAGTGGGAAAAGGTAAGGCTCTGGCATAAGAAAGATCTGGAGTTGGGTCTCAGGATTGGGGGATCCCAAGATAGAAAGAGGAAGCAAGACTCAAGAAGGTTTTCTCTGAACCACTGGACAGGCATGGGTAATGTACAGTAGTTATGATAACAGGCTGGGTTCAGACAGATGAGATTGGAAACCAACTACGCCACCTAATTAACTCTGTGCTCTTAGTAAATTTATTAACTTCTCTTAGTCTCAGTTTTCTTACCTTTAAATGAGAAAAGTTTAACCTCCCTTGAATGGTCCATGCAAGAATTATTGAAAACATACATGTGTAGCCTGGTACAAATGGATAATAGTTACCAATGATATACTAATAAAAGGGTAATATGCTAATTAGACCGGGTCAACTGGACATCTTCTGGTCATCCAATCCTCCTTCCAGACAAAGCCACAGTGGCGGGGGCTGAGGCAGAGATGGCTAGCGGTGATCAGGCTGGCAGGGGAGCAGTTAGGGGTGATCAGGCCGGCAGGGGAGGGTGGTTAGGGGCGATCAGGCCAGCAGGAAGAGGGGTTAGGGGTAATCAAGCAGGCAGGCAAAGGAGTTTGGGTCATTCAGGCAGGCAGGCAGAGTGGTTAGGGGCGATCAGGAGGCAGGCAGGTGAGCGTTTAGGAGCCAGCGATCCCGGATTGTGAGAGGGATGTCCAAGGGGTCCCGGATTGGAGAGGGTGCAGGCTGGGCTGAGGGACCGCCCCCTCCATGCACAAATTTCGTGCACCAGGCCGCTAGCTTGTATTATAATTTTGTGAAGGAAGAACTGGGGTAGAGGAGATAAACATTGCCACAGGAAGGAAGAATGTTACTGGCAGTCACAGAGCAGCTTAGGTTTTATAATTAGGGGGTAGATGCCATTTTGCTTAGGTGGAGAAGGCTGGTCTATAGAGCAGTCTTTTACTGTTCACTCCACAGATCTTTCTAAATCATTGTCTTCCTCCAGAACCTTTCTCCCTTCCACTCATCTTCTATTATCCAGCATACTCTGGTTCAGTAATTCTAGACAGAAAGGCTTTGAATTTTGCATTCAGAAGGGTTTGGAGAAAAGCTATATTTCATAAGTGAAAATTAGGTCTTGGGTTCTGGAGAAAATTTGATTGAAGATGGTGTCCACAGATCTACTACTACTTCTAACAGCCTAACTGTTGTTTTAATGGCATCTTGTCGTGAGATGGGGAGGGTTTTGTCTCTGGCCAACCCTGGCATGTTGTTCAGGCTCAGCATCAAGGGGATCCTTTCCTAACGACGCATTTTCCAGTAGCAGCAGCAGGCGTCTAGCACAGGGCCCAAGAGGACAGAAAGAGACGGAGAGTATAACCCAAAATTAATGTACCTTATCATTGGGGTTAGGAGATAAGAAAGGCTGCGGGCGTGGGGGGTTTAAAAATATGACTTAAAGCTGTAGCCAACCCTTCTTCTTTGGCTCTATCTTGAGAAATTCTTCCCCTAAGTCTCCCCACAAGCCAGCCAGACCTCAAATTCTTTACAAAAGGAGCATATTGGGAGTTAGTACACACTGACTTCAAAACTGTCACCAGGACCTTCCTGGTAATCAGAAAACAAGCAATATGGACAATATTCTTGGATGCCAACTTTGAGGAAGCTCACAATACACAGGTTTTTCTGGGACAATGAGTGTCTCAAAGCTGATCCCTGATCTTGCAGCAGCACAGAGAAAGAGCTACATCCTCTGGCCAGCCAAAAAGCCCCATTTTACTACAAACTGGCACCATTAGCCTCAGAAGGGGATAAGCAACCATTGGAGTTTCCAATGGCGAATTTCCCAGAAATGCATTCTTCTTTTCTGAGACTAGAACAGATTGGCGAGCTTATGTGAGGTACCTGGGGTGATGTCCTGGCAGGAAAACAGGAAAAATATTGCCTGGGTATTTTATAATAAGAATCATTTATAATTTCCGGTTGCTATATACTAGTAACTTTAGCATTCAGCATTGGAAAAAAAAGATATTTTCTATCATTAAATAACTAAATACATATGTAATTTTTTTTACAATCAAGTAAGAGTGTACACAATTGAGATAGATCACAAAAATAGAGTTTCTGACTCTATTTGAATTTGATATTCTACATGAGTAAGAAAACATTAATCTTTTATGAACTTCACTTTCATTATGAATAATGTTATACATGACATCTAAACATGTTCTTAATTATTTACTACATTTTTCTGTTAATTTCTGGGCACTTAATAATAAATTGAGATTTATTTGGCAAGGGTCAGTTTTACATGATTTCAGCTTTTCTATGCAATCTATTCCTTTCAAGGACATTCCCATATAGGATCCAAATTCTCCATTTCCTTTGCACTGCAGTTTAATGAAAACCCAGCATTTTTCTTGCTCCAAAAATGCCAAATGTAGTTAAGAATTCCTTGATAATATGCTATTGCCAAAAAATATTTATATTCATAGATTCCTGACAATTTACTGCTTTTTGACATGGTATCTCTCGTTGTAGAGCTTTGACCAATGTGTGTGTGTGTGAGTGTGTGTGTACAACATGTATATTTATATTATATAATTAACACACAAATATTTACTATATTTTGGTCTCCAATTACTACCAAACATAGCTATACTATGAAAAATAACAATATATAAAGCTCTTATTATCAGGATACAATACTACATATACATCTATAAATCATCTTTAAGTGGTTATGAATATTTCAGAAGCAAGGAATAATGTATAGGAGAGCAGGATGCCCTAAATTTCAACCAATGTCAGTTTTACATTTCACTGCTTCTGTTTGAAATACCTCATTACCATGGAGCATGAAATTAAACGATGGACAGAACTAGTTGCTGCTGTTAAGTCCATGTGTACCAGTGTGTGTCTTCTTATGTTTTAAAAGTGAAGGAAAGGTATCCATGAGAATTGAAAACATTTCAAGAAAGGAGATTGTCACATTCTACTTTATGGAATAGCATGCGGTGTCTTTCACAAGCCAATACACAGGAACCTCTTCTCTTCATTAAAATCTGGGCTGGAGAGGGTGAGTAGGGCTGCCATGGCTGTAGGGAGATGTGCTTGCCTAGTGAAAAAGCGGGTGGGCAGAGGAGGGCCAGCCCACAGATCACCATCAAGGCCTTGTGGCTAACTGTGTAACTTGTCAGCAGGAGGTGAATTTGTGGAATCTTTCCCTGCTGGCCAGATAATGAGCGGGCACTACCTCAGAGAAGCATAACTGAATGCTGTCGGTACGTCATCTGGGGCACACACGACTACAGAAGGCCTGCACGCATTTCATCACAGGTATGCGATGCTTTCCCCAACCTGTGTTTAAGCTGACAGCACGGTTCCTCATGGGGATGGCTATAATTCAATATCTTTGGCCTCATTTAAAAAAGTTATCACACCAGAATTCTGTTCTCATTCTTGTAATAGCAAGTATGTGAACAGCCTAAAAAGAGAAATGAATTAAAATGCTGTTAATTATGCTTGAGGCTATGACATTCCTTCCCAAGTAATTACGAGAGGGAGAAGCATCCCCCATGTTTCTGGTTTCTGAGAGTTTACACAGAAAGCGGGAAGGGTGCATTGTGCTCTTTCAAGTCCTGGTCTTCCCAGCCCCTGGATGAAGCCGAGTCACCTCCGTCCAGTATTGGGAAAGCCGTGTACGCTTCTTTAGGGCCACAGACTTGCTGTCAAGTGGGAGTTGAGTCAGAAGGTGCCTATGGTAATAAGAAATCAACCCATTTTTTTTTTATTTCTTGACCTCAGATGTTTATTAAAATAGACTCAGAGAAATTTAGAGTGTGCTGAGGCCCAAGGATGCACAGCTAGTTCATATAAGACCTTTCCATTGTGCTTTCCGTCACACACAAGGTCTTCATCCACTGGGTGAAATGAAGAGAAAGAGAAATAGGTAAGGAGTGGGTTGTGCTGAATCCTGGAGCTGATGTGACTGCACTTTTTCTTTGACAAATCTGGACCTTGAAAATCTCCTTGCCCCCGTGCCTGTTACTGGAGGCAAAGCGATGCCAGGCGGGCTGAAGTAAGAGCATGGCATATCTGGAGCACTGTCATTGGCAAATGGATTACAGGAAACACTGATGCTTGCTGATGTTGTTTCAGCTGTGCTTGGGGACAGTCTGGAGTTGCAGGGTGGACCTTGGCAGATTACATGTGTATTGGAGTTCAGAGGTCTGTTTGTTCTTGCAGAGATTCCAAATACTCTTCAATGCAGCACAGAAAATGGGTTAAGAGGGAACAGCTACAGGTACTTACAGACGTGAGGAGGTTTGACAAATCCTCTGTTGAGATAAAAGGACCTAAAAGTCCATTAGCAGTATCCTGGGGAAGGGGGGCATGCTAGCAAGACACCCCGAAATGACTGTCAATGGAGTAATCCACTATGAAGAGTTTCCACCTAATTGAAATTAATGATGCCTCAGCAGCGTAGATTGCGTCCCAGGGCCTTCATCTCTGCTAATGCAACAGACAGAAATCAACACTTAGCCAGGAAATCTGGTTTCCACCTGGTCTGTAGGTTTTAGTCTTTGCTTGTTCATGTCAGGGAATCTTCCCTGGACAAATCAAATGTACATCTAAAAATGTTTGCATTAGACTAGACAGGGCCATCCCATAGGAAAATTGGGAAATTCTCAGGACTTGTGTTTGGCAAGTCTCAAAGTTTCCAGTCTAGGGACTCTGTTTTCTGAACCAAAAGGTTTTTTGTTTGTTCATATTTTTGCAACTGTCAAGTATGAGAGAAAGTTTTGCGGATGTATTTTTCCTTTTATAAAGCAACAAATATTTATTTAATCATAGAAACTTGGAGCTGAAAAGGATCTTAGAGATAAGCCTTCATTGGGAATGAAATCTTCTTGTTTGTTTTTTCCCCAACAGATCCTTTTCTTCTAGCATTCTGGTTCTCAAACTGGCAGCACAGTGGAATCAACTGGAAACTTTAAAGATACTAATGCCTGAGAGAGTCTCATTTAATTGATCTGGGATGCAACCTCATTTTAATATATGGTAATGCTTGAGAACCACTATTCCAGTTAATCCATCCATCTATACACACATACACACAATTCATTTACAGGACACCATTTATAGGATATTTTAATGCAATAGCCATGTAACCATCACCCAGATCAAATTAGAAGACCTTGTTTTGATGCAAAATATTAAACATCATATAGATGGTTTTATGGACAGAACTAAATACTTGAAGTTGGATCTGATCTGGTAATTTTCACTCATCTCCCACAGCAGAACTCTATAGCATGAACTGTATTTCCTCCTGGAGAAATTTGCACTTTAGCATCATCCACTAAGGACTGGGATTTGGGGACATCAAGGACTTCCTGGACCAGAACACCAATACCAGGATGTAGGTAGTAACTCTGCCCTGGGTTGGCTCAAGGAATATAAGCAGAAATCCCATCTGGTCTTTCCCAGCCAACCTTGCCCTCTAGGCCAACCAGAGTGGCAAGAAGGCTTCCCTCATTTAAAGGTGAATACATTGCCTTAAATGAGTAGAGGGCCAATTGTCATATTATTCCTACTTCTAAATAAAGATGTTGCCTCTTCCCAGGGCCAGCTCTAAAGATGCTAGTAGAGAACAACCTTGAAGAGCTAGGCTAACATTCAATTTAAAAGCTAGAGGGAAATGAGGCTAAGAAACCAGTTATTTATTCTTCAACGAAGGATGGAGAGGATAGTTTACATGTATGATTGGAAAAGTGATTAAACACATCTTCTCCCATGTTCTCCCATCTCTACCCAACAACCCGTTCCAGGCCTTAAATATAGCTCTGCTAT
Organism: Myotis yumanensis; assembly: GCF_028538775.1. NCBI lineage: Eukaryota > Metazoa > Chordata > Mammalia > Chiroptera > Vespertilionidae > Myotis > Myotis yumanensis. The sequence goes on along the minus strand of NW_027223752.1, from coordinate 54,437,921 downwards.
AGAACCTTAAATTTTCATTATCAGATATTGTTTGGGTTAAGTCATTGAAGGTATCTGCCAAAAAACAAATCTGGGAAGCAGCACTCATGATTCTCAATGTCATGAGGGGCTGGGGCTGAGACCCTGCTGCGGGGGAAGATGCTTCTGCGGACTATATGTCCCTTCATACCTTAGGTAAAATCATGGGGGTGGTGAAGGATATTGTTACAAATGGAGGTTTATTATGCATTTCATGTACATGGTGTGGAGACATAAAAAAAAACAACACAAAAAACTGAGAACAATTGATTTAAACCAAAAGTGATTAACATTTTGGCACAAATTAGTTGATCAGATGCTAGCAAAAGCCCTAGGGACAAGGACAGAGGAGAGGAGAGATGTGATGAAGAAGGAAATGGGACAGTCAAATCTGAGGCTTGGGGGAGGTGGTCCCAGGTGGGGCCTTGGCCGAGAAGGGAACAGAGGAGGGGAGCTGGGGAAAGTCGGAGGTAAGGGAGGATTCAAATAAAAAAATGGAAAAGCTATGAGAACAAATACTGTCTGTTTTTCTAGTGTTTCCTCATTGCGTCCTGATCACATTCAACGTAACTGAAAATAAAAACTGTCTGTTTTCGTTTGTTCCTTTTCCTACATTAATAGCAATAGCTAACATTTACTGAGCGCCTGCCCTGTGCCAGGCACCATTCCAAGCACTTTACACCACGCCTATGAGGTAGGAGCTATTATTGTCCCCATTTAAAACACAGAGACCAGAGAAGTTAAAAAATTTGCCATAGGCCACACAGCTATCAGAGGCTGAGCTAAGATTATGAGCGAGGTCATTGAGCCCCACTCTGGAAGACAACATTCTGCCCATTGTTTATAAGGGTAAAGAGAGCCCGTGGAGGTAAATAATCTCAAAGAAGAAAGAAAGTACCTTCATCTTCTTCCCAGGAGAGGACAACAGGCCATTTATTTTTGAGACCTTTACTTTGCCTTCAAAAAGGATAAACACGTTTTATGTTTTTAAGGGCTATGACTCCTTCCAGAGAATGATTGCATATAAGCTGCTGAGCGCTAATCAAGAAGGCAAGAGATGGGGTTAAGAATGGATGGGTAAACCTAAAAGTGGCATCTATGGGAAGTGGGGTGGAGACAAGGTTACTTATGGGAGGAAAGCTGGCCAGGAGACTTGGGATTGCAGAGGTTGGGCCATTCTTTCCAACAGTGGTCTCACCGTCTGTGTGGGGCTGGTTAAAGGAATGAGGCCTCTTATAGGGAACCTTCATATAGCCCAGAACTGACTCCATCATATAGTTAATATTCTACTATTCCTTGCTTAAAATGATACTTATAATCATGTTTCTCTTGAAATAGTCAGAAGGCTTCCGGTCTGAGCTAGAGGTAAACGGAATGTGCTTTGGTTACAGAATGCCTTTTATGTCATATACTCATTTCTCAGAAGGAGTCCCACATTTGCCTTTATTTTAAAAGCACAGTAATTTTTTTAAAAAGCCTAAATGCATCTGCTTATGTGGAAGGTCCCAATCTGCATAATTTGATTTTCCTTCCTAAGAGCTCCCAGAATGCCCCTGGCCTTTGTCTCTCTACCTAGCAGTAGGGTTGACCCTCTAATGGAAAAGCCTGAAACTGTTTAAGTTCCCTGTGCAGCCAGCGTGGTGAAAGCGATATCCAGGACTGAAGCTGGACTAGAGGCTCCATGGGGCAGGATGTTGCCTGACTTGCTTGCGACTGTAGAGCAGGTGCCCACTCCAGTCCCCAAAGCAGGTCTTTAATGAGAAGACTCCAGTTCAGAGAGATGAAGTTATCTTTCCAAGATTGCTCCACATGCGTATTTGTTATCTATTGCTACATAATAAATTACTGCAAAATGATTACAAATTACCCTAAGGACTCAGAACAACACACATTTATTACCTCACAGTTTCTGTGAATCAGAAATATGGGCACAATCAAGGTGTCAGCCAGGGCTGCCTCTCATCGGAAGGCATTGGGGAAGGAACCTCTTCCAAGCTTTCGTACTGGCTTCTTAGCAGACTTTAGTCTTTTGCAGACTGTTGGACAGAAGCTACCTGCAGTTCCTTGTACTACAGGGTTCTCTAAAATGTGTTCCTGCCCGGCTGGCATGGCTCAGTGGTTGAGCTTTGACCTATGAACCAGAAGGTCACAATTCTATTTCTAGTCAGGGCATATGCCCAGGTTGTGGGCTTGTTCCCCAGAGTGGGATTTGCAGAAGGTAGCTGATCAATGATTCTCTCTCATCATTGATGTTTCTCTCTCTCTCCCTCTCCCTTCCTCTCTGAAATCAATAAAAACATATAAAGAAAAGTAAAATAAAATGTGTTTTCTTGCTTCATCAAAGAGAGAGTCTTCTAGGAAGATGGCCGTCACCCGCTTCTACAATCTAATCATGGAAGAGACATCACCTTTGCCATAATCTATTGAAGTCTGACCTGTACTGAAGTGGGGAGGCTTATACAAGGGTATGAAGACCAGGAGCAGACCATTGGGGGGCTGTCTTAGAGTTAGGCCACCACTATCGGGGGGGGGGGGTGGTAAAAATAAAACTACAACCCATTTATCCTAACTCACATAACTATAATAAGCATTGCCTTTCATTCTCCCTCTTCTTCAGTTACCCACACCTCTCTGCATGTGTTCCAAGTGCAAAGCAATGTGAGGATACACCATGATTATAGTGAAGGAGCTCACAATCTATTAGGGGAGATGAACAAAAGAGATGCACAACATATACAACAAGAGAATGTTGATACAAAAATTACAGGAGTTGTGGGGAGGGGTGATTCAGGTCTAAAAAGATAAGAAGTCCAATGAAATAAATACTACTTTGGGCTGCTGTTTTCCAGAAAGTGTATAGATAAACTAGAGGCCCAGTGCATGAAATTTGTGCACTTTGGAGGGGGCATCACTCAGCCAATCCTGTGCCCTCTTGCAGTCCGGGAGCCCAGGGGGAGCGGGCCTAAGCCGGCACTCGGACATTTCTAATGCTGCTGAGGAAGCAGGAGAGGCTCCCGCCACTACTGCTGCACTTGCCAGCCTGGATCCTGGCTCACGGCTTCTGCCTGGTGGCACTCCCCCTGTGGGAGCGCAATGACCACCAGGGGGCAGCTCCTGCATTGAGCATCTGCCCCTTGGTGGTCAGTGTGCTAGCGATCGGTCATTTCGCTGTTCAGTCGATTTGCATATTAGCCTTTTATTATATAGGATAATTTGAGCGGGGTCTTGAAAAGTAGATGATAACCAATAATTATTGACTTTTACAACCAACAGTTATTGACTTTTTATGTTAAATATCTTATATAAAATATTTCACTTAATTTTCATAGTAATCTCTTAAGGTAGGTTGTGTTATCTTCTCCACCTTAAAGATGAGAAAACTGAGACTCATAGAGGTGAACTGACTTGCCAATGCCACCCAGCTTATAGGTGGTGAGTGAGAACCACACCTACATCTAACCCAGAACCCACACTTGTAACCATCTTTCAATATTGCTTCAAATGGGACTGGCCAGCCTAGGTAAGTGGGGGGAAGGCATTTCCAAAAGTGAAAATGGCATTAACAAAGAAGTGAAAGCAGGCAAGCACTATCTAGCTATCCAGTTGGGGAAACTACAATTCACTCTGTCTAGCCAGTTCTTTCCTTATCTCTCTATAGGGCTGGCTCATCAATGTCTTTAGACCTCAGCTCTAATGTCATTTCTAGGTAAAGTAGTTAGGAACTCCTTCCCCGCTTCCCTTCATTACCACCACCAGCCACTCTTTGTTACTTCATTTTGCTTGCTTACTTATAAGTCAAGTAAGCCATAATTATTTTGTCCATTCGTTTCTCTACTTGGTCATTGTCCCCCCCCCCCCCCCCCCCCCCCCCGTTGAATGTGAGCCCTATGAGAGAAGGAATCTTGTTTGGACATTACCACTGCCACACACACACACACACACACACACACACACACGTCTTCCAAGTGCTGGGCACAATGCTGGTACCTCTAGAGAGGAGTGGATACGAAAGCTGGAGTTGGTTTTTGTGCAGTTAAGAATTTACTTTTTATTCTGTAGATGATGATAGATCCTGTGGAGGATTTCTGCGCAGAAGAGAGACATAATGACAGCAAGATTTTGAGAAAATAACTTTGTAGGTGGCATGTTTCTGGACAATGATATTTAAGAACAGTTTGTTTTCAGATTTTTTTACCAACCTGTTCTGTGTCCTTTATGTCTCCAGAACTTAAAGATTTTCAGCTATCTAGCTTTCTCTTGCCAAGGGGAAAAATCATTTGGAGTGAGATATTAGAGAATTGTTTCTGATCCTTTCAGGAAAATTTGCATTTTAAAAGGAGAACTGAAAGTTCATCCTGGCCCCTGGGTTCCAGACCTGGTTTTGGCCCTGACATGCTGTGTGACCTCAGATAAGTCCCTTTAGCTCTCCGAGCCTAAGTTTCTTCTTATGTAAAATGAGGAACTTGGGCTAGCTGCCAGTCCTATGATCTCATTACACTTGTCTCTAATTTAAGATGAAAGCATTTTGATATACATTAGGGATTTTTAAAAAGACTTCATTCAAAGAATAAAAATGTTTCAAAAACTCTAATTCCTCTATTTACTAATTTCAAAATTTCCTAATCAGTGGTCAAGAAAAATCATTGACTTGTATGTCTCTAGATTACAGGTGAATTGGTTTATTTATCCTGATATCTTTTCTCGTGTTCTGCTACCTCCTCTACAAAAGGTCCAGAAATACACAGCCATTTTCTAGTGAGACACAGTCTCTGGAGGCAGGCACATGTCCATAGTTTCTGCATTTATAATACTGCCATGAGCCAGAAAATGATCATGAGCCAGAATCACCTTGGCAATGGCAAAGACAGGATCAGCCAGTAAATGAAATATCACAGGGCTTTCAAATGACGTGAAAGAAAGAAAGACTTCACATGGTTCCAGAAATCGGGTTGCTGCTGCCCAGCCCCCCATTCTGCCTCTTTTGCCCACCTTCTGTCTTCCGCATCCATCCTCAGGAACCCTTTCTGCCACATGCCTTTGCAGCATCCAACAAATACATATTTACTAACATCCAGAAAGATTTTCATCTAGTATATTGCCCGGGAATACAATGAGCAGTGTTTTATAGTCAGTATATATAAAAAACTGCCATGGGTTTTTAATTCCTCTTTTATATAATTCATGTTTCTCCTTTCCCCTTCCTTTCAGCCTTCCCCCTAGTCTTCCCACTCCTCAGATATACACACAAGCACTCTTCCTACTTCTGGAAGCTTGGATGATTTTTCCCTCTAAAACTTCAGAGCAGGAGATTGCCTGTCAGCTTTTAAAACTTTCCTTGTGTTCTATTAAATTGAAATATTGTTGTTTGAACGCAGAAAAGTAGTGGTAGAGCACAATGGTGGTCTTCTCAGAGATGTCAGGATAATCAATCTTTTTAAAGACCAGCTTGAAGTGTGTCAGGGCTCACATGCTCGGTCTGAGTGTCTGACTTGCTGGAGTCTCTGTTGAGGAAGATAATTTATCATATCTTAGGTGTGGAACCAGTGGATTGGCTCTTTCCCATTGATATCTGTATTTGAACTTGTTGAGTATGTCCCTGAATGTGATAGAATAATTTGGCGGGCTATCCTTTCCTTTTGTTTTGTAAACTAATCTAAGTCTCTCTCTTATCCCAAACCTGCCCAACCTCTCTCCCCCAAAATAAAAAATCCATAAAGAACAAAGTGTCAATCTTCATATTCAAAATACAGAAATAAAGAGCATATTTAAATGTTTTCTTCTAATATTATTTCAGAAGAAGATAGAATTTACTAAATAAAAATTAGTCAAGTTTTGCTTCTAACCACAAGTTATTTAGCAAAGACTTCAGGGCTTATCCTACGTTATCCTAACAAAGAAGACTCTGCCATCATAGGAGTTGGTACTGAGAAGGGACTAGTCCTTCAGTCACCTTGGCCTTCAATCTCACTGTCTATGAAGTAGACAGGCAGTGGCCACAGAGGCTGTCACCCACTTACTAGTAGTTTTGTGAAAAGTTACTTAATGCATCTATACCACGGTGACTCCACATGTAAAACAGATATGGTAATACTCAAACATAATAAATATGAAGTAAATAAAACACTTCATTTGAAGTGCTTAGCTCAGTGACTAGTCAATCCTAAGTGTTTGATAAATATTATTGGGGGGTTAAATACTAATGGGATGATGATGAAGGCACATTCAGAAGCAGTGGTCTCCAAAGGTGGGTACCAAGGTCATTCTTTGTGAGTGTGAGAAGACATTATGATTTCTTTTGATACCTGTATTTTATCTACAAAGGAAATAAATTAGCTTAATGTTTAATATATTAATTGACTCATAGACTATCTCAGTGTGTGTCAAAGCCCATGGGACCTGGGTGGCAGGTGAGCTGTGTTGGGGAATGGGTGGGCTCAGCACAAGGACAGGTGGGCAGTGGGCCCTTGCACTGGTCTTCATGTCAATGTGCTGAAATGAGTTAGGGTGTTCACAGTTTAGGTGGATATGGCAAAATTATCAAGTCCTAACCAAACTAACTTATAAAATGGACAAATGATTTTAAAAGGTTCCTGTTCTACTGAAAAAAAAAGTATTAAAGATACTGTCAAAATAGTGGCACATCTAAGGTTTTACCCTACTTGCCAGCTAACAAGATAGTTTGCTACATTTCATGACTGATGGCAGAAGATGCAAGACTCCTGGGTCCAAGAAAAAGGACTTTATCACTCATGGTATAATAAGCAGCATGGCCTCATGTTTGTCCAGGCTACCTGGCCCCCAAGTTCCACAGGCCATCGTGGACAGCCCAGGTGGATGCTGCACATGCATTGTGCTTGTGTCACAGCTGAAAAAACCTGAATGAAGGAAACCCAAATCTATTTTAATGGGATTACTCACAAGTGGCCAACCTTCGCTTCAAGGAAGACATTATCTTTATAATATTAGACAGTAACAAACCTGCTCTCTGCTCCAGAGGGAGCCACTATTTTTATGCTGCAAGGCTGTTTGCTATACAAACATCTTGAAAACATAGTCCAGAATGAAAGCAGTCAGAGATTTTGCTCACAAAACATTCAGAGAGAGAGAGAGAGAGAGAGAGAGAGAGAGAGACCCATTAACAACTGTCTCACAGAAGATATTATGTATTAATGAAGTATAAATGAAAATAAGAAAATATCTGAGTTTATAATTCTTTACTCAAAGAATGAGCAAACCCTTTTATAATACACTAGAGGCCCAGTGCATGAAAAGTTGTGCACTTGGGGGGTCTGTCAGCTCAGCCTGTGCCCCCTCACAGTCCGGGACCCCTCGGGGTATTCCACCTGATGGCTTAGGCCTGCTCCCCGGGGGATCGGGCCTAAGCTGGCAGTCAGACATCCCTCTTGCAGCCTGGGAGTCCTGGGGGGATGTCTGACTGATGGCTACGCCACAGTCGGACATCCTTAGTGCTGCCACCAAGGAGGCGGGAGAGGCCTCCTTGGGTCCTACTCCACTGCCACTGCACTTGCAACCATCAGCCTGGCTTGTGGCTGAGCGGAGCTCCCACAGTGGGAGCACACTGACCACCAGGGGGAACCTCTTGCACTGAGCATCTGCTCTCTGGTGGTCAGTGCGTGTCATAGCAATCAGTCATTCCTGGTCTTTCCGCCTTTAGGGTCAATTTGCATATTATCCATTTATTATATAGGGTAAGCAATGATGATCTAATTAAATCAAATAAGAGGTCAGCTAAAAATATCACAAATGATAAGACTACCTGAATATAGATTTATATCTACTCTCATGAAGTATAAACCTTGATGCTATTACATGTATAGTGTGCCTTGAAATATTAGCAAATGATACTAGCATATTCATGTAATTTGTAAATATACATATAAGTAAGGACATAAATTGAGGCTTTGAGCTCAATTTAACTTTGGATGATTCAAAGTATGTTGATCCCTGCTCTAGAGACTAGAGTGATATGATGTGATGTGCTGGGAGTTGAAAGGCCTCCAGCATGTAAAAGGCATTAGCATAATTTTCTTCTGGTTCCAAGTTCTTTTCAAGTAATAGCAAAAGTAGAACACTTTGTTTTGTTTGTTTAACCTTTTCACTCTAAAAAGAGGGTAGAAGTCATTCCTCAAAACCTTGACCACCTATTAAATTAGATTCATGTGGACAAGTAGACTTAAACTTCCCCCAAATCTCTGGAAGCCAGTTTTCCTGGGAACTGAACTTTCTACTAGCCTGAATGAGGGAGGCAGAGCCATCCCATAGTGGAGTAGGACCCAGGACAATTAAGATTGTATAACTCTTCCCAAATTCTCCCTACCAGTTACTTGTTGAAGCAAATTCAAATTAGCATCTGGGCAAGCATGAGAGAAAAGTGACTCACAAACAGGCAGGAAAGATGGGGTGAGGAGACCTTAGAGGATGTTCCGTGATTCATGAGGATGCAACTATGCTTTGCCTTCCAGAGAAAGGTTGTAGTGTTTGTTTCTTTTTCTTGGATTTTCTATGTTGACAAGGTAGCTCCTTATCTTCCTTCTTGCTCACCAGTCTTTGTCATCAGTCTTGGCAATTGCTCAAAAGGAAGCCTGGAGCATCTGCTCTTGTTTAGAAGCTATAAGAGTCCATTTTCACAAGTGTTTGCTGCAGAGACACTTAGGAAAACACAAAGGGATCACCCATGACTTATCAACTAGGAAATGTCCCTAGTATATGCCTAGCTTCTAAGGCAACTAACTCTGTTTCTCCATGTTACAGTCAAAAGGCTGGAATAGATATCCTTATTTTACTTCCAACAAGTAGGCACTGCACAGATTTTGAAGTCCTATTATGCTGTTTGATTACTGGCTCATCTCCTGCTAGTGGTGTGATCTTGGATCAATTACACTGCCTATCCATGTCTCAGATTCCTCATCTGTTCACCTGGGTTGACATTCATTCCTTTTATGAAAATTAGGAGGCAAATGCATGGCATGTGGTAAGTGCTCAATAAACACTAGCTATTCTTCCCTTTTCTCCTACCTGATGGAGTAGAGTCAAGAAGATTAAATTGATGATAGATAGGAATGTTCTTTTTAATTTGGTGGTTGCTATTTCTTACCCTAAGTTCTCTCTGAGGCTCCCTGCATGTACAACCCTTTGTCCTAATGAAAAGGACTGTTTTAAACTCTTCTGAGGTGGGGGATGGTGGTGGTGGAAGGAGCTAATTAGTAAATAGTCAAATATTGGCAGCTAAGACAGATGACTAGTTCGTTAATCTAGGTTTTGGAAAAGCAGCAGCCAAGAAGGATTAAATGCACAAGGATTTTATTAGCAGAAGTGCCTGTGAGAGAAAATGGGGTAAAGCTGAAAGATCTGGAAGGTCCTGGCAGTCTGATCCCTCAGTAAAAAAGGAGCAAGAGAGAGATTGGGTGGAAGTATAATTGACTGCCATGCCATGAAAGGGAGATTCTGCAAGGCTGCTGGGGAGTCCTCAAACCAAAGTTGGTTTTCACAGGAGCTTCAGGTCTCCCGGAAGTGCCTGCCTCCGTATGGCTATCACCCTTAGTCCCTATTGCTGAGTGTCCCCATGGGAGGTATGCCTCAATGCAAACTCAGTGATGGACTTCCAAACAGTAATTAGGCCCTTGCTCAACTGCAGCCCTGTCCTGGAGACCTATTAGGTGAATTTTCTTGGCTGCCACAAGTGATTCTCCTGTACACTCTCCTAGCCTCCTTGGGACAGCTGCAGAGTTAGATATAGGAGGCAGTATCTTTTCCCATAGGACTCGAAGATAAACTAGAAATATTCTCCCTGTGTCCTGCCACCATGACTAAAATTCCTCCATTAGATATTCATCCCCAAAGTCTCCATTCTCCTTAGGAAATAATTAATTTTAATGTCTTCCAAATACAAAGCTTATGCAACTGAGCACCAGACTAAGAAGTGGGGGTCAGGGTAGTGGTGAGAGTGGTGTATTCGTATTGAATGATGGTGCTGCAGTCATGCTGAGAAAGAGTCCTGGGTAAGCCCTGAAAGACATCTACAACTATCAAAGATTTCCCCAAAACACCAGGGTGAGCATTTGACCTAACTTAGCATTGACTGATCTCCACCAAAAAGACATGTCTTTGTCAGGGGATGAAGCGTTCTCTTAAGACCTAACACAATGCCCAAGCTTCCTCTCCAGGGGACTTCAAGGGGCAGCTTCATGTTGGCTAAGCTTGAGAATGCCTCCCAAGGCTGTAAAAAGTTCCCAAGAGCTTGTGCATGTCTTTTGGCGCATTGAACATGTTGGCTGGTAAATCAGGGCCCACCAATTCGAGTTCCCAGCCTCCTTAGTGGCCCAAGAATGTGTCCTTCCTCTAAGCACAGCCCAGAATCAAGCTGGATACCAGAGCTCCTAGGTCTGGAGCACATATCAATTGTTGGCTACACCTGAATATCTATTAGAGGGCAGACCTAAAAATGCCCTGGAAACTTTCCCAGAGGTACATTTATCCTGGAGCCAAGAGGAAAACACAAGTGATCCATTTTGAGCTTATTAATAACTGTCACATTTCTGTCAGGGCAACGGAAGAGGCAATTTGAGGGCTTAGTACCTTGAGTTCTCCATAGTAAGTCAGCATGCCAGGATGACCTAGAGCCGTGATTCTGAAACAGGACTGCACTTCAGAATACCAGGAGGCCTTGAAAAGATACAGATCCCCAGACCTTACTACTGGAGAGTCCTATTAAGGAAGAGGCCTTGGAACCTTACTGTTAAAAGCCTTTCTCGTCTCCCTTGATCATTCTGATGATCCACCATATGTATATCATCCAAAGCCCAGTCCCCAAAGTGGCACCAATAGCCACTGGATTTTGCTTATTCAGTCTTTGTCTTGACCTGAATTAAATCTCTTTTGGATTGAGCTGGGGTATAACCAATAAAACTACATAAAAGAAAGCTAATTTACACACACAAAAGTTGTGTGTGTCCCTAGGGAAGAGAGGGAGATTAACATGTAGAGCTTTCATCAGGGAAAACTCCTGGGAACAGCAACTGTGGAAGTGAGGGGAAGGAACCAGATTGGGCAGAGGGAGATGCTAGCTGTGATGAAAGCTCCAGGGGACCCAAAAGGGAGCTCTGGAGCTGGAATGGTCCTCCAGAGTTGTCCTGAGTTGGGGCAGAAGACTGGGTCTTTATGCCCTTAAGTCAATCAGTCATTGAATTGAATGTGGGCTTCCCATGGCAAGGCAATTTTCTTTAGCCAAGGCAATCCCCAAAAAGGAGTAATAGCTGAGGGTTGCCACCTCTGAGCACTCCCAGCATCTGGGGACTGGGGGAGTCCTTTAATCCTGAAGGGGGTTCTGGGAAGAAGAGCACAGGATCTAGCACAGTGTGGTTAAACTTCAAGTGGGATTCATCTGTATTTAGGCTAGGATGAAATGCAGCATCCTCTACCCTCACTATCTAGTATGAGCCTCTGAATGCCAAGGAAGAGTCAGGAGCTAGTACCCTTCCTAGTTCCAGAGACAGTGAGTTAGCAACCTATGTGTGGGAATAAGACACGGCATTGGCATTTGAGTCTTAGATTTGATAGAAGAGGAAGAAGGCTATTAGTGGTGGGATACTCAGCTGGTTGGTGTGCTGTGCTAATAAGACCATAGGTGTGTGCATAATGCCCATGTGGGCCAATGAGATTCATTCTTCTGCTTATTAACTTGGGATGAGCATGCATTAGCAAATAATCTGAGGCAAAGATTACAATGATTCCCTGAATTGTGTCATAACAAAATAGTGCCCTACTAAAACACCCCCAATGGAATACACCCTACCCCTAGCTCCACACTGTCTCCACAGAAACTGGGCTCCCAGCAGCGTAAAATCTCTGATTAATCATGAAGAGGCTTATTATGGCAGAAAATAATGTCACCAAGGCTGAATCCCAGATATTTGTGCTGACTTTGATATGCCTCTGCCAAGTTTCACAGTGGTTAGATTCCCCTAATCCCTCAGTAATTATTAGAGCTGTCTAGGAGAAACCCCACCACATTCTTCTGATGAGAATGATTGTTTGGTATTTCTATTTATTTATTCACTTGTAATGAGCAGGGGACACTTGGTGAGTCTGTTCTGTTCCTCTATCAGATTCCTTTACACATAAATTATTTGAGGGTAAGATTTATGCTCAAATAATAATGAGGTAAACAGGAGCAAAGGGAATAATTTTAAAACAATTTATAACAAGGAAGTGATCACATACACTGAAAACATGGAGAACCCCATTCTGGCACTCTGCTCGGTTTGAAGTCAGGTCAAAGGGGAATTTAAACCCACTGAAACCCCAAAACGCTTCATCTTGTTTTAACCATATCACAACTCCAGACCCGACTGCTAAGAAAGGAAAAGTTATACCCTTGTTACGGTTGTTTTGACTTATTTTATTTTCTAAATTAATTCATTGTTGTTGTTGTTTCTTGTTACTCCTCACCTGAGGATATTTTTGCATTGATTTTAGTGATGGAGGGAGAGGAGGAGGGAGGAGAGGAGTGAGGGGACGAGGGGGGGGATAATGATAGAGAAAGAGAGAGAGAAACATTGATGTGATAAAGAAACATCCATTGGTTGCCTCCTGAAAGCACCAGGGTGGGGATCAAACCTGCAACCTAGGTATGTGGACTTGAATTGGAATCGAACCCTCCATGGGATGATGCTCTAACCAGTTTGCAACACTGGCCAGGACTCATTGTTGTTTTTATTCCTAAAAGTTTCTTCCTGAAGAAAGAGTGCTCATCATTAATCGAAGTTATGTTTGCTTCGCCAAATATCTTTAAACAATTTACAAAACTTGGAATGCAATTCATGTGCAAAGACTTTTGTTCAAGCCAAAAGGCATTACTTAAAAGATGAACAAATAACTTTGTGACAGGAATTGTAAATAGAAACATAATTTGCTAATGGTTTGTTCCTGAAGTCAGACCTCACTCCTTTTACCTGGTTATTAATCTGGGACATCAGGGGAATGAGATAGAAATAACATATTTGAATTTCATTTAGAAATGTGATAGATTTACTATGCTATTCGAATGGCTTTAATATAGAAATGTGTTTTGGATCATCAGTGGCAAGCTGGAGGTAGATTTTTAGAGCCATATTGCAGTCCTATATTTTTTTCAATGACTGTCATATAACTAAAACAGATGGGTACAATCTGTAATAAGTTAGTAGGAATAGCTGTACCTTTAACTACCACCTAGGAACCTGCAGGCTCCAAGTTTGAGTCTAGCCTGCTTTCTGAGTTCCATATCTATCTAGTAGGCATCTCTCCCTGATGCACCAAAAACTCAACATGACTAAAGCTAAATTTTTCACCTCTACTCCGCCCTCCGACTGCTTCACCTCCTATAATCCTTAATAAATAGAAGCTTCCTGTAGCTTCTCAAGGTAGAACCCTTGACACTGCATCTTAATCACAGGCCAATGTGTAAATGATCATCAGATCCTGTTAACTCCATCTCTTTAATATCTGTCACGATATGTGTTGAAATTAGGATTACAAAACTGATGAAGAAAAGGGAAAACAATAAAATAATGTCCTTGCATCAAAAAAAATTTAAAATAAAAGTCCAAATTCCAAGGTAAAGAGGGAGATTTAGAGGCTGTAGCCAATGGTGAGTTCATCATGAATCCCTAGTTTAATTGGCCTCAAAAAGTGTTAATGTGACCTGAGGCTGCATCAATTAAATTAGTGTTGAAAAGGTGAGAGAGGATAATTTTGCTGTGCTCTATACTCTCAAATCACAATATATTCAGTTCTTGGTGGCACATTTTAACGTAAAATAGATATCAGCTATATTCAGAAGAAGGGGCAGAATGTTGAAGAAATCAAAACCATGTATAGGGATTTTGAAGGAATAGGAAGTGTTCCCTTGAGAGGGGAACTCTTGAGACGGCTGTGACAGCTGCCTAGAGTTTACTGAAGGATGCTGTATAGAGCAACGGTCCCAGAATCCAATCCATGGGCCAGAGCTGGACTCGCCCTGCAAGAACGTCCTGGGAAAATTCTATAAATTCTTCAGTCCCATCCATAAGAACTTCTTATTCAGATGCTTTAGAGGGAGATTTACCCACTCTATATCTGTACATTTTAAAAGACCTCTGGGTTTATACCCCAGGGTTCCCAGGTGGGATGAAGCTCCAGAGGCTCACAACAGTAATGGTACTGGTTGCCTTCTTTTCCCTTTATCCCCATCCCACTCTCCTACTGGTGCTTCCTGGGATCACTTCACAAATAAATTACAAGTTCCCAATTCTTGCCTTAGGGTCTGCTTCTGTGAGATAATAAACTAGGATGCCAACCAATTAATGCTAAGTACAAAATAATTATTTACTAAATCAAAATGTGAAGAAATGAGCATTAAGACAGCATCTACTTTAAAATGTTTTTTGAACTTGGTAGTCTGACAGTCCCTGAAGGCTGGGATGATACCGATAGACACAGCTAAGTTAGGTGCTCTGATCACCCTGGCTTCCCGATCACTGACTACTGAGAGTTGCTGTTCCCTGATCTCAACTGCATCCACCTCTCTAGGCCTCCTTTCTACCACCTGTCCTTCACTCTTGGTGTTTCATGCACTACATATAGTTCTCCCCATACACCTCCCTGTTTCTTACTGGCATGTCTTTGATTTTTCTATTTGCCACTCTCCTAGAAATTTCTCTTCATCCTTTCAAATACATTAATGCTGTCCCCTCCTCCAGAATTCCTCTTGCCTCAGTCCCCTACGCCAATGGAGTCATTCACCACTCTGATCATTTGTGTTTCCTGGTATAGAATGATACACTTATCAATAAATGGAATATTTAGTATTAAAATAGGAGGGAGTTAAATTGGAGGGCACAGAATCTCCTTCGGCTCTCTGCACCCACTGTCAGGGAACACCTCAGAGAAGGATGGTTTTCAGTGATAATTTATTTGTATATTATCTTTCTTTTGTTCCTTTATGCAACCATTAAACAAGAGTGCAGAACTTAAATCCAGATAGAATACCTTGAAAGTGGGGGAATATCATTCAGTAATTTAAGACAATCTTTGCAATAAAAATAAAATGCTTATGCTGTCACCTTAATTGAGAAGAGCAAGCTACAAAATTGTGTGTGCAGTATAAATTCAAAAATTGTGAGTTTGAAAAAAAAGTGAAAGGAAATCTATTAATGGTAGTTAATACAGTGGATCTTGGGTGTGGAAATCTGGTGATTATTTTTCTGCTTCTCTCTACTTTTCGAACGTTCTAAGTTTTCAATAATGAACAGATTGCAGAAAATAACAATGACACCTTTTTCACCTGTAACGAATAGTTTCCATGGATCAATCATCATGGAAGACATTTTATAAGTTATTAAAGGATTATGTACACACTATGTCAAGAGGCCATAAGGCTTTATCTGTGAATTCCTTCAAATGTTGAAGAAACTCCATCACATTATTCTGCTGACACATAATTTATTTCAGAGCACAGGAAAAGCACCGAAGCTACAGTTTTGTATTGTTTAAATAAAGGAAACATTACCCTGAAACCCAAATTTGATAAATAAACATGCGTACACTCTCACCACATATAGGTCAATAGCACTAATCAATGTAGGCAGAAAAATATTAAATAAAATATTAGCCAATTAAATTCAATAGCATCCAAAAGAATTATCCTCTACAATTTGATAAACTATCCAAAGAATGAAAAAGTGATTTGATATTAAGAAACTATAACTATAATGAATAACACCAATAGGGCAAAGGAGAAAAACCATCTCAATGAGTACTGAGCAAGCAGTAGATAAAATATAAAATATATATTTCATAAAACTTGGAATAGAAGAATTCTTTGTATGATCACTGATCATCAAACTAGCCATGTAGAATGTTGGTTATGAGTAACATGTTCTAAAATCATTCTGACCTAACTATATCATTTTCTGCCTGTGAGATGTTTGGTAAATTATTTAATCTTTCTGCCTTGATTCTGTCTGTAAAATGGGCTTAATAATTTCTCACCTATAGGGTTGGTGAGCATAATTAAAGTGAGGCATGTTAAGTGCTTAGTACAGTACCTAGAACTTAGTAATAAGTGTTATACTGACATTTGTATACCAAACTCTATGGTGCTGATGGTAATAATAATAGCAGTGATAGTAGTACAATTTATGTACTTCAGAATTGACTTATAGGGATTCTTCTCCTCTATAATTCAATACACAGGCCTGAGTGTCTTCTCCAGGTGATTCTAATATACACCAAACATCCCAAATCACTAAATTAGAGAAATTCCTAGTAAAATTAGAAATAAGAGAATAATGTAAAATTATATTGTTCTGAAAGATCTAGGCAATGCAATAGTCATAGAGATGAGAGGGGTAACTATAGATGAGAACTATAAATTTGTTATTTTCAGATGGCCTTTTATTAAGCATAGAAAATTCAAGACAATCAAAACATACCCTCACCCTAGCCAGTTTGGCTCAGTGGATAGAGCGTCGGCCTGTGGACTGAAGAGTCCCAGGTTCGATTCCGATCAAGGGCCTTGACCTTGGTTGCAAGCACATCCCAATAGGGGATGTGCAGGAGGCAGCTGATTGATGCTTCTCTCTCATTGATGTTTCTAACTCTCTAGCCTCTCCCTTCCTCTCTGTAAAAAATCAATAAAACATATTTTTAAAAAAAAACATACCCTCAAGACCAACCCTCTTAGAATCAAGAAGAGGGTTCAGGATAGTGGTCAGGTATATACCAACAATATACATTTAGACCACATAGTAGGAAAAAATCCATACATAATAGTAACAAACATATAAAGTACCTAGAAACACTTTATGAGAAATGTGACACATATAGGTAAAGGAAAGCAAAATACTTCACCATGTGACATAAAAGTTGAATAATGAAAAGATGTACAATAGTTTTAGAAGTGGGGCTGAATATGATAATTTGGAAAGCACTCCTTCATGTAATCCCAATAAAAATACAAATGGATTTTATAAAAATGAAATAATTTGGATTCTTTTTGAAGACTAAATGTGTTAAAATAGCCTGGAGCTTGACTTACAGCAGGTGCTCCATAAATACTAGCTCACTTCCTCCTGCTGCTTAGCAAAATTCTGAGACCTCAGACCATGGTAATCTCCCATTCATTAATTCCTATAATCACCATTCATTTGGCAATTATGGCACAATTTTTGGCAGTTCTACTTTACATTACATTTTCAGTTAATTGACATTATTGTGACTTTGTTCTCTCCCAAATAGATTGTGTACTCCTTGAAGTAAAGGACTAGGTTCATACACTTTTGAACCAAATATTTCATGCACACTAGTCACCTAGAGGAAACTGGGGGTGATACAGAAAGAGTAGACCACAAACTGGCATTAGCTTATCAGTGTGGAATAAAATAAAATGCAGTTAGTCACAGATGAGGACGTAACTTGGGGGCCACCGAAGTGGTCTGAATGCTAACCACAGTCCCAGGGTGGGGTGAGCCTTCCCTAAGCTAGAGCAACTACTGCTGAATATCATGTTGGCTGAGGCCCCACCTCATTCCTAACACATGCTGAAGCTGAGAATGAGCTGAGGTCAATTCAAGAGTCCAATGAGGACTGTTGCAAAATGGGAGTGACTAATTAGAAGAAATACATGTCTAGTTAACAGCAGTCAATCGTCTAAGTGTACATCCAAAGAATGAATGAATTCCCAAATTCCCAAAGCTTCAAAGCAAAATATTTCAGAATCATACTATGAGTAAGCCTGGCAGATTCTCAAAGTATAGTGGCTGCAAAATACTCACTTGGTATTTTAAGCATATTTTGGAAGCTTAAATTTGTAAAATTTTGTAAAACTTGAGGAGAAGATACTGTTAGGCAGGAAGTATATGTGGGGAACATAAGTATTAAATCAGTATGTGTACAGTTTCCAAGAACTATGAGTAAGCAAAACACTTCTTGACTTCAACTAAATGTCAGTTTTACCTAAATACATGCAGGGGATATTAATACTATCCTTGTGTTTACTTTAACAACCACCAGGCCTGTGTGAAAATCAGCTTCACAGCCAAATAAAGTGACAAAAATGACAACTCCAAGAACACAGAAACCACTTTGCAAGTCTTGCTTGCATTTTCTGTGTAATCTCCAGAAAAGAAGACTTAGACACTTGAACACTGGCTGCCTACCCACATCTCAGGCCCCCACTTACCATGGCAGGGAGAGGGCTCACCGAAATGCCACAACATTCAAGTCAGAAAAACACCTCCAGCTTTCAAAACCTGTCCAGTGTTCCAGCTATTTCTAAGAAGTGGGTAACCCTCATAACTCTGAGCTCCAAATTTCCGAGTAGAACTGTGAGGTTTCAGAGCACCCATTTATACACTCCCGCGTGAAGAGAAGGACTGATGGAGCCAGTCTGCTTCTGAGTTCAGCTTCAATAAGACTAACTGATTTCACTGTGGCAAGTGGCCGGCTGCTAATGATAATAAGGTAGGCCTGCCATCTTCTCTGTGTGCCCCCAAGGCCTGCATGCAATTTGGAGGTCTATGGCAAGTATACAGATACTGAAGACACGGCCTACACTTTACCATAATTTAAAATATATTTGAGAAGAAAAGTCACACAGCACAAGAGTTAAAAGGTAATTAAAATAACAAGAAAAACTGTCAAGTGTACATAATGCTTATTTGAGGTTGGGAAGTTTCCAGATATGCACTGCAGACAGTAACTTGAAAGAAAATCCAGAGGACAGAGGCTGCATTGTGGGCGGATCACTAGGAGAGGCTTTAGGAAGATTTGGATTTTTAATTGGAAGGCCACGTAGCTTAATGAGCAAGAAAAGGGGTTCTGGAGCAACATGCCCTGCTTTCCAATCTGGCTTCACATCAACTATTATTTGTTCTTCCTAAGCTTCTGTTTTCTCACCTGTAAAATGAAAATAATAATAGCACCTGCCTTGTAGGATTGAGTCAGAGAATGAATGTGAAGCAGCATCTGGTATATGGTAAAGGCTCAATTCAGTATTAGCATAAAAATAAACAAAGAACCAAGATGGCGGCATAGGTAACTGCCTGTACTTGCTGCCTTCCACAGCCACATCAAAATTACAACTAAAATACAGAACAACTATCACCCAGAACCTCCAGAAAGCTGGCTGTGTGGAAGTAATACAATAAGAAAGGTAAAGAAAAAAGCACAGTGAGACTGGTAAGAGGTGTGGAGGCACAGAACGGGCTGGTCCGACACCAAGATATGACGCTTTTTTAATCAGGAGGGAGATTGCCTCTGCAGAGACTGCCCAGAGGAGCAAGGGATCCCAGCCCCACACCAGACCCCCAGCCCAGGGTTCCAGAGCTGGGGAATGAAGTTCCTACAGGCAGTAAGATCTATAGACTGTAAAACCCAGTGAGGATTGGGGCTGAGTGGCACACAGGCTGCTGGAGACCCAGCTGCTCCTCTCAAAAGGCCAGCACCACAAACTGAATTTACAATCTCCCACTTTCTCTGAGCCGGTGCTGGGTGAGGCTCTGGGGGACCCAGACACATATGGGGAGAAACTGGACTGTCTGGGATCAGGGCAGGAACTTAAGGCCGGCTTTCTTTCAAATGGAAGCGCTCACAGTGGTCATTGTTCCCATGCTGGGACCTCCTTGGTGCAGGGCTGATTGGTAGCCATTTCTGTTTGCTCCACCCTGGTGATTCCCTGAGACACCGCCTCATCCAATTTACAATCCCACCCACGCTTGTGCAGTGGCTTTTGCATATGAATGGTCTATCCTTTCTCAGGCTAAAACTCTGTCAAACAAGCTGCAGCTGGGTCAGGGAGCCCCAAACATATTAATAAAAGGCACCAGCACCAGCCTGCCTTGCTTCACAGCTGGGCCTCATCTGGGCACTTCCAAACTGGTTACAAAGAGAGGGAATCTACAAATCTCTCTGTGGCTCCTGTTGGATGGCCCCAGGCAGTGTCTGACTTTGCACTTCCCTAGAGACCCAAGAGCCAGTGTATCAAGTGGTCAGTGTGAGACTATACCAGTTTGCAACTCTTCAAATCCATAAGCGACACACTCAAGGGGCAGAATCAGTGAGCACAAAAGCCCCACTGAAGCAAGTCCTACCCCATAAGGGTGTCTCCTGCACAGCAGCTCTCCCACTGTAGTTGCTGCTGGTCCCCACAGCCAATTGGCCTGGAGGTCAATTCCTCCCAGTGACACCAACAACAATCAAGTCTCAACTACAACAAAACTGTGCACACAGCCCACAAAGGGGTGCACAAAGAGTGTCCACCTCAGGTGATTGGGGAGGCTGAGCCACTGGGCCCTATGGAACAACTACTACACAAGGCCACTCTATCAACTCAAGGAGACTTAGCAGTTACCCAATACATAGAAACAAACACAGGGAAGCAGCCAAAATGTGAAGACAAAGAAACATGTCACAAATGAAAGAAATAAAATTACTGGATATAGAGTTCAAAACCACAGTTATAAGGTTACTCAAGAATCTTCTAGAAACCTCAGAGGAACTTAGTGAGACCTTCAAGGATTTTAGTGAAAATGCAAAAAAAAAAAAAAGGAAAAGGAAAAGGACCAGTCTGAAATTAAGCATACAATGACTGAAATAAAGAATAATATACAGGGATTCAACAGCAGACTAGAGGATCCCAAGAATTAAATCAATGATTTGAAATATAAGGAAGCAAAAGACACCTAACCAGAAGAGCAAAAATAAAAAAGGATACAACAATATGAAGATAGTGTAAGGAGCCTCTGGGACAACTTTAAGCGTACCAACATCCAAACTATAGGGGTGCCAGAAGAAGAGAGAGAGCAAGATACTGAAAACCTATTTGAAGAAATAATGACAGAAAACTTCCCCTACCTGGTGAAAGAAATAGACTTATAAGGCCAGGAAGCACAGAGAACCCCAAACAAAAGGAATCCAAAGAGAACCACACCAAGACACATCATAATTAAAATGCCAAGGGCAAAAGACAAAAAGAGAATCTTAAAAGAAGCAAGAGAAAAACAGTTAGTTACCTACAAGGGAGTGCTCCTAAGACTGTCAGCTGATTTCTCAACAGAAACTATGCAGGCCAGAAAGGAGTGGCAAGAAATATTCAAAGTGGTGAATAGCAAGAACCTACAGCCAAGATTACTCTACCTAGCAAAGCTATCATTTAAAATTGAAGGTCAGATAAAGAGCTTCACAGACAAAAAAAAAAAAAAAAAAAAAAAAAAAAAAGGCTAAAGGAGTTCATCACCACCAAACCAGTATTATATGAAATGCTGAAGGGTATTCTTTAAGAAAAAGAAGAACAAAAAGGTAAAAATAAAAAATATGAACAACAAAGTGACAACAAATACATATCTATCAACAATTGAATCTAAAAATCAAGTGAATAAAAAAATATAATGAACAGAATAAACTGGTGAATGGAATAGAATCAAGGCCATGGAATAGACTGACAATTCTCAGAGGGAAAGGGGTGTAGGGGGTGTGGGGAGAAATTAGACAAAGATCTTATATGCATGTATGTGTTACCTATGGACACAGACAATAAGGTGGTGAGGGCCTGGGGTGGGGTGGGAACTATGGGCAGCGGTTAGGGGAAGAGGGGCATCTATAATAATCTCAACAATAAAGATTAATCTAAAAAAATAAAAATAAACAAACAGAACAATTTGACCTTGAAAGCTAGCTTGGAAGTGGACAGAAGAGGGATAGATAATGCAGATCAGAAGGTACTTAGCGGGAAACAGCTGAAGACCATCTCTCTTTCCTGATATCACTCACTGAAGGTCCCAGTTATTTACTGTAACCCTCTAGAATGTAGGGGTTTTGGAGATACTAGCATCCATTCGGCCATCTCCTTGGAATCTGACTGGGAGGAAACCACATCTCTGTTTCCTGATTTTTTTTCATTGAACACATTTTGGGCCCAACACGCCACCAACAAAATAACATTCAAAATATTCAGAAATCCAAACTGAATGATCAAAATAACTGCCTGACCTAGAAGAAGGAGGAGAAACATGGAATTTTCATGAGCCATGCTAGAGAGTCACTCTGAGGCTCAAAAGAGTTGTGTCCCTAACACATCATTGAGAGGGAGCTTTTAAATTAAGTGAAAACTTGAGCCAATCTAAATGTTTGGAATGATGTGGACAGTCCACCCCCATCCTACCCCTCCCCTTTACTCATCCCCCCCACAGACACACATTATTTTCATATTATTTCATTTTCATATTGTTCAGCAAATACTGGGCTGAAATTTTGGCTCCATGGATCAGATGTTTGGCATTATATAGCCGGAGTCAATAAGTAGAAAACAGCTCACTCAAGACACATTCAAGCCAAGAAAGGGAATAAATGGGCCATTTCACTATCATCCATAACAACTCCCAAATCCCTCATTTCTACATATGATCTGGCAATTATGGCTATAGACTGAGAATTTTAAAGCAATTTCTGCTATTCCAGGTCCAAGCATAATTCTTTGACTGGTGTTTGTAGCTCGGAGGAGGGAGTTTACTGGGCTTCTCTATGACCTCCCAAAATCCAGCTGCAAAATCTAGACTCCTTTGCAAAACAATTTCACACTTCAGTATACTAGTACAGATTCATGGAAATATTTAGAGGAGCAGCTTTCGGATGAGGGAGGAAAGGACCAGCCAGGATATCCTTCGGCTCCATGTTTCCAGAGAACACCTTTGGCTATAGCACCAGATTGCCAGGTTGGCAGCTCTCGGCAAGTGCTGCGCCTTTGCCTTCAGGGTGAGACCTGTCACACTTTCTCTTCTCTCACACCATGGGGTTGGAGGCATGTCAGAGAATCTACAATCAACATAAAAGTCAATTTTTATAATCACTTCTGTGCCGACTGTCCCACTTTCCCCCTTGTGCTTGGGGACTTCATCATATTAAGGAAAGGAAGTAAAAGAGGCACGTTCTGTTCAGCAACCAGCTACATCTTCAGGCAATCACTGCGAGACAAGAGGGGCTCACAGACCAGCTTGCAACTCCCTAGCAACCACTATCACACATTCTCACAGGTCACCTTCACGGAGAATACTAGAAAGAAATGGCTCTCTTTTTAATCATGAGGTACAGTTTTTAATACATAATAGGTGCAGTGATACACAATAGCATACTCCTAACTGAAGCTTTTTTATTTTATGTAGCAACAGTCAGTCTGGGGCTAGGTCAACTCTTCAACCTTAGTCAGTTCATCCAGTCCCGCATCATAATTTGCTTATATGATTGTAACCCTTACCCATCTGTCTCACTCTATCAGCCTCTTGTTATTCAGTTCATCCTTCACACCAACACCAGAACTAAGAGACAGTGTGAACATCTTAGCCCATATGTTTAAAAGCTCTAGTGGTACCATAATGCTAATGGGATGAAAGCCAAACATGGTTTAATGAAAGACCCTACCCTCTATTGATGCTTTATGACCCTGCCCTCTCTTCTCACTTACTCCACTTCAACAATCTTTTGGCAGCTACTTTTTAATTTTTTTATTGAAGTATAGTTGACATGCAATGTTATATTAGTTTTAGGTATACAACATAATGATTAGACATTTATATATCTTTTGTGATCACCACAATAAATCTAGTAATCATTTGTCACCATACAAAGTTTTATGATATTATTGACTATATTTCTTATGCTGTACAATACATCCCTGTGACATTTATTTTATAACTGAAAGTTGGTACCTTACTCCCCTTCAACCTTTTCATCCATCCCCTCTGACAACCATCAGTTTGTTATCTAAATTGATGAATCTCAGTTTTGTATGTTCATTTGTGCACTTATACGTGAAATCTAAAGAAAACAGTATTTATTTGAGTGTTTCTTTTTGACTTATTCCACTTAGCAAAATACCCTCAAGGTCCATCCATGATGCTACAAATGGCAAAGTCTCATTCTTTTCTATGGCTGTGTAATATTCCATTGTATATATGTACCACCTCTTCTTTATCTATCTATTGACGGACAATTAGGCTGCTTCAATATTTTGGCTATTATAAATAATGCCGCAATGGACATAGGGGTGTATGTATCTTTTTAAAATTAATGTTTTTATTTTCTTCAGATAAATACCTAGGAGTGAAATTGCTGGGTTATATGGTAGTTTCATTTTAATCTTTTCAGGAGCCTCTTTTTTTCCAAATTAAAATACCACCAACAGTACATGAGAATTCCCTTTTCTCTATATCCTCACCAACATGTTATTTGTAAACTTTTTGGTAATAGCCATTTTAAAAGGTGTGAGGTGGTATTTCATTGTGGCTTTTATTTGCATTTCCCTGATGATTAGCGATGTGAGCATCTTCTCATATGTCTTACAACATCTATTTGAACTTGTATTTCTGAACTATTTTTGATTCTTTAACACATTTAGGCTTTTGTAGATTCCATATACTCATTCTGCTTAGAGGTTGGTACTCCTTTTCTGAAACTCACCTCCTCTGTGAAGCCTTCTCTGATGACCCTTAGACCTAGAAAGTTATTTTCTTCTTACTTTGCACTCCTGGAGCTCTCACTACCCATTTATATAACAGTATTCATCTTTTAACTAGGACTTAAAGACTGGTAATTCCATAGGGGAAGGAATGGGTTTACTCCCTTTTCCATTCCCTGGCACATACTGAGCACCACTCTAAAGGCCAGTGAAAGAATGAATGGGAGCACATACTTGCTGCTTAGGAGGCTCTGGGCTTGTATCTTCACTTTTTCCAGTGTCTACTCTCATGGACTGTCCCCTGCCCTCAGTCTTGCTCTCACAGATGTGTGTTACTAACCCAAGCAGATGGGCTGACAACTGGACTCAAATGCCATCACCCAATCACTGAGCTATCCAGAGCAGAGCTGCATGAGGGTGGGGATTTGAGCCTAGATTGGTGGCTGGTTTATAGTAATTGGTTACCAAGTGGGAGAAAAACAGGTAGAGATCAGTATCATCTCTGTGTTAGAAAAATCACACATGGGCTCAAGCTGAAATTTCCAACTAGGTATGTTTTGAGAAAAACATCACTGCACCTCACAAAAGATGGTGGCTCTGCTTCTTAGATTTTGGAAAATGACCTACTTCTCCAAATACATTTACCTGGTGCAGGCAGCCTCTCTGCTGGGGCCCCTCTCAAGATTTATCATCAGTGAAAATCCCCCTGTATCAAGTTGGTCCTTCTTTATTTTAACCTCTTCCAGAATACACTTTGCCAGTTAATTATAATCAGTTCTCTGAGTGTTTTATTTTCCCACCTGAGTAGGTGCCAATTTGGATATATCATTTATTTTGGATCCCATAGTGAGCAGCCCCCGAACCAAGCACACTAGGTGCTCAAACAGTCCTTGTTAGATTGAAATATTGAAGACTTACAAGTGTGGAGGGATTAAATGTGTGCATGTTAACATAATATCTAGCACTGGAATTCCTCTTAGAAAGGAGCTAATTACACTGAGGAAAATACATTACTGGGCAATTTGAGAGTGAAATCATAAAGCCTCCAGAACAAGGTGTGGAAGGGAAAAGCAGGAAGACAAGAACAGAACAGGAAATTAATTGCTCAGCATAGAAAATGGGAAGATTTTCTTTTATTCTTGAGAAGGAACAGGGAGTGGGAGGGAGAAAGAGACCCCTGCCATGTGGCCAGAGACTGGAACGCAGGATGGCAGAGATGGCCTTTCAGGGCATCTAAGATCAAGTCTATGGTTTCCCTCCTACTGAATGTTTCAGGGTTGCCTCCCACACAAAGGCCTGGCACAAGAAATGTTTCATTGGTAAAATGGATCACAGGCCAGAGCTGGATCCTCACACATGAGATAAAAACTGAGGAATCCACCTGTCGCAAGAGGTGAGAGGAAGAGAGAAGGAAAAAGCCATGAACCTTCTCTTCTTCCTACTTTCAATCACCAGATACTGGGAGGACAGAGGTCTCAAAGGGCAGGTATTGAAGTGGACACATGCATTACAGGTGGATTGTGAGCCAGAAAGGCTCATGGCTGCAATCTATGTTTGAGGACACTGAGGCCCAGAGGGGGAAGTGACTTGGCCAAGGTTGCTCAGCTTGTTGGTGAAAGAGCTGGGACCAGAACTCAAGCTTTCCCCCTATGTGATTCCATCTTCTATTCTATGCAAGCACCTCTGTCCTTAATTTGACCATAGGGACCTAGAAACAGTGTCTGTCCAAGACTGTGGCATTTGCTGAACTTATAATTGGAGAAATTTAGGTTACTTTCCATGCCAGCAAGGGCTATTGTTTATCTAAAGGCTGGGATCACATCTGTGCTGATTGGCCATCCGGGAGAGCCATCTGTCATTTGGGGGAATCCTAAGGGGATCTGGCAAGGTGGATGAGGTCCTGGGAATGGGCCGAATCAGGGATGCTGCTAGTAGCCTCCAGGCCTCAATTACCAAAAGCCTCTTCACCTTGTATCATCTTTACTTGTCTGTTTGAGAAGCCTGAGAAAGTGCCCCTTGTGACACTGGCCTCTCATATTTGCAGTCTTGGAACACAGGAAATTTGTTCCTGCCAGTCTCAGGACGAAGATCCCAGCCAGGCATCACAAGGGGAGGGCCTCTCAGGGAGGTGTCTTTGTCCAAGCCCTTAATTCCCAGGTAAGGTAACGAGGGTGGCTTAATGGAGTCTGTGAAATTCAATTAGTTCTTCCTGTCCATCAGGTTTCTCTCCTGCCACTGACATTGCCCTGTAGCTACAGATAGATATAATGAAGCTGAAATCGTGGCTAAAACAAAGGGATGCTGCAGGTGGAGGCAGCCACAGGCTTAACTGTTAGCTCACAGCCACCAGGTTGGAGCAATGGCTGTCCCCAAAGAATGAGAGAATCAGAGAGGTCGCAGGCAGCGTTTCCTCCATGGTCTGGGCGGGCAGAGGAGAGCAACTGCCTGTCCAGAGTCGGATTACAACAGCAACCAGAACGGAGAAGAGAAGCAATAAAAATGCTATGCAAATACAGCAGCCTGCTTTTTGTCTCTTGTAACCACAAGCTCTAAACATTTGATAACAACACCAAAACCACAAATTTCTTTATCCTAACTATTATGTGAAACTATGGCTTCAAGAAAAGAGGTTAAGGAGATTTAGTGAGGTCAGCCAGCAAACCAGTAAACCCTGGCAATGCTTTAGTCTCTCTGCTCTTTTCCAACTACTACCCTCCACTGCTTCCTGTTGCTGTTTAAATACGAAAGCTGTGTGAGCAAACAGACACGTCCGAGGTCCTTTCTAGTGGGAATGCTAACACACATTAAAAGTCATTTCCATTTTTGACTGGATGGAAATAACTTTTAGGCATTTTCTCCTTTCTTTTTTTTTTTAAGGATTGCCATGGTAAAGCTTTAAAAGGGGTGGAGAGAGGGCAGTAATTAGTTTTTGAAGCAAAAAGCATGTCTGTGATTAACCTGTATCTCTTACCTGATTAATGACCTATTGCAATGAAAATTTGATTTTTGAAGAGTACAAGAAGTACATGTTTGTGCCTATTAGAAGATTGAGAAGTTTAAAATGACCAAGAGAACAAACTCAAGATTGCCTGCTGATTCCAACAGCAATAAAGGTCCAATGTCACCTACTTCATACAGTCTTTCCTGGACACCTCCTTCCCCATTCCATATCCTTCTCCTACATTTATTTTTTTCTCTCTCCTTAGTTTTCTTATTTATCAATTCTAACATAGTGTATACTTACTTATTTATCTTTTTTCTTGTCTTCCCTCAGTAGAATCTAAACCTCATGATGGTGGGGATTTTTCTTGTTTTGTCCACTATATATCCTCAAGGTCTAGAATAGTGCCTGGCACAGGGAACTTCAACTAAGTCTTATTGAATAAATGAATGAAAGAAAGATCAAAAGGATAAATAGCCAAATGCTTACAAAAGATCTTCCATATATAAAGCACTAATATAACTTATTTCCATATAACTTAAACGAGTATAAGCCATAACAATTCCATTGTATGAGTCTGCTAGGGCTGCCATAACAAAATTACACCAACTAAGTGCTTAAACAATAGGCATTCAAAGTTCTGGGGTTAGAAGTCCAAGATCAAGGTGTGGACAAGTCTGATTTCTTCTGAAGCCTGTCTCTTTGGCTTGCAGATAGCCGGCTTCTCATTGTGTCTTCACGTGGTCAGCCCTTAGTCTATGTATGTGACCTGCTAGTGTTCCTTTGGGTGTCAAACTTTTTTCTTCTTATAATGACATCAGTGATATTGGCTTGGGGTCCACCATGCAACCTCATTTTAGACACCTGGTTAAAGGCATCTCCAAATACTGTCACATTCTGAGGTAATGGAGGTTAAGACTTCAAGATATGAATTGGGGTGCATATTTCAGCCTGTAACATCCTTCAAAAGGATTAAGATATATTAGAAAATAAGATACAAGTCCTTGAATATTAAAAATTATTATTAGGCAAATTAAATATAAGAAATATAAGATAAATCTACAAGATAAATAATGAAGTAGTACAGTGCAGTAGGTTTGTAGTAACTCCTTATGTTTAGTAGGTACTGGGGAAATTACATATAGTTCTGAGCCTTGTTCCTTATCTGGGAAACTGGAAAACAGAATTGATGAGAAGATTAAATGGGATAAAGTATGCCACACTCCCAACAGCTTGGCGTGTACTAGGTGTTTAGTAAATGCTGCTTACCTTCTTTTTTTTTCTCTTCAAACACAGGACATTCATTTTGGTGCCATATACTAACAGGAACACTGATAGTACTGTGAAAACTGCCTTTTCTGGGTGTTCTTTCTTTTTTTAACCTCAAAAGTGATAGGTTTATTATAAAATAATACACACTCATGTTACAATTCAAACACTATAGAAGTAAGGTAGAAAGTGAAAGAAACTCCATGAATAAATCCTTCCAGGCAGAACTGTTCATAGTTTGGTGTGTAGCCTTCAACTTTTTGCTCTATTTTCAAATTCATACTAGAGGCCCGGTGCACGCATTGGTGCACCGGTGGGGTCCCTTGGCCTGGCCTGTGCTCTCTCACAATCCAGGACCCCTCAGGGGATGTCAGAGAGCCTGTTTTGGCCTGATCTTGCAGGCCAGGCTGAGGGACCCCACTGGTGCACGAATTCATGCACTGGGCCTCTAGTATAGGATAGAACCTTTTTTTTCATATACTAGTAAAAGTAAAGTAGTTCATAATGGGCATCTTTCTATGCTAATGTATAGATATAGTCCATTCATTTTTAAAGTTGCATATCATTATATTGGGGAAGGGCAAGGGATGTAACAAGGTTCCTGTCAATTTGAGGAATGCTCAATTACACAGACAATCTGATGTCTATTGTCTATAACTGCTCAGAGCCTTTAATATACACAGTGACTATCCAAGAGGCTGATACAGTAAGTGGCATGTGCCAATTATTAAATTATTGTGTCTCAGCTCTAAACCCATCCTCTTTACTCAGTTTACTGTGCTGGGACTAGAACTCTGCAAACCTTATTTCTGCTTTGTCAGCTGCCCCCTGATATGTTCTGCCACTAAGGGGCACTGGGAGTCACCAGGGAGGATGGAGGAGGAACTTCCTGTTTGCTTCCAGCCTATTTCTCTCCAGTAAGCATCACCCTAGCAGCAATTTTTCGGGTTGGCAGCAGCAAGTACTTCTTGTAGCAGCAGCTGAATCCAGTTTGTTCTTTTTCCAACACTTACAGAACTAGCCTCACTGCACAGGTCATGTCAGCACCAGCTGACTGGTACCCCCTCCTCAGAAGTCTGGATCCCAGACCTATGGGGGCTCCTCCTCCTCTGAGCTCAGAAACTAGCACCCTGCAAGCAGCACCCCCTCCTCCTAGGTCTAACTTGGTGCCCTTTCTGCAAGCTTCTAGTATTTAATAGAACCAGCCCTATGGATACCAGCTGGTATATTTAATAATACCAGCAGTAGGGGTGATCACTGATGCTTGCAATTGCTACCTCTGTGGTAACTTAATCTTCTGCCTTTTCAGTTACTTGGTTAACAATTTCATAACTATCTTTATATTCATTTCTTTCTGTCCAAATAATTGGTAGGTTTTTGTCTCCTGACTGACCTCTGACTGTATATGACATTTTAAGACCTTATTGGACTATGTCCCTTTCCTCAACGGACAGCACAGGGGTCCAGCCTTCTGCCAAACAGCTGTCTAACAGAAAGCCTGCTCTGAGTATTATATTAAGTATAAAAATATAATTGTTAGGAAAGGTTCAAATAGACTCGGTGAACCTCCCTGTAGAAATAAGGAACAGTACAGCGAAGGGAGCATTAAAATGCTACCAATTTTTAATATGCTACCATTATTTTTCAGCAACTAGATCTGCCATTAGACTTCAAAGCATCACCAAGATACATATTGAAAGTTAACCCTAAGGGTTTTTGTGTGAGCTAAGACTTGCAGATCTTGAACACTTATTTAATTTTCATTTGAGTTCATTTTATAATTTCTTAAAGTCTTTTAGTCATTTTGGCTTAATCATTTATCATGTTCTTTTTCTCTTCAATTTGTGGATAGGGACACTTTTCCTTTAAAATACAGTACTCAAGCCAACAATCCATGAATATTCTCTCTCCACTTTACAAAGCTAATTTATTTTTTTTCTCCTGTAATAGTATTGATTCTTCCTGCCAACTTTTCTTTTAAAATGTCCTTCACACTCCTCTTTTCCTATTCATTTCAGCAGCCACAACTTTCATTTGTGTTTTTCCTCTCCTGCCTGGCTTGCTACATGAACCTTTCCATGATTCCTCTCACCTCCAGCTGGCTCCATGTCATTTTGACTGATTTACTGTGTTCAGTGATTCTTCTGCTTAAGCCCCTTCAAAGGTTCCTGACTGCCTACATCTTTAACTTCTTAGCATGATGCTCAAGTTCTTCTCAGTCTGACTTTGGCAGTTTGGTCACTAGCAACCCACTTTCCTGCACCTAATGTTCCAGTCAAACCCATTTAATCATTGTTCTTATATTGGATCTTTGCATTTTCTGCCTACAATCATGTATGCACTTCATTGCCCTCTCGAGCATGCCCTACTTGTTCTTACTCCTGTCCAAATATCAGATGTGCAAGGCCTAATTCAATGCCCTCCTTAAGCGTCCTTCCTTACCACTCCAGTATGTCAGTCTCATCCTTCCTTGAACTCCTATAACCTTTAGTGTTTTTATCCCTTAATCATACTAGCTACCATTTATTGAGTGCCCACTCTATGGCAGCACTTTCCTGAGTACTTTAGCATTATTAATGCTCTTTACAACCCTCATCCTTTTTTGAATGAACTTGGGGCTCAGATTGGTTAAGAGTTTCCTAAGGTCATGTAGTTTATTAAGAGGTGGCATCAAAAGTAGAGGCTTGCTTTCTTCAACTCGGCCTATTGATCCTCAAGTCAGAAGACCCATGTCTACCCCAGGTTCTGTCACTAAGTAGCAGTCAAATCTGGCATGGATCACTTCACTTTTATTGACTTTATTTTCTCATTTCCCAGGCACCTTCCATCACTAACATTCAGACAGCCAGTTCACAGAGGATCATGAATCCCATTATGCTCTTTGAGATAAGAGAAAAGATCTTAGACAATCCAGACTGGGGCTTTCATTGGGCCTTTAGTTCCCAGGAAAGGGCAGATGTGGTAGGGTCGGGACACTAAAGCAATTGCTCTTTGCAAGACGCTTGGAGGCATCTTGTCATATCTAATTAAGTGTTTATCTTTATATAGAAACTCCGGAAATTTTACAGGAAGGGTTAGGGGAGAGTTTAAAATGTCAACCCACCATAGACTCACAGATGAACAGAAGCTGTGGAGAGTTCCTTGGCCCCTTGATAGCAGAGGGGTTTGCTTTTTCATTGTATGGGCCTTATGGTGGAGCAGATACATGTCTTTTTTTTCAGACAGAAGATTTTGTTTAGCAACTGCCAAAGCAACCTGGGCCCAACCCCCTGGAGAGTGTGGTCACTGGAGATCTGCAGCTTTTGTTCGAACACATGCCCTGATCCTCAAGCCTGGCAGGATGAAATTACACAGCCTGACAGAGAGCTATGTACACAGAAACAGGAAGCCAATATAACGGCAGGGACATGTAAATCTCAAGGTCATGGCTAAGTTGATTTCCTCTGTGTGCTTACCTTGACACTAGCTGTGGGAAGAGCAAGGATTTAGGAGTTAAGCAAAATGAATGTACCACCTGGCTCTTGTAATTCACCTCTCTGAATTTTAGTTTCTTCTTTTGCAAAATGAGGGTCAACCACATGCCACACTAGAGGCATGAACATAAAGCACATATGCCAAGTGAGTACTCAACAAAGGTGACTTCCTCTCCTGGTATGTCCTTAAATAGTTAACCCAATGGCAGCCACTAAACTATATTTCTAAATTCAAAGTGAGGTGAAGGGTTGGGGGAATCTGGATGGTGTGTCTAAGAAAAAGGCCACACGAACACTATCCCACTGTATACATTTTCTCCTCATTTGAATATCCCATTTGTCAATCTTGCGAGAAAGAAAAAAAAATCACTCGTTGTTTGAAGAATTTCACGCTTTCCCTTCCGACCTGCTTCTTTAGGTAAATCCTAAAAGAATCCGCACAGCATTTCTCAGCAGCGACCACCAATCCCAGGAAGCGGGCTCTCCTCGCACGCCTTTAAGTGCTCGCATGACTAATAAAGTGTGACATGGCTGAGATTTGCTCGGCTTCTCTTTGGAGCGTACATAGCTGACAAAATATGGCTAAATTTAGCTGACTTTAGACAACAAGCATCTTCCAAACAAAGGGGGCCTCAATGGCAAAAATGAGCCGTGACATGTCTCTGTCCTAACATGTATTTGCCCAGCCTCTCACGGGTGCCCAGCCCTTGGCACAGAGCCTCCTGTACTTACGAGCAGTGTCTGAACTGTGCCAATAGTGACAAGGTAGGTGCTATGTAGGGTGTTTCTTTGTGGTCTCTGACCCAAGGGTCCTCACCAAATTGGGGGACTGGGTGGGTTAGCTACAAACTAAAGGGAGACAATGATCTGAGTGTCTGAGACTTCCACAGCACTGTCAGGGAGCAAGCCTGTTTTTAAACCACTGTACTCTGCAGCCTCCAATCATAACATAGGCCTGGAGGAAAGCTCAGAGACCATCTGACTTAACTCCCTTATTTTGTGCATAGCCCAGAAAGATGAAGCAACTTGCCCCGGGTCCTACAGCCAATGGATGGCCGACTAAAAGCAGGAAGGTGATGCTGCTAAATCTCAGTCAACTTAAAAGTGCTTCAAAGGAAAGCAAGTGTGGAAAATCTGCCGGGACATATGGGAAGCACTTTGTGGAGGAGAATCATATGTTGCTGAAGCATTCTAAGAGCTAAAACTGCCTCCATTCCAGTCCAAAGTTTGTGTAGTTGGATCCAAAACATTGTGAATTCATTTGGCATGTATTTCAAAGACGATACTGACCTCACTGTGGCAGGCAGGGACATTAAATGTGACAGGGGACATTCCCTGACTTCAGCCAGAGACCCAACAGCAGCCAAGTAAGGACACCAATTGATGGCAGACTCACACTCAGGAGCTCAAAGGAAGAAGAGCCAGAGATCCCTCGGGGTGTCAATCATGGAACATGGGAAGGAAATAGAATGGAGTCTTCCAGCTCATTGCTAGAATTCTGGATGCAGGCACATCTGTGTGGGAGATAATAATTGGCACTTGCTTCATGCCCAACCCCTTCTATGCTCTCCCAATGTCTCGGGGAATGATGGCTGGGAACTGCATTTCCTAGACTCTTATGTCAGCAGGGTTCCTGTGATAGTTTAGGTTCTGCCTGTGAGATGCACTTACATGAGTTTTGGAAGAGAAGTTCTTTTTCCTTTGGCAGTGCGGGTGAACATATGGCTTTGGCCACATGTCATCAGTGGCTTCCCTGTTCCCCTGACTGTCAGGGTTGCAGGGCCAGCTGTGACTATTGCCCATGCTGGTTTTCTGCTGTTTCTTGACCACTGGGAGGTGGAAGTAACTTCCTGATTCTCAGACTCACAGCTTCAGCAATAAAGCTGAAAGTGCATAGCTGCCCCTTTGCTGTAACCTATGCAGCCAGTCCTTCCAAAGCTTTTTAAAAAAATTGTTTAACATTTTATTAAAATATACCTACAGAAATAATATACATTAAAATATAAGATACATAAGTAGTTCAGCTTGATGAAATTTTACAAACTGAATTTTACAGACTGAATTCTCTGTTTTAAGTCCTTTTCTCTTTGAAATAGTTTCTGTCCTCTTGACTGAACACTGATGCAGGGATCCTCAAACTACGGCCTGTGGGCCACATGCGGCCCGCCGAAAACATTTATCCAGCCCGCCGGGTGTTTTTGCCGCCGCTGTGTGCATAGGAATTTGTTCATAGTTTTTTTTTAAACTATAGTCCGGCCCTCCAACGGTCTGAGGGACAATGAACTGGCGCCCTGTTTAAAAAGTTTGAGGACCCCTGATTTAGTGTAACAAAAAACAGTTTATTAAATGCTTTCCAGGTGCCAGGACTGTCATCTCATTCAATCTTCACTATAATACCATAATAATTCTCATTTTACAGATGAAAAAAATGAGGAGTTAGAAATACATAAGATGAGGGTTCACCTAGTTAGCATAAGGACAGCCAAGATTGAACCCTGGCTATCTGAGTCCAGAATCTACACTCTTAGCCACTTTGCAAACTGACCCTTTTCATTTTAGAATTACTGTCTGCCTCAGAAGAGTCATACTTAACACCAC
Organism: Myotis yumanensis; assembly: GCF_028538775.1. Taxonomy (NCBI): domain Eukaryota; kingdom Metazoa; phylum Chordata; class Mammalia; order Chiroptera; family Vespertilionidae; genus Myotis; species Myotis yumanensis. Next base: position 54,403,135 of record NW_027223752.1, on the reverse strand, counting down.
TATTTGTAACAAGTTGAATCTCAAAACAAAGAGAAAAAAACCAGCATTCAAAAAAAGAGACTATGGGAGCCATTCTCTGCTCCTCCCTCTCTAACCCTTTCTCCTGCAGTTAATGAAATTCCACAACACGTGACACACATCCTTGTACATGACCGTCTCCCTCGAGTGCCTGCCCTCCATAACTCCTCACCACAACTGTGTGATGGGGATTACTGCCCTCATTCTCTGGATGAGGCCAGCTCAGATCTCGTCTGTGAAGCCTCTTTTCTTGAGCACCTCATGGCTGCCTATCCCCCTTCCCCCACCCCTCACCCCTTACTCCCCCCACCCCCCACACCCACACCCCCATTGTAGGAGCTTTCTTCATGCTACTGCCACTGTGGCAGGCATCTCAACCCATTCTGAATTAGGAAGAGTTGCATGTATGTTCACCTCTCCTACTGGTCACCACAGCAGGACCTTGAAGGTAACCCCGGGCTCTTTAATGGGGCCTCTTTTTCAGTAGAACTCTGACCATCAGAATTTGGCTACATGATCCCCTTAGATCCTCTTCAAGGTCCTTTTACCTTGTCTGCTTCTATAAGGTTGTGTGCATGGCTCCTGACCACCACACTGGCACAGGAATGTGCTCACTTAGCTCCTTTGACCTGACACCTGGCAAGTGCCTGGTAAACATAAAATGGAGCTGGATCTGTACTAGCAGGTTATTCTCACACTCTCACAACTCTCAAAGGTCATACTTGTCCTATTTCAGAAATATTTCTTTAAAAAAAAAGAAATATTGTTAGCACTCATGTGGTATATTACTCCTCAAACCTATCCCTGATGTCAAGATAACCTTTAGGTTTCTCATCGACAGTACAGTGACCCATTCATAGTAGAGATTTAGAAAATGTTAGTTAAATTAAAATAAAAATCAATGTCCATTATTTGCAAGAGCCCCCAGAAATAAAAGGTTTACTGAAACTAATAGTTACCAAAGAAGAAAGAAGTGTGTCAGGGGAGTAGGTTGGTCAAGGAGGATGAGGATCACCTAAAAGGTTTTTGAGAAGGTATTTTTCCATTTGATTAGAGAATATACACAAAACAGATTAGATAAGATCCAAAGAAAGAAGGAAGATGCATGGGGGGAAAAAACTGGAGGTAGGGACCACAATGGGCTTTATGAAGCTGAAAGGCAGACCCAGGGAAGCAATTGTCAGGGGATAAGTGTCAAGAAAAGGCTTTGTAGGAAAAAGAGAGGCACAAGGGTAATGGGAGAGAAGACAGCAAGCTCTCAGAAGAGGAAATATAAAATAGGGAAGCAGGTCAAAAGTTTAGAAAACCGATGAAAAGGGAACAGAGATGAATAAGAAAGAAGAAAGATGAGAGAAAGAGGAAAAAGACAACTTCAGATTCTACAAGGCATTAAAAATGCCCAGGAAGATCACTGAAAAATCCTTCATCTGTGCAAAATGAGCTACATGCATACTGGGAGATTACTGTCATTTCTCTGGAATTTCTGACTTTTCAGAAACTCATCTAGCATTCACATGACATTGGTCAAGCTATGCTAGGGTAGGTGTCAATAACAGTGTCCATATCTCATTGGCTTATAACAAGGAAGGTTTAGTTCTTGCTCATACTATAGGTCCATTGTGACTTAACTGATGCTCTGCCCTTCATTGTTCTCACTTAGGAACCCAGATTGGGAAGGAGTGGGGGGGGGGGGGGGGCATCTCCATGAATACTTAGATGGAGAGAACACAGAAAATCATGCACTGACTCTTCAAGCTTCTGCCTGGGAGTGAAGGGTGTCATGCCCACTCACATTTTATAGACCACCAGCAAGGCTGGTGGCTGAGGCTGACATCAAAGGAGGAGGGAGTGTAATCCTACTGTGTACCTAAAAGGACTAGAACTATTTGATCAACAGAATTAATGACTCTGATGTGGTAAATTCCCAGGCTCTCTATTTCCAGGCTGGTATATTCTTAAGCAGAATTCATAGATCTATAAAGTGGCAGAGAAAGGAGACCTAGCAAAGTATCTAGCCTAGGTTTCTAAATTTACTGGTAGGGAAACTGAGCCTCAGAGAGATGAAGTGACTTATCGAAGACCACACTGCTAGTAGAACAGCCAGGTTCCTGATTCCCAGCATTCTGTGCTGCTTGTACCACACCAGGACACTTCTATTAGCCTAATACATATCTACTCATTTGATCTACCAGATTCATCCATTCTGAAGCAGACTTTTAATCACCACTATAAGAAAAGGAAGGGTTTCTTGCCAAATGCCTTGGTGCTGCCAAGTTCTTTGTACTGTACTTCCAATAATGAATCCCAAACATATAAATAAATAGAAGGCAATTAAGAGTTTGAAATAAAAATTTGGATAGTATCAGAGAAAAATGTTTAACAATACACATTTCAGAGTCCTGTAAAACATGGAATTATTTTGGCCATTAGAAGAGGTATACATAACTATATGTGCACGCGCGCGCACACACACACACACACACACACACACACTTGCAGCTATGTAAAATATTCCCAAAAGGATGCCCAAGAAAGGGATAATGGTGGGAGAGGATCTACAATCAAGAGAGAGACTTTCATTTTCCCATATGCCTTATTGTATCATTAGGATTTTTCTACCATGTGTATATTACTTTTTCAATGAAAATAGTTAATAAACAATAAAAGAAATAAGATTTTAAAAAGTAACAGATGTCAAACATGCTTAATGGGACTCTGCAGTATCTTTTAGAGTAACGTGAAGTAGAACAAGATGAGGAAAAAGACGAAAATGGAAGCAACTGACAGAACTTACCAGCAGGCAGTACATTTTTTAGCAAGTTGCAATATATTTTTATGTCAGACAAGCATAATTTAAATATCATTAGGCTGAGATAGTCAAGATCTGGGTTCATGCCCCTCAAATGCACTGCGGTCTTTTGCTATTACTTTGAGAGGAAATGACTTGAACTTCTCTGTGGTTCTGATTTGCTATCTGTCAATAGCCCAGGATTTGGGTTTCCTCTACCAACATTTGTTTGTGCACTGGCCACTTGGGTTTTATTGAAGAGTCAGCATAAGCTGTGGAAAGACCAAGTGCCTTGAAGCAGACATACTCTGGTTTGCATTCTACACCACCCACTTATTAACTGTGAGACCTTGAGCAAAATAGTTAATCTCTTTCCATTTTCGATAAGGTTGGATAATGTCTGCTTTTGGAATTGCTGTACCAGTAAAGATTAACTAAATGGCAATACAGAAAATTTCTTGTACATGATGGCACTCAAAGATTGAATTCCCTTCTGAAACCATCTCAGCAAACCAACAGAGAAGATCCCACAGTCAAAGAGGATGGAAATTGCCCATTTCTGGCATTTAATTCATTCTTCTGAGTCTATATTGATGTGAACAAGTAATGGAACAGGCCCATACAGAATGACAACCTTCTGGTGATCAGAATCTTTTATCCATAACATATCTAGTGCTTGGTGCTAGACAGTATTTCTCTATAGTGTTCTCTCTACAGAGAATAGGCTTCTTAACAAAGCAGCCCAATCACAGAAATAATAATAATGTTATAGCTTATACAATGCTTTCACACATATAGTCCCATATATTCCCCAAACAAGTTGTGACTCATTCACCTATTTATTCAAGTCATCTACTCAGTAAAAATTTATTGACCCTCTACTATTGGCCAGAAACGTAGATGACCAAAATATATTGGTAGACAAAAAGAGCTATTCTATGCCCTCAAAAATCCTACCATTTATTTTCTTATTTTTAATCCTCACCTGAGGACATGTTTAGAGAGAAGAAGGGAGGGAGAGACAGACAGACAGAGAAACATGGATGGGTTGCCTTTCATCCGTGCCCTACCAGGGATCAAACCAGCAACCTTTTGGTATACAGGTCAGCATTCAACCAACTGAGCCAATCCAGCCAGGCAGAAATCCTACCATTTAATGAGAGGAGACATACATTAATCAAATAATCACTTAAATAAATGAGAAATTAGATCTGTGCTGAGGGCTTTTTAAGCTTCGAGGATATTGTGTGCAAGGACCCTGTGGCAGAGAGAGAAGGGATCATGTTAATGGGGGGGGGGGGGGGAATATTCCCAAGTGACACATTATAGCATGAGGTTATTACCCACAGACCCTGGGAGGTGAGTTGGGTGGAGTAGTCTTTGCAGGGCCAAAGAGAGATGTCCTTAGGAACTACAGACAGTTAACATTTGCCAGAGGCTGGATTCAGATCACAGAGCTGACAAGGTACACTAAAGAATATGCTGGTTATATTCAAGTGAAGAAGTCAGTGGAAGACTGATAGACATGAGTTAAATCATCTGTGCTTTCTGAGTGAAATTTAAAAAGCCTAAGGGTGCCCTTGTCTTGTTTGTGTCTCCTAAAAGCCCTATGATGGTGGGAAGGGTGAAGAAGAAGGGAAGAAAGGGATGAGGCCCATGAGTCTTATTTCAAAGGCAGCTCTTATGAGGCTGTACAATGCTTAGAAGAAGATGGGACTTGGTAGCTTTTTTTAATAAGAAATTCATGGTTTCAATACTTTCCTTGGTACCATATCTTTTCTCAGTTCTTTCTCCTAACTCACAGATGCCTATCTTTATTATTGTTTATGGCGTTTGGAAATTGTCCCAGGCCCCCAAAACACAGACAGTAAATTGAAGTGTTTCTGCAATTGTGTGAAGCATCTTGACATATGGGGTGCTCCACAAATTCAAGACTACTGAAATCTGTCAACATTTTCTCCGAGAAATCGAGTGATAAGTCTTGAGATAGTCATTGGAAGAGACAGTGGTTCTAATATGTCAAAAAAGTTGGAGTCACTTGTATTAGGTTCACATCAGCAAACCAAGACTTAATACCTAACCTAATTACAGTTTCAAACTTCCCCAGGAATATGACCTTTAACCTGCCAACCTAGAATCCTGGTCAGCACTAGGAGGCAATCTGCCGACAGACCCCCCACTGTTCCCCTTAAGAGGGCAACCTTGCCTGAAACAATGCATTCCTAATGAATAATTTCCCTTTCTGCCTTAAAAAGCCTTTCATTTTGTACAGTCCTTTGGGGCACCTTTCTACTTGCTAGATAGGGCACTGCCAGATTCATTAATCATTCAATAAAACCAATAAGCTCTTTAAATTTTACTCGGTTGAATTTTAATTTAACATAACCCTAGTTACACATTAGAATCAGCTGGTGACAATGAACAAAAATCAAACTATGGACTGGGTTGCCTGCGAGACCAACCACATCAGAACCTCTGGAGTGAAGACCAAGCTTTTTCTTGGCGTTCTTGGATCATTCGGCTGTGCAGCCAGGATGGAGAACCAGTGGCATGAAGAAAGCACATCTTAACTGTTGGTTAAGTGAACTTAGGAAATTCACCCCTGTCTCTGGACCTCAGTGTTCCTATCTGTACACTTGAGGAGCTGTTCCAGATGATCTTAAAGACTTCTAACTCCCCTGTAGGAAGCCTGACTGCATCCATAGTGAGTCCCTTCCCTGCCTGAGCTCTAATGCTCCCTCCCCCAAGTGCCTGCCTCAACGCGGGCCATAGCATCATGGAAAGAGCACTAGGCCAGGAGTCCGAAGATAAGTTTTCCAGTCCATACACCCAAAGTATTAGCTGGCTAACACTGAAAACATCACTTGAATTCTTTAGACCTCAGTTGGCCCAACTGTTAGATGGTGCTAGTGTTGACTTTTCCAGTACCAAAATCAGGAACTTGGACAGGACAATCCCTCCAGGCCTTTCAGCTCTCTAGTCTCAATGAATAAATTTTTACTCCTGTTGGTAACACAAAGCCATCATCAGCAAGGAGGGGACAAGAGGGAGACCCCACATCAGTGGATGGAAGGTATCTGGCATCCGTTATGATTTATGTGCTGAAGATTCCCAATCTCCCTTCTCTTACCTGAGCTCCATATTCGACTACACCTTATAGCTGTGTTTTTTTTTAAGGTACCATCTCATACATTGAGAGTTTGCCAAGATACATCCCTCTCTATCTTGTACATTGAGGTCTGTGCAATCTCACGCTGAAATATCTCATATTCCTCCCCCAACTGACTACACCAACCTCCTACCTGCTCTTCTTGCTAATTACCCCCAGCCATCTATCCTGGCTGAACAACTTCCCTAAGACACAGTTTAAATATCATTCTGCCTCTAAAAAGTTGTTATATCTAAAGAAATCACCCCATTAATTTATTGTTCATAACTCTCTTTAGTTCTTTCACAGCACTTATCAGAGTCTGCTATTACTTTCTTCATTTATTTCTTCATTTCCCTGCTGTCTTTACACTATAATATTGGTGCCAGAGGGTAATATTCTCTTCTGCTCATGTGAGACCCTAACATTTTGCACAGTGCCTGACACAGGATAGGCCCTCAACAAGGATTTGTTACATGAATGAAAGCTCATTGGGTGAAATCCAAACGTTTTAACCTTGTATACCAGGCCCCCACCTTGCGGCCCAACCCTACCTCCTTGCCCTATCCACAGCCACTGCTCCCCATCCCCGACAATAAGCACATTTCACCTTTCTCCAAACCACCATGGACTCGAATGTTCCTGGGAATAAAATTGGAACATGCTGGTCCCAATGTCTGAAATAACACCCCATCTCTTCTAGCTAACTCCTAGTCATCTTCAAGGAGCCAGCTCCCATTTCAGATCTTTTAAAACTTCTCTCTGCCCTGCCCATCTCTCTTCTGCACTCCTGTGGTGCTCTAAAATCCCTGTACTAGATTTTTAAAAATTGAACTCCATTATACCCACTTGTTTAAGTGACTACCTCCCATTCCAGAATGTGAGCAATTTAGAAAAAAAAAAATTCTCTTTATTTTCCATCAGCACTTGGTGTGATATCCAGTTCATAGTTAACAAACCTCTGCAAATAATAATCTCCAACTCCAAAGAATATCCCACAGGATTGTCAGTCCCATTCGAATTTGCATAAACTCATAACTGTCAGAATTGAAGAGCAGGAACTTAAAACCATCCTAGAAAAGCACACCTAGGCACTTCATTAATTTATGGACTTTCAATAGTGACAACAGGAAGCTGAAAACAGGTCCATTTTTGGCAATAAAGTCAGTTGGGTTTCAAACAAGGAGGTGGTCTCCCACTTTATCCTTCTGCTGGAAATGACATTCTTCCAGATGACATTTCTGAGTGCCTACTAAGTACCAACCACTGTGCTAGGCACCAGAACTCCCCAAAGTCAAATAAGACATGGAAGGACCTGAGGGAGCTCCAGACATATTAGGGGCAGGGAGAAGACATCCTTTCATGTTCCTCTGCCTAGTTTAACTTAAATCCTGATCATCTATACTAATAAAAGTGTAATATGCTAATTAAGATGTCTTCCAGGTATCCATCCAGATGTCCATCCGGACAAAGCCACAACCGCTGCGAGGGCCTAGGCCCAGCTGCACTGGAGAGGCGCCACCGCGGGAGAAGGCAGCACCTGCGCAAGAAGGCGGCGACGCACCCCCTTCCGCAGAGGTGGCACGGGACAGGCCAAGGTGCAGCCCAGTCCCAGTGCTGCCCCTTCTGCAGAGGCAGCCACAGAGGCAGCAGCGAGGGCCCTGTCCAGGCACCATGCCTCCTCAGAGGCTGGACAGGGTGCAACCTGCTGTGCTTCAACCTCCCTAGCCCCTCCCCCAGCAGGCCTGGCCCCAGATCACCTCCCACCCACCAGTGGGGGGGAGGGGGCGAGGCGGGGCCGGCGCTAAGAAGCGAGGGCCGAGGGCCAGTAGTTGCAGTGGCCGGCAGTGGCAGTAGCAGCGGGGTAATGGAGGCAGTGCTTATCCCTTATCATCCCGATTGCCACCCACAGAGGAGGACATCCCCTGAGGGCTCCTGAACTGTGAGAGGGGGCAGGTGGGCTGAGGGAACCTGCCCCCCCCCCGCCCCCAGTGTATGAATTTTTGTGCACCAGGCCTCTAGTTGTTAATAAGGGAAAATCTCATCCAAGTTGGCTTGCCTGGAGGGCAATTCCAGTAGCTCTCCAGGGGCAAAGGGCCTTCTTAGTGCCCTTCCAGACATAATATCCATAGCAGAACAGCAGACAGCACAGCCATCGGGAGCACCTGACCTACCGACAATGAGGCATAAGGGAGGGTTTCCGCTTGGGGGAACCTAAAGCTCATGGTACCAGGCATCCTGGGACACATTCATTGACACAAAAGTATGCCGATTTCAGCACTCTGCCTAGGTTATCCTTAGATTATAAGTACTATCTACAATATTCCTTAACAAAAGATCACTGGGACTTCTGGATGGCTTGTCCCATTGCCCCAGAACACTGGTAGATGTCTTAAGTGTTTACGGGTTTAAGATTTTTCTACTTTTGGAAAAAATGACTCAAGTGTGCAGAGTATGAAGGACAGATGGACTGTCCCTCCAGCCTGTTACCCTCTCAGCTGTAATTGGAAGAGAAATAAGCTTCTAGTATAGCATTCTCTATGAGAATGAAAGCAATACTCATGTTCCTTACCCAGGGTGGCCTTTCGGAAGGTCAGCATCTGCTTCTACAGTTATTCTCACTCCCTGATCTCTTGCTAAGACAGGGACACATATCCCCAGGATGACCTAACATAGCTCAGGGCTGAGCAGGGATCCTTCTGAAACTAAGACTTTTATGAGCTTTTGCCTTGATCTCCCTTTTTGGTTTTAAAACCCAAATTACATCTATTACATTCCTCAATAGAAAGGCTCTGCTGGCCAGAAGGGAATAATAAATTTTACAAATTACCCAATTAATCGCAACAGCAAACAATTAAGCTGGTGAGATAGTTGGCATTCCACCTTCTTTTTGGAGGAATATTTTAAACCATACATAATGCTGTTGTTAATTTTATTATTGACGTTGTTGTTGATGTTGCTTAAACTTCTTATCGGCCCCTAGAGTTCAGCATTAACTGGGCTAATTCATAGTGAAATCAAGCTGATTTCAAATATACTGCTCAGAAAAGTCCATACCAGTAATATTTCTCAAGCTTGTTTTATTTGGCTGGTGATATGTTTTTTTCTGAAGCAGGGAGATGGCATTGAATACTCCCAAGGTACAGTTCTGAATACCTATTACTCACAGAGCACACCTATTAGCACAGTGCTAAGCATTTCATAGGTTTGGCCAATTCTGGTTTCACAACCCTTCAAAGCCTAGGACTCAGAAGACCTGAGACCCACCTGCTTTACCAGCATGGCATCCTGCTCACCCTCGCACTCTGCTTCGGGTTTGCTTTCAGAAATGCAATTGGGAGATCTTCTCTCATTTATCTAATGATCAAACATCCATTCATCCTATATTTCATTTCACTGCTTTGGAGGGTAAATTGAGGCCTTGAACAGTTATGATAGAAGTAACAGTAGTTACTTTTGTGTAGGACTTATATGTGCCAAGAGTTTTTACTCATATTTTTAGTAATCATCACATGTCTTTTACGGTACATATCATAATACTCCCCTTAAAATTTTAAAGCTAAGGTTCAAAAAGGTTATTTAACTTGCTCAAGGCTACAGAGTGGATCCAAGCAGGCAATGGAGGATTTGACGTTTGGGAAGATGAACTTACTACATGAAATAGGCTCAAGCAAGTGGTTCAGGACTCAGCTCTTGCTGATGAAAGGAACTAGAGAGCAGACCCTGGCCAAGTGTGCCATAGTCAAGGGCCAGTTTACTCTCTTTGAAGAGGCATGTGGAGCCAGGGAAAATTATTTCAGCCAGTAGAAAACCACCAGCATGTATACCGCAGCACCGGTTTGATAGGGTGAATGTGTGGTGAAGGCAATGGGCTGCTATACTGCAACACCAGAAATTTAGAGCTGTGAGTGCTCTGAGGGACAATCTAAGCCAACCTATCATTTCACAGCTGAGAAAGCAGAAGACCAGACAGGGCAGGTCACCCGCCCAAGTTCCCACAACTTATTGGTAGTGAACTCAGTATCAGAAACCAGGTGTTCTATGTCCTAGGCTGGTGTCCCAGTTCATACATATGTGTAATAGTGTTAGTCACTCATGAAGATGGTTTAACATAAGCTCTATTTTTTAATGGTACTATCACTAACATAGACCATGGGCTCAATAAGATATGATTTTTAAAATCCTTATCAAATATCAACTAATAAGGACATCTCTAAATGAATAGGAGTCTTCAATATATAAAATAATGAATACTGAATTATTAGAATAAATGGAATAGACCAATGCCACCCCAATAAATTTAATTTAAAAAAAACGAAGAAAGAAATAGAATAATAAAGTAATTAAATTCAGGCCAACATTTATTTGCTTATTGATGTTTTATTTGTTTCAAATAAGCATTGAGTGTATTCTGGGCATTCAAATAACAATAATTATGCTTATAATTATAATAAATACCATTTATTGGCCACCATTTTTATACTTATCTCATTTGCCCCTTAAAACAATCTAGTAAGTAAATATCCTCATCCCTGAGGGATAAAATACTAGCTACCTACTTCAATTTCCTTTTAGAAATAGAAATTTGATTTCCAACTGGATATATTTTGCCCAGTCAGTTAAATGTATTTCTAAGATACTACTACCTGTAAATGTAGCTACATAACTAAATTTGGTCAATAAAATGTAAACAGAATAGTCATATGAGGAGGCTTCTATGAAGTTCCCTTAAAGAACTACCTCTTCGTTGCCTCTATTCTAATTCTAAAAACATGCATGTGATGGCTAGAACTCCAGCTTCCATTTTGAACCATGAGGATAATGGCTACATCTTAAGCATGGTTAAATAAAGAGTTGTAGCTCACCTGGCATGGCTCAGTGGTTGAGCATTGACCTATGAACCAGGAGGTCATGGTTCAATTCATGGTCAGGGCACATGCACAGGTTGTGGGCTCAATCCCCAGTATGGGGCATGCAGGAGACAGCTGATCATTGATTCTCTCTCATCACTGATGTTTATATCTCTCTATCCCTTTCCCTTCCTTCCTGAAATCAATAAAAATATATATATTTTTTAAATAGAGAGTTATAAGGATTTGGAGTTCCTGACCCTTCTGTGAAGTTACTGTACCATTGTTGAACCACCTACAATGAACATCATTTTTGTGTGGGGACTGGGGGGAGGCTTGTCTAAGCAGCATAACTTCAACCAAGACCTAATCCTAACTGATATATTTCATTTTGCCAATGAGGAAAAAGAGGCTTAAAGAATCTAAGGGATTCCTTCTACTTCTGTGACAGATATGATGCTAGAGATGTAACATAAACCCATTTCATTTTTCTCCTAGGAACACAGGAAAAATAAATGTCGCAGCTTCCCTAGCTGTTAGATTGGGGCCATATGGATGAGTTCTGGCCAATGGAATATGAGTGAAAATGATATATACCACTTCTAGACCAAGCAGTAATATCCCCTGCATTACCCTCCTTGCTTGCTCTTCCATTTGCTACTCATCCACACTGAAGATCGGATTATGAATGAATGGCAGAAACTCCTGCCATCCCCAGAGACCCTTATTTGACTGACATAATAAAGAAATAAACCTTAGGGTATTAAGGCACTGAGACTGTAGCTGGTGTTGATGAATTTTCTAATCTACCTGCATTCAACTATTGTGTAGAGGAGCTGGAATTTGATCTGTTTGACTCTGAAGACTACACTTTGGTCCCTTCCTTGGAGGAATTCACAGCATGTCATGGGAAGACAGATGGGTACATCATTAGGTTCAATGGAGTGCTTGAGTCCCACAGCAGAAGTCTACACAGTATCAATGTGACACAGAGGACATAATGGCTAATTCTGAACGTTTGAAAAAAGTCTCAGCCAGGAGTGGGAAAACTGACAGTACAGCACATATTTTTAGGATATAAAGAAGCTTAAACAAAGCCTCTGTCTTCCACTCCTTATAACCAGGTGATGGAAGCAGAATAATTACAAATGAAACAGAAGCAATAGTTGGAGGCAGTGCAATGATCAAGAAACAAACTAAGAAACACATTCTGAGAGTTTCTCAAGAGCTAAGAAAAGAGCGGACTGAAATCTGGAGGGGGCAGGGAAGGCTTCATGGAGGAGACTCAATCCAAATTAGACCTGGAAGGACAGATGGAATTCGAGTTGATAGAAGGAAGAGACAAGAAACATTTCACGGGAAAGGAACAGCCAGAGAAAAGGCAACGGTAAAATTTCTCACTTAGCAAAGATGAATTAAGCATCTATAATGTGGCAGGAAGTTTGCCTGAAACTCGAAACACAAAGATAAATAAGATGAACTTCCTGCCCTCAAGGAGTACATGTTCTAGAAAGAATGAGTCTATTTATTGATCCATAATGACCACCGAATGAACACTTCCCTCAGAGGCACATGCAAAGTGCAGCAGGAGCACAGAGGATGGAGGGGGACCAGCAGGGATTTGAGTGAGGATTTGGTCAATGGGACAGGAAGACTTCACAGGTCCTGAGCGAAGAGTAGCACTTCTACAGGCTGGCAAGGTTCCAGCAGGCAAAACCATCCCAAGCACAGAAAACACCTCTGCAAAGGGGGTACGAATATGGTGTGCCCATGGTTCATAAGGCAAGTAATTTGGCTTCGGTAAGATTCGTGATGGCACGGAGTCACAGCAGGTGAGGTTAGGTAAACAGGCAGAGGTAATTAGAGATTTAAAAAATCCATGCAGGAGAGTTTATGTGGAATACAATAATCAAGAAAACCCAGAGCATACATTAGCATCATATGGAAGACCTGTAGAAGTGAGTATGGAATCCGGACTTCACTTTCCCACTTGGGGGCACATTGGAAGAGAAGATATATTTTCAAGGTGGCTTAAAATTGGGAAGGGACAGTGTCAGTCAAGTTAGAGTACAGAGGGCACTTTCATCTCAGATCTCAGCCAACCACCATGAAACAGAAAGCTGGGAGTGGCCGAAGTAGAGGTGAATAGAGGAGAGATGAGAAAAAGATTCGGACAGTGGAGAGAATAGTTAGGAAAAAAGACATCGAAACTTTAATAGTGAAGGTGGTTGAAGATGGAAATCTAGGTAAGACCTCAAGGTCCCAGTTGTTTTCTCCTCTCCCTCTGCCAGAAATAGTGAATCTCTTACTCTACTACCTTTTCCTAAGTGTGTTTATGATTTAGCCATGAACAATTATAAATGAAAGATTGATTAATTAGACTGTATCAAAATTTAAAATGTCTGCTGTTCCAAAACCACTTTTAGGAGAATGAAAAAAAAAAAATAAGCCCAGACTAGGAGAAAATATTTGTAACACTCTGTTAAAGGGTTTTTATTCACAATATATAAGGAGCACAAAGAGTACTCAAAAGTCAATAAGAAAACAAATGATCCAATTAAAAAATAGACAAAAGATCTGAACAGATGCTTCACCAAAGAAGAGGAATGGATGGCAAATAAGCAAATGAAAAGATGTTAAACATCACTAGTCATTGGGGATATGCAAATTAGAACCACAAGATAGCACTACACAGTATTCTAATGGCCCAAATTTTTAAAAAGACAATACGGAAGGCTAGTGAGGATGCAGACCAAATGAGATTGTCTACATTGCTGGTGGAAATGCCAAGGGGCACAGTCACTCTGAAAACCAGTTTGTCAGTGAAGATTAAACATACACTTACCATATGACCAGCAATTCTGCTCCTAGGTATCATGCAAGAGAAATCAAAACTTATGTCCACATAAAAACCTATCTACAAATGTTGGTGGAGACTAATTTTTTGTTAATCCTCACTTGAGGATATTTTTCCATTAATTTTTAAATAGTGAAAGGGAGGAATGAAGGGAGGGAGAGGGAGGGAGAGGGAGGGAGAGGGAGAGGGAGAGAGAGAGCGAAAGAGAGAGAGAGAGAGACATGGATCTGAGACAAATGATTGCCTCCTGCACACACACTGACCTGGCCGGGGATTGAACCTGCAACCCAAGTACATGCCCTTGACTGGAAATTGAATTGAAATTGTGACCCTATGGTGTGCAGGCCAAAGCTCTAACCCAGGGGTTCTCAACCTGTGGGTCACGACCCCTTTGGGGGTCAAATGACCCTTTCACAGGGGTCACCTAAGACCATCGGAAAACACATATATAATTACATATTGTTTTGTGATTAATCACTATGCTTTAATTATGTTCAATTTGTAACAATGAAAATACATCCTGTATATCAGATATTTACATTATGATTCATAACAGTATCAAAATTACAGTTATGAAGTAGCAATGAAAATAATTTTATGGCTGGGGTCACCACAACATGAGGAACTGTATTAAAGGGTCACGGCATTAGCAAAGTTGAGAACCACTGCTCAAACCACTGAGAAACACCAGCCAGGGCAATGGAGACTACTTATAATCACCAAAAACTGGAAGCAATGCAAAGATCCATCAACTAGTTGTGGAGCACCCACACAATAAAATACTGCTCAACAATACAAAAGAACAAACTACTGGTACATGCAACAACATAGACAGATCACAGCATTTTGCAAGTGATAAGAAGTCAGCGGCAATGCTTCCTTAAAGGCAGAGCTGGAGCTTGTGGCCATGTCTCTGGACACCCAGTCCCTGCCTTTTCCCAAGTGACTACCAGCTGACTGACCTTAAGTGTAACCTTGAATGAAGTGCAGCAGAGATCTTAAAATAGGCTTTCTAAACCCCTGGGAAACACAGCAGGGGGCTTCACGATTTCTATATAGAAGGGACAAAGGCATGACAAACTGAATGGATGGGGTCTGGGGATATATGCTGAAGTTATATTCCATAGCAATCCCATAGTTCTTACTCAGGTTGCCTAACGTGGATCAATAAAAATAGCTAAACCTCCTAGTGAAGCTTTATTCACTTTAAATAGAATTAAGATATTGTCAATGTCCATATCAAATTAGATTTTTTAAAAATGTGGGGTGGCCTGGAGAGGTTTAGTCACTCTATGTCTCCCTCAATGCAAGCAGCACCTGCTGAATTTGCCTAAAGAGAAAAGAACTACCTTCTCTTGTAAAAGCAAAGATCTAACCTCAGCTTCTGTCCTCGTGCACACTCCTCAAGGCAGAAACTCTCGGGGAGAGGCATCTCATACCGGCACAAGCACAGCTTCTGAAACCACAAATATTTAAATGCCCGGATGCTGACCCACACCTTGAGGAGGGCTGCTCTAATGAAAAGCATGTCACCTGCTAGTGGGTTTCTCAGAAAACATTCATTCCCTTTCCTCCTATGACATCTAAGGGAAATCCTATATAATAAAAGCCTAATATGCTTAGTGTCTGACCATTGGTTCAAACTTTCAACCACTCGCTATGACGTTCACTGACCACCAGGGGGCAGATGCTTTGACTGGTAGGTTAGCTTGCTGCTGGGGTCTGGCTGATTGGGACTGGGTGAGACAGGCCGGACACACCCTGGAGCCTTCCGGTGGTCCCTCCCTGGCCTCTAAAATATTTCTTCTAATTAATTTCCTTTCAATGTGCACAAATCCACGCACCAGGCCTCTAGTATTTTATTAGTTAAACTACATTTTCACTGAGGAGACCAATTCTTCATCCCATTTGATTTTCCATGAGTTTTAAGCACCATAGTTTAAAGGGCTTCACTAGAATAAATTTTTGAATCAAATGGCTATGAAATCCCAAAGGAGCAACTGGAATTAAAATAAAACTGGAGAACATAATCTATGCAAAGGTGAAGCCAGCAGAAAGGTAAAAACAAGTGGAAAGAAGTCAACCACACTGTAGAACATTCATAGCTCCAGGAAAGTATCAATTAAAAGTATTAGCTGCAAATATTTTCTGAGGAACTTACACGAAAACCCCCACTGTGTCTCTTACTATTTACCTAAGCATTTTAATTTGTACCTTATGCAAAATGCTTTTCTTCATAGTTTTGGTTTCCCACTTGCTTTATTCCTCTCTAGGCAGAATAATGACTAGATGTTTTAAAACATATGAGTGTTTTGACAACTTAGCATAAAATAAGTGAGTTACCTCTTTATCACTAAGGAATCCTATAATTTGGTAATTTGGCACTCAGCTACCTTCAATGAGAATTCAGCTTAGCTGAACATCAACCACATCTCAGATAGTGTGCTAGGCATTGTGGGCAGGAAAACAAAATAAAGGCACAATCCTCTTCTAAGGAGTTCCAGTCTAGAAGAGAGTATGGGCATGCAAACAAATGGTTATACTTCATGGTAGGAGATCCAGCAAAGAGTATATAGGGGAGGAAATCAGTACCCTTGTCCATAAGGACTCTTTTGAAACGGTCTACTAAGCTTGCCATTTGAAGAATGAACATTACTTCCCCAAGCAGACAAGGTTGGAAGGGCATTCCAGGAGGAGGAAACGGCATGTGGGAAGGGTGAGAAATGTTGACAGCATGATGCATTTCAGGGATCACAAAAACTTAGATATTACAGGACTTTCAAGTGCAAAGTGGAAGAGGAATGTGAGAGAAGCAAGCAGTGACCAGATCACAAAGAACTTTATCTGCTGTGCCAAGAAGATTAGATCTCACTAGTAGGAAATGGGGGCATTGGGGCAAGGGTTCTAGGGCATAGTATTTCTATCATAGAAAGATTACTTTGTCAGCAAAAGGAATCTCGGAACCTGGACAAAAGCCCATGACAGAGGGAACAGGAAAAAGAGGATTCATTGGAGAGATAGCAAAGAGAGAGAACCAGCAGTCCTTGTTGCCTAAGTGGCAGTGTGGCATAAAAAGAGGCAGAAATCAAGGTAAATCCCAAGTTTCTAAGTTCAAAGACTATGTGGTTGATAGTGACACCCAAAGAGGTGAAGAATACAGAAGAGAGACTAGGTTTTTGAGAGGTAAAGGGTAGAGATGGGAAGATGACTATTCAGTTTTGGAAAAATTGAGTTTTCTATCTAAGTAAAGATATATGAGAAGTGTGTTTAAAAAACCCTAGAGTGAAAAATCACACAAAAAGATAAGAAGAGCAGAAGACTAAGGCAGACCCTGGAGAAGGCCACCAAAATGTTGTGGGCAAGCAGAAGAGCAGCTCCAGGAAAAGGTTCTGAGAACAAGAGCAATGAGTCCAAACTAGGTATTTTCAGACTCTCACTAGCTGACTGAAGAGCCCTTTCCTTAAACAAAATCTCAGCTGAAGCCTAGAATGTAAAGCAGAAGTAGGGTTGATCTACTTGAAGGAACCCCACCAACCCTTTATCCCAAAGAATTCAGCCTAAAAAAAGCATGGTGAATGATATTTTGAGAATCAGGGAGCAGAGCACAAACACTTAACAGCAAGTGGTTTGAGGCACAGATCTCCCCCCAAAGTGAGTAAAGAACATGTAAACTACATATTGTAGTTACAGCACTGCAAAAAAAAAAAAAAAAAAAAAAAAAAGGTAAGACAAACCTGATTCATTGCATATTCTATTAACAACTACGAACATGAAGCAAAGACTATGAGCACAGAGGACTACCTCCATCTCCCACTGGGAAAAAAAAGAGGTCCAGGGTTAGACAGCCTATGAGTCAAGTTAGTTGTCCTAAGAGAATAGCTGAGTGAAAACCATGCCTTTATTTCAGGATTCTTATTATTTTATTCACTCCCTTCCAATTGGCCTGGAACACAACCAGAAATTGAAACCCAAGCCTGAGGTAGAGTTCCCAATTCTATTATAAGCTTTTAGGCAGTGGGGTATCTTGGTTTTGACTCCAATCATTGTACTGAAAGAGCTCACTTTGCTTTCTTCTTGGAGCACATCTTCAGAGCACATCTGAAAAGGACATTGGAGACCCTGGGCTGCTCTTATGAGGACAAGGGGGCCTTTGACCAGGGAGGCTATTTTCATTCATTCTGCATTAGCAACCTAGATCAGTTCCTTCAACTGAGAGGAATGGCACTGGAGGAACATTAAGACTTCTCTGTGTCAGGTGACAAAACCAGCTAGGAGAAGATTGTAGATGATCATCACAATAGCACTGTGGAAGGTCAACCTTCCCTTCGTTCAATGACTCATAAGAATGCCTATGTCAAGATGGCAGGACCAGCTATGAGATCATAATGGCAACTAGATCCCTAAGCAAGTAGAGGTGGTGGGGGCATGGCTGGAAATGAAGGTCCAGAGCATGACATTTCTGTCCCTTCCAAGCCATGTGGCTTCTCCCTGCTAAAATATACTAGTAGGAGTAGGCCATAATCTAAAAACTCTTGGAAATAAGAGGCAGGTCTGAAAGATTCATTATCCACCAACCTCAAGGGTCATTCTGAGACAAATACTGAAGAGGAAGGAGGAGAGGCAAGCAATTTGCCTTTTAATTTATCTTGATCTTCTGGATAGATTAACCTCTGGTTTGCTGCAGCACAATTCACCTCCAAGTTTGATGCTGGCAAACCATGTTGCTTGCTGAAGCTCAGCCACCATGAAGAGTACCCTCCTCCCCTTGTAGGTATGTGTGTTTCTCTTTTATACCAGCGGATTGAAGCTGAGGTGTTTCAAGCTTGGTCTGACACAAAATCTCCCTCTTGAATAACTAGGATCTTGACACCAACTGTGGGGTCACAAAACAAGGGAAGTACATAACTCCATTTTCCACCCAAAGAAATCCAAGCCTCTGTCTTGTCCTGAGGCAGTGTCAGAGGTAATTTAAATAGGCAGGCTAAAATTATCCAAAACATAATCTGGTTTGGGAGAAGGATGTTCCATTCCCAATGCTCCCAAGTATGTGGATTTTGAGAATCAAATATAAAACAGCAGCTAGCTAAAGATTGCTCAACTTCCAAAAGTCCCAGCAAGTAACCCAAGTGAGTTGATGCCCTCCTAATGCTGTTCTGGAATCTTGTTAGTGGAATAGAATGTCCCACAAATTCCAGTAATTTCTACATTTTGCAACACAAGTACAAATAATTTTCTTGGTATTTTAGTCTTTGTTCAGTAGGAGTTGGTTTTGGGGGTGGAGTCTATGGAAATTGCTTGTTGGTTATTTTGTAAGATACAGATGAACTGAAAGCTGAAGGGAAATATTTCAACCCACCATGGGAACATGTCTCAGTGAGGGGCTCAGGTTTGGAGAATGGTACATCAAGTAACACTTTGGGGAAAACCTAATGACAGGCCCTAGTCAGTGTTGCCAAGTGGTTAGAGCACTAGCCTACACACCAAAGGGTCACAGGTGAGATTCCCAGTCAAGGACATGTACCTGGATTGCAGGTTTGATCCCTAGCCCCTGGTTGGAAATCTCTCTCTCTCTCTCTCTCTCTCTCTCTCTCTCTCTTTCTTTCCCACTCCCTCCCACTCTCTCTAAAAATCAATGGGAAAAATATCCTGGGGTGAGGATTAACAAAACAAAAATAAACCTAATGACAGAAAAAGATCAGGATACAACTTCATGCCAGTAAGTTACAATATGCGGCATGATAAAGTATAGAGGCAACTATCAGTAACCAGGACATGGTTGTGGGTTCATCTGAGTGTTAGGAAAAACCAAACAGATGGCTGAGGAGGCAGTGACATTTGGGCTCTCTGCCTTCTGAAGCATCCTTATCCAGTTGCCAGTTCTCAGAAGCAAGAGATAGCAAGAGTGCCTGTGGACTGGACCAAGTGTCCCAATCAGGCCTGGCCATGCTTCTGGACTTGGCTTCAACAAGGAGGCTTAAGGGAAGGAATATGATCTAGATTGACATAATTCAGCCTCTCTAACTACCTGTTTCATCCTTGGAGCCACTCATTAAAGTCCTACTACAGTTTATACAGGCTGGATAATAATAGCTAATCAAATATACATATTTCCCCCAATTCTGTAATCTTCACTACGATATTATTATATAGGTATTATTTTCAACTCCATTTTACAGATGAGAAAACAGAGGCTCAGAAGGGTCATATAACTCCCAGAGTTTCATAACTAGCAGATAGTCTTCAGATTGGCCTAGATCTAAGCCTATGCTCTCTCCATTCAAGAAGGTGTGGGTACATAGTAGCTAGCCTAGGACATAGCTACAATAAACCACATTTCCAGTGTTCTTCTGGGGGAGGTCTATCATATCACTCTACTTGGCTCAACCGTCTTGTCTTACTAATACCCCCCAATAATGGACTACGAGAAGAGGCTCTTGATGGTGTGGCTAGCATTAAGGATTGGCCACAGAGTATCCAGGCACTACCTCCTATTGAATGCATGTCCCTGAATGTTGAGTCCCAATCCAGTAAGCCCAATATAAAGAAGGAAAAACAATTTTACCAAATAAAAAGAGAGGAAGGTATACATTGAGAAGCCAGCAAAAACATGTAGAAAATTGAGCTACTCTAAGGATCCAGGCATAGGAAACTGAAGGTTCTGGAGGAGAAGATGAATGCATCTTTGTGAAATGCTTGTGTGAATAGAGGGATTATTCAATTTGATATACTATTTTTAATCAAACTTCACAAAAACAAGGAACTCACTTTATCCCATATACTCACTTCTGCATCCTATCTAGTGATTCCTTTAAATATAATTCTAGTTAGTTGGTGCTGAGCCAGTTTCCATGAGGGCAGGACTGGCTTTTTAAATGTTTCCCCTTGTCCACTGCGATCCCTGGGCTTCAAGCAGAGTTGGTCTCCAACACATGTGTGTTCAGTGTATGAACAAATAGGTGAGTGTGGGAATAATTGATTGAATTTTATTTGTAGAATGAGTGACCATATTTATACTTTCTTTTCAGTGTGAAATTTAAACTATCTTTCCTTTAAAGGGAGGCAGTGCCTGTGAAATCCTGCAGTGGGATAATGTCAGTGTTTGCAGCCTTGGCAGAGACACTCTGGCTTTGGCTAGTCTGGGCTGCAGAGTCCTATGGCTCTTGAGCCTTCTTTGATGACTGTTGCCTACAACTTGCTCTCCAGTTTTCCCTTCTACAGATATGATGGAATAGTCTCATTCCAATTCCAACTGTCTACCCCACCCCAATTGGCCACCCTCTGCCTCTTACTTGGCCCCAAGAAGACTTCATTTTCCTAGAAATATGATAAACACCACCCCCCCACACACTATGAGATGGTAAAATACAAAACATTTGAGCCCATGGGAACAGAGATACCCAAACTGCTTAAAAAATACGACAGAGGAAGCTATAGAAACCACACACACACACACACACACACACTTGTGCTCTTCTCTCTCACTGCACTCCATGGCAGCCTATGTGGGAGTATGCTGGCTTTTATCTTTGCACTAAAGGCCCAATGCACAAAATTCGTGCAAGAGTAGGCCTTCCTTCTCCCAGCTGCAGGCACCGGCTTCCCTCTGGCATCCAGGACCCGGGCTTCCCGCACAGCCCCGGCTTCAAAAGGTGGTCTGGAAGGACGTCCAGTCTAATTAGCAGATTACGCTTTTATTATTATAGATACTGGCTTCTTTGAAAGAAGGAAAAGCCAGGGTCCCAGCCCAGGAGAGAAGGGTTCAGACAGGAGTTTCTGGGACATAAAACTATGAACACTGATAAAGGCCCCGCTCAGCCTTTGGAACTGGAATTTCTGCTTTGGACAGATGTCCTGGTGGTCAGAAGGTCCCAATTGAAGTGCCCAGTACACTAACCCAGGCACTTTGACTCATTTATTCATTGATTTGAGAGGCAACAGAGAAAGCTGTTCAAAAAATGGACTGCTTGGTTCCAATCTTGACTCAACCACATACTAGCTCTAATCTTGGCTTAGCATATCTATTTCCTTACCTGCAAAATGGCAGTGATGATGATAATAGTACCTACATTACAGGGTGGTTATGAAGGATAACTGATCAGATACCTATAAAGGTCTTAAATCTATTAGGTGGCCATGTTGAAACTACTTTACTTTCTGGCACTAAGGGCTACTGAAAAAATCATAAGAACCGTCTATAAGAAACTTAAATTCTTCAAAGAAAAATGACACATGCACATTCACACCTAAAATTCTAGATCCAAAGTGATAAGTACATTACAACAGAGTTGCAAAGAAGTATTATGGGAGTTCTGAGGAGGAGTCGTTTCTTCCAAAGTGCTGGAGCAGGGATTGGGAAAACTTTGGAGAAGGTGGCAATGGAACTGGGTCCAAAAAAGTGATAGGAATTGTAGATGTACATATAGCAAATGTGGGCATTCCACAAGAAGAAGCTGTATAATCAAGGCAAAGAGACAGAAGAATCTGAAGTATGTGTGGGGAGAAAACAGTTTGGTTAAGACAAACAAAGTTTTCAAAAATACTAACACTTCAGATTCCACACCATTATCTTACACCAGGGGTGGGGAACCCTTTTTCTGTCAAGGACCATTTGGACATTCATAACATCATTCACAGGCCATACAAACTTATCAACTTAAAAATTAGCCTTTATATTTGGTCAAACATTTAATTAACTCACCCCTAACGATTTTGCAGACCTCATTCAGTCTGCAGGCTGAATGTTCTCCACCCCTGCCCTAGGTTACTTGCTTGATCTCTGTTACAGTATGAGTATTAGTAAGACAGTGGCTATAATGGCTGAAAACCATGGCTGACTAGAGAGGTATTTAGGAATCATAAGTCCAAGGTCTTGAGAGCTGGGTACGAGGGAGAAGAGGTGGTGACTAGAAGTCCCAAGGCTCAGGCTCAACTATTAAAGACCAATAGGACCATTGAGTGACACTCAGAGCAAATATGGGAAAAGTAAAGACTAGGGAATTGTGAGAAATTCCTTAACATCACATAATAGATTCATCATCCATATTCTGATGAGAACCATGCGTATGGAATTTACCCCATCTGAAGATGATGAGTACCATAAGATCAGTGCCTATATTCTAAGTAACATTCCTTTTCTTGGTTATAAATCCGCCTCGCAGTCTCCTCTCTGACTCAGTTCTTTCCATTCTGTCTCCCCAATTACTCTTCACAAATTTCATAGATGGTTCCCTGGCTGCATACAGCTGGGTTGTGTTGGATACCTCCCTGCTC
The DNA here is from genome assembly GCF_028538775.1 of Myotis yumanensis. Taxonomy (NCBI): domain Eukaryota; kingdom Metazoa; phylum Chordata; class Mammalia; order Chiroptera; family Vespertilionidae; genus Myotis; species Myotis yumanensis. The sequence continues at coordinate 54,380,204 of NW_027223752.1, read as the reverse complement.
ATCTGCTCCAATCCTTTTATGCATCTGTATGCAATTGGTGCATCCCTTCTCTGCCCCAGTCTTCCCATACCGGAGTTTCATTTTTTTTTTTTAGTCAGTTTCCTGTTCCTTGAATCATCTCCATGCTCTTCCTCTGAATCTTCTCCAGCTCCATCTTACCTTTCTGGAGATGTATTGACCAGAAGTAACATTCCAGTATCCCAGGAGTGGATTCCATGTCGTTCCACATACAACCCCTGCTCCATCAAACAAAGAACTACTCTTTCTCACCCAAACCCACCTCCTTACTGGGATCTAATTAAGCCTCTGGATACTTGAGCTTTCCCACCCATTTTATTTAACATGCATAGGTACGCATGCACACATATGTATAATAATTTGTTCCAAATTAAAATTAAGTACCTATCATACTCAAAATGCAAAGTATGACTCCTTCAGATTAAAGAGGCTTATTTTGAACAAGTGAAAAGGACGTCCTGTTTTAAGACACTAGAGGCTTCTTTTGATTTCATTCTCCTTGGTCCCCGTCTCTCTGAACACTGCTTAGCAGATGAAGTTCTGTGGAACAGAAGGAGCTGGGACGGCACCACTGACATCCTCAAAGAACAGAGGAACATTTTTAGCACAGCACCGTCACACACGTTTTCCACCGCTTCCATAAAATGACATGCACTGTACGAAAATGACACCTGCCATCTATTCTTAAGTACCTCACAAAACACGGTGGTTTTATACATAAATCTTTAACAGAGAAGGAACAATGAGACAGGAGCTCAGCGTTCCTTTGTTTCCAGTCAGCCCTGGGTGTGATGGCCATGGGCACAGGGTCAGGAGCACGCCTGTGCCTGCAGCCCCACTGCCAAGGAGAGCAGGAGCCACAAACCCTTCCCTCCCCCGCCCAGCCCCACTGCTTTTAAACTGTGATTTTTTCCCTCATTTCAAAATTACCTAAAGACCAATCGGTTCCAGGCAGCTCTTTCTGTATATTAATTTTTAATTGCAGAAATAGCAATTAGATGGCTGCACTGATTGCCAGTTCCCGTAATCTTTTTTAATTTGAGATAACAATCTATTCAAAAAATGAGTTTGTCCCTAAAATATCTTTTCTTAATGGCAATAATAACTGAAGTTATATACAAAACCAGCAGAGCAGCCCACAGGGAAGGGGTCTAAATTATACATGGAATATTCTGCACCTGGTTTGTCAGTTATAACAAGAACCTTACCACGGGTGCCCTATGAAAATGGTCCATTTTGTATGTGTTGTTTTTTTATTAATATCACTTTTGAAACAACCAGATCCTCTTTGAAGAGATGGTTTTCAGGGTATGAGGCCTGCTTTTGTACACCCAAGGAACATAAGACACGTAGATAATAAAATAATTATTTTGCGCCTTGCTGTGGAACCTGGAAAGAGGAAAGTTATGAGGGAGAAAGAGAAATTAGATGAATAGATTTCCTCTTGCAAGGAGCTCCCAGGCTAAGGCTGAACAAACAGAAAGCAAGTTCAGTGCCCAGACCCACGGGTCTCAGGCTTTCCCCTCATACTCCTCGCAGTGAGGGATGTTGAAAGCTCCGAGGGAATGGGCAATAAATGGGCTTCCTTTGTCCAGCCAGGTTCTGGACAATTTCAGAAATGGAAGAGTTGAGATGGAGGCCATATATCACAAAAGCTAAACAAGAGACCACAGCGTAGGAGGGAATCCAGTGACCAGCTAACTGAACCCCTGAACTAGGAAGGCTTCTTACCCACTAGTCATGACATAGCAACTTACTCAGGAAATGGGGAGTGGAAGACACCCAACTAATAGCTAAAACGGGGTGGGGCATTAGAAAGAAAAACAACAAAGGAGTTGCTGAGCATGCTTAGTTACTCTTTCCACATTTGCCTACTAGAGAGCTCCATCCACCTCTCCAGAGGGTATGAGAAAACAGAGAAGGGAAGCTGTGGGTATTTAGGGAAAACCAAAATTGAGGAAATGGGTTTTCCTCTAAAATATGAGAGAGACTTGACCGGTGTGCTTCAGTGGTTGAGCAACAACTTATGAACCAGGTGGTCACAGTTCAATTCCACGTCAGGACACATGCCAGGGTTGTGGGTTTGATCCCTAATAAGGGGCAGCCAATCAATGATTCTCTTTCATCATTGATATTTCTATCTATCTCCCTTCCTCTCTGAAATCAATATAAGTATATTTTTTAAAATGAAAAATGAGAGGGAATTGGAGTCCAAAAGAGGTCACTAAAAATCACCTGTCATGCCCAGAATAAATTTTTTTTTGGCTTTTTCATAATTTTATCTTAAAATTTCATGAGTTTTTACATTCTGCTTTGTAAGATGTCATGAAAAAGGTTTTAGCCAGATCACCTGAGACATTTTATATTCTGGCTTTGAGGTCTACCCGTCCAGTCTGAATGGATTGTCTGTCTCAGTTCCCTCATCGGGAAAATGACTGTCCTTAATAGGACATCAGAAAATGATCAGAAAAGGCAGGTCAGGGAAAAGGCCCTCGGATGTGATAAGTACTCAATAAATGTTATGCAAATTCCATGTCTATGCTAGGGTCTCATGCCTCCTGGTCCTCCACTGAGCAGCCTGTGGCTCACCTTCTCTGGTGAACGCAGCTTTGTCAACACCCCTCAGCTGAACATTCCTCCCCTGCATTGCTCCCACATCCTGCTCCTCCAGCCACACTTGGTCCTTGAGTGTTGAAAGTCTGGGGTGTAAAGTGTTGGGAGTAAAGATGAAGAGATGGAGAGAGATGCAAAGATGAACCCTCAAGAACTTCGGATCTGGCAAGCATGAAAAAACCTATTATTCCCAAGTGAAGTACACTGTGGAAGTTGTACAAGTAGAAGTATGATACCTGGAGTGCAAATGGGGTCTGAAAGGCACCCTATCACCCTGCTGGGATCCCGCAGGAGTTTGTCTCAACATGCTCACTGGAGACATTTTTAAAGGGGTGCCGCCTATGACTAAAACTTACAAAATGAGGAGAATACCAATGTGAGCAGATATGTCCACTAAAACTCATGGGAATGAACTAGGCTGCACGAATCACGAAAGGTATAATACTGGTGGGAAATTATCTACAGTTGATTCCTAAAATTAGTTGTGTCAGAAACATATTACCCACAGGGAACAACAAAGTCTACAAGATAATGTACATCATGTGGTGAGTAAATTCATGGATAATAATATAGCTGATACTTATTGCAGTTACTACAGTTCAAAGGAATTAACTTGCATTATTATTTATAAAATGGTAGATCCCCATAAACCTTAGGACAGAAGAAACCTATCCTAGGTGAAGTCCTCTAGGAAATGGACTCTGTGGCAGAGATCCATGAGCAGAAAGATGGCGGGCGAGAGCCTACAGGAACAGCACCTGTGAGGAGTGAGGCTCACAGGTCCAGGTAAGGGAGAAGTGGAAACACATGCACCTCAAAAGTCTCAGATGAGCCCACAGGGAGCTAAGCTAGGAAGCTGAGATGGCTCTTCAGTGATATCCCCAGGCGAGCCAAGGTGGCCAGGACTTCTGTCCCTGCATCGGCCAGTCGGTGGATGCAGGCTGCTCTCGAGGAGGGGATGTAAGCTGGCAGCACTCTTGACTGAGGGCAATCCTCAGGGAGAGACTCAGATGTGAGCTGTCAGTGTTCCCAGTAGCTGGGGGAATGAGAGCCTCGGTACTCAGGAGGGGATCTGGCGGCAACCGCAGCATCCATTCCAGAGAGAAAGGAGTGAAAGGGAGCTAGTACACTTATGGAGCCCCTCTATATCCCAGGCACTGTGCATGGCACTTTCTTTATTGTCTTTAATCCTGCTGCATAGGCATCAGTGTCCTCTCCCAACCTCCAGAGAAATTTCAAGATCCCCTCCTTCCTCTAACCTAGTGGTTCTCAACTGAGGGTGGTTTTGTCCTACAGGGGACATTGCCAGGGCAATGTCTAGAGATACTTTTGGTTATCACAACTACGAGTGTGGTGATCCTGGCATTAATAGAGGTTAGGATGCTGCAAAACTACCTATAATGCATACAACAGCCCTCTACAACAAAGAATTATCCAGCCCTGAATGTCCACAGTGCTGAGGCTGAGAAACCCTGCCCTAGTCCATAGGAAGAACACAGAACTGGGCCATAGTAACTGGGGAGAGGCTTCGTTCTCTAAGCCTCTTGAACTTCCTGAGTGGAAGGCCTTGACCCATGTGATTAGGGCTACAGGTGGGTGTGAGGCTGCTTCCCTTTGGCACTCCTCCCCTTGGCAGGACCAGATGGTTTCAAAAGGGCCTGGGGTTGAGTTGATATATTAGGCCAGTCTTTTTTAAAACATATTTTTATTGATTTCAGAAGGGAAGGGCGAGGAGAGAGAGAGAGAGAGAGAGAGGTCAATGATGAGAGAGAATCATTGATTGTCTGCCTCCTGTACATCCCCCACTGGGTATTGAACCCGTAACCCTGGCATGTGCCCTGACCAGGAATCCAATGGTGACCTCCTGGTTCATAGGTCGACACTCAACCACTGAGCCACACCAGTCAAGAGATTAGATCAGTCTTGCTCTGGCACATGGGAAAGAGGAACCTTTATTCCTTTGCCTTATCTTTGTGGCTCTTCTTAACATCAGAAGGGTAAGACTCCAAAGGGCCAGATGAGATGGGTGAGGGGAAAGGGGCTCAGGAAGCTACATTTATTCTGGGCCTTTGACCAGAGAAACAACCAGCTCTCTCAGCTTTCAGCTGCCCAGGGAGAAGTCCACTTGGAGCTCTGGTCATAAACAATGTGCATGTTCCTTGAATGCCCCTCTGCATATCTTCAACAAACTCTGATGGGAAATTCAGAATCTTGGCCACCTCTATTTTTCTCATCAGAAGAATTACTATAAGGCCATGACTGTCACCATATTATAGATGAAAAAAATCTGGGTCATAGGAAAGTTAAGCAACCTTTCCACGATCGTACAGCTAGTCAAAGGCAAGGCTGAGATTTATAACCAGGTGTGTCTGGTTACAAAACCATGCTCACTTATTTGAGAAACATACATCCGCTTTGGAATTATAGTCATGCATTGCTAAATGATGAGGATACATTCTGAGGAAATGCATCAAGTCTTCTCGCCATTGTACAAACATCGAGAGTGTACTTACACAAACCTATATGGCATAGCCTACTACACACTAGGCCAGTGATGGCGAACCTATGACACGTGTGTCAGAGGTGACACGCAAACTCATTTTTTTGGTTGATTTTTCTTTGTTAAATGGCATTTAAATATATAAAATAAATATCAAAAATATAAATCTTTGTTTTACTATGGTTGCAAATATCAAAAAATTTCTATATGTGACACGGCACCAGAGTTAAGTTAGGGTTTTTCAAAATGCTGACACGCCGAGCTCAAAAGGTTCGCCATCACTGCACTGGGCTATATGATATATCTTGTTGCTTCTAGGTTACAGGCCTGTGCAGCATGCTACTGTACTGAATACTGTGGGTAATTGTAACATAATGCTTAAGTGTTTATGCATCTAAACAGAAAAGCCACAATAGAAGATTTTTTAAAAAGGCACACCTGTACAGGGCACTTACCATGAATGGAGCTTGCAGGACTGGAAGTTATTCTGAGTGAGTCAGTGAGTGGTGAGTGAATGTGAAGGCCTAGGACATCACAGTACACTACTGCAGACTTTATAAACACTGTCCCACAAGCAGCCCCCACCCCTGCTTCCTTCTGACAGGGTCAGAAATAGAAAATTAAAGATATCAACGCTGCTCTATTAACATGAATATGGGCTGGACTGATTGGAATTACCAAGGAGTAACTGGCTGGCTTGGGTGTATGCCATTATAGTAGTGACTGTGAGGAGGGAGTGAAAGTGCCCTGAGGATCCGTAGAAATAAGACATAAAGATGGAGAGGTAAAGGAACACAGGGGGTGGTCACGGCAATGTGGTTTGGGTTATTGCATGTTGAAGCAGTGGTCAGTTTAAAGAACTTTATGATATTTATTTTTTTAAAAAGAGAGAGAGTGTGTTTAACATGGCGAGGATATAGAACTGAGGACTGAATATTTTGATTTTGCACACTTGCTTTATGTTCCAGGGGGCACAAAGGACTCTCTCTAGCACTCAGTTGATGGAAGAAACAAAACTTATCTATGCTTTACAATATTACAACCTGAAAATATTTCCAAAGTATAGGGACACTGGCTCCACACTACCACAGAAAGCCTCCACTAAAGTTGCAATGGCACTTAATACTTGTTAGGATGGCTCCTAGGGACTTATGTACTTATACAGGATCATAGGTCCTCAGCAAAGAATTTATAGCAAATTACTCTGAAGATCATGTAGCTGGATCTGAGGGCCGATGCACCCTCTGAATATGTAGGTCTGGGGACAGGCTCCTTTGTGCTGAAACAGGTCAGTGGCTGAATGATTGGGATGTAATCTGTGCGCTCAATATTGAGGTGCTGTGAGCGAGAGCGAATCTACTGCCAAGCCCCACAAATACTGCTCCCACCAAAGGAAAAAAAATTCCTCCTGACCCACATATTCTTCCATTTCTTACAGGAAATTTAGCTCCATTATAATCTTTTGGGGCCACTGTCATTTGTGTGGCCCATCATGGACCAAAACATCACTATGCAGCACATGACTGCAATCACAGGGGACATGCATGTCTCCCTATAGGTCCCTTGGTACCCTGAGATCCAAGCTGGGCTGCATGAACCTTGGGCTAGACTTAGTCTCATAAGCTTTCTGTTCTTTGCTTATTTGAAGTGTAAGGACTTCGTGAGCTTTCCAAATTTCTAAGCGAAGGCAAGATATGAAAGACAGGCTGGGAGATTTATATAAAGCGATAAACATGAGCCCATCTCCTTGCAGCCATCATTTTAGTCTGCAATAAAAATGACTGGTCTAGCACCTCCACTTCCGGAATATCAGGGGCCTAACTGCTTGGACTCTCAGACATAAAGCTCTCGGTTAATGGGCCTGTCAATTTCTTAAAGTGAGCAGTTTTTCATAGCACTTCATAAAACTGGGGGGGAAATAAAATTTAAAAAAGAACATAACATTTAACATGAAAATACGGGTATCATTTATTGAGCATGAACTAAAGGCAGCAGAAAAAGAAACTGGTGGAGGAGCAGTGGTTAGTGAGGGAAAACAGAGGTTTGCCTGGGCAGAGGGTTCTTTATCTACTTAATAGAAGCTCTATTTTCAGCAACTTAAAAAAACACACAGATATTCATTAAGCATTAAACTTAAAAGTAAAAAGCTTTATGTTCTTCTAATAACAATCTAGTGTCCTTGTTATGATAGATTTACTGGCCTCAATTTAGACGGTGATCACATTCATGTCCCATAAAACATATAGGAAATATATTACTGAGCAGGTATTTGCTAATAGATCACATAAATATGTATGCCCTATTAAAGTTTCACTTATAAACTACATTCATTTCTTGAGCTGTTCAATACGTAAAAGTATTTACAAGTTTACAGGCACCAAGGAACAAATTGGATATACTGTGTTATGAAAATGTTTTTTTTCCAAATATGGATATCATAAGAATAGAATACATCTAGTGATTAACATATAATTATAAAGAATATTTCAAGGCTTCATTAATGGCAGCTGTTCAAAAGATCATGGAAAAATCATGGAAGTTTTCAATGATTTTTATTAATTCTCAAAAGATGTAGCTAATTTAGGAAGGTCAGTCCCTTTACATTAGATTTTATGTTCAAGAAAAATCAGCAAATGCAGAGACTAACCACAATATCATGGGTTTGCATATCTTTTTAGAGCCAGCACAGCATAGTAAGCATGCACTGGAGTTCAAGTCAGTAGAGATGGGCTAGAGCAGTGGTTCTCAACCTTCTGGCACTTTAAATACAGTTCCTCATGTTGTGACCCAACCATAAAATTATTTTCGTTGCTACTTCATAACTGTAATGTTGCTACTGTTATGAATCGTAATGTAACTATCTGATGTGCAGGATGGTCTTAGGCGACCCCTGTGAAAGGGTCGTTCGACCGCCAAAGGGGTCGCGACCCACAGGTTGAGAACCGCTGGGCTAGAGACTCACTTTACCATGATCAAGATGTGTGGCCTTGGGCAGGTCACTGAACTTCAACATATCTGTTTCTGACATGGAAATGTACATACTAATCTTTGTTCTACTCCCCTCTTAGGGTTGTCATGAGGACATGTGAGCTAGTTCTGTGAAAATATTTTGTCCATGGAATGAAAGTGAACAATGGTGTTATCATGAGAAATATAATTATGTTTTTGGAGAACATTCTGTTGACAAACAGTGATCCAGTGCAAACATATTCTCAAGTGGGAAAGTATATTGTTTGAACATGCCTAGGACTATCATAAGGTTGCGAGAACTTCTGAATGCTATAAAGCACTACTGAAATGGTATATTGTAATAATAAGAGCAACAAGGAATGGTGACAGAGCCATAAAAGAAAAAATATAGAGGATATTCAGTTATATTTGAATTTCAGATAAACACTGATTTTTTTTTAACTATAAGTATACCCAAATATTGCCTGAAGCATACTTAAATATACTTATATTTATTTTACCTGACATTCAAATTTAACTGGGCATTCTGTTTTTATTTGTTTTGGTTTGGTGGGGGCCTAAATCTGACAATCTAATATAGAAAAGCTTTGAGAATTCTCTATCCCCCTTGCCCAAGCAGGACAAACCATCTTGATCACTGAGAGGATTTCCTTCTTGTTTCATCTCCTGTTTTGTTCTTTTCAAATATCAAGGGCTTCCAAGATGGCCCGCTCCTCTGGCCACTTCTGGGTCTCCTAGCACCTGCACTACCACAAACCAATAGAACATTATTATTCTCTAATATATTTGATTGAGAATTTTTCTTCCCGGCTAAGCCGTGAATTGAGCAAACAACCTTAATCATTCTGATCACTCATTGCCGGCACATAGTAGGTAACCAGAAAATGTTTTATAAATTAAAAATCACCATTTCCTTCTCACTACAAAATCTCATTACGAGAAAACTTGCTCATGTCTGATACTTAAATGATCAAGACCCAATGCACAAGTCAACAGCCCATGTCTCTGACCGGGCCTTTACTGACCTCCAAATCATGTTTTGCAACAAACTATTGGCTGTCTCCCATGAACACATCCAATGCAACCTATCCAAGACTGAATGCGTGCCCCTCCTCTTAAAGCTGCATTTCTCCCTTGGCACCATATCCTATAACCCAGGCCAGAAAACCAGAATCATTCTAGACCACTTCCTCTCCCAGACTTCCCTCATTACTAAATGCTTTGCTGTCAAAAACTTTTGAGGAGACTTTGAAAGGAAAGTTCTTATTCAGCTTGTTTGGCCTGAGGCAAGGGAATGGGTATTTTTTTAAAGCACGTATTTGATTCAGTGGAATTTAGAATCCAGTGTCCTACAGAACACAGCAGCAGAACCAGAAACAGCCTCTCTGTATAGCTTACTAATTCCTTCTGAAAAATGAAAATACCCTCATCTATTTTGTATTCATAATTTTGAGAGCCTTATTAGCTTTTGACCTGAAATACTATTTTCATTTTTTAGTGTTCTTTGCATTTTTAGGTACAATTTGGGCTAACCTCCCCCACCCCACATACTTCAGGAAGACATTTCTCATTTTATAATGAAAGTAATTATAAAAGAATTAATATGAAAATTCGTGTTATAAGTAGCACTTGCTTGGTAAAGTATTCATTTTATTATGAGTTTTCTCACCTATACTCTAAAAACACCATTAATTAGGAACAAAAGGAATAAGAAAAATAAAGGTTTTGGATTATTTGGAGTCATTTATATGTACACATGTATATGCACGCATACATGCATAGTAATACATATACACACAAACATTAGAATAGTTTATCAGCTAGGAATTTATAGATGTCCCAACTTACCCACCATCATTCTTGGAATATGCTTCAGGCCCAAAATAGGCTTAAAACTCAGAATAGAGCTTAATTATAAATAATCAAAAACATTCCCAATTTACTATCCCCCTCTAGATAGCAAACCATTTACCTCGCATCCTGCATCCTCTCACACAAAAATGGTAACTGAAATATCTTACAGTCAGTGAAAAACATGTTTTTTCTAAACTTTTAAAATAAATGGTTTACCCAAGGGCGAGACCTTTCATACCATCTTAGTAGAGAGCAGATTTCCCTAGACAAATTGGCTGGCTGCTCTCTGAATTCTTCTCAGCTGAAATTGAGGCACTCCTATTATTCATATTATCTGGCTACATAGGCTTTTTTTTTTAATCCACATATTTTGTTTCACTGGAAGAAAATTAGATTATATTAGGTTGTGTACAACATGGAGTTTCAAAACATTTATCCTGTCAAAATAATTTCTTAATTAGTTGTCCAACATACTTTTTCAAGAAAGAACTTGTCAGAAAAACATCCTGCATAGGGAATTTCAGTGAATTCATTCCCGGGATCTTAATAAGACTACACTTTGCCTCCTAGATGGAGGGAGAAAGTACTTGTCTGGCAATTCTTGGCTTCCTTGGAGACCCACTTCAGAAAAGAAGTTTCATCTACTTTTTATAAAGAAATTACATTTTTGTTTAGAATATAAAAAATGCATTCGGTTACTATATGTTGGGCTGGTGACAAAACGTATATATTAAGGTACTGCAAAGGAAAATAAACCTTACTTCTCAAAATTAATACCCACCCAGGAGTCTATATAAAATGAATTGATTAAATATAAGGATTCAGTTAAGGAACACACCATGCTGTACCTGCAACTGACATAAAAATGTTTTACCACTCAGTCAGTAAGTACTTTAAAGATACTGCTTTATTCGTATCAAACATGATCTATCAGAACGTTTTAGTTCTAGAAAACAGAAGATTTGGATTTTCAAGCTCATCTAGTCATGACATTTAGGAGTGATATTGAGAAAACCAGTTAAGTTTTCCAGAGCGCCTCTTATTCAGCTGTAAAAGGGACAGAGTAAATGAACGCTCACTGATGCACAGGGTTATTATGAGGAGTAAATGTTGTCATGACTTAGGCCACACTTTGAAAACTCAAAAGCAGCATATACCAGCTGCTGGTTACTTACTAGGTGTCTACTCTGGGTCAGGCACTATTTTAGATGCTTAGAGTATGAGCAAGGAATTACCCATCATTTAAAAGCTGTGGATAAAGTGAGGCTCAAAGAGGTTAAACAACTGGCCCTCAATCAAACATCTAAGAAACAGAAGTGAGATTTGAACCTGCATCTATAGGGCCCATGCCTGACAAAGCACCTTTTTACCCTTCCTCGCTCCCTTTTCCTACTCTTAGCCCTCAAAATTATGGTCTGTGCTTAGTTAGAGGGTAGAGAAAAGAGCCTGGAACTAAGCCCTGGGCTATCACACAGCAAGGCATGACCAATTTGTCTTGCTCCTGAAAAATTAGTCCCTGGGATCGTTGCCAATCACCAGCATGAAGACCACACTGGAGTGGGATTTGGGCACAGCTATTCAATCCTAATTCAAAGGAAAGTTATATAATGGGACCATCAGAGTTCAGGCTCAGGGTTTCTAAAACCACAGATGGCACAGTTAAAAACAGAGGCAGTTCTTTCCCTCCTTACCATCCAATGTGGTGGCCGCATGGTAATATGTCCTGCTTGTTAATGAAAATATTAATGAGCACCTGCTTTGTGCAAGGGATACCCAGGAGTGTATGACACAGTTCCTGTTCTCACAGAGGGCAAAAAGTCAATAATAAGCACATTAGAAATAAAATGGCAGTCCATGATTAAATTGTTCAAGGGAACAGTCAAGAAGCCATCATAGTGCAGCACATGAAGAATAGCCATTTGTGTGGTTCAGACAATAAAATGTTGTGAGAAGTCAGAGCGGGAGAGATCTTTTGGGCCTAGAGGGTCGGGAAATACTTCAAAGAGGAGATCAAATTAATCCATTATGGCATTTTAGGTATTTTCATTTCCTCCCACCTTAAGCAGAGCATTTATTCTTTACTCTTTGCAATATCTTCTATAGCACACCTACTGGCCAAAGCTCCTTGATATGTTTAAAGAAGCGGTATAAGCAAATTAGGGCCAATGTGTCATTAATGCCTACTTTGTTAGGGATCAGAGATCCTGACCACAAAGCATTGGAGAACAGATGGGAGAGTGGAGAGAAGACTTCCTGGGTGAAAGAGAAGAGTATGTGCAAAAGCAGAAAGGAAGACCATGGTACATGTCATTGCCTTCATAATGGCAATCATCAATAAATCAACAAACAAGTGCTGGCAAGGATGTGGAAAAAGGCACTGTTAGTGGGAATGCAGATTGATGCAGACTCTATGAAGAATAGTGTGGCGTTTCCTCAAAAAATTAAATATGAAGCTGCCATATGACCGAGGGATTTCTTGTAGGAATATATCTGAAGAAATCCAGAACACTAATTTGAAAGAATATATGCACCTCTATGTTCATTGCAGTGTTATTTTCAATAGCTAAATTATGGAAGCAGCTCAAGTGCCTATCAGTAGACGAATGGATTAAAAAGTGTGGTACGCTTATACAATGGAATATTACTTGGTCATAAAAAATGAATAAAATCTTATCATTTGTGACAGCATGGAAGGACCTACAAGGAATTATGCTAAGTGAAATAAGTTAGACAGAGAAAAACAAATGTTATCTGATTTCACTTATATGTGGAATCTATAAAAACACACACATGCAAAGTAAATGAACAAACAAAATATAAAGACTCATAATTGCAGAGGACAGACAAATGGTTGCCAAATAGAGGGAGCGTTTGAGTGAAAACTATGAAGGGATTAAGAAGTACAAATTAGTAGTTACAAAATAGTCACAGGGATGTAAAACTATAGCATAGAGATATAGTCAATAATATTGTAATATCTATATACTAGAGGCCCGGTGCATGAAATTTGTGCACGGGTGTGGTCCCTAGGCCTGGCCAGCGATCAAAGCGTGAGTGTCTGGCATGGAAGACCAGGTCCCAGCTGACCTCTGGGCCCTGGGCAGCACCTGGGCTCCTGGGCCCCCACACATACCCCTCTGCCTGAGTCATGGCACCCAAGGCCCCATGTAAATATGTGGTGAGCATGGCTGGACACCCTGGGCTGGGGAATAATGTGGGCCTCTGGGCCACCCAGTGGGGCCACACAGAAGTTGGGAGGGCAGCACTCTCTCTCCCGGCCACCCTTGCAAACTGACTCTTGCTTGAACCCACAGGAAGCCCAACAGGTGGCTGCAGCCCGGCTCACCTGGAAGCAGCTGCACAGGTGCAGCCAGGCTCCTCTTGGGTGCCCGGTAACTGAGTGTTGGGGCTTCCCCAGAGCGCGAGCCCTAGCATCCCAGGGGAGGGTAGCAGGGGGAGTGAGAGTGAGCTCGGTGGACACCCCGCATTCTCACCGCACCTCCATCCTATCACCCCCACCCCCAGGTAACTGGCAAGAAGTTGCAGCCCCCCGCCTGGGCACCAGGTCACCGACTCCTGCCATGTTCTGCACCACCCCCTGGTGGTCAGCACACATTATAGCGAGTGGTTGAACTCCCTAGTGCAGTGGTTCTCAACCTTCCTAATGCCTCGACCCTTTAATACAGTTCCTCATGTTGTGGTGACCCCCAACCATAAAATTATTTTCGTTGCTACTTCATAACTGTAATTTTGCTACTGTTATGAATCGTAATGTAAATATCTGATATGCAGAATGTATTTTCATTGTTACAAATTGAACGTAATTAAAGCATAGTGATTAATCACAAAAACAATATGTAATTATATATGTGTTTTCCAATGGTCTTAGGCAACCCCTGTGAAAGGGTCATTCGACCCCCAAAGGAGTCGCGACCCACAGCTTGAGAACCACTGCCCTAATGGTTGAATGACTGCCCGAGGTGACAATTTGAATATTAGGTTTTTATTATATAGATGGTGTCAGGTGGGTATTTGAAATACCATGGGGATCACTTTATAAAGTATATGATTATCTGTCGACTATGCTGTATATTTGAAACTAATACAAAATAATATGAAATGTCAGCTGTAATTGAAAAATAAAACTGAAAAAAAAGGAAATGAAAAATGAATGGGGTGTTTAGTAAGAGATGAAGAAACAAGTGTGAAGGGTTTGTATCGCATAATACATTATGGGTCATTGAAAGGAATTTGGCTTTTACTCTGAGTGAGAGACATCCATGGAATAGTTTGATCAGAGGAGTGACATGATCTGATTTGTTTTTAAAGTGTCTCTCCTGTATTGAGATGAATCTGTAGGGGCAAGTGCAAAAATAGGAAAACCAGCTAGGAGATCTTAGCAATAATTCAAGCAAGAGGAGACAGAGATTCACAGCAGAAGGGCAGCAGTGGAAGTGGTGATAAGAGGTAGAATTCTAGATATACTTTTTGCAATAGGGCAAACATAATATTCCCTGAACTGGATTTAGGGTAGGAGAGAAAGGTGTTAACAATAGATATATTAAAAGTGAGGTATCTGGACCTCTAATTGGAAATTTATAGAAGTCAACTAGACATAAAGGTCTAGAGTTTTGGAGAGATGTCTGTACTGGAGATAGATTTGAGAACTGTTGACACATATTTGGTATTTAAGGTCATAAAACTGAATGAGGACAGAAGTGAAAATAAAGGAAAGAAGACCAGCAGGTGAGCCTTGGAATACTCCAACATTAAGAGGCAAGAAAAGAGGAAAAATCAGCAAAATGTGCTGAAATGGAAGGGCCAGTGAAATTGTAAACAAAGTGGGAGGAAGAGTGGGAGGGGTAATCAACCATGTCAAATGCACTGATAGGCCAAGCAGGGTGAGAAATTAATCGCTGGCTTTATTAATGTGTGGTCATGGGTGTGTACTGTGGCAGTTCTGATGGTGTATTGGGGGCAAAAATCCCATGGCAATGGTTGAAAAGGGAATGAGAGAAGAGAAATTAGAGATATCAAATGCATACAATCTCATAAGGAATTTTGCTAAAAGGGGGACAAAGAAAAGGGCAGTGAGGTGCAAAGAAGGTTTTCTTAAGATGAGAGAAATAACAGTTTATATATTTATAAGAATTATCTAACAGAGAGAAAATATTCCTGGAGCAAAATCCTTAAATAAGCAAAGCAGAATTAGAATAGAGCACAGATAGAGGGGAGGATGAACTGTAGGTAAAGAAAAATACCACATAATCTCACTCATGAGAAACCAAGATGGCGGCATAGGTTAACGCCGGAGTTTGCTGCCTCAAACAACCACTTCAAAAATACAACTAAAAGACGGAACGGACATCATCCAGAACCACAGGAAGGCTGGCTGAATGGAAGTTCTACAACTAGGAGGAACCGAGAATCAGAGGAGGTACAGTGCTGAAGTAAAATACTAAGGTGCGGGAGTGCACGAGGCGCGGGCTGGTGGCTGAGGGCACGGTTGTCTGTTTCAATCCAGAGGGAGCCTCAGACTCAGAGCTCCAGATCCGGGCGAGTCTCTAGGGACCCAGACTCAAACGGGAGAAGCAGGACTGTCTGGCTACGGTCCCTCCGAGATTTGCAGCTGTTGCTGGGACAGAGAGGCAGAGCCCCTGGGGATGGACTGAGAGCAGCCATAACTGCTCCCTCCTCGGCCCTGTTGATCCCGTGGGACCCGCCCCGCCCAAGCCCTGCACAGAGGCATTTGCAGGATAGCCTCAGGCAAAGGCTAGATTAGCACCTCCCTAGAGGACACAAGTTCTTCCACTGCAAACACAGCTGATTATCACAGCCAGTCGGCCTGGAGGTCAAATCCCTCTAGTATTAACTATAACAATCAAGGCTTAACTACAACAAGACTGCGCACAAAGACCACTAGGGGGTGTACCAAGAAAGCGTAAAAAATGCAGAGACAAAGAAACAGGACAAAACTATCAAGGGAGGATATTGAGTTCAGAACCACACTTTTGAGGTCTCTCAAGAGGCTTCTAGAGTCTGTTGATAAACTTGATGAGATGTACAGGAAATCTAATGAGACCCTCCATGGTGTGATAAAGGACCATCTAGAAAGTAAGCATACACTGACTGAAATAAAGAATATTATACAGACCCCCAACAGCAAACCAGAGGAGCGCAAGAATCAAGTCAAAGATTTGAAATGCGAAGAAGCGAGAAACACCCAACCAGAAAAGCAAAATGAAAAAAGAACCCAAAAATACGAAGATAGTGTAAGGAGCCTCTGGGACAGCTTCAAACGTACCAACATCAGAATTATAGGGGTACCAGAAGATGAGAGAGAGCAAGATATTGAAAACATATTTGAAGAAATAATGACAGAAAACTTCCCCCACCTGGTGAAAGAAATGGACTTCCAAGTCCAGGAAGCGCAGAGAACCCCAAACAAAAGGAATCCAAAGAGGACCACACCAAGACACATCATAATTAAAATGCCAAGAGCAAAAGACAAAGAGAGAATCTTAAAAGCAGCAAGAGAAAGAAACTCAGTTACTTACAAGGGAATACCCATACGACTGTCAGCTGATTTCTCAACAGAAACTTTGCAGGCCAGAGGGGAGTGGCAAGAAATATTCAAAGTGATGAATAGCAAGAACCTACAACCAAGATTACTTTACCCAGCAAAGCTATCATTCAGAATTGAAGGTCAGATAAAGAGCATCACAGATAAGGAAAAGCTAAAGGAGTTCATCACCACCAAACCAGTATTATATGAAATGCTGAAAGGTATCCTTTAAGAAGAGGAAGAAGAAGAAAAAGGTAAAGATACAAACTATGAACAACAAATATGCATCTATCAACAAATGAATCTAAGAATCAAGTGAATAAATAACCTGATGTACAAAATGAACTGGTGATTATAATAGAATCAGGGACATAGAAAGGGAATGGACTGACTATTCTTGTGGGGGAAAAGGGGTGTGAGAGATGTGGGAAGAGACTGGACAAAAATCGTGCACCTGTGGATGAACATAGTGGGTGGGGAGTGAGGGCGGAGGGCGGGGTGGGAGCTGGAAGGAGGGGAGTTATGGGGGGAAAAAAGAGGAACAAATGTAATAATCTGAACAATAAAGATTTAATTAAAAAATAAAAATTAAAAAAAATAATCTCACTCATTTATGGATAATAAAGAACATTATAAACTGATGAACAAAAATAGATACTGAGGCAGAGAAGCATAGAACAGACTGTCAAACTACAGCGGGAAGGCTGGGGAGGGTTGTGGGGGAGAGGTAAGAGATTAACCGAAGGACTTGTATGCATGCATATAAGCAAAACCAATAGATGCAAGACACTGCGGGGGAGGGCATGTGCCGGTGGGTAGGGGAGGCTGGGAGAAGGTCAATGGGAAAAAAAGACATATGTACTACTATTTGTAATACTTTAAACAATAAAATAAAATTTAAAAAAGAAAAAGAAAAAGAGAGCAATGACAGCTCATCTCTGTGAACACCTGGGAAGACTGAATGTGAGCAACGGTTCTCAACCTGTGGGTCGCGACCCCTTTGGCGGTCGAACGACCCTTTCACAGGGATCACCTAAGACCATCCTGCATATCAGATATTTACATTACGATTCATAACAACATTACAGTTATGAAGTAGCAACGAAAATAATTTTGTGGTTGGGTCACAACATGAGCAACTGTATTTAAAGGGCCAGAAGGTTGAGAACCACTGCTTAGAGGGTTTAATCAGGAAGGCTAATGGTGCCTGTTTTGAGTAAAGGGCAGGGACAATGTTAAGGAACTTGGTTTCAGACAATTTTCATTTAATGTGGGGTGTTTTGTGTGTTTTTTTGTAGGAAGTGTACTAAAATTCTCTACTTTGTCACTTCCTGAGGGCTATTTTGGTTGGTCCAGACCAAACTGAGGCTCTCTCAAATAATTCAAACCCCATGACAGAAGTTCTAAGTGGCCCTTACTGTCCCAACAAACAGCATTTAATAGTATTTATTATTTTGTTCTTTGGTATCCAAAAGATATATTCCGCTCTAACCTAATTCCATTGTCTCTAAACAATGACCCAACTTAGGTTCCCAAATGAGCTTGCAGGCAGTTACTGAATGTTTAAACTTCCTCCTAATTCATAATCATCAATTTTAATCAAGTTGACACATCCATTGACAGCTGTCTGCTACTTTGTCATGATCACATGGGACACCAAGCACTCATTCATTCCACAAATATTTATACAGTAGGACTTAGGAGCAGTCCATTTGCTAGGTCCTAGGGGAGCCACCATGGAGAAGGCACAGATGTGGTCTTTGGCAAGTACAGTTGTGTTTGTGTGTGTATGGGGGTGGGGGGGTGGATTACAATTAAGCAATTGATTCCCAGTTAGAACAGAAAACATTCAGAGAATAATGGGAACACCTGGGGAAGGTAGGTATGTACACACTGGGGAATAAGAAATGGCAAATGTATAACCAATTTACAAACTCACATTACATATTGTAAGTTCCCTCCTGGAAAGTGAATCTGAGTAACTCCATGAATGTGGAAAAATTCATGCTACTGTTGACTATTTGGGGCATTTTTACTTCCCTGGTAATTTCTTTATCCATTTACTAAGCTTTAACTAGGCACAGAGATGCTATATGCACAGACTAGGAATACAAAAATAAGGAGGGTGGAATTCCTGACCTCAGGAAGTTCAGCATTTCTAGTCTTCTCTCCACAGGCCCACCTGCATACAACTGGGAGTTTAGAGTTTCCACCTCCACTGTTTCCATCTCACATTCTTTCATGGGTAACTACAGGGAAGTCAGTAGAGAGAGCTATGTTCTCCTCTTGTCATCTTTGCTTATCAACATCCTACTCACTCTCCATGGCCCAAATTAAGTGTCACCCGCTTAATAGTCTTTCCTAGAAATCTGAAGTGACCTTTATTTTATTTAAGCCAAAGCTCCTTGTGGGAGGGGTGTTCATATGGCTTTTAATGCATGAAATTTAGAATTATACATTTTATATACACTTACATATCTCCTGCTAAAGTCCAGATTACTTGAAATCAACTTTCTGATTTACTTTTCTGTTTCTGATTCACTTTTACATCCAACAAAGGCTTAATTCAAGGGTTATATATACTAAATAGTCAATGAACATTTATTGAATGAACAAAAGCATAACTTACTCAAGACCTTCCAACTGCTTCCTCTTTCATATCCCCTTCATTACTTCTTCATACCTAGTAAACACAGATATTTTCAAAACTACTTTTGTATACCACCTTTTTGCTCTTCTCACTATAAAAGTTATATGTACATTCATTGGAAAAATAGAAAAGAATAAAAACATCCATACTCCAAGAATATAGCCACTGTTTAATATCTTAGTGTATTTCCTTTCAGTCTGTATGTATTCAGGTTTCAAATAAAACTACCATCAGGTTCTTTATGAAGTTTTGTATTTTAGCTCAGAGATGAAGTTACAGCAAGAATGTCAATGCCAAGAAATTTTGGGGCTGAAATAACACACGTTAGAAGAGGAGGGTGTCCTAGAGGATTCTTGGATTAAATTGGAGAATATGGTTCCATTTATTTATTCCACAATCTAGTGATTAAATTGTATCTCATGGGACCTCAGGAGTGTTCATCTATAAAATTTGGGTACAGGCACCTGAGGAACTCTGACATCCATCCCTTCACTTCTGATATTGTATGGCAATTTAACTCCATTATATGTGGGAAATGACTTGGATTATTGTTGGCTATAGTTACTCAGAAATATCAAGGATATTAACCAATAAATAACCTCTTCTCATAAATGAGAAAACGAGGCTCAAAAAAGAAAATTCCCTGGTGGAATTCAGCTTCAATCCAATATGTTCTAACTTCAAGTCTGTCCATTTTTTTCGGTACTGAAATTATTCTCAATCAGAACCAAAACTAAGATGAGATCATGTCTATGGAAAAAGAAGGGATCATCAGTGCTAGATCAACTTCCAGGCCATTTGTGGTGATGCTTCCCAGCACTAGGACAAACATTGGTTCAAGAAAACAAGTGACGCCCTGACCAGTTTGGCTCAGTGGCTAAAGCGTCGGCCTGTGGACTGAAGAGTCCCAGGTTCGATTCCGGTCAAGGGCATGTACCTTGGTTGCGGGCACATCCCCAGTAGGGGGTGTGCAGGAGGCAGCTGATGGATGTTTCTCTCTCATGGATGTTTCTAACTCTCTATCCCTCTCCCTTCCTCTCTGTAAAAAATCAATAAAATATATTTTTAAATGCATATAAGCATAACCAATGGACATAAGACACTGGGGGTGGGGGGGAATGTCAAGGAGGGGAAAAAAGGAGACATATGTAACACTCTTTGTAATACTTTAAGCCAGGAGTCCTCAAACTGCAGCCCACGGGCCACATGCAAATACAAATATTGTATTTGTTCCCGTTTTGTTTTTTTACTTTAAAATAAGATATGTGCAGTGTGCATAGGAATTTGTTCATAGGTTTTTTTTTTAAACTATAGTCCGGCCCTCCAACGGTCTGAGGGACAGTGAACTGGCCCCCTGTTTAAAAAGTTTGAGGACCCCTGCTTTAAGCAATAAAACAAAATTCTAAAAAAACAAAAACAAAAACAAAAAAAAACCTCCCAACAAATAAAAGTCCAGTACCAGATGGCTTCACTGGTGAATTCTACCAAACATTCAAAAAATTAATAAGAATCCTTCTCAAACTCTTCCTAAAAATTGAATAGAAGAGAATGCTTTCAAACTCATTTTACAGGGCCAGTATTACTCATATCAAAACCAAACAAGAGCACCACAAGAAAAGAAAATTATAGTCCAATATCTCTGATGAACATACATGCAAAAATATTCAACAGCATATTAGCAACCCAAATACAGCCATATATTACAAGGACCATACACCATGATCAAGTGGGATTTATTCCAGGAATACAAGAATGGTTCAACATTCACAAATTAAACAAAGTGATATACCACATTAATAAAATGAAAGACAAAAATCATATGATCATCTCAATAGATGCAGAAAAAACATTTGACAAAATTCAGCATCCACTTATAATAAAAACTCTCAATAAGAGGTATGGGTATAGAGGGACTATATCTCAACGTAATAAAGGCCACATATGATAAACAAAAAAAAAACAAGTGAAAACAGTCCTTTTAAAGGAGCTTAGGTTCTCATTGAGAAGGCAGACTTGTCTCATAACAGTACCACATGCTGTCCATGTGATTTACTAGGCAAGAGCCAATAAGCATTGCAGGACAGGGCCAGTGCAAGCTGTCAAGGCCAGGTGGAAAAGGTAAAGCCAATGACTAGTGGGAAAGTCAGGAGGTTTGGAAGCCAGGAGGGAGCAGGTGGGGTGCTGAAGCCTTGGTAGCTTAACAGGATCTCCAGGCAATGGGCACCACCAGGTATAGGAAACCAGAATAGTCGACAGAAGACTTCAAAGTCCCAACTCAACTAATTCAAGAGTTGGGCTTTTTTGCCAGTCTGGGCTCCAAAGTCAGTGAGAAAGCAGCCAGGATGTACTCATTAGGGGACATTTGCTTTGGGCCCAAACGCTGGCATTCCTTTTGAAAGTCTGTGCTCCTAAGACCCCTACCTGCACTTCTTCGGGGCATGCATGCCCTCTATTCCAGGATCTGCATGACTCCCAATTCCAGGACCTGCATCATAATATGATGGGATGAATAGAAGTGGATTGAGTTTAGGCCAGATAGTTTTGAGTCAGAGACTCTATTGCCTTAGCCTCATATTCAGATCCCTTAGTGTAGTGACTCCTTCAGATACCATGCAATGAACTATAACAATGTCTACGAAAATATGGTAGGACAAAAATGAAAAATACCATATTTTATTTTAAAAAGAGATCATTGGTTAAATTAACTGAGCTAAAGTCTCTAAAATAATTTTCAAATATATGACCAGACTGAAGCATCAGAAAACCAAGATTTTGGTCACTCAGGTACCTGAGTTCTGAAACTCAGTTTCTTTCCATATACATTAATAGAAATGGATTACATTATCCAAAATTTCATTTTTTTAAATAACTTTTTCATTTGAAATAACGTTAGACGCATAAAAGTTGCAAAGATAATACAAAGAGTTCCCCTTTCTCTTGGTTTCCCCTAATAAAATATTATATCACCATGATACCTTTGTCAAAACTAAAAAGTTACCATTGGCACATCACTATGAACTAAAAACACACACACAAACTTTATTCATATTTCACCAAATTTCTTTTTTACACCAAATTACTATTGTTTTAAAATGTAAAGGCATCTATCTGATTTCCTTTGTTATTCATTTTTAGCATAATTTTTAAGGACCTATGTTGGGATGGAGAAGCTCTAGCAGTGATATATTCATACTTTAGGAACATGCTCAGGAAAAAGTTCTGAAAGGGGGAAAAGATGCCAATCAGAGCTTGTTGGTTAGAGATCTAGAGACAAAAGATTTGACTGGCAGGGACTGGGTTCAGTTATCATGGGTAAGAAATGAGTCGGTGGAATGGTTTTATATTTTACTCAAATGATTCCAATCTGCTAACCCCACCCATTGAAATCTCTGAATCTCAATGTAGAGCAGGGAGGCCCTGTAGCTCAGTTGGTAAGAGCATCCTCCTGATATGCCAATGTTGTGCGTTTGATCCTGGTCAGAGCACATACAAGAATCAACCAATGAATGAATAAAATGGAACAACAAATGAATTTTTCTTTTTCTTTCTCTCCCTTCCTGTCTCTCTAAAATTAATCAATCAATAAAAACAGAGTAGGGAACCCTTGCTCCTGACATAGCAAAACTCATTACATATATACTTGACAATTCATTCTTTTCAACTTATTTGTGCTTTTCTTCCTAAGGAGGATAGAGTCTGAATTAAGATGATAAGATATATATGCAAGGGCCTTTAATAAAAATATAGGGATGGGGAAAAGCAGGTTTACAGTTGTACATATGGAAAAAGACATGCAGGTTATGATTATTACAATAGCTTTATTAATTCAAAAGAATTTCACAGTAAGCCTACTGTTGCCCACTCTTGTTTGCC
Organism: Myotis yumanensis; assembly: GCF_028538775.1. NCBI lineage: Eukaryota > Metazoa > Chordata > Mammalia > Chiroptera > Vespertilionidae > Myotis > Myotis yumanensis. The sequence continues at coordinate 54,357,161 of NW_027223752.1, read as the reverse complement.
CCCTATAGCATCACCATAATCAATATGAGTTAATCAATTTTATGTTTTTAATCAATTCCATATTTTCATTTTGTTTAATTTTCTCATTCATTCCATTTCTTGAGAAATTGATTACTGATAATTCTGAAAGGGATTCTCTTCAAGTGATGCCATTTTTAGAGAAAATAAGTTAGTTTGTAAAGATTAATAACAACAATTTATTGAAGATTTAGGAAGGCCTCTGATAAACATTCAAGTAAAAATATGTGAGGCATTGTACTGACAAATTTATAAATATTAGCTCTTTATTCCATTGTTGTTATTATCCCAAAGTTATTTCCATCTTACAGATGCAGAGACCAAGAATTATGGAGATAACCTGCCCCACTCGCACAGCTTTGGCAAATGGTAGAATCAAGTGCTTACCTTCTTAACTACCTCTCATGCATACCTCTCCTGTTCTCAGAAAGTTTGCACACTAGTTGTAGAGCCAAGATTAACACATAAGATGATGAGGGGGAAAGTCAGTGGTGTTGTCATCAAAAGGAAATGTGTAATGGTGCCCTGACCTACACACAACTACAAAGCATCATTTCATTGTTATTTGGTGACACAGTAGACAGGACAATCCATTTGTACCCTCCAGTTCATTAATGTTCCCATCTCCTCCAATTCCTTTGGTGGGAATACCAAGCCCATAGACCAACTGTTATAAAGGAGGATAAAGGGTATGCATACAACCAGGAAGAGTGAGGGAGGCATTTTACGTTTTTCAGAATCTGAGTAACACCGGCTAATGTTTTAGGATTGCATCAAAAGGCAGAGAATGCTTCTGGGAAGAAAAGGAATCCTTTCAGATGTTTCCCTTTCAAAGAGATTATAATTTCTAGAGACAAATCTCATCCTCCCTTTCCCAATCCAACTTCTTTTTTCCTTGAGAAAATATTTTTTAAAACTAAATATATCTGGACAGTTTACAAAGTCTCAGAGGCTGAAAAACCAGCTATAACAAGGACTGTACTTGACACATTTTTCTTCAGGCTAAGTTACTTCATTCAAGTTTTAAATGTTTAAATAAACTGCTGCCCAAATCAATAATCTACAAAATCATTCACTTAAGGAGAGGTCTTCAATCCTTCTGCCCCACTTAAGACTGATTTGTTTGGCAAATGAATGCATTTTATCATATTTCACATCATCTGCTCCCAGCACTCCTAAAAAAGTGGTAAGTATATTTTCAGTGAAGACAGTAAGACAAAGCTCTTAGTTTGGTGCCACAAGCAGCACTTAGTACAACAAAGAGACTAAGTCTGGTCTGGGAATGTGATGGGCAGACATCAGGAAAACATCCTTTGTTCTTGTCCCTCAGGCAGAGCAGCGAGGTGATCGAGCAGGCAGACTGTGGAGCTGGCTGGACTGACTGTAAATCCCTGCTCTGCTGACTGCTTTGCTCACAGCAAGACTTCAGGAAAGTTGTTTAACCTCTCTGCACCCCCGTTTCCTTATCTACAAAATGGAGATAATGCAATACCTATTCGTAGGTTACAGACTTGGTCTACCAATGTTAGCCATTATTATCATTTATAAAAGACCTATAAAAATATTTTGCATTCCTAAAAACTGTAGTTTCTGAGGTACAACCATGTCCCAGCTCACCCCCCCGCCACCTACGTTCCTTGTGGGAGAACTGCAGGGCCCTCCTGAAACAGCTCTATGTGTTCTTCCCTCTCACTTCCACATGGAGCAGAGGGTAATTCGCATTGTCAATCTCAGCCACCCCTGAATTCAAAATTTCACTCTGCAATAAAATCATATTGTGTATTGTTCTGGTTAAGAATCATTCGTGTGAAACAAGCAATGATCCCATGGAACTTAGATTAGAGTGGGGGAAATAAGTCATGAAAAAGCAGACATATAAACATATAACATGTCTGGGATGGCAGAGGTGCCATTTTAGATGGGGATTAGGGGTGGCCTCTCCAACAACAGATGGCATAAGGGAGCAATCCAAAGAGGCAAAAACAAGTTCAAAGGCCCTGAGGAGAAGATAAACCTGAAGAGTCCATGGGAAGGCAGGGAACCTAGAAGAGCTGGAGTTCAGTGAGCAGTGGGGAGAGTTGTGGGGAATGAGGTCATATAAAGCGGTGGGGTTGGCCATACAGGGGTTTATAGGCCATGGTAATGACTTTGGTTATTACAATGGGAGGCCCCTGGAGGGTTTTGAGCAGGAGGCTAACTGATCTGATTTACATTTTGGAAGGCTGCTCTGGCTACTCAAAGAGAAAATATCATTAAAGCTCATTGGTAGTAAGAAGCAGAGGGACCAGGAACAAAGTGACTGCAATGACAATGATTGATGGTTATTTACAATGATGGTGCTTGGGTTGTGGTGGAGATAGAAAAAAAATGCTAGATTCAGCTTACATTTCAAAGAGAGAAGCATAGGATTTTGTGATAGACTGGATCTTTGTGTGTATGGAAAAGTGATGTGAGATAAATAGGAGACAGGAGTTACTTAAAAACTTTGTAACATTTAATGAGATGGGGCTGACTACATAGGAGTCTCTCCTAGCCATCTTCACTTCCATCATCAAGACTAGCAATGTGCTATCTTTCCAGGACCATTTTCCCCCACAAAAGATTAGTAGTTTTGAATAATCATTTCACAAGAGATTCTAGGCTGAATACGGATTATCAAAACCACACTGCCACCTGAGAGCTGTCTTCATTCACTAGCTAAGGGATCAGCCATTCAGCAAACATGTAGTCATGTCTACGCTGTCTGGCACTGTCCTAGGTGCTGAAGACACAGTGATTAAGTAATACTCTTTCTCTGCACAGGTAATACAATTACATCTTAGCGAAAGTTTCAATTCCTCTCTACCACAGCCCTAGATTTTGACTTAGAGTAGTTAAAAGTAAAAACCTGGTGTGAAAATTATTGATGCACCTACATACAGTTCCCTGAGTTCCCCAGTGATTTCACTGCTCCACGACTTTGCACATTCTGCCACCTCCTCCCCATTTGAGTGGAAAAATCTTGGTCATTTTAACTCAATCCACTCAACTTAACTCCTAGAAAGCCTTCCCTGAATTTCTTCTGCTCCTACTAGGACTGAGTCCACTCATCACACTTCATAACCTGCTTCATTATATACTTATCACTATTGCAATTATTGGTTAGCACCATTTTTTTTCTAATGGACTGTAAACATCTTCACAGGGACCATACCTCCATTTTTGTGTTATAGAACAGGACTTGACATGTAATAAGCACTCAATAAATGTATGTTGAAAAAGTAATGAACCAATCAATCAGATATTACTGCCAGATATCCCCTCCTTTAATTCCACAATAGATTCTTAGAAGCTAGGAAGTACAATTTAAACCTCTGAAACATTCATGGCATCTAGCACAGAGCAAATATTTTATATTCACTGCTTGGATTTCCACCCAGGGATCATCTCATATTTTCATCAGTTCATATTTTCATCAGTTCATAATTTATTAAAAATATGACCTTGAAAAGGAGTCTTTTACTTGAGTCTTCATGATTCCTCAAATGGGACTCAAGCACTACTATTTTCTAAGTTACAGAATCTGAAAAGAAACTTATTTTTTTCTAGCCATAAAGTCTTTCTATAATAGTATAACCGGCAGTCAAGCCCAGAAATTCAGGCTTCTCATAAGTCTCTCTGTCTCAGAAGTAGTGTTTTGTTAGTTTGCTTATTTGTTTACTACTAAGTAAGTATAAAAGAGAATTCTTAAAAGAAAATTAAAAAGTGGGCTTCAGATATTATTATTAATTTTTAGTCTAAATATCAGTGAGGAGTTAAAGAACATTAAAGGTGTTTATCATGGAATGTGATATTGAACAATTTAAACAATTAGGTATTAGGGATTCCAGAAAACATGACTATGTGAGGACAAGTGTCTGACTCACTTTCATTATCATCTTTCAAAGGACAAAAATGATAGAAAAAATGAAGAAAGTCCTTTATCAAATTATAAATTGGGAAATGAGGACGTCAGAAACTGCGGACATTTTGATGGATAGACTTCATATGGGCATCATGGGAAGGAGACCATCCATTTCAGCGGTCAGCAAACTATGACCATGTTTGTAAGTATATTTTATCAGAGTATAATCATGCCCATTTGATTATGTTTTCTTTTTGGATGCTTTCTCAATAAAACAGCAGATATGAGTAGTTTTAACAAAGATAGTATCTTCTGCAAACCCTAAAATATTTACTATGTGGCTCTTTACATAAAAGGATTGGGGATCTTTGATTTATTGCTACAGCTTCCCACCTGTGAAGGAATAGCTCAGGGAATAAGACGAAAACACCCACTTACTGGGAGGGAAGAGGCCGGGAGATTAAGCCAGGCAAAGGGACAGTGAGCAACCTGTGACTCCCACAACTGCCTTTGCAAGCATAAAAACACCAAAGGCCATCCAATGAGGTAGGAAGGCCACATCTGTGGCCCCTGATCCACTTATGGTACTGTAGCCCTCACTAGGCAAAGAGATGGATGGCACTCAGTTAATTCCTGCCTGCCATAAATAATTGTTGAATTGAGAGGCACAGGTTTCTGACATAGCCTCTAAATTTGGCATTCACACTATATCCCCAGGCTGTTGCACGTCCACACTGGCAAAGGAAAAATAAATTTTCCCTTTTGGCTGTAAGATTTGAAATAGAGTACACACAGATTCTGACAAAACCCACCTCAACTTCCAGTCTTAGAAAAGTATAAAATTCCTTTGGAAAGGACAAGTATAGGGAGAAAAATCACTAGAAACAGGCAAATTTTCTGCAGTTCACAAAATGAGCAACTGTACTGAAAAATCAGAGCCAATGTCTTCCCATGAAAATTATCCAAGAAAGAAAATTTGAAACAATTCTAACTATATTCTCAACATATATCAAGAGACTACTGTGTTTATAAAACTAGAACAGGTAGTCACGAGGAAAAGAAAACTGCATTGAAGGGTAACATGCCATTGCTATATTGAAAAGTGAAATCAAGTCAGTATGGTGTTTCCATGCCAGGGCAACCCTCACCTCACAAAAGACAAAGATTCTTCTGATTTGCAGAAGTTTTAAGATGCTGTCAGAGTCAAGGTACACAGAGGCACTGTGGGAGCAGAAAAGGCATTTCTATAGGGTCAGCCCCAAGGAGTAAATTTGAAAAATACACCTATAGTTTATACGTTGACCCACAGAGGACTATCCCAATTGCAAACCATTTTAGCTCCATCTCTTTTTCCACAGCCACAAAACTCTATTTATATGCATGCACATAAAAACACACATAGGTAAGACAAACGCCACTGTTAGAGAAATACAATATATCATGGACAATATATCATGGGTGAGAAGGGGAAGAAGTTATTAAAGGAGTTCAATAATTCTGGGCCAACTAGACCCCAATCCAGGGGTCTCCATATGGTATCTGCCTCTCCTGGAAGCTTGTAACATATATAAATTATTGGGCCTTGCCTCAGACCCACTAAATCAGAAATGTAGGGGGCAAGGGGCCAAAGTGATTGTATTGCACACTAAAGTTTGAGAACTACTGCTATCATCACATACACACAAAAAAATAGGCTAATAAAAGGCCTTAGGGAAGTGATTCTCAACTTTGGTTGTATATTAGCACCACCTGAAGAGTGTGAAAAAATGTTTTCAGCCTTCTGAACTCTAGAACAAAAAAATTTGAATCTCTTGGAATGGATTCAGATAGCTCCAATGTGCAATCAAGTTTGAGAACTACTGTTTCCTAAGCAAAAGGAATCCCATGTGCATGAAAAGGCACCATGGTAGAAATAGAAATACATGTCATTGAAGACAGTACTAACAGACACAGAAAACAAACTCAAGCAATAAGATAAGATCTGAACTGTGCCAAAGGAATATACAAAGATAGCTGTAAACTCACCCGACCTGAAGACCAAATGGAGGGAAACAGAATGACACAGGTCTTTCAGAGTCTCTGGACCTTATTCTGAGCACACAGGTGAGTAGACCTGAAAACAATGAAGAAAAAAGAAAGACATGGAAAACAAATCCCAAAACCCAACACATCTGTGGTTCCCAACATTGTCTGGACACCTGGGAGCTGTAGATACACCTGATGTCTGTGCTCCACCTCCGGAGAATGGGATTTAATCAGAGTGTGGCCTGAGCTTTGGGAGTATTAAAAGATCCATAGCAAATTTAATATGTAAACAAATTTGGGAGCCACTTCCAATATATGTGACCAACCACACAGGAGAGGACAAAAATAGAAAATACAGTAGAAGTAAGTTTTCTCAAGATGAAGTAAAACCTGTGACTCATCGTCAAAGGGGCTCATTGATGTTTAGATAGAACAAGTTAAAAGCAACAGCATGGAAGGAACTGGAGAGCATTATGCTAAGTGAAATAAGCCAGTCAGAGAAAGATAAATACCACATGCTCTCACTCATTTATGGAATGTAATGAACAACATAAACTGATGAACAAAAACAGATCCAGAGACAGGGAAGCATCGATCAGACTGTCAAACCTCAGAGGGAAGGTAGGGGATGGTGGGGGTAATGGGGAGAGATCAACCAAAGGACTTGTATGCATGCATATAAGCCTAACCAATGGATACAGACAACAGGGGGGTGAGGGCATGGGTTGGTGGGGGGTCGGGGGGTAATGGGGGGATAAGGACACATATGTAATACCTTAATCAATAAAGAAAGTTAAAAAAAGAAAGAAACCTATTCATTTATAGCCTTGTAAATTGCTGAATTTCAAGGACAAAGAAAATGTCATAGAAGAATTCAGGCAGGGAAAAAAATATCATATTAATATGCAAACACACACAAATGAAGCAATGCCTATATAATTCTGATCATAGATAGTAATTTATAAATAGTAACCTGAACACACACAAAAAAACAAATTCTTATTCACATGCAAAGGAAACCAATGATATTATTTTTATGTACATAATCAGAAGACAATTACCAAGAGAAGAGTAAAATTGAGACATCAAGAATGAGGGAGTTTGGGTATAACAGAATTAGTGGTGAGTGATATAACCACTAAAGCAATGGGTTCTTAAACTTGGCTGCACATTGGAATCTCTGGGAAGCATCTGAGAGTACCACTGCCTTGTTTCTATGCACAGATATGCTGACTTAATTGGTCTACAGTGGGCGCCCCAAAAGTATTTTAAGTAGTTCCCCAGATGATTCTAATGTGTAGCTATGGTTGAAAATTACTATACTAAAACATAGTTAATTAAATAACTATCACTAATAACAATTATTGAAAGAAGATATATGATAAAAATAATTTAATAACAATCTAGCTCTAAACTTCCTTATTATATTTACTTCTTCCTCCAGGGAAAAACAATTAAGTTAGTGCATTATTGCACAGTCTGAACAGCTCTGCCTGAGGGACATTCTCAATGCCCACAAGCAGCAACCATGGCTGTGTGCATATAGGCATCCATCAGATGTTAGGGAATGTCTTCCCTCTGCCCCCAGGTAAGGTCCAGAGCCCAGGTGGGATGAAGTAATGGGGGAGCAGGGAAGTGCGGAGCTCAGGAGTGAGGCCAGGAATCTCCTGGTGCCATCCGTGCTTGTATTCGAATTCATCTAGATGTATGAAGGGAATAGTGTCCCTTACGTGCACCACCCTTGAGTAATGCCGTAACTCCAGTACAACAAGCCTGAGAAGGACTGGGAAAAAATAAACAAGTACTGGAAAAGAGGCATTTCATCAAAAGGTGTGTTGATTTTTAGGTAGAACAAATTAAGAAAGATAAATTAAGAGAAAGCAAGGAGATAGGAAATATATACCTGCAATTTCTTTTCTTTTTACTTTCAATTTTGAAATTAGAAAAAAATAATTAGTGGTGATTAAAATTTACTTAGCAAGTGTAAAGAAGCCAAAGTGTGACTAGGATTTCTCAAACTCTGCACTACTGACCTTATGGGCAGATCATTCTTTGTTGTGGGGCTGCCGTGTTCATTGCTGTGCTCATTGCATCTCTACACACTCGATGCCAGAAGCACAGCTGTGGCAACGAAAAACGTCTCCAGACATTGCCAGAAATCCCCAGGGGGACAAAATCACCCTGAGCAAAGAACACTGGTATAACTAAAATGTCAATGTTACTTTAGAACAACCAGAGATTCATTTTCATCTCCCCAAGTCTGGATTACATATGATCCTGTGTTTTTATGGTTCATTTTTGACATTGTAAATTTGATATAAAAATATTGGCTCAAATATATTCTGAAATAATGTAAATGTAACCACTAATTGGAAGAAAACAGACTTTATATCATCTAAATCACTTAGCATTTTAAAAAAGTCTATTTGTCAAGTGATACAAATTATTAAAAGCAGGGATGACAGAAGACCAAGGGCAACTAGTAAAAATGAATGTGAATGGGATAAACTTCCTCTTTAGAAGAGGAAGAACTGCAGATTAAGGTCAAAATCACATATTCAACCATGCATGAAAATTAAGTTAGAATTAAAGGACTACACAAAATTTACTTGGCCAAGCAAACCAAAAGGTAACAGGAGCAGTGATATTATTGTCAGACAAAGGTGAAATAAAAACTCAAAACATCATGGACCCAAGAGGTTTACCTATCCTATATAATAAAACCCTAATATGCAAATCAACCGAATGGCAAAACGACCAGCAGAATGACCGGTCGCTATGACGTGCACTGACCACCAGGCAGCAGATGCTCATCACAGGAGCTGCCCTAGGTAGGGGCCGGCGAGCAGGTGGTGCCAGGCCGCCAGCCAAGGCAGGTGCCAGCAGGGGCCCCCAAATCACCCTACCAGTTGCTCCACAGATCGGCCCTGATCGCCAGCCAGGCCTAGGGACCCTACCCTATCTATATATTGGGAGCAGTCTCTTAGATTTAAAAATTAAAACCTGGCAAGGCTGCTCTAACACTGAAAAAACAGGATGATACAGCGATGACATGCATGGACTCTGGCTTGCACATTTTGTGGTCAGCCCTGATTCTGACACAACTGTGTGACAAAGCCAATTACTTAACTTTTCTCTACTTCAGTTTTTCCAGTCATAAGATGGGGAAAATGGTACTACTGCCTCAGAAGGATCATGTTATGTACTACTTATAATCAGGGCAAAAAATGTAGCTGCCCATACAACAGCAAGATGCCTTTCACCTATATGAAAAGTAAGGTCACTGTGCATGCAGCATCCCAGATTGCGAGTGGGATGTCCAACTGCCAAGGGGTCCCAGATTGCGAGAGGGCACAGGCTGGGCTGAGGGACACCCCCCATGCATGAATTTCATGCACCAGGCCTCTAGTCTATATACATAATAGCCTAAGTGACCAGTCGACTAGTCTCTATGATGCACACTGACCACCAGGGGGCAGACGCTCAACACAGGAGCTGCCCCCTGGTGGTCAGTGTGCTCCCACAGTGGGAGCACCACTCAGCTAACCAACGGGTGCCAGACACCGGGCTCACAGCTGGTGAGCATCACTGAGGTGGCACAAGCCTCTCCTGATCGGGACTGACTGGGCATGAACCTGCAGCCGGTGCAGCAGGGCCAGGGTGACCAGGAGCAGTGTAGCGTCTAGCCCGGGCTTGGGCTCCTCCTAGTGGCCTGCCACAGCCTGATCCCCACAGGCCACACCGAGGGACCCCGCCGGTGCACGAATCCGTGCACCAGGCCTCTAGTAGTTAATAAAATTAAAATTGTCTTCAACTCAGAATACATTAGAATAGCAACTATTGCTTTCTTCTTTCTACATTGCTATAATTTCTAACTTAAGCTCCTTGAAGGCAGCAGCTGTATTTTATTTATTGTGTACTCACAGTACTGCTGTATCTGCTAAGGAAATCACCCGCATTTATAAATTTCTGTGGGTTAAGTGAGTGTGTTTATGTGATCCATTAACCCTGATGGAGTTAAACGATTCACTGCCATGGGCCTCCATTACCTCATCTATAAAATGAGAAGTCTCAACTTTCCCACCACTATTATACTGTGATATTTTTATCTCCCCCCCATTTTTTAAATGCCGGTTATCTAAATTATGCCTCAAAATTAGTATTAAGCTTAAGGGACATGCAGACATTAAGGATCTCCCACATTAAGCAGTTTATATTGAGAAACTAGTTATTAATCCCAAATGCTGTAAGACTCATATTTAGCAAAACTATAAGGTAGTGTTGCTATGAGAACAGTCATGTCAGATGGGATTACATTTTGACAGCTCTTTCCAGCCCCATATCTTTCAGAGAGAATATTGCCTTGAAATGGTAGGCAAGGCTGCAAGCTCTTTGAGATTAGCCACATAGTGTTTTCCATTTTGCTATCCTTATGCCTGGCTCACAGTAGGTGCTCAGTAAATGAGTGTCAATGGTGATTTAAATAAAGGCCTGTATTTTTATTTCCTGGAGGGGGCCCTTAAAATGTCATTCCTGCCTTAGCTGGTTTGGCTCAGTGGATAGAGTGTCAGCCTGCAGACTGAAGGGTTCCAGGTTCAATTCCGGTCAAGGGCACATACACAGGTTGTGGCTGGATTCCCAGTGTGGGACATGCAGGAGGCAGCCAATCAATGATTCTCTCTCATCATTGATGTTTCTATCTCTCTCTCCCTCTTCCTTCCTCTCTGAAATCAATTAAAAAATATTTTTTCTTAAAAAGTGTCATTCCGCTCCTCAAAATTTCTCAATAGCTTTGAAAATGCTCTTTCTTTTTTTAGCATATTGTTTTAATTGGATTTATTGAGGTGAAACTGGTTAACAAAATTACACAGGTTTCAGGTGCACAATTCCTCAACATATCATCAGTACACTGTACTGTGTGCCTATCACTGCAAGTCTCCTTCTATCACCATTTATCCCTCCCTATCCTCCTCTCCTCCCCTCCACTCTGTCATCCCACCAGAAATCACCACACTGTTGTTCCTGTCCATAAGATTTTCTTTTTTTCTTTGTTCAATCCCTCCACCTCCCTTCCCAGTCCCCCAACCAACCCCTGACAGCTGTCAGCCTGCTCTCTATCTATGAGTCTGTCTCTATTTTGTTTGTTAGTTCATTAGATTCCACATATGAGTGAAATCATATGGGACTTGTCTTTCTCTGACTGGCTTATTCCGCTTAGCATAATGCTCTCCAGGTCCATCCATGCTGCCACAAAGGGGAAGATGTCCTTCTTTATTATGGCTGAGTAGCGTTCCATTTTGTAAATGTACCACAGCTTTTTTTATTCATTTACCTACTGATGGACACTTGGGCTGCTTCCAAATCTTGGCTATCCTACATAATAAAAGGCTAATATGCAAATGACTGAATGGTGGAATGACCAGTCACTATGATGCACGCTGACCACCAGGGGGCAGACACTCAACTCAGGAGCTTTCCCCTGGTGGTCAGTGTGCTCCCACAGCGGGAGCGCCGCTCAGCCAGAAGCTGATCTCATGGCTGGTGAGCACAGCAGCAGTGGTGGGAGCCTCTCTTGCCTCCGTGGCAATGCAAGAGGGTGCAGGCCAGGTTGAGGAATACCCCTAAGTGCATGAATTTCATGCACTGGGTTTCTAGTTGTAAATAACGCTGCAATGAACATAGAATTGCATATAGTCCTTCGAATTGATGTTTCGGTTTTCTTCTGATATATTCCCAGAAGTGGAATCACTGAGTCATAAGGCAGTTCCATTTTTAAATTTTTGAGAAAACTTCATACTACTTTCCACAGTGGCTCCCCCAGACTGCACTCCCACTAACAGTGTACAAGGGTTCCCTTTTCTCCACATCCTCACCAACACTTGCTGTATATTGATTTGTTGATGATAGCCATTTTGACAGGTGTGAGATGATATCTCATTATGGTTTTAATTTGCATTTCTCTGATGATTAGTGACATGAGCATCTTTACTAATAAAAGGCTAAGTAGTCATCACACCCTCCCGCGTGATACCCTCACGCTGTCACTAGATGGCTAGGCACACAGCGGAGGCGGGGCTCCCGCAGCCCCGTGCACCCACTGCAGGGGCAGGGCCTCGGCAGCCACTCCGCATAGCTTCCACCAGGGCTCCTGCGGCCCCACGCCCGCTGCAGAGGCGGGACCCCCAGCTCCAGCCTACCTCTTTGGTGGGATCAATCGCAGGGCTCCCATACTGTGAGAAGGCACAGGCCAGGCTGGGTGCACAAATTTCATGCACAGGGCCTCTAGTCTTTTCATATGTCTATTGGCCATCTGTATGTCCCCTTTGGAGAAGTGTCTATTAAGGTCCTTTGCTCATTTTTAAGTTGGACTGTTTGTTTTATTGGTGTTGAGTTTTATACGTTGTTTATAAATTTTGGATATTAACCCCTCATCAGATGTATCATAGTTGAATATGTTCTTCCATTCAGTGGGTTTTCTTTACATTTTGTTGATGGTTGCCTTTGCTGTGAAATATCTTTTTAGTTTGATGTAGTCCTATTTGTTTATTTTTTATTTTGTTCCCCACGGAGCTGGAGCAAGCAGGAGGCTTGGTTGCTCCAGTGATGGAGGAAGCCAAGCTTCCCGGCCGGCTCTGAGCTCCACTGAAAGCAACAAAGTTTCAATTATAGAAGGTAAATAAACCCCAGATACTTGCTTTCAGCCAGCCATGGCCACGGAGCTGGAATGAGCAGGAGCCGGCTCTGAGCTCCACTGAAGGCAACAAAGTTTCAATTATAGAAGGTAAATAAATCCCAGAAAAAAAAAAAAGAAAGAAAAAAAGGAGAGGCTGAGAGCTTCCGTCACCAGGGGGCTTGGCCAACCTGAAAATGGCCCTTAGCCCCTCACCCAGACTAGCCAGGCACCCCAGTGGGAACCCCCCACCCTAAAGGGGGTGTGACCAGCTGCAAACAGCCATCAGCCCCTCACCCAGGCTGGCCAGGCACCCCAGTGGGGTCCCCCACAGTGACCCGGGACACCCTTCGGGCAAACCAGCCAGCCCCCACCGGCCTCTATCCTATATAATAAAAGGGTAATATGCAAACTGACCCTAACAGTAGAAAGACTGGGAATGACTAGTCACTATGACACACACTGACCACCTGGGGGAAGACGCTCAATATAGGAGCTGCCCTCTGGTGGCCAGTGCACTCCCACAGTGGGAGCTCCACTCAGCCACAAGCCAGGCTGATGGCTGCCAATACAGCAGTGGTGGTGAGAGCCTCTTCCGCTTCCACAGCAGCGCTAAGGATATCCGACTGCAGCTTAGGCCTGCTCCCCGCTGGCAAGTGGACATCCCCCGAGGGCTCCCAGGCTGCTAGAGTGATGTCTGACTGCCAGCTTAGGCCCAATTCCCCAGGGAGCGGGCCTAAACCAGCAGTGGTCATCCCCCAAGGGGTCGCAGACTGCGAGAGGGCACAGGCCAGGCTGAGGGACCCTCCCCCGACTGTACAAATTTTTGTGCACCAGGCCTCTAGTATATGATATAATAAGGTGGTTTAGTTTTATTTTTTGCATATATCTGTCCGATTTTTCCAACACCATTTATTGAATAGACTATCTTTACCCCATTGTATGTTTTTGCCTTCTTTGCCAAATATTAATTGACTACAAATGCATGGATTTATATCTGGGGACTCTATTCTGTTCCATTGATCTATATGTCTGTTTTTATGCCAATACCAGCCTGTTCTGATTACTATGGCCTCATAGTACAGTTTGATATCAGGTAGTGTGATTCCTCCAACTTTGTTTTTTTCTCAAGATAGCTGTGGCTACTCAGGGTCTTTTGTGGTTCCCTAGAAATTTTTAAAATATTTGTTTCTAATTCTGTGAAATATGCCATTGGTATTTGATAGGAATTTCATTGAATCTGTATATTGCTTTGGGCAGTATGAAGATTTTAATGATGTTAATTTTTTTGAGAAGGATCTTTTAAAAATATAATCTACATTTGGACAAGGGGATTGTGAGTGCATGGGATAGTCATAACAATGCCACTCAGTTTGCCACCACTCATCTAAGACTGCTGCACAGGGGAAACCATGAGAAAGAAAATCACTCACTCGCAGCATCTGAGTGAAATATGCACCAATCTCGCACCCATCTTTTCTGTTCCTTGCCCCTCAAATTAAATACAAAGAAAAAATATCAGTCTAACATGGTCTTATTTAATGTTCCAGACTGACTCAAATTCATATTGATCAAGTTTCAATTTGAAACTGGAGCTGACAGCAATAAGTGAGATCAATATGAGGCTTTCATTCAAATATCTCATCTCCTAAAACCAAAACAGATTCTAAGCCTCTACAAAAACACTAGGTTAAGAAAACCATATTTTTTTAAAAAAATAAGCTGCTTTAAAAATACATAGCCAGGTATTTACACTTGTGATAGATTTGAACATTTTTTAAAAGAAAAGATATTTTTAGGCAGAAAAAAAATGGAAATCATTAAGACTCGCCTAAAGCCCTTACTGATTGAGCTGCAAGGTTTAACTTCTGTGTTTCTATGTGTTTTTCTCAATGCAGCTGTAAAAATACCTTTTGTGGATGCTGAATGACTTTTTACATTTATTTAATCGATGAGTGACCCTTATGTGCCCAACACTATGCAGAGCGCTAAGAAGGATCCCAAAGAAATGTCTGATGTAGCTTTATTATACATAAAGACTGTCTAGGAATGTACAATCCTGTGTGGAAAATGGGAATACATATACAAAAATGATCCTATATAATAAAAGGCTAATATGCAAATAGACCAAACAGTGGAACAACCGAACAACCGGTCACTATGACATGCGCTGACCACAAGGAGCACATGCGAACATGGAGGGCGTCAGCTATGGTGGGATGGTGGAGCAGGTAAGCGGGGGTGCCAGACCAAGGTGGGGCACTAGTTGTTGTCATCAGGGCAAGCCTCTGGTGGTTACTGAAAATTCTTTGCTCCCACGTGCTGCGATCCCATGGAGAAGACCTGAGGGGGAGATTGGAGCCAGCAGCCACCACTTGCACCGGCTGCCTGCGCCCAGCACCAGCCTCGATCACTCAGTGCCATCAGCGGGTGCAAGTGGTGGCTGCTGGCCCCAATCACCCATCAGGGCTTCTCCACCTCCCCCTGCTCCTAAGGGGCGATTGGGGCCAGCAGCTGTGGTGGGAGAAGATGCCGGCAGACAGGGGACTGGGGGCTGTGGTAGGAGGGGCCAGGTAGGGGGCATGGAGGATGGGCCGAGAACCACCCCTGTACCCACCACAGCCTTGTGGCCCACAGTGCCTTTCACAGTGCATGAATTCATGCACTGGGCCCCTAGTTAAGATATAAAACAAGACAATATTGCATTAAAATAACTGATCTCAATAAAGACCTTAGAAGGGTAATTACAGAATTGTTTAAACTTAAAGACTGACAGCAGTCAAAGAGGAAAGTGGTTGGGGGCTGAGCAAAATAGGTGAAAGGATTAAGCAAAAAAAAAAAAAAAGACAAAGACAACAGTATGGTGATTGCCATAGGGAAAGGGGTGTGAAGGGAGGTAAAAGAAGGTGAAGGGGGATAAATGGTGATGGAAGGAGACGTGACTTGGGGTGGTGAACCCAATACAATATACAGATGATGTGTTATAGAACTGTACACCTGAAACTTATATAATTTTATTAACCAATGTCACCCCAATAAATTCAAAATTTTTTAAAAGAATGAGATTTGGAAAAGAAAGACCTCTGCTGCCATAGCCAGTTTGGCTCAGTGGCTGGAGTGTCAGCCTGTGGACTGGAAGGTCCTGGGTTCAATTCCGGTCAAGGGCATGTACCTTGGTTGGGGGCACATCTCCAGTAGGGAGCGTACAGGAGGCAGCTGATCGATGTTTCTCTCTCATCAGTGTTTCTAACTCTCTATCTCTCTCCCTTCCTCTCTGTAAAAAATCAATAAAATATAAACTGATTGTCAAACTGCAGCAGGAAGGCCAGGGAGGGTTGGGGGGCAGGAGGGAGTGGGGTAAGAGATCAACCGAAGGACTTGTATGCATGCATATAAGCATAACCAATGGACATAAGACACTGGGGGGTAGGGGGGGCCAGGGGATTGTCAAGGACGGGGAAGAAAAAAAAGGACACATATGTAATACCCTTTGTAATACTTTAAGCAATAAAAAAAATTAAAAAATAAAATAAAATAAAAAGAAAGAAAGAAAGACCCCTGCCACTTACTGTTTCCTTAAACAAATTTCTAATCTCTTTGTGTACCTTAACTGTAAAACAAGGAATATGATATATCTACATTAAGAGGCTGTTGTGGGCTGTCAAGAATGCAATTGGCTCTTGGAGTGTAAAGAAGGGAGGGTCTGTGTGCATTGACACAAACCAAAAGGTCTGGTAGGGGAAACCTTGTGAAGACTTTGTAAAATGGCAGACTTGGCTAAGTGGAGAAAAGGTAAGCTTGGGCAAGTCATGTACCTTTCTTGGATCTCAGTTTCTTCATCAAAGTAATGCAGGTAGGAGTTCCAGTGTACTGCCTGAATATCTATTGCTGAGAAACAAATGACCCCAAGACTTAGTGGTTTAGAACAACATTTATTTTCCTACGAGCTAGTAAAGTTGAGCATCTTTTCATATATCTATTGTCCATTTGTATGTCTTCCTGGGAGAAATGTCTGTTAGGATCCTCTGCCCGTTTTTTAATTAGATGTTTTGGGGGTTTTTGGTGATGAGTTGTATGAGTTCTTTACATATTTTGGATATTAACCCTGTGTCAAAGCTGTTGTTTGTAAATATCTTCTCCCATATGGTTGGTTGTCTTTTTGGTTAGTGGTTTCTTTTTCTTTGGAGAAGCTAACAGTTTGGTGGTTACCAGAGGGAAGGAAGGGGGTGGGCAGTAACAAAGGGTAAAGGGGGTCAGATATATGGTGATAGAAGATTAGACTTTGGGTGGTGGGCACATAATGCAATATACAGATGTATCATAGAATTGTACATTTGAAACCTATATAAATTCATTAGCCAATGTCACCCAAATAAATTTAATTTTAAAAAATAAGACTTACTTTGCTCACTAGCTGTAATTTGGGCAGTGCTTGGAAGGGACAGCTATCTTTCCTCCATTCAACATCAACCAGGTAGCTTGAATTCTGGTGAATGGAAGCATCCAAAGGCTCTCTCACTCACATGTCTATTGATCCATGCTAGCTGGGATCTTAGCTGGAGCTACTGACTGGAGTGTCTACATGTTGCCTCTCCACATAGCTCATGCTCTTCACAGCTGGTGGCTGGGTTCCAAAGGTAAACATTCAAAGAGTAAGAAACTATACCCTTTTTTTATGGCCTGGCCTCAGAAGTCACATAGCATCATTTCCCCCACATCTACTGGGTGGAGCCCAGAGAGGTTCACAGGGAGAGGAAATTTACATCAGTCCTTGATGGGGAGTAAATGATCTAAAAGAAAGGTGAGATATCCAAAATATAAGGAACTCACACACTCAATAACAAAAAATAAAAAATTTAATCAAAAATGGGCAGAAGATATGAAAATATATTTCTCCAAAGAAGACATAGCAATGGCCAACATTACTAATCACCAGGGAAATGTAAATCAAAACCACAATGAGATACCACCTCACACCATTTAAAATGATGTGTTGAGGATGTAGAGAAAAGGAAACTCATGCACTATTGGTAGGACTGCAAATTGGTGCAGCCACTACAGAAAATGGTATGGACATTCCTCAAAACAACAACAAAAACAACAACAACACAAAAATGAATCTACCATATGACCCAGTGATTCTACTTCTGAGTATTTATTGGAATAAAACAAAAACACTAATTTGAAAAGATATATGCATCCCTCTGTTCATTGAGCATTATTTACAACTAGAGGCTCGGTGCACAAATTCATGCACAGGTGGGGTCCCTCCCCCTGGCTGGTGATCGGGGCCGATTGGGGCCATCCAAGGGGAGGGACCGTGGGAGGTTGGCCACTGGGGAGAGGGACCGAGGGAGGTTGACCAGCCATGGGGGAGGGACCGCAGGAGGTTGGCTGGCCACAGGAGGTTGGCTGTGGATGCACACTGACCACCAGGGGCAGCTCCTGCATTGAGCGTCTGCCCCTTGGTGGTTAGTGCGCATCATAGTGACTGGTCTTTCAGTCGTAATGGTGGCTTAGGCTTTTATATATAGACTAGAGGCCCAGTGCATGGAATTCATGCATGGGGGTGGGGGGGGCCCTCAGCCCAGCCTGCACCCTCTCCAATCTGGGATCCCTCTTGCAATCTGGAACCACTGGCTCCTAACTGCTTACCTACCTACCTGCCTGATGCCCCTAACTGCTCCCCTGCCGGAAGCCAGTCCATCCTTGCTGCTTGACACAGTCGCTGCAGGAAAGAAACATCTACACAGCATATGTTTCAATGGACCTGGCATATATAGCATACTGTTTTTAATATGTTTGCTCCCTTTAGCGCCATGTGTTTTAACCAAGGTCAACTCTCCGAGAAAGGTTGTTTCCCCAGGTGGGGATCTTTCCCTGAGGTTAGGGAGGGGATACAACCCCTTAATTTAGTGCCAGGCGGGTAGTTAAGCTACATGGTCTTTACTCCCTGGAATGGAGATGAGAAACACATTAACCCTTGTAATAGAAATTGACAGGATTGGGATCGGCTGGTATAAATACGGATGTAATAAGACAATAAACGTCAGATCCTCATCAGTTCCTAACCAGAACTCCGACCAGAACTTTGGCTGGAGATCCTGGCTATAGGTCCTGACTAGGCTGCTGATCAACTGAAGGCTGTCTTCGTGTCATTCCTTCTTCGCCGACTCCATCCACATCTTTGGGGACCCCTGGACCTGCTGGGATTGGACCCCAGCACTCCCCTGCTGGCCTGATCTCCCTAACTGCTCTCCCCTCCTGGCCTGAAACCCCTAACTGCCTAACTGCTCCCCCCTGCTGGCCTGATCCCCCTAAATGCCTATCTGCTCTCCCTTCCTCTCCACACCCTTCAGACTCCTGGCGCAGGTGTGCTGAGAGCTCCCTGCGTCTGCCCCGCCCTGATACTGATTGGTCGTTACATGACGGCATCCTGGACAATTTGCATATTCCTCTATTATTAGTATAGATAGCCAAGGTATGGAAGAAACCTAGGTGTTCAACAATAGATGAATGGATAAAGAAAATAAGATATGGTATGTGTGTGTAATGGAATATTAAGCAACGATAAAAAAATAAAAATCTTGCTATAAATGGACCTAGAGGGAATCTTAAGCAGCATTAAAAAAAAACAAAATCTTGCCATAGATGGACCTAGAGGGTATTATACTAAGTGAATTAAGTCAGACAGAGAAAGACAAATACCATATGGTTTCATTTATATGTTAAATCTAAAATAAAATAAAATAAAATAAAAAGACAACAACAGATGAACAAAGAAACAAAAAAACAGACTCATAGAAACAGAAACCAAAGAGATGACTGCCAGAGAGACAGAGGAGGGGGAGGGGTGAAAAAGAAGGGGACTATAGTCAATGAGGTTGTGATAATTTTGCACAGTGACAGATGATAACTAGCATTAGTGTAGAGATCACATTGTAAAAAACAAAAACATCAAATGACTATCTTATATACCTGAAATTAATATAATTAACATGTTAATTTATACCAACTATGCTTAATTTTTTTTAAAATTCTAAAAAATAAAAAGAACATGTGACACCAGAAACATTACTGTAACTTTTTTGAGGAAATGCAATCTGCCACACCTAATATACTTTCTAAAAATGTTTGTAGCCATTAGTAGTAGTACCACTAGTAGAATTGACTAGGGGGAGGTTGATGCAAAATGCCAAGAATTAGCAAGGCATAGGGCAAGCATGCTTTTATTACTGACATAGTCAAGGAACTTATGATCACACAATTATAACTCAGCATGTTAGACTCTAGAACAGAGAATATAAAAAGCGTAGGAGTTAGGAGAAAAGAATAAACATTTCTGAGAGGACGAGGGAAGCTTAAGTAACAAGGTGCCTGCCAAGGAGTTCTGGAGCAGAATCAGGTTTTGTGAGGCCTGGAGCTCACACAATTTGAGGCACCTCTTTAAGAAAAAGAATTCAAAATTACAAATGCAAACTCAGGTACAGCACCTTGGAAAGGGCCTGCGAAAGTGAGGAGCCCTGACACCTCAGCTTTAGCATCACATAAAATCGAGTCTGATGAGATCTAAATCAGAGAGGAGAGGAAGTGAGACCAAAAGGGACCTGACAGGTTTGGATAAAAGGGAGGGGCTGAGGGACGGAGGGTCTAAATAAGGTCCGAGATCTCAGAATAGAGAATAGGGAACAAGAGAGTGAAGGGATAGAATACATCATTGGAGGGAAGGCAACAACAGGAAATAAGATCTGGTCAGGAGATCCTGAATGGCGGGAGATGAAGTTGGGATTTTATATTGTGAGCAACTGAAATTCTTCATTGTGAAGATTCTGGAAATGAGAGTGAGATTATTTATGAAGTTTAGAAGGCAGAAAGGATTGAGGTGGAGAAAATGCTTGTCATAGACAATCTTTTGATACCTACAGACATTTGTCAATGTCTCAGACCAGATAATTGGCATTTAGCTTTATTGCTTCTGCTAAATAAATCACTGGATCATTTATAATAGCTAAAAATGATAAACCAGAGCATTTTTAAACATGGGAGTTATTAGGTATATTTTTGGCATATTTTTTCATTGGGACATTATTATGCAGTTATTAAAATTATATTTATAAAAAGTCTTTACAAACTAGGAAAACACTTAAAATTTCAAGTGAAAAAAGCAGGACATAAAAGTATGTAACTATATATAGTGCACATGTACATGTATATTCATATACATATATATGTACTTTTAAGTGTATATGTACTTACATACTTAAGTACATGGAAAACTACTGTAATAAAATACCTCAAAATATAACAATGATGTCCTTGATTGGTTGTCAGGTGGGTTAATTTTTTACTTTTTTGTTTTAATGTATTTTTAATGATTTAGTTAACTTTCCTATTGATTTACAAAAAGATAATTTAAAACATCATGCTCAATTTTCAAGGTTTATCACTAAATACCAACTCCTCAAGAAGACTCTGATACCTGGCCCCT
This sequence comes from Myotis yumanensis, assembly GCF_028538775.1. Classification (NCBI taxonomy): domain Eukaryota; kingdom Metazoa; phylum Chordata; class Mammalia; order Chiroptera; family Vespertilionidae; genus Myotis; species Myotis yumanensis. The sequence continues at coordinate 54,336,077 of NW_027223752.1, read as the reverse complement.
CTCCTCACTCCCACCTTCACACCACAGGCAGGTAATTCTTTTCTTCAAAACCCATTAGAACTGCTGTCTTTCTCATACTTAGCATTCTGTAGTAGCCCCCACAGAAACATACATCCCATCAGAGGGGACTAAGGCTGCCACCCCATTTCAGTGCCTTAACATGATTGGTGTTAATAATATTGGACTGTGTCAGGTTCAGGGTATGTTGGCAGTTGTAGAGAACAGAGTGAATGTTTTTCAAGCAATAAGGTATAAGTGACCATTCCAGAAAGGGGAAAATGCAGGCCATTTTCCAGGAACCAGTGACCATTCCATTTTAATGATGACAATAGTAATATTAAGGTCTCTGGCATCTGCCATCCACCTTTCTAGGTGCTCTATGAGAGGTAGATATTATTATCCACAAGATTAAATGAGATAGATAGATATATGTAAAGCCCTTATGTGTTTGGCACTGAATAGATGAATAAGTGTTCAATTATCTTTTGTGATTTTCTCAAAGTCACAGAACTCAGCAGTCAAAGTGTTAGGACTGGCACCTTTTAGCCCTATCTCCTACTTTCCCACTCTGCCACAATCAGCCCTGCAATCAATAGTCCTCCTTCCTTTCCTAAGGTTCCCAGTGTGGATCCGCCCTCGCAGCTAATGAGGGTGAGCATCCTCTTGATATCTTGTGCTTTTAGCCCAAGGATTCAGTCACTTCTCCAGTGACCCTGATCATCATTGTGGTTCCAGAAAAGACAATTATATATTTTGAAAATTGGAGAATATTATCATACATTTAGTATCATCAGCCCACAAACTTTTCCAATACTAAATGCTCTTCTTCCTAAAATTAATGTATCACTCATGGACATTATCCTGATGATAACAGCATTCATTTACTGAATTCCAACTGTATGTCCTATTAAGTATCCTACATGTGTTAGCTCCACTTAATTATGAGAGAAGCCCTATGCCGTATGCATTAGCATCTCCAATTTTCACATGTTCATCGAAACTCGGGGGTGGCCTAAGTTGTCCAAAGCTTCTAAGCTAGTAAATGGCACAAGTAGGTCTGTCTGTCTGCAAAGAGCACGCTTGTTGCACTTGTTCATGCAGGAGGGAACCAACAAATACACCATAGTAGTGCCCGGATAGTAGGTAATTAGTAAGTACCATACAGTCACAACCACATAGTAGGTAATAAATAAATACAGGTTCAGTGAAATAACTATGACCTTCATGTCTTCACTGATTTCGCCATCTTCGGGTAAGGTGAATGAGAAGAGCGAAAAAAGTTCTTGACCATTAGAACTGTTCTACATATTTACCTCCTACCAAAGAGTCAACATAAACAGCAAAACCCAGGAACCACACAGCCAGCCCAAGTTTAGTTTAACCTCAATTCCTCACCAGGCCCTTCAAGTGCAGGATACACACCACCGGCCCTTCTTTTTGCAGGACTGACCTCCCATTTCCCTCCCTTTCCTGACCATTCTGCCTGTACCCTCCTGGCATGTTGGCAGTCACTGCAAGCACATCAACAAAAGGTGAGTAAACACACTTAGAATGAACAAAGAACCAAGGGGACGAGGTCAGGAGCTGTGTATCTGCCGGCCCCGAGGCAACAGGAGCGAAAGTGGAAATTGCTGAAGGGAGAAGCAGCCTCTGGTTTCCAGACGCTCAGCTCGGTTGGTTGATGGGGTAGTCCTTTCTCTTTCTAGAGATTGTGGGCAGAATAATCACACTGCTCCCCAAAGCTGAAAGTTCGCGTTTTCTCCTTTTGTGCAAGCTGCAGTGCTGTTTCTGCCACCTGCCAAGGGCCAGCTGCCAGCTCCTTTGGGAGGCATTGTTTCGTTGTAAAGCAGGGGTGGAGGGGAGATGGAGTGACTCCGGCTCTTTTCTTTCCGGAGAGCATTTTGTTCCTTCGGCTGTCAAGAAGCCTTTGTACAGACAGGTCTTTATTCCCGAGGCAGAAGAACTGGAGACAAGCATTAGACACTTGCCAATTCTTGATCACTTTCCTCACCCTTTATACTTTGTTCTCTTGAAATTTGTTTAGACCATGTCTTTTTCCCGAAAGGCTTTGAGACCTTTTTCAAAATAAGATTTATCTATGGTAAGGATATAAAATAGGAACAGAGAAGAGGAAACCCTAGTCAAGGGATGCAGCAGCAGTACATATTTTAAATGTAAAGATAAGCAAAGCTGCTATGATTAGGCTGTTAAAATTAAGCTTAGTAATTAAAGCTAAAACTTAAACTTTAAGTTTAAACTTTAAATTATCTCTGAGATTCCTGCCAGCTAGGACAAGAAGCAAACATGGCATGTTATATAACTGTCATACTAGGTATCAAAGAGGAGTTGGATGTTAAATGGCCACATTGGGCATTTGTTTATATCTGCCTTAAAATTGTCCAGGCTGCAGTCATTATAGCCATGTTATATGGAGTAGGACTCAGCCGTTCTGAGAAGCCACTTATACAGGCATTAGAAACAGTAGATTCAAAATTATTTTCTATACTAAATCTTGGCTCAGCCAAAGAAGAGGTGGGAAATCTTCTGTTTAGGATTGTCGGTTCTCTCTTTTTAAAGATTTTCTTAAAAATTGATTTTTTGAGAGAGAGAGAGAGAGAGAGAGAGAGAGAGGAAGAAAAAGAGAGAGAAAGAAAGAAACATCGATGGGAGAGCGAAACACTGATTGGCTGCTTCCTGACTGGGAATCAAACTAGCAACCTTTCAGAGTAGCGGACAACACCCAACCAATGAGCCACAGGAGCCAGAGCTGGGATTCTCAGTTCTTTTAACAGGGTATTATTAACTAGACCCTTTTCAGTTGGCTGTTACAGTGAGTGGCACCACACTTAACTGGAAACATACAAGAACTACACTCCATGTGTGCTATGAAGCTCAATCTTGTTACCACGCTGTACCTATCAAGTTTATTGAGGAAAGTAATGTTTATGAGGGTGGAGGTGGGAAGTAATTTAAACAATTTCTCATCTATCTTTGTCCAGATACTCAATACCTACCATGGAATGAAGTCAGGCCACCTGGGAAGTGAATGACTTCCATGATGGTATTGAATGATTTCTTCCCAACACCCTCCCAGGGCCTTCTCTGAATTGTTTAAATACTTGTACCGGGTTGCCATCCCACCCCACCTTGTGTAATGCCATCATGCCATGAGGAAAGGCAGTCAAAAAAGCCCCACTACACTCGTTGCTATGTCTACCTACAGATATCGAGACAATCCCCTGCCAGAGAGGCCTTGAGAGAAATGTGTCCCTGACACTAGGAAGAGGTGCCCTTCTTAGGAACCTATATTTTGGACACAGATTGGTAGGACTCATCTTCCTTTTAGAATCAGCTGATTGGAAGCTCAGAGCTGAATCTGGGCTCTATGTAAGAAAGTGTATGGGACTTCATCCTACCAGTGCTTGAATAAGCCTCGATGCTGAGTCCATGGATGAGTTCTTACTTTGCCTCACCTTTTTTTAATCTGTCCCTAATTTGCAAAGCTGTCTTTATTTCATTAAACTGTCTTTGGTTCTTTCAGGAACAAGGTAAGATGTAATAAGTACATATGAAAAGGTGGAAATATACTAATTCATCAGGGAAACAAGGTTTTCACTGGCACTAAACTCTGAAAGAAATATCTAAAATGGGAGCATGACTTAGAGGCTATTGAAGGATGAAATGGACAAGAACCTCAATGATAATTTTATGTATAAAAACTGTGTTTGTACTCCCTTTTTTCTTTTTAAAATAAGTATTTGACAAAAGTTAAGGGCCTAAGAAGTTGATCTGTGCCCATTGACAGCAAAATGGATAAATAAATTATGATAGCCCTAGCCAGTTTGACTCAGTGGATAGAGCGTCAGCCTGTGGACTGAAGGGTCCTGGGTTCAATTCCGGTCAAGGGCATGTGCTGGATTGCAGGCTTGATCCCCAGAAGGGGTCATGCAAGAGGCAGCCAATCAATGATTATCTCTCACCATTGATGTTTCTATCTCTCTCTTCCTCTCCCTTCCTCTCTGAACTCAATAAAAAATATATTAAAATAAATAAGTAAATAAATAAAGATATATCCACAAGGGAAAACTATACAGCAATGACAATGAACAACCTACAGCTACCAAAATTAATGAATCTCACAAAAGCAACACTAAGCCAAAGAAAGCAGACACCAAAGAGCACATACATACAAGTGATTCCATCTACAAAAAGTTCAAGGTCAGCTGAGCATCTATGGTGTTAAAGATCAGAATAATTGCTTCCCCTGGTGGTGGTGGTTTCTGGAAGGAGGCATGAAGGGGTCTTCTTAGATGCTACTACTGGTTTTTTTCTTGATCTGGGTGCTGCTGGCTACTTGGGTACATTAACTTTGTAAAAATCAATCCAACTGAACACTTATGATTTGAGTATTTACATGATATGTTATACTTGGAGAAAACAGTTTAAAACAAAACAAAATGAAAACAAGACCAGGATCTACACTACACATTGAAAACCAGTCTTGGAATTGGCCATAAACCCGATTTCAGCTTCAGTTTCAGCCTTTGAAAGCTCAAATAACCAAATGCCTACATCAAAATCATTTCTGGCTTCCTGAACTTATGCATGATCAATGATCATATCAGCATAATCATTGTTAATATTTAAGTATTAGATTGTGATAATATCATTTGACTTTTTTTACTTGTAAATATAGGAAAGTATTCTAGCTGTAACAAGAAAAGTCTCCTTATCTGGTTTATAAGTTGAATATTATTAATCAGTACAAGAGGCATATATATTTTTGCTAGAGTAATATGCTACAATGATTAACAGCATACAAAGATTTTGGCACCAAAAACAATTTCAGTTTTCAAATGGTTAAATAAATAGAAAAGTATAATTGACAATATAAATGCTAAGAGAATATGTAAGCTACTTAACTTACATCTTTTTTGAGCCAAGGAATAATTTAAATATAGAAATTTAAATGACAATGCAAAGTGGAATAATAGAGATTCAATTGTATCATATTCCTAATCCTGGTAGAATTGTTTAGTATATTAGCAATCATTACATTAAAAAACCTTTAGCAAGTGTATTTAAATTGTTATTATTTAATTCCATTGAGGCCAAGAGTTAAGAAAAAATCTTATTTGGGAATTCCTCACATTTTGTGAGGACAAAGTAACAAGAGAATGTCAAATTCACCATAGCAAAATCTCCTGAGAAAACTCCAGAATTTTGTACAACAAAATTTATAATAGATTATATTTGGCCCCATCAAAATGAAAAATAAAAACAACATACAGGACAAAGATTATTAGACACAAATAAGGAACCCATAATTTTATTCTCACCACACTTCAACAAACAACTGACTTGACAAGACTATTTTAGGAAAACAGTCCTTACTCTTTCCCCCACCCATGGAAGCTAAACTTTAAACAAATAGATTGTTTAAATGATGCCATATCACACACTACTAAGTACATAGCATTTTCATTATTTAAAAGGAAAGGGGTTTTAGGTTAACCTACCTATATGTCCTAAAAACAAAGTTCCTTCTGTTACCAAAGTTAACTAGTTATTAATAAAGAAAAGAGAGCAAAGGGAATTGGACACTGAGCCTGTTTGCTTTGCCAAAAAGCTACAGACTCATTCACACACTCCAAGGGACTGCCACCAAGGAGACTTAATCCTCTGGGAGCAGACAGGAAATCTCTCCAGGGCACTGCCTGCTCCAGTACCAGACTCTTAGAGAGAGCAGGGGAGGGCTGGGGAGGGGAGCAAGCACATGCCCAGTACAAGTCAAATGGCGCAGGGGGAGGTGCTTGACCTTAGAGGCCTGTCAGTCTAGCCTGGGAAAGTGATCATTGCAGTGGTCGGCAAACTCATTAGTCAACAGAGCCAAATATAAACAGTACAACGATTGAAATTTCTTTTGAGAGCCAAATTTTTTAAACTTAAACTATATAGGTAGGTACATTGTTATTAACTTAATTAGGGTACTCCTAAGGCTTAGGAAGAGCCACACTCAAGGGGCCAAAGAGCCGCATGTGGCTCGCAAGCCCCAGTTTGCCGACCACGGGGCTAGGGGGTGGGCCCAACAGAAGCCCTGAAAGCTTGGGAAGTTATTGGTTATTGTGTAAAAGACCAAGATAATAAAAACCTAGGGGAACAAAGAAACAAAGAATCTCTCTATCTCTCTCAGTGACCCACACTCACCCTGTTCATTCACATTTTCTCTCTCTCCTCGGGAACATGTGACCATTCGGGTCTAACCGCTACCAGGGCCCATGGCAGACTGTGTGGGTCCAAAGGACTAAGCTTTAATATGAAACAGAAACTCTGGACACTGGCCTTTGTTTTGGTCTTAATGAAGACAAGATTGGACTTTTTCCATAACGGGACAGAGGGAGGTGGGGCGTTGGAAATCCAGGGGCAGCTTTCCCAAATAAACCTTGCCACAGCACAATCTCCCATGCCTGGGTCCTTGGAATGCTTTCCTCGCGATCCCATGGAAGAGCCTGATTTCCACCAACAACACTTTCAAAACACATGCTACTGAAAAACCTTTCATTCTGAATTATATTCTGTCATACACATAAGTCTAGTGCTGTTATTAAATATGTCAGTTTAAAGTTAGTTTCTATGTATTGATGAAAGTTCCTGCAACATAATAATAATTTTTTTAAATTTTACTACTAAAATTGTGATAATAAAAGTGTCATTCCACAGCAAAGAAAATCATCAACAAAATGAAAGGGTGATCTACAGAATGGGAGAAAAATATTTGCAAATCATGCAAATCATATATCTCATAAGGGATTAATGTCCAAAATATATAAAGAAATCACAACTCAAGCTAAAGAACAATTCAATGAAAAAATGAGCAGAGAAGCTAACAGACATTTTTTCAAAAAAACATATCCAAATGGTCCACAGGTATATGAAAAGGTGCTCAACATCACTAATCATCAGAGAAATGCAAATTCAAACCACAATGAGATATCACCTCACATTTGTCCCAATGGCTATTATCAAAAACACAAAAAATAACAAGTGTTGGTGAGGATGTGGAGAAAAGGAAACCCTCATGCACTGTTGGTGGGAATATAAATTGGTGCAGCCACTATGAACAGTACGGAGGGTCCACAAAAAATAAAAAATAGATCTACCTCAAAATGTAGCAGAAGATTTATATACGTCTGTGTATATAGCCAATGGAAATGAAATCACAATCTTGAAAAGATATTTGAACCTCCTGTGTTCTCTGTAGCATTATTTAAGATAGCCAAGACATGGAAGAAAACTAATTGTCCATCAACAGATAAATGAATAAAGAAGTTGTGGTAATATGTATACAAGAGAATATTATTCAACCATAAAAAGAAGAAAATCCTGACATTTGCCACAACATGGATAAACCATGAGGGTATTAAGTGCTAAATGAAATAAGTCAAATGCTATATATTTTCACTTATATGTGGAATCTAAATAAAAAAAACAAACTCAGAGTAACAGAACAGTTTGGTGGTGGGGGAAATGGGCGAAGGTGATCAAAAAGTACAAAGTTCCAATTCTAAGGTAAGTTCTGGGAATGTAAGTACAGCATGGTAACTATCCTCTCTAATAAAAGACAAAAAGGGTAATTGACCGTACCTTTGCTACGCTTCCCATTGGCTAATCAGGGTGATATGCAAATTAACCACCAACCAAGATGGCGGCCAGCAGCCACTCAGCTGAAGCGAGCAGGAGGCTTGCTTGCTCCAGTGATGGAGGAAGCCAAGGTTCCCCGCCTTCCACGGCCCAGCTCTGAGCTCCAAAAGCAACAGCTCCGAAAGCAACAAAGTTTCAATTACAGAAGCTAAACAAACCCCAGATACCTGCTTTCAGCCAGCCATGGCTGCGGAGCTGGAGCGAGCAGGATGGCAACAAAGTTTCAATTATAGAAGGTAAATAAATCCCAGAATAAAAAAAAGGAAAAAAGGAGAGGCTGGGAGCTTCAGTCACCGGCCAGCCTGAAAACAGCCCTTAGCCCCTCACCCAGACTGACCAGGCACCCCAGTGGGGACCCCTACCCTGAAGGGGGTGTGACCAGCTGCAAACAGCCATCAGCCCCTCACCCAGGCTGGCCAGGCACCCTAGAAGGACCCCCACCCTGATCCGGGACACCCTTCAGGGCAAACCAGCCGGCCCCCACCCGTGCATCAGGACTCTAACCTACATTAAAAAGGGGCAATATGCAAACTGACCCTAACAGCAGAAAGACTGGGAATGACTGGTCACTATGACACACCCTGACCACCAGGGGGCAGACGCTCAATGCAGGAGCTGCCTTCTGGTGGTCAGTGCGCTCCCACGGCTGCCAGTACAGCGGTGGTGGTGGGAGCCTCTCCTGCCTCCTCAGCAGTGCTAAGGATGTCCAACTGCAGCTTAGGTCTGCTCCCCACTGGCAAGTGAACATCCCCCGAGGGCTGCTGGGCTGCCAGAGGGATGTCTGATTGCCAGCTTAGGCCCAATCCCCCAGGGAGCAGGCCTAAGCCAACAGATGGTCATCCCCTGAGGGGTCCCAGACTGCGAGAGGGCACAGGCCGGGCTGAGGGACCACTCCCCCCCCTCCGGAGTGCACAAATTTTTGTGCACCGAGCCTCTAGTCTATAATAATAAAAGCATAATATGCAAATCAACCAAACAGCCGAACAGCGGAATGACAGTCAGGACGACCTTCCGGATGAAGCCGGGCCTGTGAAGGCCTACTCTTGCATGAATTTCGTGCATTGGGCCTCTAGTAGTTAATAATTTTGTATTATACACTGGATGGTGTTGCTCAATGGTTAGCATGTCAACCCATGCACCAAAGGGTCATAGGTCTGATTCCCAGTCAAGGGCACATACCTGGGTTGCAGGTTTGATCCCTGGCCTGATCTGGCTGCTTGGGGAGGCAACCAATCAATGTGTCTCTCTCACATCAATGCTTCTCTCTTTCTCTCTCCCCTCAACTTGCTCACTTCCTACCTTCCACTCTCTCTAAATATTAATGGAAAAAATATCCTCAGATGAGGGTTAATAATAATGATATTGTGTTGCATTTTTTAAATTTGCTAAGAGAGTAGATCTTAAATGTTCTTGTCTTAAGAAAAAGTGGGTTAACTATGTGAGGTGATGTTAATTAAACTTACAGTGGTAATAATTTTGCAATATAGCCCTGGCCAGGTAGCTCAGTTGGTTACAGCATAGTCCCAATATGCCAAGGTTGCAGGTTTAATCCCTGGTCAGGGCACATACAGGAATCAAACAATGAATGCAAAAATAAGTGAAACAACAAATTGATGTTTCTCTCTGTGTGTCTGTCTCTCCCTCTCTCTCTCTTCTTTCCCTTCCTCTCTCGCTAGTCACACAATAAAATTTTTAAATTTTGCAATATATCAAATCATTATGTTGGATGTCTTAGATTAATACAATGTAATATATCAATTATACCTCAATAAAATTGTAAAAAAAATTGTCATAATGATTTATTTTTAAGTTATATATCAGATTCATTCCTATTCCCTAGATAGAGGGGTGGGGAGCCTTTTTTCTGCCAACGGCCATTTAGATATTTATAACATCATTCACTTAACATAATTTACTTAATATACATTTAAGTTGGTATGAAAAAAGCTCCTAGATTTATTGAATTTCGAGTCCTGCCTGCAGTTGCCTTGTCAGGACCAGACCAAATGATTTCGTGGGTCTTATATGGCCCACGGCCGGCTGTTCCCACTCCTGCCCTAGAAGTTCATTCAATGATAGGGCTATTTGGCTTTGACTGAGTACTAATGTTAACACTTGGCCAGTTTTCACTGGGGCAACCTTTCTGTTTGTACTGCACATGTAAGTTAAGCACACTGTGGAAAGGTGAACCTGCCCGGAGCTAAGGTCTTCTGGTTGAAGTACTATATTTGGTCTTCTGAAACTCTCAACGGAACCCACCTCAGGGCCTTTGTACTTGCTGTTTGCTCTGCCTGAAGCACTTTCCCCTAGGACTTCACATCACTAATGCTTGTCAACATCCAGGAATTAGATAAAAGTCTCTTTTCCAGAGGCCTACTCTGACATCCTAGTGAAAGCAGAAATTTATCCAGCCTAGTCACATTCTATTCCCGGCGCAGCACTCTGGATTTCTTTGCTCCTCTGAAAATGTATCACTAGTTGAAACTGTAGAAATTACACACATACACACACACACACACACAAACATGGGTTGGCAAAAGTAGATTTACAGTTTATTCTTGCATTATTATTTATTCTTTTCTTACAACTTTGTTGTTGACAGTATTACAGATGTCCCCACTTTTTGTTCCCTTACCCCCCACCACCCTGCCCCAGGCCTTCACCATCCTATTGTCAGCATTCATGGACAATGCATGTATACATATAAGTTCTTTGGTCAATCTCTTCCAGCTCACTCCCTAATCTCCCCTATCCCCACCCTCCACCCCTTTCCTCTGAGGTTCGTCAGTCTGTTCCATATTACCATGCCTCTGGTTCTATTTTATTCATCAGTTTATTATGATTATTAGATTCCACATATAAGTGAGATATTTGCCTTTCTCTGACTGGCTTATTTCACTTAGGATAATCATCTCCAGGTACCTCCATGCTATCTCAAAGGGTAATAGATCCTTCTTTTTTATAGTTGCATAGTATTCCATTATGTAAATGTACCACAACCTTTTTGTTATCTATCCATCTACTGATGGGCACTTGGGCTGTTTCCAGATCTTAGCAATCCTATATAATAAAAGGGTAATATGCAAATCAACAGAACTGCGGAATGACCAGTCACTATGATGTGCATTGACCACCAGGGGGCAGACGCTCAATGAAGGAGCTGCCCCCTGGTGGTCAGTGTGCTCCCACAGGGGTAGCACCGCTCAGCCACAAGCTGGGTTCATGGTTGGCGAGTGCAGCAGCAGTGGCAGGAGCCTCTCCCGCCTCCACAGCAGTGCTAAGGATGTCTGACTGATAGCTTAGGCCCAAGGGCTCCCGGACTGCAAGAGGGCACAGGCCCGGCTGAGGGACCCTCCCCCCCACCAAGTGCATGAATTTTGTGCACCAGGCCTCTAGTTATAAACAATGCTACGATGGACACAGGAATGCATATGCTCTTTCTGATTGGTGTTTTGGGTTCCTTAGGATATATTGCTAGAAGTGGGATCACTGGGTCAAATGGCAGCTCCATGTTTCATTTTTTTGAGGAAACTCCATACTGTTTTCCATGATAGCTGCACCAGTCTGCATTCCCACCAGCAGTGTACTAGTGAACAGGTGTGAGGTAGTACTTCATTGTTGTTTTAATTTGCATCTCTCTGGTGATTAGTGATGTTGAGCATTTCTCCATGTGTCTCTTAACCATTTGCATGTCCTCTTTGGAGAAGTATCTATTCAGCTCCTCTGCCTATTTTTTTAATTGGGTTAAATGTCTTTGGTTTATTCAGTTGTATAAGTACTTTATGTATTTTGGAAATTAAAGCCTTGTCAGATGTATCACTGGCTAATATGTCCTCCCATACAGTGGGTTCCCTTTTCATTTTGATGCTGGTTTCTTTTATTTATTCTTATATTATATATTTTTCCATATGAACAAGTATAAACCTACTTTTGCCCACCCCTGTATATACACACATTATATATACACTAGAGTCCCAGTGCATGAAATTTTTACACAGGTGAGGTCCCTAGGCCTGGCCGGCAATCAGGACTGATCAAGTTCTCTGCCTCCCCGCCACCTTCCTTCACCGCCCACATCTGTCGCCACCCACCCTCAGTTCCCCACCCCAGCCCAGGGGCCCGGCCCCTATAGGGCAATAAGGGCCTGTCAGCCAGCGGGAGGGACCGGGAGGTTGGCCTGCAGGCCCCATTAGTGATCAGGGCCTGCGGACTGGGGGCAGCTCCTGCGTTGAGCATCTGCCCCCGGTGGTCAGTGCATATTATAGCGACTAGTCATTCCAGTTGTTCTGGTCGTTCTGTCGTAATGGTTGCTTAGGCTTTTATATTACAGACATATTCTATACATATATACTATCTATAGAATATATTACAGTTGTGAGTGTGCAAAACACAGTTAATTCTTGTAGTATTATTTATTTACTAGAGGCCTAGAGTATGAAATTTGTGCATTTGGGGGCATGTCCCTCAGCCCAGCCTGCGCCCTCTCTCAGTCTGGGAGCCCTCAGGGGATGTAAGCTGGCAGTTGGACATCCTTAGCACTGCTGCAGAGGCGGGAGAGGCTCCCACCACTACCACTGCTCTCACCAGCCGTGAGCCCAGCTTCTGCCTGAGCAGAGCTCCCCCTGTGGGAACGCACTGACCACCAGAGGGCAGCTCCTGTGTTAAGCATCTGCCCCTGTTGGTCAGAGCGTGTCATAGCGACCAGTCATTCCACCATTTAGTTGATTTGCATATTAGCCTTTTATTATATAGGATTATTGTATTATTTTCAATACAAACAACTATAAACTTACTTTTGCCCTATCCTGTATATACATATATAAATATATACATATATAATACATATATATTCATACATAAAAGCATTATCTTTTCTATGTATTTCATTTTAAAAATATGTGCAGCACTAGTAAAAAGCACATAATCAACAAAGGTTAGTTTCCCTCCCTATCCCTTCTCTTCTGTACATTTGGAGCATACTATTTTCCATGCCCAAAATGTCCTCTTGCCTTCCAACCCACTTTTTTACCCAGTAAGTTCCTACTCATCCTTTTATCTCTCTTGAAGGAAGAATTCCCTATCCCACTGGAAAACTTCATTTCTCCTTATTTCCTCAGCAGCTTGAATATGCTACATTAACCTATAATTATTGCCTGCATGCTCACCTTCCCCCCACTCACCTACAAGCTCATTTGGAGCATAAAATCATATTATCCATCTCCTTATATTCAGTACCTACCCCAGTCTCCTTTATATAGTGAGTCCTCTGCATTTATCCATGTCATTTTGGACAAATTACTTAATCTCTGCACTGTACCTCAGCTGTTTCCTTTGTAAAATGAGAACCATGTTATTTCCCGTATTATGGGCTGTTAGGGAGAATAACTACAACATCTCCATAAGGGCAGGGACTTGCAATTTTTGTTCACTGCTGACTCTCCAGTGCCTAAAACAATGTCCGACACACATTGTAGACATTCAATAATTGGCATTTCTAGCATGACCCAAGTCAGAACATCCATGCAAAGTACTTGGCATAGTGCCTGATCTATACATGCTTAATAAATGTATAAATGAGTAACTCTTTCTAGTCTGGTCAGTGCCTGCCTCAGGCACACACGTAGAGGCTTGGGAATTGTTCAGGTACTCTTTTAAGATGAGTCATGTAGCAATTCTCCAGTCGCCTGCATCAAGCCCTCCCTCCTTCACAGACCCTCCCTGCCTCCTCCAGGTCCCAGGGAGCACCATCCCTTCTGAACTACTCCAATTTACTTTGTTAAAGACCCTGGTAGAACTCTGATCACCCTGATTCCCCAAGTAGCCTGTGAGCTCCCAGGTGCTTTCTATGACCGTCTCAACAATGTGGAGTAATTGCTGGTTGGATCCATTTAAAATCCCAGGTGATTCTCCGGAATGAGGCTCAGAAATCAGGATTTTAAAAAGATTCCCAGGTGATTCTAATGTGCAGCCAAGGTTGAGAACCACTGGCCTAGCATGTCACCCCACACCTCCTCCCTTTCATAGCGCGAGCGCACGCACGCGCACATACACACACACACACACACACACACACACACACACACACACACACACACTATCTTCAATCTCTCTCTACCCCTACCTCAACTCCTGCACTTCCTTGCAGAGTTCTGTCCACAATGTACGAGATTCCATCTTTGGGGCTTGGTTGAATTCAGTTCCTCTGGTTGACTCAGGTGTTTCTCATCCCAGGACTCCCAGCGGGGCCCAGACCACTACAGAGGGCCCAGGCATATCTGGCTTTCTTAGGGAAGGGCAGTCACATCTACAGCTCCCTGGAGCCTGGTTCCACCATTTACTGAGCCGCCTCGCTCCTAAGTCTCAGCGCACTCCAGCCCATACTCTGCCTGTCCTCCACCAAAACCGGCCTTCCCTCCACACCCCCGGCCCCAATCCTCACTGCCCCACATGCCCAAAGTCACATGATTCACAGGGGGGCTCCAACCACTCCCTGACTGCCTGCACAGGAAACCCCACACTCCAACCAAACCAGACCCACTGCAGGTGTTCCCCTGGGTGTTCAAAGGAGAGACTGTTTCCTGATGGCAGGGACTGGGTGAAGGACCCAACTCCCACTACAGGGTGCTGATGGATGGGCTGGGTCAGAAAGAAAGATCATTACCTGAGGCTGCTCTTCGGGTGAAAGCTGCAGGAACAGGCTGCGATGGTCTCCTGGGACAAATTTTACAATGTCCCAGAGAATGTGCAGTGGAAGGGCACGTGCAGGTTGCTAAGGCTTGGACCTTGGCAGAGGTCGAATTGGGGCGCCAGGGTCGCTCTCCAGCAGCCCTCCTCACTGCCCCAGTCCCCACTATAGGTTTGAGGCCACACATGCGCAGTTCACTCCCTGCTCTGGCCTCCAATGGTCCCGCCCCCCGCACAGCCTTTGGCCCAGAGCCCTGCCGCACCCCTGGCCAGGCCGCCAGGCTCTGAGAACGTCAGCTCTGAGCTTTGGTTTTCTCATCTGTAAAATGGAGGTTCCTCTAGCTTTCATGGTTCTTGTGAGGATTAAAGTTGATGTTTTTAACAGTACCAGATAGTTTAACTATGAACATTGTAGGCGTTATAATCACACTGTGCTTGGCACTTTTTAAAATACTTTACATGTGAGGGAGATCAGGATATGCCACGCCAAATTATGCCACTTTGGCATAAGGATTATTTTGAGCTGAAGGCAATTGAGAATCAGAAGATGCAGAAAGAATTCTCTCCCCTCCTCTTATTTGCCTAACATCTGGGCACAGATTTCCCTTTGTGAAGGTCTCTCTACACCCCCTCCTTGTACCAGGAAGTGATGAGTGACTCCTATTACCAGAGATGGGGAGTCAACACAGAAATAAATTTGTATCAACAGACCTTACAGAAATGACCTTTATCTCCCATCAGTTACCCCATATTCCCCCAGGTGTTTCTTAGTCAGTTTCCTGCCATATATCATCTCCTGAAGCCCCAACCACCTCCATTGTTAAAATGGTATATAAGCCCCAAGTGGAACCAATTCTTTGAGTTTCAGATCTTTGCTGTGAACTCCATGCATGTAACAATTAATAAACATTGTGTACCTTTTCTCCTGTTAATCTGTCTTTTGTTTCATTTACAGGCCCCCATGGATTGAACCAAGATAGTGGAGGAAACGTTTTTCTTTCTCAACACATGAATTCACTCATTTAATCCTCCTAAACAACCCTATCAGGTAGGTGCTAGTATCTCAATTTTTTATAGAGGAAGAAACAGGTACACAGAGAAGTTGAGTAACCTGCCCCAGGTTGCATGGCTCATACGTTGTGAAGCTCATGACATCTGAATTGCTCAGGCAGGCATTGTGATTTCACAGCCCATGCTCTTAGCCCTTGCTTAATAAATAGTAGTTTTTATATTAGCTAACAATAAACTGTGGTTATTATTCTCGTGGTTAACAATCTATGCATTATCTACCTTTAAGGTATACTCTGAAGATAGCCCTTTCAAATTTTCAATTTAAAAAATATTTGAAGTTGGAATAAGGCATTGTTTATTCAAAGGTGATGCTGCAGGGAAAACATGGACATAACTATCGGATGTTCAGGACCCTGAAATATTATGTGCAGACTTCAAATTCCCATTAAACTATTTGCTAGAAGATTAAGTTCCAGCATAAAATGCTCACTAGAACATACAATTCTGCCTCAGCAATATTCATTTTACAACTTCCAATTTAAGTAAAGCAGTTTTATTTCAAGTTTTTCATTCCAGGGCCTTTTTGATCTCCTCAAAGCTGTCATGCAAATGCACATTATATTTCTATCTCAAATTGTGGATCTGTTGTTTTCCTGGAATTGAGGGGAGAATTTATTCAAATTTAACCCAAAGTCATAGATAATAATTCATGAAAACAGTTCCCCCAGACACATAAGTATGTACCTACTCAATATAGTAGCCCCAAAGGAATTCTTATGGCCTAGTTATATCCTCCAGGGATGGAAACTGGGGGTGGGAGGGAGTTTAAAGCGAATATGCTGACGCTGCACTAACTAGATTGCAGGCACCCTGTAATGACACCTTTGGATAACACAGAAAATGATTGTGTTCCAAGGATGGGCTGTAATGAGAGGGGAGGGTACAGAGAGCCACAGGCGGCATTCTTCCCAATCTAACAACACAACTGGGGGCAGGGGTACGTGTATGCTTGTTTCCAAAATATGAAATACTGCTATGGTGTTTTCTGCACAAGGCTTTTGGGGAGAGCACGAGGTTTAAAGAGCCAATCAGCATTAGTAGGTTTCTAGTTCTTCTAAAAAGGTGGAAGTGGGAAGAAAAGCCTCATCAATGTCATTGTGTATGGCACTTTTTGGTCCGTCACTGATACATTTTCTACCAAAAGTTTACAAACTTCCTCTTGACTGAAGCTCTATTATTTGGGCAAATGACTAGGCCCTTTTCAGCCTCTGTTTATTTATCTGTTAAATGGGGATAAATTATAACAGCTAACTCATAGGATATTGTAATACACAGACATACATAAGTATATAACATTTTTGTGTGTTTAAAGGTAGTTAAATGAATAGATTATAGATAGATGATAGAGATAGATAGATAGATAGATAGATAGATAGATAGATGATAGATAGATAGATAGAATGAAGCTACACAGTACCTGGATCATAGTAAATAAATAATAAATGTTAGCTCCTCTGGCTCCTAAGTTCCTCCTGGTTTTGATGGGAAAACACGAAAATAGCCCATTAGTATAGTGATGAAACCCAATCTTTCATGTGCTCTATGAAGACAAAATCTATTCAGTCTAAAGAAAGAGCTCAAAGTTGAAAAGCATCACTGTATAATCCTTTACAGGATGGTGACATTTGGCTGATTTGTCAAACATCCCGCTACAGAGCCATACTATGGGTGCTTTTAATGAATGTCAGATTTTAAGAATCAATGACATTGACATTACTCCATGGAGCAAAGACTGACGGCCCAACTTATAAATTCCCTGATGCACGTATTAGCAAGGAAGCAAAATGAGTTTTCTGTTCACTGGTCTTGTTCTGCTGTCAAATTCTGGGGGACTTGCATTTCAAGCAATATATCTAATCTCTTTAAATTAAATTATCTTCCTTTCACCAGCCAGAAATTTTTTTACAAGAATATTATCAACTAAGTGGATCAGAAAATGTGGATTTAAGTCTTGCTTCCTTGGTGAAATGATATTAAAATGAATGTTATTTCCCAGATAAATGACATGTTCCAAGGGTCACACACTACAGCTGTTAGAAATGTTTTTAAAAGAACCTTCAAATCAAAGTAGGAGGAAAATACAAAATTAGAGCAAATTTCCTTCTTCAAAGGGATAGTAGATGTAATTTAGATTTTATCAGAACAATGATAACTTTTCTACCTCAATTTGGCTTCTCCATTGATATTGTTTAATCATCAACACTATTATTGAATTGTTAGAATGTATATAAAATATTCTTCTGTGTGAAAAATATTCTCCATTTCACAGTTCACTCAGAAGTTGTTTTTAAACTAAAATCCCTACATATGACCACAGTCTTTTAAATTTCTACCTATGCCTCATCCCCTCATCATACAGTCTGTCTACAATCTAAAGCTGCTTGATGGTGATGGTCATTAATATTGACTTCTCTTTTGGTGTTTTAGTAAATGCTCACTTTGAGTTCCCTGAAAATACAGACTTAAGACATTAAAAATTTTATTGTGATTTCCAAGCTTAAATAATCTAAGCCAAGTTTGCCCAAAGTCTTCCATCTAGTAGGTGGGAGAGGTAGAAATAGAATGTCATATTCTTCTTATTTTAGAAGATGAGCTCTTTTCCATATATATATATATATAATTGGTTTCAGAGAGGAAGGAAGAGGGAGTGAGAGAGAGAAATATCAGTGATGAGAGAGAATCATTGATCAGCTGCCTCCTGCATGCCTCACACTGGGGATCGAGCCCGCAACCTGGGCATGTGCGCTGACCGACCGGGAATGAAACTGTGACCTCCTGGTACATAGGTCGACGCTCAACTACTGAGTCACGCCAGTCGGGCAAACCTCATCTTCTTGACATCCTAATGTAAAACTGAGCTGAAATTACTGGTAACTGTATTTTTGTCTTTACTTTTAGGCTGCCTAATTGTAAAGCCTTCCTCAGTGTAATCCAGACCAGGGTTCAGCACACTTTTTCTGTGAAGGACAAGATAGCAAATATTTTAGGTTTTGTGGGCCACATAGTTTCTATCACAACTATTTAACTCTGTGGTGTAGCACAAAAGCAGCTATAGACAATAAGTAACAGGATGAAGTAGCTCTGTACCAATAAAAACGTATTTATGAAAATAAGCAGTGGGCCACAGTTTATAATTTACTAACCCTTGGTCTAGATCGTATTCATTGTTTATATCATGGTTAGATTCATAACACACATATATTAGCTATGTTTATATCTTATCTCCAGGACTAAGTTGTAAATTTGTTATCGTACAGAACCCTGCTTTGCCAGCCAATCTAAGTCAATAAGCACAATTTTGAAAGCAGGTAGTTTCTTAAAAGATACCCACTAATTGATCAAGTAAGGGAGGGAGGAAGAAATGTATACACTTAAAGGGGTTCCTCCTTGAAACTCTGGCTACTAGAGTCAGCAAGGTGGTTAGATAGTTTTAGTCCTACAAATAATGATACGTGTATCTCCATGTTTTGAGCTAGCTCCAAGGATCTTAGAATGTTTCACTCATTTTCCCCTAATGCACCTAATATCCATTTGATAAGAAGCTGTTATTGCTAGTAAATAATCCTAGGAAATTAAATCACTACATTAAAACACCAAATTGATTTCTTAGATAAGAAACATGAAGGGTACACTTGCTTTTAAGTAAAATTTCCAATAAATGAAGACTGAAAGGATATAATAAACCTAAAAGAGATTCCACCATGATGGAGCTGTGGGGAGCCCCTAATGGTCTATGTCTTTAAAGGAAGACAGAAAGACAATATTTTCATTATACTTTACATATTCTCTGAGAATACTTCCTGTTTAGCTTAGAGACAGAGTTGGGTTTAATGCCTGGCCATGCAGATGCTGTCTCAAAGACACAGATACATTGTGAAACTTATGAAAAAGCATGCCATTTTGTAGTTACAAATTCATTTCTTAGTAACTTAGAAATTACTAAATAATTACTAAATGGCAGACAATACTCATTCAGCTGCTATTCCTGTTTGTTCAAGAGTTCTCTGTTCTATAATCTAGTTGAGTCTAGACTGCCATTACAAAATGAGCAATGATTTTCACCCCACACACTAAGAAATAAAATAACCTTGTGAAGATAGAATTTTGCCCTCCTATCAATGAACTTATACATTGGAGCTTATAGTGCTCTGTAAGGTAATTATTTCTGAAGGCATGTAATCTACTAGGGGCCCAGTGCATGAATTCATGCACCTTGAAAGGAACTGTGGGCCACGAGGCTGTGGTGGGCAAAGGGGCGGGTCTCGGCCCATCCTCCGCGCCCGCACCTGGCCGCTCCTGCCATGACCCCCCGGTCTCCTTTCTGCTGGCAGCCCTGCTTCCACTGCTGCTGCTCCCATGCACTGATAGCACTGGCCCCACTTGTACATGCTGATAGTGCGGAGCAATTGGGGCCAGTGCCAGCAGCAGGTACAAGGGGGGACTGCACCATTAGCATCTGTGAGTGGGGTCTGCTGCCCCAATTTCCCCTCAAGAACAGGCAGAGGTGGAGAAACCCTGAGGGGCAGCCACCAGCCAAGCAATCGGGGCCAGCGCCAGGCGCAAAGAATTTTAAATAACCACCAGAGGCTCACCCCAATGACAGCAACCGGTGCCCCACCTTGGTCTGGGGCCCCTTCTCATCTGGTCCACCTTCCCGCCATGGCCTACGCCCGCCATGTTCCATGCACGCCCCCTGGTGGTAAGCACACATCATAGTGACTGGTTGTTCATTTGTTCAGTTGCTCCACGGTTCGGTCTATTTGCATATTAGCCTTTTATTATGTAGGATCATGTATGGATTTGTCCCCTCCAAGGAAGAGGACAAAGCTATTCCTACACCAAGTCAATAACACAACATATGACTTTACTATGACCAAGAAAGAACATGGATGAATTTTGAAGGTGAGATCCACAGCTTCTCATGAAGAATATGAAATTCTGTAAGACTTTAATGAAAGCATCAGCCTTCTTTCTTAGGGTAATAACAGAAAAAGCCAAGGATATGGCTCTACATCCCAAAAATCAAGAGTAAAGTCAGGGATTGGAATCTGGACATGTTTTAAATTGAAATGGTTGAGACTAAATGTGGATCTTTTATGAATTATTTTAAATCTGAAAAGAAAAAAATCTAAAAATTAAGTTTGTTTTTTTAGCTCTATTTTTTCCTTTTTTCCCTTTCTTTATTTTTTTTTTTTTTTTTTTTTTTTTTTAAATATATTTTATTGATTTTCCACAGAGAGGAAGGGAGAGAGACAGAGAGTTAGAAACATCGATGAGAGAGGAACATCAATCAGCTGCCTCCTGCACATCTCCTAGTGGGGATGTGCCCACAACCCAGGTACATGCCCTTGACCGGAATCGAACCTGGGACCCTTCAGTCCGCAAGCCGACGCTCTATCCACTGAGCCAAACCGGTTTCGGCTCCCTTTCTTTATTGATTAAGGTATTACATATATGTCCTTATCCTCTCATTGCCCCCCACCCCTGCTCATGCCCTCACCCCTCTGGTATTGCTTCAGCATATGGAAACCATGTAGTGTAGTCATTAAGAGGTTAGCATTAGCCTTAATCAACACGACCTCTGGAAAATTATTTGAGCACTCTAAAGATTTTAACCTAAATAAGAGGGCTAGTCATAGTATTCGCCTATGTTATCGTGAGGATAAGTAGAATTATGCATTGAAAGTGCTTGTCCAATGTCTGCAGCACAAACACGGACACTCAAGATAGGTAGATTTTATGGGATACTTGTGACCAGGATGGAATAAAGTGTACCACAATTCCTATGACACCAAAAGACTACTTAATGCTTCAGGGTGCCTCCTCCATAAACCTTGACCTGACACTGCTTCTTTCTCCACTTCTGACATCCACTCACCAAGATTTTATTGAGCACTTGCTTTATTCTAGGTACTTTAAGAAATGATAAAAACAAATTAGACAATTTCTGTCAGCCTGGATACTCTCTGAGTTACTATAACATGGTGGGGAAATAGTTAAAAGTTGGAATGTGCAAAGTCCCATAACAGAGATATGAATACTGAACCAGAGGGAGAATGGAAGAAGTTATAAAGAGATCTCTTTGGGGGAAATCATAGACAGCTACCTAGAATAGGTGACATTTGACTTGGGCACTGAAGGGTGAGTAGAATTTTGACAGATGGAGATGGAATAGGAAGAAGTGAATTCCAAACTTAAGGTTCAGTTGAGGAAGGGGCAGGAGTGATCAAGTACTGGGTCCAGTGAGTACCCGAGCTGCATTTGTTAGTCTTCCTTATTAAGAAAACCAGTCCCTCAAGCCCTCCCTCTTTCCCCGTTTTGTCCTCTTCTGGGTCCATTTTCTTTCCCTTCTGACCAAAACCCATGGTCATCCACTTCCTTTCATAGAATTCTTTGTTCCTCACCCTATCTCATTACCAGTGATGTCCACCATTCTTCCTTGACAACTTCCAATGTGAGTAAACTCTAGTGTCTGCCATCTCATGTGTGGAGAAAGTCATGAAAACAGTGATAATGTGATCCAAGAAATCAAGAAATAGCTGATTCATATTATTCTCACTGGCCTCTGGCTCCATAAATTTATTGTCAGCTTTCTGCTGTACTATCCATAATGACTGACAAAAACCTTTGCAGGCTTCCCAGACTCCTTTGTCTATTTCTATTTCTTACATGTGGAGAAGAATAAGACCCACCAACTTTACTGCTCAAGTGTATACAACTCAAGAGTTTTCAATCCACCCCATTTTAACCATGGAAACTTTCGGTATTTTCACTCACCATCCTGGTCTCATTCTTATGTCTGCAGAAAAAAAATAGCTTTAATTTTGCAGAATTCAAACTCTTCAAATTAAGAAAGTTTTAGTGTCTAGTATGAAGTATGTTTTTGGAAGAGATAGGTCTACTATACATTCTTTCTCTTTCTTCTGCCTCTTCTGGCTCTTTTTCCTCAGCCTAAAATATGCGTAGGCCTCCCTTTTCTTGAAATAAAAATAAACACAAAACACTATACTTCTCGGATCAAGCTATATAGCCAATTTTTTTTTAAAAAAAAGAAGTCAAAACACATTTCCTACAGACTTCTAACTCCTCAATCTATTGCACATGGCTTCCGCTCCTTCATTTCACACTGCTCTTTGCTGAACCGAAGTGCATTGCCTACCATGGCAGCAGATGATCTGTTCTTATGTCTGATAGTTCCCACAAAGATGACCACTTCTGCCCTTGAAGCTCCTGTGTTTCTCCATTTAGGACACAAGAGGGGTCCCATAGGTGGAGTAAGGTAGAAAATGTTAGAAGACTTGAGTTCAAGTCCATTCTGTAATTTTCTAATTGCATAACCTTGAGCAATTTGCTTAGGCTCTCTGGGTCTCAGATTCCAAATTCATGGAATGAGAGTGACACCACTGATAACTATACTTACCTGGGAGAGCCGCCATGAGTTGCAAATGAGCTAATATGTCTAACCATATCTCACAGATATAAACTATTTCTATAAGTGTTCTCACTATCCCATCCTAATTCTAGAAAATGGGTCATCTGTTGGTGTTTAAAACAAGCAAAGCTCAGCACTGGGAGGAAAGTGGACCACCCCCCACCATTCCCACAGCAGGAGGGGAAAGTGAACAGTGACCATTCTGGTTCACATCTTCCCTGACCTGTTTTCTCCACCTCAGAGAGGGTGCAAGGAGTCACCACTCTAACCAAATCAGCCCAAGGAAACCTTGCAATTCATCAGTGGAGTGACGGGTGCTCTGCTGGGTCAGCCTCAGAGCTGACTTGGGATGTTACATAGCCGGGGAAATCATAGAAAATGATTTGAAGGATTAAAGAGGAAAAGAGAATGGCTTCTTTTCATCTTTGAAAGAAAAGCTGCACAGGCCAGACTTAGCAAAATTGCCAAGTAGGCACATTTCCCGGAGAAACACTTCGCTCCCTTCTCTCTCCTCTCCTTCATTCCCCTGCCTCCGACACACTTCCATCCTGGGACTTGACTCTTCCTGGGTTTTCCAAGCTCCCAGAACTGGCCAAATTGGCTTGGAAGGCCAAGCACAAGCTTAGAACACTCACAGAACAAGGACAGTGACACAAAATGCGATGGAAATACTTGGCTATCCTGGGAAAAATCAAAACTGAGTCTCACTTTCTTACACTAATTTTATGATACAAAGCTGTCTTTATTTTGCATTGTGTACTGGAGGCAGTGGGCATTACTGGTATGTGTTCAGTGCTTGTGGCCTCAACGGTTCTGAAAACATTGCCTCTGGCCTGCTCCCTGTGGTTCTTAGCTCCAGTGGTCCCTCAGTGCCCTGCTACACATTGCTGAAGCTGGTAACTAAGTGAAACCAAAGTATTTGTGACTGCCGATGCCTTAGGATAGGTGCTCCATCCAGAAAATCCATCTGTATCTTAACAGAACTTCAAGGGGAGAGATAGAGAGATAGATAGATAGATAGATAGATAGATAGATAGATAGATAGATAGATAGATAGATGATAGATAGATAGAGATAGAGTGAGGAAGGAAGAATTCCAGGCACCCTAATAGATCAGAAAAGTAGATATTTGTAAAAATAAGTCTTTTTGCTTCCCTCAAATTGTATTGCATTAGTGGCTGTGGTTGGTCCTAGAGCCTGTCTTTGCAGACCATTTTCATCTAACTTTCCAATAACAAGTCTGGCAATAGGGCTGGTGAGTGAGGGTACAGGAAACACATCATTTCAGTCCTTTACTTTACTTGATCTGCAGTTATCTACAGAAAGTAACCCTAGGCACCTTTCCTACTGTGCTGTTACTTTATTTTCCCTCTACATTCTGTACCCAAATATATAATTTTTCCTCTTCTTGGTTTGTAAACGGCTCAGTCACTAAGGGAAAAAAAAAGCACAATGATTACTAACGGGAGATGCCACTAAAGTTCCAGCTGTGAACAGGAGAAATCCAAGATGACCCATCATCTAAATGTCAATGCAAACGCCATGCCATTCAGAATGAAGCAGAGAAGGCTGTGTGCAAACAGCCAGAATATATTACCAATAGCATGTTCAGCTCCAGAACTCGTGGATCTTTGCAAAGAAATGTAGGGGCTTCTCGCTTGATTAAATGGCCTGTGATGGAGGATTTAGTTGTTCCCCACAATGGCTGCATGCAAATAATAGATTCACATGGACTACAGCATGCAGAGCCCTTAGGGGGCTGTACATTTTTAAGTAATTCTGCCATTGTTTTTGCATAGTAATTGGAAATGTACGTTCTGTTGGGATGTGATTCTTATTAGAAGAGAAGGTAGCTGCTCTCTGCTACAGGCTTCTATTCATTTAGGGTCACAGGGACTTAAAAACAGAAGAAGAGGCTGCATTTATGCCCTAAATGGGGATCTGCATTAAACACCAGCAAGTCTCTAGCCTGCATTCGCTAACTTCCACTCTCTCTACTTTCATCTGCCTCTTTCCCCAGCTTCCTATTATTTATTTAGCCTGATTCTGCTTTGTGAATAAGTGACTCCCTAATGACTGAATAGTAACTAGAGTTAAATTAGTCATGTAAGAGCCGCAAATTAGTAAGTGGCACCCCACTCACCAGAGAAAGACTGTATCATGCAATGTGCTTAATATACTATCATCATCCAGGATCCAGGAGCTGCCCTGTACATACAATGACACTCAGTGGTCCCACTTATACAGCATGGGGCTTGGCCAGGATGGAAAGCCGTGGTGTCATCTATCCATGCCCTCCCACCCGTTTCTACCTTACACTTTGTAGATATTTGTGAATGCCAGCCTAGGTCAGAGTCACAGAACACAGCTCACCGTCTCACAGGGAAGGTCAAGGCTGTGACATTGTGAAACTCCACTGACGTAAATGAGGACAATCATCCAGTTACTTAGGGGGAGTGGAAGGGGGACAGGAGCACTTCGTATTCTCACTATGCAAAGGATAGGCCTTAGACCAGCAGCGCCGGCATCACTAGTTACAACTGCAGGATCTCTAGCTCCTGGATCAGAATCTGCATTTTCACAAGATCCTCAGATGATGCTCAGGCACAGTAATGTTTGAGAAGCTCTATCTTACATCTCTAAATGCCAGCATCCAAAACACAGAGACCCTATATTTACAGTGCCTGGATCCGCACCTGGCACATAGTTGGCACTTCAATATCTATGACGTTAATTGAATGGGAATGAAGAAAAGGAAGGAAAAACACTACTAACTTTCAGCAGTGAAAAGGGAGAGAGAAAGGAGAAGTCGAGTTTCAAAGGAAAAATGGAAACCATAGGTAGCAGGAAGCATCTAGGGGGCTCTACCTGACTGGTGGAGATGGGCTGTGGCCCCACCTACTGGCCAGAGTCGCTGGTGTGCCATCCTTGTCCTTGACCTTCATTCACAAGTCTCTACCTCTCCTACCAGCCTGAGGAGGCTGGCCCCTATCTTGCTCCACCAGGCCTGGTAGCCACGGTTATCTCTCCCACACAGCACTACCAGGTTGCTCTAAAGCCGAGGCCTAAATGCACCCATGTGAACTCTGCAATGTCTTTAAAGTTCTGACCGCTGGGTTTAAGCGGGTAGGAGGGCAAGGATGATTTATAATAATCAGTCTCCTAGGGGGCTCATGAGCCCAGAGCTGGAGCTTTCCAGTGAGACAGAAGTCATCAGAGTTCTCCATAGTAAGAAGGAGAAAAATAAGTCAATGTGTCTGGGTATGCAAAAAAAAAAAAATCAACCTCATGAAAGCAGCAAAGTCCTTGTCCAAGAGACCAGGGTATATGGAGAGGAGGGTATGCCTGTTCAGGAAATTCTGACTTTTCTTTGACATGACAAAATGTAAGAGAATAACGCAGTCCCCAAACCAAATATCTGATTGGTTTTAATTTCTTAATTAAATTGGTATGGTAAACCATGAGCAGAGTGGTTTTACTATAGGAAGACGCTTTTGATATGATAATGGTTAGTATTTATTGGGATCTGCTGAGTATGTAGTATCTCATTCAATCTTCACACCAGCCCAGTGAGACAGGACCTATTATTATCAGCTCTTTATATGTGAGAAAATTGAGGAACAGAGAGGTTAAGTAACATGCCAAGGGTCACACAGCTGGTAAATAAATATGGAATAGATAGAAAGAACTCAAATCCTGGTCTGTATAATTGTAAGCCAGTGTCTTACCTGCCCCCGTTATCCTGCATCTCTATTATATTTTTTTAATAAGGAGAAATAGAGAGACATAGAGATCTGAGGTAAGAAGGAGAGATAAGAAGATGACAAAGTACCCCTTGTGAGTAGGACTTGTACACACTGTATAAAGAGAAAAGGCTTTTCAGGAGGGTGATGGTTTTAGAGAACTATTTGCAAGGTTGAATTCACCTCTTCTGGCTACTCAGAGACAATTTTTTAGACTTCAAGAGTTATTTAGCAAATGGATCTTAGTGACCTGAGGAAAGAAAATGCTGTTCTTAAGGAGGAAAAATTTATTATATTCCTCTGGTAGGATCAGGAGCTACCACTGATTTGAGAAGAGAAATGATCTCTAAAATCCAGCAAGACAAGACAATAAGAGGGAATGGCACCTGTCTTTCTATGCCTGGTCTCTCTATGCCTGATTGAGCCTGTCCAGTAATTAGTATAACTCCGTGTAAAATGTGATCACCATCTTTCTGATGGGGTCAAGCTCATGATGGAAGGAATACTGCTGTCTAGTTTGACTAACCTCCTGGACACCATTATCATGGCTGCGTTAGGGTATATCTCTTCCTGCACTGCAGTTTAATAATTGAAAGGAAAAAACCTAGAAACTAAAAGTAGCATATGAAAATTTGCAATGCATATAATTGTATTATGATTGGAGCCTCCAAAATAAGTCCTGGCATTTATTTATTCATGCACCGCATACTCTGTGGTCCCCTGGGAAAAGAACTGTTTAAATTAAGATGTATTATAAGACAAAATCCAGTGTCTTATGCACTCAATTACAGCTCACTAGCATGAACCTTTTCCATAGTACTTGCTTCCTCATACTCAATTTACAAAAAAAATTTGGCCCCCTGCCTCACTTCAGTTTTAAAAAGCCTTTATTAGTATCATTATTATAACATATACTTCAATTTTATTTTTAGCTCATTGCTAACCAGGAAGATCTAGTAACTATAAGGGTAGTGTGTGTGTGGTGGGGGGGGGGGGGTGAGGGAGGAGGGAGACATCAAAAAGAAACTCACAGAGCATGCAAATCTAAATTGAAATCCTCTTTGCTTTGTTATAATTTCCATCCTAAACACATGTACATAATTCATGATGAGGGACAAGGGGAGAGTATCAGATGGAGATGTAGGGCTGGGGACCAGCTTTTTAATAGAGACTCGTGCCATGAAAGCAGAAGCTTTTTCCTAAGGAGTCAAGCACAGGAGAAAGGCGAAGAGGCAATGCCAGTTTGACCTTTCACCTTTACATCGCTGGAATCAGGAAGAGCAGAAGAGTTTACCCTTTAAACTTTCTGAAATGACCACACATGTAGTAAATGAAAATGCCAGATATTTGAAACTTTTAAGAAATCTTACTGCTTTGTTTAACACACAACATAGTGTTAAAAATACGCAGTAGATATTTATATCCATACCCTTATCTTTCTACAAGGGAAAGAAAAAAAAGCGTGGAACTCTATGGGGGTGGCCGTGCTGCTGTGTTATTGTACTTCCACCTTGCCCAAGGACAAGATTCGCCTTCGGGAGGGAGACCTTGACCCAGCCAAAGGGAAATGGCCACTGTGAGAGTGGACCTTGCTTTTTTCTGGACACAAGTACAAACTTTAATGGATCCTCTCCCTCCACCACTCGCCCCAGAAGGCGATGGGGAATCTGAGTGCACCTGCTGCATCTCCCTTCATATCACGTTGCTGTTATGAAAAATAGTTTGCTATTTTGGAACCCCCTGGCAGCCAGAGTGAATCGCCGAGGGCCCCAAGCTCGTTTATCTTGTGTCAGAAGCAAAGCCAAATGAACGCCACCTCGCCCAGCACCTGAAGAATGGGAAGAAGCTCGGAGAGAGTAAAAATAACCCAGGGCTCAGGGAAACGGTGCCGAGACGAGCGGCCTGTGCAGGTTAAGTAGGGCTTCTCTCAACCCACTCTGGCTTTTTAGCGCACAGCACTTTGAGACAGGAAGTGGAGAGCATTCACACAAAGAAGCAGACTTTGTGGGTCAAGGTCTGGGGTGTAAGGGGCAGCTCAAGCCCAATTTCATCCAGTTCTGAAAAGCTGGGACTCTGGTGGGAGTAACTGAAACTCCCCATGGCATCCAGGCCATTGTGTCTGGGGGTCCGTGTGGCTTGGACTGGAGGTGTGAAAGTAGACAGTTGGCATTCCTAAGACCAGGGCAAGACAATCCAGCCAGCCAGCATCACATTCTCCCCTGCCCTCAAAGCAGAGAATGGCTGAGGGCGAGATCATGAGACTGGGCTGAACTAGAAGGGTTAAAAAAAAGAAAAAGGCAAATAGAGATAAAGAAAGAGGGAGAGAAAGGAAAAAAGAGAAGCTGGGAAGGGCTTGTGGCAGAGACCGAGCTGATCTTGGACTTTTAAGGATGGATAGGATTGAAATTGGTGAAGATGAATGAGGAAGGTCTGTCATTCAGTAGAAAAGTAAAAACAAATAGGCAGTTGTGAGAATGGGCTTGTGATCCTCTTGTAAATGTTGCTTTCAGGATTCACAACCAGATGTTTTGATTCCAAAGCCCAAGTACTCAGGTTCTGCTCAGAAGCTTATTTTCTGTGGCCTTAGGCAGTCACCCAGTTAGTAAACTTCAGTTTTACTCATCCCTTTTTAAAAAAAAAAAAATAGAGGGATAACTAGTCCTACCATGTACAGGTCAGTCACTACAAGGATTACATTGGGAAAGTGAATGTGTCTAACCAAATGCCTAGCGCGGGATGAGTGCTCAGCGAATGCTGTTGAATCGTGGAGACTGAAGTTTGAGAAGGGGCAGTATCCCTGACAACACTAGAGGGGAAAGTAGAAATCACAGAGGAAGTCATGAACCACCTCTGGTCTGCCAGGAACCACAAAAACTGAAGCCACAAGCACACTGACCTAACAGACCTTCAGCTTCCTCTATAAGCAGTGCATGGTTCTGGAATTATCCAGAAAAGGAGGGAGGGAGTTTACAGGGTCCCAGCAACTTCAAACAGAAAGCCCAATAAGAAAAAAAATCAGAAATGATGCTGGGCTCATTAACACCAGAATTTAAGAGTTTTCCATAATTTCAGATTCATGTTTCAGCATTTCTGGTGTCAATCACTTAGAGTAATTAAACAGTGAGATAACACTGAGATTAGGTAAATTAGAAATAAATATGGGCTTTCAGTGAATGACCCAAATCTGTTACAGTTAAAAGGGATTGGAAGGCATCAAGATCTTAGGGCATAAAGCCCCTCTCAGCTTTAAGAACAATCTAAGCCCAAGTCAGCAGAAATGGAAAGTTTACCATCTGCTTGTTGGCTTCTGACATGGTTATTTCTGTTCAATTCCAAAAAGGAAAATTGTATCTAATACAATTATTTTTAGAGTATTTCAAAATTATTTTTATTGGGGATAAATAAAACAAGGAAAATGTTATTCGGCAAAATTTAGCCCATTAGTTTCAAAGACTGTGTCCTATCTTTCTGCAAGCAATACAGAATGACTTTTTTTTTCAGAACAGGCTAATACCCACTTTTAGAAATAGTTTCCTAAGGGAAAGTTTGCCTAAGGTAGTTGTTGGTCAAGGATGTCTCTGAGATATAGCCAGTGCTGTTGG
This sequence comes from Myotis yumanensis, assembly GCF_028538775.1. Taxonomy (NCBI): domain Eukaryota; kingdom Metazoa; phylum Chordata; class Mammalia; order Chiroptera; family Vespertilionidae; genus Myotis; species Myotis yumanensis. The sequence goes on along the minus strand of NW_027223752.1, from coordinate 54,305,844 downwards.
TATTGCTACTGGTATTCTTTGAGGTGTTTTGTGAATGGCTCCTTACAAAAGCCAAGTGCATCCGACAATTCATGGAAACTGAGCTATAGCTACTCCTCCATTGTGGCATGTAAAGCCTCATCTTACACAAGCAATGAGTACCTGAAGGGAGGTTCATCCATGATAATTCAGCTCTGATTCGTTGCATCTGAACTAGTTGAACACTGCTTGTTTATCCTTGACTATACTTGACCTTATATACTTGCTTGAAAGGTTCATTTGTACTCAAGCCTTTTGTTTTTAGAAGAAACACACAGGCATGCACATGTAATTTTATCTTCACATGTTCTGATTGTTACTAGTAGACATCAATCCTTATGCCAGTGTCTCTTCTGTCATTTGGTAGATTCCTCAGCTGTTCCCTGAATTTTGTATGTATAATTAACATGTTGCTGCAATCTATGTACTTGAAGATCAGTTTGGCTGGGTATAAACTCTTTTATGTCCTTGAGTATCCTAAATATGTCTCTTCATTGTCTTCAGATAATAAATCATTGCTTTTTAAAAGACTTAGACAATCTGATTGCCCTTCCCCCCCTCTTGTGAATGGCTCAATGCCATGGTCTGGAGAAGACTTTCTTTTCATTCTTAAGCCATTTTGCCACACTGGACTGATTTTCCCAGAATAAAAAAAAAAAAAAAAAAACATGTTTCTTTTCAGTATATATATTTTATTTGCCTTTTATTTCAAAAAGTTAGCTTGAATTATAGTTTTTAATTTTATCCTGTCCCATGCTTTGGTTTATTTTTGGAAATCCCATTATATATGTACTAGAGGACCCTCGCCTTGGCCTGCGCCCTCTCGCAATCTAGGACCCCTTGGGGGATGTCAAATAGCCAGCTTCTACCTGATCCCCACAGGCCTGATCCAGGCAGGAGGGAGCCCGATCTTGTGTGTTGAGCGTCTGTCCCCTGGTGATTAGTGCCCGTCATAGCAACCGGTCGACTGGTTTTTCGGTTGTTTAGTCACTTAGGTATATATATATATATATATATATATATAGATTGAATCTTCACTGCCTGACTTCTGTATCACTTTCTCTCTAATCTGTTTTAATTATTTCTTAATTTCATTTTGATTTAGATTTTTCCCCTCTTTTCCATCTTCTATTTCTCTTAAGGAATTTTCTGTGGTTTATTCACTCTTGTATTCTTTCTCATTCAGCCTTCATTTTTAAAATATTTAATCTTATTTTTAATTATTCTCTGAGTTTAGATAAATCTTTTTTTCAAGCCTGCTTTTTCTCTTATAGCTTCTCCATTCACATAATGTCTGATTTTTTCTAATTCAAATTTGTGCTGTTCCTTCACAGCTTCTATTATTTTCTTATATCTACTTTGAAATATTAGTTTATACTTTTCATCTATTTTGTGGGCATACTTTTCTGGTTTCATTGATTGTCTATAGGGATATTGACTGGATTATTATAATAATTTGTATGGGATTATGGTTTTTTCCTTATAATAATTTTGATGGGATTTGCCTACAATTCTTTTCTGTTGCTTCTTTGAGTGAAATAAGTTTTCCTGTTCTAAAAGGAAAGGTGGGCAGGTATTCTTAGAGTCATAGCTCTACAGCTCCCTTTTCTGTTACTTTTGTGAAGTGCTCAGAACCATTTGCCCTCACACTTCCTAAGATCTGCTGACTCTGCTCCCTTTCCCTAATTTTTCCCTTTCTTTGCTCCTCTTGTTCCTAACCTAACCAATTCGGATTCTACCCACAAAAGTCTCTGTTTCCTGGGGGAATCATCTTATAAGAAAGATTTGGATAATTCATATCAAAAGTTCATAGGTTAGATTTCTCTGGCAACATCAGCCTTACCCATGAATTCTAGTCCGGTAGCCTCCTTCCCAGATTAGGGTGCTCTCCCTGGGTAAACCTGCTGAACTTTCTAGTGAGTGTCTGTCAGTATGGTTATTATTACTTAGTTTATCAGAAGTCCCTCTTTTTTCCCCTTCTGCTTTCTCCTAACTGTGCAGATTCAGTTAATATTGCTTGATCTTTGGCATATGTGGAGATACCTTTTCCCTTAGTTTTTTGGTAAATGTTGTATATGTGTCTTTGGTTTTACTAGCTTAGTTACTGAGATTTTTTTTAATGGGTGGCTCCATAGATATTTGAAAACTATGTTATTGCCACTGTCATCTCCCAGAGTCTTCCAAATACCATTTTAAGTATTCTGAAGACCACAGAAGGCCATAGTCATTTCTCTTGTTTAACTTAATTTAGAGAATTTAAATGTATATTTCCCTATGTTTTAGGTACTATTTTATACCCTGAGGCATAAAATCATGAATAAACTATTGATAACCCCCAAGTTCTTACAATATAGTCCAATCTTTTAAATAGCACTTAATCTATAAATTTTAAATGGGAATATCTTCTCCTCCTAATATATAAGAAAAAGTTTTCCAACTAAACAATGGATTTAAAAATCTTTGTTTCTAACATATATTGATCAATGTACAGCTACTGAAAAAATCAGCAAAACGCTAGGCATCATTAGGAAGGAAATGCTGAGTAAGAACAAAGATTTGGGTATCAGTTGTATTAGACGCAAGTGACAAGAAATCACAATATTGGAGGGGAGACTTTTGCTCCAATTCTCTAACAAACAGTACTGCAAAGACTAGCAACTTTGCAAACAATAGGAGACAATATCGCAAACATGGTGTTCTCATGGTGACTACCTTTAACAGTGGCTGGAGCATCAGCCACGCATTCTTCTTCAAGTATAACCCCCACGCCCACTGGCTAATTAAACCTGGAACATCAGAATAGAGAACAGTACATGGAGTTTTCACAAGTGCAGATTCAGAATAAATAGAAAAAAGGAAAGTTTTCTTCATACAGGCAAGAGTCAAAATAGGGGACTCAGTGAATCAATATAATTTATTAGCTGTGATGATAATCTATAAATCAATAGTTGGACAATATACTAGTATAATGAGGCTCTAGTAAGGGGTGTTTGATTTCTGCTCCCGCATTGACAACCTTGAAGCTGCTGTTGGAGTATATTTTGAGCTGGATGGAGCATGTGTCTGACCCCTAGATCCCATGTCTTATGCTCAGTTAATATTCCATGGATGAAGTAAGACAGGAAATCTTATGAGAATAGAAAATGTAGCTTAATATTATACCTCCTCCCATCAACTCTGAGAGCCTCTTCTGAAAAGCCAACTTGCATCTTTCACACTCTATCATTCTCCTTGAACATAAAAATCTTCAACATAGGGATGACAGAAAAAGAGCATCTTTCAAAGGCAAAGGTATCTTTGGTGACTTTTTTTTGCTGGCTCAAGGGGCCAAAGTCACTTGGGGAAATGAGCCGACAGATCAACAAGGTTCCAAATCATTCTGAAGTCAGTACTGCAATTAACTTACTCTCACAAACTACCAAAATATTTATAGCAATTTTTCCAAAGCCTAATGCATATAGAAAGTAGTTTTTTACAAATAGCAATTAAATACATCATCGATGTTAATTATAATAATTTGCATTAATAGAGAGGAAGTAATTTTAGATTTCTTAACCAAAGATCACAGACTGCTGACTATGTCCTATACTTTAGGTTCAAAGTATATCTTCAGTCATGCACCATGAGGATCAAGTGGCTGATATGACTTTGGAAATTTATGACTGATTCACTTGCCTAGTTACCAAACTTCTAAGGAGACAATTTATAAGGATTTGAGCTCCATTTGAGCCTGTTAGAACTCCTTTGCTTAGACAAGGAGAGAATAGACCTATAGACTAATCTTGATTCTCCTACTTTCTAACTGGTGACCCTGGGCAAGATTTTTGACCTTGGTGAGCCTTCATCTATAATATTGGGACAAAAAGAATCCTTTTAGCTTCCTCTATACTCTTTTAATGTTACTTCTATCTCTATATAACCTTCTGATTCCAGCATACTGACCCGTAAAAAATAGGATCAGCCATCTTGAAAATTTGGCTATGAGGGATGCTGGGTGAGCTTAGTCCAAATCCTTGCCTTCATTGTGAAAGCATTTCAAAGCCATCTTCCTGTACAGAGACAGTGTTCTGGGCTGGAAGGAATAGTTCTTTCCTAATTGAAACAATGGAGTTAATTAGTGAGAAAAAATGCAATTCCCCAAATTAGGCTCTGGCAAGGACATTTTGATTCAGAATTGCCAAGAAATCCTTAATGGTCACAGAAAGGCCGTTTCTACACTTAGCAAAGCAAAATGTTCCTTGGCAAAAGTTCCACAGAGTAGTGACAATGGAGGTATTTTCTCAAAACATCAAGCCACACACTGGAGTGTTAAAAAAATAATGACCAAAAAACTTTTTGTATATGTATTTCATTTTATCATAGAAATTTTTTTGCTAAAATATAAAATCACCCAAAAATAGTTATTTAGGCTATAATAGCAACCATTTTACCATATTAAGGTACTGGCAAACTATTACCAATAACTCTTCTTTAAAAAAACAAAAGTACAACCTCACTGGCCTTGGTTTACAAAAGTATCTCATCTTAAAGGAATGAGGACAGAGAAGTGTATGTGTTCTCTGCAGCTTTTTTGTGGCAGCAATGGCCCTCAAGCAGGATTTAATGCATAGACTATGATGACTTTCATAACACTTAATAGTCCTAGGTATATGTGGGCACTATATGAAACTTGAAGGAGATACAAGAGAGTTATACCTTCTAGAGAACTGATCATCTATTTAAGGAGACAAGCAATATTGTAATTCATAATATGCAGATTATGAATCAAAGATTCCCAATCTTTTCCTAAGAGTCCCTTTTTCATTTTCCTCGAGTCTTACAATAGTAAGCTACAATAATATCTCTTATAATCAAACACATAAGGCTTTGAGAGCAATCAGATTTTAAAATCCTGCCTTGGGAGCTTATGGAACAGTACAGTGGAAAATGGAAAAAAGACTGTGGAAGGTGGAAGAGATTATAGGAAGAATCACCTGAGGCTGGTCTACTTCATGTCTCATCCAAGTTCTCCTCATGGGGCCAGAGGACCAGGCGAGAAGTATTACTTTCAGGGATGATGTCAGGTCAGAAGAGATTACCGAGTAGATTTGCATAACTAGGAGAGATCAAGGAAAGAAACCAAAGACCAAAGGCAGAAACGTGAGGCCAGGTGAGGCTTGGCTTCAAGGGATTGGATCACGAGACTAGGAGCTGCTAAGATCATAATGGGAGGAACTAACGGCAAGGGGAGTGATGCAATTAGTTCAAAACTGAGATCCCCAACAATGTTAGGGTATAAGGAGGCCGAATCCTACCTAGTGCCTGCTTTGCAGCCTCAGTGCACATGTAACATTTCAAGAGTAGAGGAGCACTGAACAACCACAAGTAGAAAGTCTGCAAAGAGCAGAAGCAGAACAAAACACTTCAAAAATAAAACCAACAGCAAAGCAACCAGGTTTATCTAATAGGACAAATTGGAATACAAATATTTTCACTTTCCCAGCCAATGCTTTTATAACCTTTTTTTAGACTTATTTTCTGGATTCACATCATTTTTATCAAAACTTGTTTTCCTATATTGGGACCTGAATATATGGAAAACCATGTGAACTGTATTCCAACAGTATCATTTAGATTAAAGGACATCAAATGCCACCTGAAAATTGGGTCAGAGGGAGGCAGGGGTAACCTAGCACTGCTTTTGCCTTATACGATGGACCTATCCTCTGACCTCACCATTGTCTCATTGTTCTACCATTTTCATGTTCAATTGCTTCATTTTATTTGTGTATTTTCTGTATATTCTTTGCAAATCATTAAGCGAGGGACCAGTCTCTGGCTTCCAGGTTTTAGCCATCAGGGAATATTTAATGTAGCCCAAGTCACCCAGTTAACCCTATCTGTCCCACCTTCATTTTCTACCTGAAAACCAGACTCTGATGGAGGGAAAAGTGTGATGGCCAACGACAGAACCTAGAGAACAGATCAGGAGGGTCCCAGCTCATCACAACCAACTTGGAGTTACAGCTTTGCTAAGTGGACTTTATGGACATTTTAGCACTTGCACACACACACAAAATAATCAAATATGTCAGAAATGATTGCACCTGACAGTTATTAAGTTTAATGTTGAACATAACTTTACCATAAAGTCACATATGTTTCAGTTGCTTAATATCTGGGTTCTTCAATTTAACATATATTGAACATTTACTATGTACTAGGTACTTTGTTCCCATCTTCAAAGCACTCCTAGCTTAGGGAGATGGACCCATAAACCAATGACTAAATAAAATGTAAAACTATTATTGTGAAACTAGAGGCCCGATGCATGAAATTCGTGCAAGGGGCTTGGCCCTCACAGCCCTGGCTTCGTCTGGAAGGTCATCCAGAAGGTCATCCAGATGGTCATTTGGCCATCCGGTCTAATTAGCATATTACATCTTTATTATATAGGACTAGAGGCCCAATGCATGAAATTTGTGCACTGGGGGTGAGGAGGAGGGGAGGGCACCCTCACCAATTTGGGACCCCTCGGGGGATGTCCAACTGCTGGTTTCAAATTGGCAGTTGGACATCCCTCTTGCAATCTGGGACCACTGGCTCCTAACCGCTTGCCTGCCTGCCAACCTGATCACCCTAACTGCCCTCTCTTGCTGGCCTGATCCTCCTAACTGCTCTCCCCTGCCGGCCTGATCACCCCTAACCACCTCTGCCTTGGCCCCGCCACCATGGCTTTGTCTGGAAGGACATCCAGTCTAATTAGCATATTACCCTTTTATTAGTATAGATAAGTAAACGAAGAAATAGAGAAAGATATAAAATTCTATGAGTACACAGTTAAAGAATCAGCTTTTAAATTATACTGGTTCCTACATGTAAGAAAGGAAAAAAACCCAACAAGAATAAAGAAAATATTGGTTTTTCTATATTAAGTTATTTCACCAACTGATCTATCAGACTTAATCATTTCTACTTATGTATAAGGCCTAAAGATCTTTACATAGTATATTACTCTATACATACACTTTCTAATAAGTGACCCTTTTCCAAGATCACAGCAGCCTTCTGAGTTAGGCATGGGAGCTCACACCCATTCTACAGATGTGATCACAAATAGAAGAAACATGTACTGGAGTTTGGGAATCAAAGCCAGTGAAGTCTGAAGTAGGGCTAATCCTGCGCCTGAGTTTCCCCTGGAAAGAACGGCAGGGAGAAAAACAAAACGCTGTGAGTCCAGAGTCTGAGCTGTGAGAACAGATTACCTCCCTCTGCCATGATAGACCATCACACCAATCTCACCCAGCCCAGCTTCTGTTAAATGCTCCCTGCCGCCCCAGGTTTTAAATTATTTAAATAATTAACAGGCTCTATAGATGTAATGCTGTGAATGGCCTTGTGATCCGGGAAGGCAGTTACACCTTTGGAGATCTTTAGCAAATAAACTGAAAGCTCGGCTGTGTGAATTTTCTCTCTGCCATAATTAGCAGCAGATGGACGACTTTTATGGAGCCACCTGTCAGCAGGAAGACTCTCCTTACAGTTTCTAGTTTCTAGAAGGAGCAGGATTAAAATAGACCAGGGCCCTTTGCTTCAAGTACTCTTAAGGGTTTAAGGGTCCCAGATGTAATCGGATCTGCCAGAGACTGACAGGATTCAAGGGGCCACCGCTCCTCGGGGCGCTGGCTCACCTGTAAGGTATGAGGCAAGAATACGACAGAACATTATTTCTCAGCAAGTTTGGGCAGCCGATCATTTCCGAAAACTTGGAGAGCAAGCCGGGAGCCAGCCTGTGCTGAAACGCTCCATTTTATTAACCTTTTTATCCAATTTGAAAATACAAATAGAGCTCTCAGGGTGTAATTAGTGGCAATGCCTCTTAATACCTCCTTTCCAAATTTGACCTTAATGGACATTCATTAAAATGGGCTCTGACTTCATAGCTGCGTTAGCAGAAAATGGAAAAGTCCATCTATCACTGTCAGCTCCCATTTTCTGCGTAATCATTCCTGGAAGAAAGAGGCCCGCAAGTGTGCACAGGGGTGGTGGATGTAGCTGAAGAGGAATTGCAGAGTTACGCCAAGAGCTGGCGCTTGAGTTTCCCTAAAGATCACTGGCGCCTTGACAGAGACATGGCCCCGAGTACTCGCCCCAAGTCAGAGACCTGGGTGCAAGCATGTGCTTCTTCTTGGCTTTGCTGTGTGAGCTGAGGCGAGTCACCGCATACGTCTGTGCTTTTATTATATCTATAAAAAAAAGGGGGTAATAATGCCACACCTGCTGCAGAAGGTTCTGTGAGGATTAACCGGAATAATGTATGCAAAAATGCCTTGAAACGCATAAATTGCTATGTAATTGCAAAGATTTTGTTTTGTTTTTAAGAACGACAGCATCAATGGCATTGGGGGAGGGCTGAATAAAACAATCATAGGTTTTGATAAGTCCTCTCAGGTAGGATGTACTGATCCTACTTTGTAAACTAAATGATGGGCAGTTTCCTTGTACCAGAATGCAGTGAACACTACGGTGTCGGGTGAATTTCCCGCCAAAATATAAGATGGCGCGGGCAATTATTTAGGTTTCCCGCGCAAAATCAGGGATTTTTATGATACCTATTACCCCAATGGGTATGAAACGGTTCGCATACGCAGGTAGGTATCTTTGTGAACGGCAAACAAACAAATATTTGGTAATACGCAGTTACAATCGGCCCGAGTTTACACGTTTCCCGCACTCCACCGCAAATCTATATGAACCGAGTTAAGACGGCTCCCTCGGAGTACGCGCAATTCACACGAGCCGACTTAACTCGTTTCCCGCACTCCAAGTGTGAACAAGCTGCCTCCACTGAACTATCCCGAGGCTGACAGGAAGGTGTGCTCCTCTTGAGAGCACAGGTGAGAGGAGATGCCAGACCTGAGCACCTGAGCTCTGAGCCCTAAGTGACTGCAGAAAGGAAAAAAAGTGCTGGGCCAGGGTCAGAAGATGAGGGACCCTGCCTAGCTCTCACACACACACTCACTGTCATTTTCCCACCTGTGACTTCACGACTTTCTGACATCACCTGAAAGCAGCAGATATTTTGTGGGCCAGGTGTAGGGCTAAGGGCAGAAGGGATATTGAGGGAAGGAGTTAAGACGAGTTGGTTTGTATTTAAATAAGCCCCAGAAGAAGATACTTTAGGCAGATATTGACATGACGCTTCACAGAGATTCACTTGTTCAATCCATATATTTCCTAACTCCTGTGTCAATAAAGAATTAAGATCCACATGAACAGAATGGTTCCCTGTGGAGTTTGAAAGAGGTAAATGTTGGACAAATTAAAGGCAAAACAACTTTTCACAGTGGGTGGTCAAGTGAAGGAGCTAAAATACTAAAGAGTAGGTGCAGGATCTAAATTCACCTAAACATCTCCAGGGTGGATTTTTCATTCAGTTTAATTTGGATAATTGGAGAGGCATCTGTTCTAAGTCACGCTGCCTGAACCTCATTGGATGTGGGATTTGTCTGAAGCTTTGACCCTCTCTGCAGCCTTTCCAAACACAGTTTCAGCCTCCATTCCTCCATTCACGGAGCCCTGTACCTAGTGTTTGCATGAACCTTGCTGACTTTATTTAATCTTCTTAAGGAAACCATATGGAAAGTGTTTATGGCTCCAGTTTTACACAAGAGGAAACTGGAGCTTTAACAAGCTAAGTAACTTAACCAAAACCAAAAGTCAGGATTTAGACCTAGCTACCCTGGGTCGCAATCCAATTCTTTTTCCATCACTGCACAGGTGATTCCAGCAAAAGCATTCTCCCTTCTAAACAGCCAATTTTTAACAGCAAAGCTATTTCTTATATTTGCTGACATGCAGTGGTTTTTGTTAGTTTCTTGGTCATTACACATATTTCAATGTAGCTTTCTATCATTTAAAGGCAGCATTATTTTGTAACAAAAATACTACTGGTCATCATTGCCTCTCCAGGGCTTAGCATTAAAGGGAACATTTATAAATGTTTGATGAATGAATGAAGGAGGGGAAGAAGCTTAGACTACAAGGTTGCAGAAGCACCTGGAGTGGTGCTGTGGTGTGAGGCTGAGACGAACCAGGCCTGAGGTATGTTCTGGCAGCGGACCACCTGCAAGGCCCTCGGAAGGTATGCCGCAGCTGCTGTGCTTTGGGTTCATGGTCCCTCCGAGCCAGGTCAGAGAAAGACAGAAACCATCTCATTGCCAGGGCACGGCTGAACTCACACAGAGCCCCTGTTTTGCCCCCATCAGTTCTTGAGAACATTCCTTCCCAACTCCTTCTGATGGGGTCTGTGTTCTTAACTGACAAGCATTTTTCTCCATGGTATAAAAATAGCTGAACTTGACATGTTGTGCTCATTTCAATAAAATGACAACTTCAGTTTACAAAAGGGTGGTGCCAAGTCCAGACTCAAACATCTTTGTGTAATGGCAGCATCTAAATGATGCCAAACACAGTCCAGAAACCTGTCCCTTCATTGATGACATTTGTCGTGGTGGAAGAAAAGAAGGAAGTAGCCTTTACTGGACCCCAACCCTGGGTCCAAAAATTCACATGTGTTTTCTCATTTAAACCTGTGAGGATGACATGATTGTCCCCATTTTAAAGATAAGAAATTGAGACTTGGAATGATTATCTCACTTGGCCAAGATTGCTAATCAGTGAGTGGTAGATGTGGGATTCAAACCAGATCTGACACCACAGAAGAAAATTCTTCCAAAGTCTAAGATGACACGGATGACAAAAGAGATCCCAGATGTTTTAAGAAGGCACTGGGGAAGGCTTCCCTGGGGAAGAATAGAGGAGTATTTGGGTCTCATCGGTCACAGAGATCCTACATTCTGGACCAGGAGCTGTGCAGAATGGTCTGGAGTCTGTGCTAACCACGGGGTCACTCTGGGAATAGCTGCACCACCTTTGGCCTTTGTTTACTTACCTGTGAAGGATGGGGCAGGGATGTGGCATTCAGAGTTATTACAATTCCTTCCCTCTCCTCTCTACCAGGGAGACTACCCCGTTTCCAAGTTGGGAAAGTGGATGAGGAGCCTCCGTGTCCATAGTGCTTATTGCTAAGTTGGTGTTTCCTAGGAAAATTTAAAGGCTTCTTCATATCTGACCAGCGCCATCTGCCATCTCTGACCTGAAACTGACAGCCTGACCAAAGGTCCAGCTCCAGCTTCAGCCCTGGAGGAGGAAGAGGGTAACAGCAGATGAGAAAGGACTGTATAAAGCGAGGCCTTACACCCGGGCTGTTCTGTTGAGTGGAAGGGAGTCGAGACACCCAAGATGAGCTGAGCAGATGAGTAATCACTTCCATCCCACCCAAGGTGTGGAGACCATATGAGGGATCACAGCCTGGGGCAGGGTCTCTGGTGAGATTTTAGCTCCCTTTAGATAAGCAATCTGTGCTCTGAAACTCCCATGACACACTACTCATGTCCTTCCCCTTTTCTTCCAGGAACAAGTCCAAATTGTTCTCCCAAAGCAAGTGGAGGGGGAATTTGTCTTTTACACAGAAGATGTTGCCTCTGAGCTCTCTTGATCCCTGATCCTTAGAAAGTCACTGGCGAAACTTTCATAATCTTGTCCAGACGTTGAAGTGACACGTTATTGTACATCTCCGCCACTATCATTTTGGCCAAGATCTTTGCATTGGAAATGTTCTGCTTGGCCTCCAAAGATGCAAAAGAGATAAGGTCTTGAAAAGCTGGTTGGCTCCTTTCCTCCAAATCACATCTGAAGGAGACTGAGATGAGGCGTTACCTTGTCACTGGCCTTCCGCCAAGAGACACTGACTGAGGAGCAACTCCGACACCTCCAAAGAGGCTGGCTCCTGTGGGCATGCCCCTGCCCCAGCCTCCTACAGCATCCTCTGGGGAGGCGCTTCCCCTGGACTCCCTGGAGCTTTGGGGATTGTCCTACTGGGTCCTAGATCTCCCTCCCAGCGCTCCAAGGGTGTCCTCTGCCAAACTGCAGAAACTGATTACTCATCCATAAAACATGAGATTTGCAGAGGGGGAGGTGAAGAGGCAGACCAGGGGAGAAAGGGAACGCTGGTGAAAGGGAGCATAAATAGTTAATTTGATGATGATTTAGAATGACTCCGGTTGCTGTTTGAGATAAAAAAGCTGCAGTGACTTCAGAAAATACTGAAATAGGGCCTCACACAGGCATTTCATTTAGATTTAATAAGACTGATTATTAAGAGCATATTTCATGACGATTAAGAATTCTGACAGCCTCCCATCCACCAACTTTAATGTGCGCCACAAAAATTAAAATACTTATTTATACCACTAAAGTGCTAACAAGTTCACTTTGAGAAATTCTCTGAACTTGCATAGGCTTTCACTTTTTAGAGGGGAAGGAGAAAGACTCTGAGATGGTAGGATCTAGGAACCAGAGGGAAACTTAGGAGAATCATGAGTCCCATGCCTCTGCCTTAGTTCTGTCCCTCCATGACCTGATAAACGCACACATGTGCACACTGGTGAACACATATCTGTGCGTGTCAGCGGCCACCTTATTTCCGAGGCATTCTCTAGCTTCTCAGGCTTGGGTGCACTGTTGCCCATCCACCCTACTCCTAAATCTATTCCTTACCTCCAACCTGTTCTTGATCTGATTTTAGTTTGAAGCAAAAGAATTGAAATAAGCCACTTGCTCCTTGAGGGAACTCCTAGAAGAGAGAGGTTTCTGCATACCCAATCATCAGGCCACTTCCCTTGCAAGAAGCCTGTCTTGCTGCCTCCATTTTCCCATATACCAGGAGCAAGCTGTGAGGGCTCGCCTCTGCCTCAATCCGTACCCAGTGCTCGGCTGGCTTCCTGAACTAATATGCAGCTTGAGGCTCATCCTAAACCCCAGCCCACTTGACTGTACCCTAGTTCTTTATGTCTCTCCCAGGGGCTGGCTTCATGTCCCCTTGCACCCCTAGAAAATGGCTGGGCCCTGCCAGGTATGGGCAGATCTTCACCCATATGCTCTGGCAAGGACTGAAGAGAGGGCCACTAATACATACAGCCCAGGATGTGAATACCTGTCCTGCCCCTCATGGCTGTGAAATGAAGGGAACTTCCTGAAAGTCTGAATTTCAAATTCCCCTGTGGAAACTGTGCCTTCCTCACAGGGCTGCTGCAAGAATTAAACAAGATGATGCACAAAGCCTCCTGATATACAAAAAGCATTCCACAAAGGGTACCTATTAATGCTACTAACTCCAGATGTACCCTGCCTTGCTTAGTGTTCATTGTTCTACCCTTTGCTGAGTAAATTGTGTAACCTTTTCCCCACTTTTTCATTAGAATATTTTCTATAAATGAATTACATTTTTCACTGAGTGCCTACCTTCCCAGGGCAGGTAGCCACTGGCTTTTGTTCCCTTCCAACAATACTTTTATTATGGTATTAAGATCTTTCTTTGTATAATACATTGCACCTGTGTTTTTAATTTTTCAAATAAATATTTCAACCTGGCAATGAAAAAAAATCTTCCCTGGATTTGAAAGCATTTCTCTACTCTAGTCACTACCCAAACCCATCCTAGTGGCCTGCCAGCTTCACTATGTAGGCATTACCAAGTTCTCAGCATGTTGTGCTCTCTGGGATCTTTCCCCTTAGTGATTCCTGTCCCCAGTCTGCAAACCCTAGGCCCTAGCATTGGCTCAAACATCTTGATGTCTCAGTAGGACCACATGGAGTAGAAACTCAGTACATGTTGGCTGTTGACAGTGGGTGTCTTAATGTGGGCTTTCATCTCATAACCCTGCCCCTGGTGTGTCAATTTCAGTAGTTCTCCCACTAATTGTTCCCCTCCTTCTCTGATCCATTGCTTGTGCATAGTGTGAGTGTTCATTCTGCCTCCATTTATGCCTCTAGTGGCATCTGGGACTGTAGTGGGTTGAATGGTGTCCCCAGAAAGACATGTCTGTGTCCTAACCCCCAGAACCTATAAATGTGAAATGGCTCTTCACCTGCATAATGAAGTTAAGGATCTTGAGATGAGTCATCCTGGATTTAGGCCCTAAATCTAATGACAGGATTCTTATAAGAGGAAGGTAGAGGGATGTTTGAGACTCAGACAGACTAGGAAGAAGGCTACCTAGAGACAGATGCAGAGATTTGAGATGTGCAGCCACAAGCCAAGGAACACCTGCAGCCACCAGTAGCTGGAGAGGGCTTGGAAAGATAGTTCCCTGGAGCCTTCAGAGGGAGCCTGCCAACACCTTGAATTCAGACTTCTGCACAACACAACTCTGAGAATATGTTCCTATTAATGTAAACCATGCAGTTTATGGGAATTTATCATGGCAGCACTCAGAAAACAATATAGGAGCTAAATAAATGCTGGCCAATAGTCAGAAGCTATGCTCATGTGTAGCTATGAAACACCCCTTCTCAGCTCACATAAGGCAGCTGAAGGAAAGCCGGGGAGCTGAGTCAGACCACAGGGAACAGTGCTATAGACCTTGACTATGGGAATGACCCATTTGTGCACCTTGTAAAGAAGGCCCCTAGCCTGGTCAATGTTGCTCAGTGGTTGAGCATCAAACTATGAACCAGAAGGTCATGGTTCAATACCCAGTCAGGGAACATGCCCAAGTTGCAGGCTCAATCCCCAGTGTGGGGTGTGCAGGAGGCAGCCAATCAATGATCTCTCTCGTCACTGATGTTTCTATCTCTCTCTGACTCTGCCTTCCTCTCTGAAACCAATAAAAATACATTTTGAAAAAATAAGGCCCCTACATGGTCAACACGAAGTATAACTTTTATGTGTTTAGACATGTGGTATATGAGTCTTCTTTTGGGCTCTTGCTCCTACTCCCATAAATATCAGGGTGGGCTGCCTATGGAGATAGTAGCAAAGTTCAGGCTTGGAATTCCATACACCACGGTTTTCTCTCTATTCTGCACTTGGTAGCTTTGTGAATTTTGGTGAGTGACTTTAACTTTCTGAACTTCAGCTTCCTTATCCATAAAATGGACAACTACTACCTTCCTTGCAGGTGAAAATATATAAAAAGCAAAAGACTTGGTAGTCCTCTACGGGCACTGTTAGGCACAGAATAAGAAGTGGTTTTTATTATATTTTTAATATTTTCAGTGGTAGGAAACCCTATAAATTCAATTCTCCTTTTTATTGCTCCTTCTAAAGAAAAACTAGAGAGGATGGTAATAGAAAAAGTATTAATTCCACATAAAGCATTAAAAAGGGAGGCCCTCGAAGCAAACATGTCAAACTCAAGGCCTGCTGGCTGCGAGTTTGACATGCTTACCTGTGAGTAACTTAGAGCGCAGCCCACTCAGACCATAGAAGAGCTCCGACTGTGTGACCCAGAGGAACCTGCACCTGCTCCTCCCCAGCCCCTGGGACAGTCCTGCAGAGGCTACCTGGAGCAACCCAGCACATGCCTCACTTTGGGCCACAGGAGAGTGCTGCCAGAAGGATCTGGAGCAAAGCAGTGTGCCCAGCCAGGGGCCACAGAACCAGGCTAAAAGTGTACTGCAATAGGGACCTAGAGTGCCACCCTGCCACCAGTGCTGGGGATGCACAGTGAATTGCATGCCAGAGGACTCTGGATCCTCACAGGGAGTTGCACACCAGAGGAACTGTGCATGCACTCCCACCACCCCAAGCATCTGCAGCAGACAACCGAGGGACCAGATCCATGGGAGAAGGGGATACAACTCAGAGCAGAGACAATAAAGGCATAAGACTCAATGCAGACCCAGCCTCTGGGCTAACAATTTCTGGACCATTGCCCTGATAGGGTCTTCAAACTCTCAAGCCCCAAGCAAAGTACCCAGTGCCAGAAACAGACAGCAAAAATGAGGAGGCAAAGAAACAACCCCCTAAGGAAGAAAAGGAGGAATCACCAGAAAAGAAAATAAATGAAATGGGGTCATGCAATATGCCAGAAAAAGAATTCAGAGTAACGGTCATATAGTTCATAAACTGGATGGATGAGAAAAATAAATAATTTATGTAAGAATCAAGAGGAAATAAAAAATGATATAGGTACAATAAAAAACACAATGGAAGTTTTCAACAGTATACTAGAAGAAGCAGAGAACCAAATTATTGAGTAGAAGATAGTGCAGAGAAACACACCCAATCTGAACAGCAATTGTAGAAAAAAATTAGAAAGCAGGAGGAGAGCCTAAGGGAGCTTTGGGACAACATAACATGAAGTAACATACATATAAAAGGGGTTCCAGAAGAACAAGAAGAGGAGCAAGGATGAGAAAACCTATTTGAAGAAATGATGAAAAATTTCCCTGATTTGGGGAATAAAAAGGTCTCACAAGCACAGAGTCCCAAACAAGATGAACCCAAAAAGACCCACACCAAGACATGTCAAAATTACAATAGCAAACATTAATGACAAAGAGAGAATCTTAAAGGCAGCAAGACAGAGACAGTTACTTACAAAGGATCTCCCATTAGATCATCAAATGATTTCTCAACAGAAACACATCAGTCCAAAAGGTAATGGAATGAAGTATACAAAGTGGTGCAAAGCAAGGGATTGAAACAAGAATACTCTATCCAGCAAGGCTATCATTCAAAATTGAAGGGGAAATCAGGAGCTTCGCAGACAAAAAAGGCTAAGGGAGTTTATCACCACCAAGCCAGCAATGCAAGAAATGCTAAAGGGACTGTTGTAAAAAGAAGAAATAGAAAGGGAAGAAGGGACACAGGCATCTATACATATAAAACCATATATATATATATATATATCTCAAGAGGATATAACTTTGGTAAACATATATGCACAAAGTGCAGGAGCACCCAAATAATATGCAAATAGACCAAATGGCGGAACAACTAAACAACCAAACAACCGAACAACCAGTCGCTATGACGTGTGCTGACCACCAGGGAGCGCGCATGGAATGTGGCAGGCGTCAGCAGCAGGCAGCAGAGCACATACATGGCAGGTGTCAGCCATGGCAGGATGGTGGAGCAGGTGAGCAGGAGTGCCAGACCAAGGCAGGGTGCCGGTCACTGTTATCAGGGCGAGCCTCTGGCGGTTATTGAAAATTCTTTGTTCCCGTACTCCATGGTCCCACCCAGTGCTTGCACCTGCTGCTGGCACTGGGCCTGCTCGCACCCACTGCTGATGCTGTAGCCGCCGCTTGCACCCGTTGCCAGTGCCCAGCACCAGTCCTGATTGCTCGGTGCCATCAGCAGGTGTGAGCGGTGGCTGCCATCCCCGATTGCCCCTGAGGACTTCTCCATCTCACCCTGCTCCTGAGGGTAATGAGGGCAGCAGTTGCCACTTGCACCCACTGACAGTGCCAGCCCCACTCACACCCGCTGCTGGCACCAGTCCCAATCACTCCGCTCAATCAGTGGGTGCAAGCAGGGCCTGTGCCATCAGCCCATGGTAGCAGCAGTGGCAGGAGCAGGGCTGCTGGCAGACAGGGGACTCAGGGCCATGGTGGGAGGGGCTGGGTGAGGGCACAGAGGATGGGATGAGATCCACCCCTGTTTCCACCGCAGCCTCACAGCCCACAGTTCCTTTATAAGTTCATGAATTCCTGCACTGGACCCCTAGTAAAGAATAAAAATGGCCACAAACAAGTACCTATCAATAATAACCTTAAATGTAAGTGGATTAATACTCTAATCAAAAGACATAGAATGGATGAATGGATAAGAAAGTATATATGCTGTCTACAAGAGACTCACCTCAGAACAAGGGACTCACACAGACTGAAAGTGAAGGGACAGAAAATATTTTTCAGGCAAATGAAAATGAAAAAGAAGCTGGGGTAGCAATACTTATATCTGACCAAATAGACCTTAAAGTGAAGGCAATAAAAACAGACAAGGAAGGCCACTTTATAATACTAAAGGGATCGGTACACCAAGAGGATATAACTTTGGTAAACATATATGCATCCAATACAGGAACACCCAAATACATAAAAAACTTCTGGAAGATATTAAGGGAGAGATCAACAGCAGTACAATCACAGTGGGGGATTTTAATATCCCATTGACATCACTGGATAAATCCTCTAGACAAAAAATCAGCAAAGAAACACCTATCCTAAATGAACCACCAGATCAGATGGACTTAATCAATATCTTCAGAACATTTCAGCCCAAAGCTACAGAATATACATTCTTCTCAAGTGCACATGGGACATTCTCAAAGATATATCACATATTGATATACAGGCAAAGGCTCTTCAAATTAAAGAAGATTAAAATCATATCAAGCATCTTCTTAGGTCACAATGCCATAATATTAGAAATCAACTACAATTATTAAACAATCAAAAAATTCAAACACTTGGAGGCTAAATAGCATGTTATTAAAGAATGATTGGGTTACCAAAGAGATCAAAAAGGAAATTAAAAAAATATCTTAAAAACAAATGACAATGAAAACACAACAATACAAAATCTATGGCCTACCTAAAAAAAAACAAGAAAAATTGGTAATAAATTATCTAACTCTGAAGTATCCATCTTATATAAAAACTGCTGTGTGAAATTTTAACCCTGCTATTTTGGCTTCTGTAAACACTTGCTTGCTTAAATAATAAGGAAAATAAGACTACTCCCATTCCAGAGAGGCCATAAACTATGCCCCAGACAGAGTTGTCAGTGCTGGCACCAGGCCAGGCCTTGAGATATGGTCTCATGGCCCCTTCCCAACATGAAGGCCTTCTTTCTCAGAAGGCTCATTCCAAATTTGGGAGACAAAGGACTGGAAAAAGTATAAATAGAAAAAGTTTCCTTCAAGTTGGGGGGCTCAGAATTTGAAAGACACATTTTTCTCTGGGCCTGCACATAATTATAATTAAAATGTAACTCCCCTTTCTCTAAACATTGCTTGGTTTTCCTCCGGTCTTCTGTAACAACTCTACAACTTAAAGAATTAGAAAGAAAGCAACAAGAAAAGCCCAGAGTGAGCAGAAGGAAGGAAATAATAAAGATTAGAGCAGAAATCAATGACATAGAGACCAAAAATAAATAAATAAATAAATAAATAAATAAATATGATTAATAAGATCAATAAGACCAAGAGCTGGTTCTTTGAAAGAATAAAAAAGATTGATGAACCCCTAGCCAGGCTCACCAAGAAGGAGAGAGAGAGGACCCAAATAAGCAAAATCAGAAATGTAAGAGGCAAAATAACAAAAGACCCCACAGAAATACAAAGGATTATATAAAAAATACTATGAACAATTCTATTCCAACAAACTGGTCAACCTAGAAGAAATGGACATATTCCTAGAAAAAATAAGACCTTTCATAACTCAATCAGGAAGAATCAAAAAATCTGAATAGACCCATAACTATGGAGGAAATTGAAGCAATAATCAAAAAACTTTCAGCAAACTAAAGCCCTCAGCCAGATGGCTTCACAGGGGAGTTTTGCCAAACATTCAAAGAAGAACTAAAACTCATCCTCCCCAGACTATTCCCAAAAATTCAAGAGGAAGGAATACTTCCAAGCTCTTTCTATGAAGCCCGCATTACCCTAATACTAAAAACAGATAAAGACTACAAAGAAAGAGAATTACAGGCCAATATCTCTGATGAACATAAATGCTAAAATCCTCAACAAAATCCTAGCAAATCAGATCCAGCATTACATTAGAAAGATAGTCTCTTCAATAAATGGTGTTGGGAAAATTGGACAGATACATGCAAAAAAAAATGAAACTATACCACCTACTTACACCATACACAAAAATAAACTCAGAATGGATAAAGGACTTAAATGTAAGATGGGATACCATAAATATCTTAGAAGACTGCACAGGCAGCAAAATATCAGATATATGTCATAGCAATATCTTTACTGATATAGCTCCTAAGGCAATGGAGACTAAGGAGAAAATAAACAAATGGGACTACATCAAAATAAAAAGCTTCTGCACAGTAAAAGAACAATCAACAAAACAACAGAAAGCCCACTGCATGGGAGAACATACTTGCCAATGTTATATCCGATAAGGGCCTAATCTCCAAATTTATAGTGAACTCATACATCTTAACAAAAGAAAGATAAACAATCCAATGAAAAATGTGCAAAGGATTTAAATAGACACTTTTTGAAAGTAGACATACAGAAGGCCAAGAGACATGCGAAAACATGTTCAAAGTCATTAATCATCCGAGAGATGTAAACGACTATGAGATACCATCTTACGCCTTTCAGAATGACTATCATCAACACATCGACAAAGGACAAGTGCTGAGAAGCATGAAAAGAAAATGCAACCCTCGTGCATGCTGGTGGGAATGCAGACTGGTGCAGCCACTGTGGAAAACAGTATGGAGTTTCTTAAAAAAAATTAAAAATGAAACTCTCACTTGACCCCGTAATCTCACTTCTAGGAATATATCCCAAGAAACCAGAAACAACAATCAGAAAGGATATAAGCACGCCTATGTTCATAGCAGCACAATTTACAATAGCTAAGATTTTGAAACAGCCTATGTGTCCATTACAGTTAAAAAACTGTGGTATATCTACACAATGGAATACTACGCTGCTGTATAAAAGAAAGAACTCTTACCATTTGCACCATCATGGATGGACCTGGAGGCATTATGCTAAGTGAATTAAGCCAGTCAGAGAAAGATAAACATCACATGATCTCACTCATTTGTGGAATATAATGAACAACATAAAGTGATGAATAAAAATAGATCCAGAGACAGAGACACATTGAACAGACAGTCAAACCTCAGAGGGAAGGCAGGGGAGAGTGTGGGGAAGGGGGCTGGGGGTGGGGGAACAGTAAGAGATCAACCAAAGGACTTGTATGCATGCATATAAGCATAACCAAAGGACACAAACAACCAGGGGGTTCAGAGCATATGCTGGGGATTGGGCGTGGCCAGGGAGAGGTCAATGGGGAGAAAAGGAGACATATGTAATACTATATGTAATACTTTAAACAATAAAGAATTTTTAAAAAAGAAGGGAGGCTTTGTGGGTTGTACCCATGGCCATTATCAAGAGCCATAGAATCATGGAATGTTAGACCAGAAAGGTCTGACTAGAAAGGTCTATAGAAACTGTCTAACTCAAGCCCTTTATTGTGCTGATGGGAAAACAGACTCAGGAGAAAGGAGTTGGCCCACTTCATTCAGTGTATTTTCCTAAATTGGTGTTAACCATTGGGCATCCTGATCTCCTGGCCTAACTTCATTTTATTCCATCAGATGGTGGTGGTGCCACAGCCACTGGGCACAGCTCTCTCTCCTGAGGAGGGAGGGAACTTGTGTCTGGCAAGTTAAGGCCATGTTAACACACAAATTCAGCTGTGTGCGCTCATGCCCAAAAAATCATTTAAGACTTGCTCCATGTCCCAGTGAAAAGGAATGATTAAAATTTCTTTTGAAGCATACCTACTATACAGAAAAATGTTGTTCCCTTATAATTTACATCAAAGACTATTGTGGGTGAATTAGCTTGGTTTCATCCCTTCAAATGTCAGCCCAGACGACCCATATCTGTGTGGGCTTGTGACTATAAGGTCATAACGACATTTGAAAGAATGCGAGAAAAGTGCTTCGCCACAGTTAAAGTGTGATCAAAAATATTTCATTTCACGAGTCACAATATTTATCATTTTAATATTAATAATGTCATTTTGCATGAAGCACCATACAAGGAATAGTCCTATTAGGACTGCAAAGATTTCCATGATGGTAAAAAGGGTAAAATATTCAGAATGTCAGAGAGAGACAACCAGCAGTGTCACTAACACAGAATCTAATTTCTTTTCTTTGCAAATACTTAAGGCAACCATGCATTCCCAAACACAGGGGCAGAAAATGACAAGGACCGGCAGCAATTTATTTATGAGTCATCTATCCTGGAAGTCAATAAGTAAAATTTACCCAAAAGCTACCATGGTTTATGGCTTATGGCCCTGTAAATTAAGCTTGGTGGGATTCTTCCAGCATGCTTAGAACAAATCCCTCTGAATTAGGGGCTGGTCCAAAAGAATGTGTTGATAACATTTCCCACAGTCTGATATCACATGCTTAGCAGTATCTCTATATGCAAGATGAAATGGAAATAGAGGGAAACATTAGCCCAACAAGCTGTGTTGGTGAGAAAACAGAAGCATCAGTCTCAGTAGGAACAGGGCTTTTTAAAGAGCTTCCCAGGATAGATTGTTGAAAGCTCGACTGTGTGACAAGGTGGCTATAACCACAGGTATTAGACTCAGACTGCCTGAGTTTGCATCGCAGATTTAGTACTGACTGGCTATGAGAGCATGGGTAAATTAGCCTGGCTCTCTGCCTCAGTTTCCTCCTCTAGACAGTAGGAATGATAGGGTTGTCATGAGAATTAAATGAGATAAAACCTGTGAAGAGTTTAGTGCTCAATAAACATTAGTTATCATGATTCTGATTATTTGGGCCTCGCCCCATTCTCCTCCAAGGCCATATAGTGAGTAGGTCAGACAATCTAATTTGAGAGCTGGCATGGTCACCTACCCACTGAAATATCTCTTTTTCCGCTTCTTTGTCTGTAAAATTGGAATGATGCAAAAGGTATGGTACTTGCCTGGCCTGCATGGTTCAGTGATTGAGTGCCGACCTATGAACTAGGAGGTCACAGTTCAATTCTGTGGGCTCAATACCCAGTGTGGGGTGTGCAGGAGGCAGCCAATTAGTGATTCTCTCTCATCATTGATGTCTCTATCTCTCTCTCCCTCTCCCTTCTTCTCTAGTATCAATTAAAGAAAAAGGCATGGTACTTGAAAACAAACCCAAATTCAAATTTTAGCCCTGCCACTTACAAGTAGCATGCCCTCACACATCTATAAAACAGATATATTAAAGCTTTATTTGCAGGGTTGTCATAAAGATGGGTAATATGCCGCAGTTGGCATGCCCTGTATGTACCAGATACTCAATGAAAGCTACTTTCCATCTACTTTCTTCCTTCCTTTAGCCACTTCAAAGAGAAAATTCTTCCTTGCCTCTCAAACAGTACACATAACATTTTAAAGTCATATTACAAATATAGATAAAATCTCAAAAATCTCCAAACAATTCTTAGGACGTTTCCTCTTCTTCATATCTTTACCTTCAGAATGTGTCCTAGGAAGAAACACTTAGCATGTACTTTGGCTTTATTTTCATGGCTTGTTTCTAACCCTTATTCCAGCCTCCAATGTTTGCTTAACAACACCTTCACAAAATGGATACTGACTTCTGCAATGGTTCAAGCATTTGGTATCTTCTAGGCACATTCTCCATGCTCAAGAATTGCCAAACCCATGAAGACATTTAAATTTTTCCCCACAAGGTAAGAGTTCAAAAGTTCAGAATTATTTAGTTACCAACCACACTGACAAGAGATCTCAGATTCAAGTAGTAAATGTTGCTATCACTTAAAATAGAATTTTCAAATGCTTAATAAAGTGTAGCTTCCATTTGCTTGCTCAGGAAACTCCCTGAGCAGTGCAGCCTCATCTGTAAGTGATGGCAAGAGGGGAGGGGAACCTCTGGATCTCAGTGCTTTCTGGGGGTTAGGATGCTATAACCTTCAGTTCATTGGAAATCAAGATGACCAACCCCAATAGAAAGTGAAGACCAAGGACAGCCCATGTCAAAGGTGGACTCAAATGGTAGTTTCTGCCCCAGCAATTTAGGTTTCTGATTAGGCACCTGGCAATCTTTGTTCAAAATCCAAGTAGAGATAGAAACCAGAGGCTAGACGTGATTGGGGAGTTATGACTCAAGCTGCAGGTAAAATCATGCTACAACCTTAAAAGCTCTGACTTCTCACTCCATAAAGCCTAACTCTTCCAACACAGGATTTCAATTCTTCATGGCTTGGCCTTGCTTCACTTTTCCAGTCACTCTCCAAACACAGGAAGCTTCTGTCGTAGCTACCACTCACCATTCCCAAGGCACTGTGTAAACGCCTACTCTTTCGTGTTTTTCTTCTTTAGCTATTTCCATAAAGATCTTTCCTCTCTTTAACAACTGAGTTCCTACTCATCCTCCAAATATTAGCTCCAAAGCCACCTACTATGTGAAATCTTCCCTAATCTCCCAGATCAAAATGGCTTGTCATGTTCCTTTTGATATTGAACTCAGGATAAAAACCACAGCCCAACCTGACTTACAAAGCTCCCCATAGCCTGGTCTGGACTTATTTTTCCCAGTGCACTTTGTTGTCTCTGGATTCCAGCCTCACTGAACTGCCTTTTATTTACTAGTACTAACAGGCTCCAGGCTATTCCCTGCCACTGGGCCTTTGTACATGCTGTTCCTAGTGTCTGGTGTTTCCTTCCTGTCTTTACCCTTTTCACCTTATTAACTCCCATTTTTCCTTATCGGGTGTCGTTTCCTTAGGAAAGCCTTCAGAGATCTCTCTGACAAGGTCAAGTGTCCCCTGTAATATTCTCTTATCGTACTATGTCTCTCATCCTTAGAGCTCATAGCTCACTTGTAGTTTGACATTTGTGTATGTATGTGTGATGACTTTAGTCAGTTTCCACACTAGCCATGAACCCTGTGTTTGCTTGCCAATGGATCCTCGGTACCCCATACAGTGCCTGACACATGATGGGCACACCAACAATATATGTCAGATAAATAAATGTAGAGACCTAAGGACACCAGGGCAGGCTCGGTTTTGTATAACATTAGTGTTAGAGTACATCTCTAACAATACAAGGGCCACAGTTCTATGTCATTTCCTTTTTATTGCTTACTAGAGGCCTGGTGCACAAATTTGTGCATGGGTGGGGTCCTTCGGCCTGGCCAGCGACTGGGGCCAATTGGGATCATTTTGCCCAGTCCAGGGGGTGGGAGCACAGGAAGTTGGCCAGCCTTGGGAGGTTGGCAGTGGGAGCACACTGACTACCAGGATGCAGCTCCTGCATTGAGCACCTGCCCCCTGGTGGTCAGTGTGCATCATGGCGACCGGTCCTAATGGTTGCTTAGGCTTTTATATATATAAATATTATAACTAGAGGCCCGGTGCATAAAATTGTGCATGGGTGGGGTCCCCCGGCCTGGCTGGCGACTGGGGCCTATTGGGGGGGCCAGCCAGCCAGGGGGAGGGGCCACAGGAGGTTGGCCAGTGGGGGGGGAGGGGAGGGGTCATGGGAGGTTGGCCGGCCAGGCCTCCTGATTGGGGCTGATGGGGGGGGGGGGGTAACCGGGGGGATGGGCCATGTGAGGTTGGCTGTGGGAGTACACTGACCACCAGGGGGCAGCTCCTGCATTGAGTATCTGCCCCCTGGTGGTCAGTGTGCATCATAGCGACTGGTCAACCGGTCATTTTGGTCATTCTGGTCTCTCAGTTATAATAGTCACTTAGGCTTTTATATAGATAGATAGATAGAAGAGTTGTACATTTGTCTGAATTGACTAGACTGGAAGCCGCTGAAAGGCAGGGGCTGTTTGTCATCCTTTTTCATTTTTTATCACCTCCCTTTGTCTAGGTTCTAGCACAATGCACGGCACTAAAGGTTTCTGCCAAGTATCTGCTGAAATGCAAGTAGCTTCAGTTACCTGCCATTCACATTGCTTACTCCCTATGTAATTGTGAAAGTCATATCAACCACCTATAGGTGACCCAGGATTTACAGCAGCATCCACAGCAGGTTTTAAGGACACTGCATGCCAAAGAGGAAAGGGGGAATCAGGGAAGATACAGCTCCCTAGAGCAGGAGGACCAAGCAGAACCAAAGTCTTGCTGATGATGTGGTACATCCAAGTGCCTCTGACCAGGCACAGATGCCCAGGAGGTCCACAGGAGTGCTGGAGCCCCTGTCCAGTTATCTATTGTAGACTGAACTCTGCTGGCCAGGGAGTTTATTCAGAATGCGATTTGTGCAGTTCACAGAGACCAAAATCCACTCTGTGCTTTAGAACTTTCTCCCCTCTAAAAACGCACATATGCTTATGCGCATAAACTTTGCTTCTACTTTCAATGAATTTATGGACACTTGAAGCAAACCCTTTGGCCTTGCCTCTCTACCTAATGGACTATGCTGTACAGGTTAAGAACTTCTGGTTTAATGTATGAAGATGACAAAAACCCAAGGCATTAAAAGATATTTGGAATATGTAGGGGTTAATTCTTATGTGCACATAAAAAGAAGTCAAGGTTCCAAAGCAAACCTTCCAAGCCACACATGCAGATCCTTGGAGAGTGTCTGGTCCCATCAACACCTCCTTGCAGGGGGTCTCAGCCTCTCCATGCCCAGGCTTCTAGCCCATTGCAGGCCCTCTTGCATCTTTAGCAGCTTTCTAATGCATAGCCTCTCTCTATAGATGGGGTGATTAAACCCTAAGCCTCTCTACTTAATCCATCCTGTACTTTATTGCAAAATTTAAAATATTTTCTTAAAAGCATGCATTAATTCACAAGCATCCTCCATTGTTTAGCTAACAAAGACTGCTGACATTCACAGGAAACATACTGGTCCTGGCAACCCTGAATAACCACAAGTTGGGGAGCACAGCTTCTGAACACTCTTCCTTACAAGGTGCACTAGCTGAGTGGGTTTTGCACTGAAACAAAGCCTCTCCTTTCATAGATACCCTACATCTGTGCCAAGTGCTTTCATATCCAGGACCATTTAACTCTCACCACAACCCTGTGGGAGGTCATTTGTCATTATCCTCATTTTACTGACCAGTAAACTAAGGCTAAATAACTTACCCAAAGTCATACACATGAATGTGAAGATTTTGAACTTGAACCCAGGCAGGGCCCTCTGGCTCTAAAACCTCATCTCTTTTGTTTGACCCTGATTCTTCCAGATATTAAAGGTTGTTACATGAAAAAGTCCTGAGGGCAAATTGTTTAGGGAAAGTTGGTGACTTGGTGCAGAACTTCTTAGAGCCATCAGTGTGCTGGTGGCATCCCAGCCACTGTGAAGCCCCGTGCTGCTCTGGTGGCCACAAACCCCTGTGGGGAGCTCATGGAACCAGCGATCCTCAGAACACCTGTGAAGGCCACATCTCTGTGCCACGCCTCCCTGTTCTGGCAATTGTGCCCACTCAGAATGCTCTTCCTCTTTGGTATCTCCTCTTTCCTCAGTGGTGGGAATGGGGCCTGAGAGAAGCACCCTCTTCTTGGAGGTCCAGACTGGACCAGATGGACCTGAGGTAGGAGCCGAGGGCTGGGGCTATTCTGACCTTTGGGGAAGTCCTGACACAAGGTCTCACTAAGCAACCCCAGGCCAGCAAGGAGGGCATTTACAGCCAAGGAGCCAGCCAAAGCCAAGGATGGGCCTTTGCTGGGAGTGCCATTTCCCTGGAGGCTGAGGAGACAGAAAAGAGGTGGATATCTGGCCCTTCTAAATCTCACAGGGAAGCTACATCTCTGAGGTTGTTACAACAGACATGGTATTAGGCATTGACTGGCAATACACAGACCACAAAAATTGCAGTGCAACTCAGCAAGAAATGCGTTGGCCATCCAATGAAGACAATTAAGTACTTCTTATAGAAAGTAGGGGCCACCACAGGACACCAATACTGATGACATTTCTGAAAATAAACAAAAAGGCTGTTCTCTCTCAGGCTTATCGATGCTGCCAAAAATAAAGGTTTAACAGAGACCTGCATGTTCTGAGCCAAAGGTAGGGCACAGTGTCTCACCATGGATCTATGCCTTTGTTTCTGGGTGCCTGAAGCAATATAGAAGATGGATTTAAATGCCAACATACTGGGACTTTCCTTACTCAGTTTCTGTGAGGACAAAGAGACATAATACTTAAAATTAGGGCTGCCCCAGAAAATCTGGGCCACATGATTATCTTCATTAAACTAATTCTCATCAAATCAGGTGGGTATACACCTGATTGCTCAATGAACTAGTTGATTGAATCTTAAAAACTGTCAAGTTGTGAATGTGGGTGTGGGGGCGGGGTGAAGGGAACACAGCCAGGGATGAACAGCATGTGGACCAGGTCAGGGAGAGGTAGGAAAAGCTATGCAGGGAGGGAACTAGGCTCAGTGTCCCAGAGGTGAGCTGGAGGGCTCATGGTCAAGGCAGATCCAGTAGCCAGAATCCAAGAGAGCAATGAAGGGTCAAGAAACACAGAGGATCCAGGGCCTGAGACCCAAGGCCTATCGATACCCAAGTGCCAGAAGCCAAGATAGGGAGAGGGTTTGCCATCATGCCAAATGCCACAGAGCTGTCAGGGAGTGCTAGCAGTGAGGAGACCCAGGGCGTAACTGAGCCCTTCCTCAGCCCCTCCACCCCCACCCCACACACACACAACAACAAGGGGTAAGGCGGGAAGGAAATGACCCAGCTCCCCTTCAGTGTGAAGAGAGGAAGAGAGGTCTATCTGGGCCTGAAAATAAACTTCTGGGACATTTAGTGAACTTTCTGGCAACGTACTCCCCCAGAATTAAGCAGCATAAAATCAGGGACAGAGATTGGCTTTGATGCCTCCCTGGCCTTGCCATTTACTAGCCATGTGACCTTGGAAAAGTCACTTAATATCCAGGTGACCACACAGCTCCACTTGCCAGAGATAGTCCTAGTTTGTATCTGTTGATATTTTTTTAAGAAAGAACTTTATTCTAGTTATTCTTAACGAGAGGCCCAGTGCACGATTCGTGCACTGGTGGGGTCCCTCGGCCTGGCCTGCGAGGTTCGGGCCGAAACCAGCTCTCCGACATCCCCCGAGGAGTCCCAGATTGCAAGAGGGCAGTTCTCAGGTGACACACCCTGGAATTGGACTCCCTCCTCTCTGGTTCCTGGTGCGTCACTCTAGAACCACCACTGCCAAGTGACCGAAGCTTAGCAGCTCCTGCGTTGAGCATCTGCCCCCTGGTGGTCAGTGCATGTTATAGCTACTGGCTGGTCAGCCAGTCAGCTGGTTTCTTAGGCTTTTATATATATAGATAAGTATTTTAAGTAGAATTATTTTGTTTGAAAAACATAATAAAACACATTCATCGCATAATAAATACTTTAAAATATACATGTGAGTAATTCTGAGTATTTTTAACATCCCCTTTTACTCTTAAAAGTATCTCAGGTTGGATGACTTCCTCTCTCAGTCTCAGTTTGCCTATCTGGAAATAAGAAAATTAATTCTTTTGCAAGTTTTTGTTTGTTTGTTTGGGTTGTTTTTTTTTATGGATCACGTAGTAAAGAAACCATTAAAATACTAATAGTTCTATTTTTCATATTAATTCCTTTCTTTGGGGTTCTTAGAAAACTGTGTCTGAGGGAATGAGAAGATGTGGTCTCAGGGAGGAAGAAGGGTACAGAGCAAAAGTGCTAAGCCCCTCCCTAAGCCATGCGTTCCCTCAGGCCACTGGTTGTCCTCTCTCTCAGCTTCTGTTTGAGCTTGAAGAGATGAAAAAGGGCAGTGGGGGAGGTGGAAGAGGGTGAAAGTGGAATGAATGGTGGCGGAGACTTGACTTTGGCTGATGAGCCCACAATGCAGTGTGCAGATGATGTGTATAGAGTTGTATATTGGAACCCTCAATGGTTTTATTAACTAACTTTACCCCAATAAATTCAACTTTTTAAACAGTTACCAAACAGCCTTAACCGGTTTGGCTCAGTGGATAGAGCGTCAGCCTGTGGACTCAAGGGTCCCAGGTTTGAGCCTGGTCAAGGGCATGTACCTTGGTTGCAGGCACATCCCCAGTAGGGAGTGTGCAGGAGGCAGCTGATCGATGTTTCTCTCATGGATGTTTCTAACTCTCTATCCCTCTCCCTTCCTCTCTATAAAAAAATCAATAAAATATATAAAAAATAAAATAAAAAGTTACCAAACAAAAAAAAATAAGTAAATATTTATAGATTTATACCCTATGATAAATGTTAATAAATGTGGTAACAAGGTTCAGAGTTTTTAAAGGCTCCTGGGGGGCAGAGATAGAATAGCAGCCAGCCCTTCTAACAAGTTCACCTAATCCTGAGGCTGGGTTCACTTAATCCCACATTCTCTCAGACACGTCTTTCGCTCCTGTCCTTTCAGACACCATACCCAAGACAGTGTCATTTCAGACCAGTTCCCACACTCTGAACCCCGCCTGACCCAGAGATGGCCCTACCCTTTATTCAGCAGATTGATTCAACTCACTTTTTCAGAGCAACAACAACAGGCATCACCCCTGCTAGTCCTGGGGGACATCAGGAACATTAGGGCTGGTCCCTGTCCTCCAGGAGGGGCCTGCCTTTCCCTGGGACCGCCAGCCTCGGCAGCGCCACCCAGCTGCTGGCATTAGGAAGGAGAGAGTAAAACCAACACAAGGATGTCACTGCTGGACTGGGGACTCCTACGGGCATATTCTACTCATCATCAGCTCAGACACTTCACAGTAAGGTGGGTGACAACATGGTGGCCCAGGATTGGGGACAGGACCCCAGGCTATGGCTGAGGGTCCAGGACATAGTCTCAGCGAGCAGTGGTGTTTTATTTAAATCATTTCTTCACAACAGTGCAGGAACAATTCAATTTTAAATCTTTCAGCATCCCAGAGGACTAGGGGGGAAGAAACCCATTAGTGGCTCTTTGAAATTAGCAGTAAATGTCCCCAAAATGTGTGTATTTGGAAGATGAAAAAAATCTCTCAGTGGAATGGAGCAGATTAGATTATCAGAAGATTTCTCATAAAATACTGCCCTTGGCAGCCTCACAAAGTCATGATTTAGGCACCAGGACAGGGGAGCTGGAATTTCCTTTGATGCCTCTATTCAGTGGCAGATTCTAGAGGAGTGAGGAAGCCTTGGCCAGGACAGCCTGTCCCAGCTCTGGTCTGAGCAGCAAGCTCCTGCCTGGGGCTCAGCTGAGGGAGGGAAGGTTTCTTATACAGATACTGGGATTTTAGCGCTTTGGACCAAACCACAGGCCTCTGGTGGCTACTGGCTAAAAGTAGAGCTAGAGGAGTGTCCCAGGCAGAGGACACTCCTGTGAAGGTCACAGAGAAGAAAGTTGGCCTTATCCAGGACCAAGAGAGGCCTGCTTCCCTCAAACGTCAACCACTTTTGCTTTGAAATCTCCACATCAGCCTCTGTCTTCCCTAGTTCAGGTCTCCCAGGCTGCAGCTCTGCTCCACTGAGTTTGCGAACTAGCCCGAGTGGGTGAGGGAGCATTTTAGATGTCTCCTCTCCACTGGAAGGTGGGATCTGGAATTATTCTGCTGCCTAGAGACTTGGTCTCCATAAGTGAACCTTTTAAACCACTTCTACTCCAGTTTACACAGCTGGATTAGCCACTTTACACTGCTGGGCTGCTCCTCTCATGAACCCAGCCCATTTTCCTGTGACTCTGACATGTGGTTTGGTCTTGCCCAACCCTCTCATGCAGGGTGGACTCTGTGTCCTGTCCCTACAGCCACAGGCTAAGGTCCTGCTCCAAATGAACAGGTCACCAACACCTAGCCTCACAGACCACTGCCACCAGGACACTCTGAGGCCCTCTGATACCAGTGCAGCCCAAATCAAGTGTGCTATGTATTTTTGGACACTGTGGCTTGAACTCCAGTGCCCTCTGGAGGCCAGCCCTACCCCTGAGGCAGTCCCTCTGGCTTTGGTCCTCACTTCCTAGCCTGGCCCACCAAGCCCTTACAATCCAGTCCCTGAGCATCTCTCCTGCCTCATCTCTTACTGTCCCCGCTCAACCTCCATACCCCAGGAATTCAGGACTGCATGAGCACAAGCCTGCCATGCTGCCTAATTCCTCCATCTCCTCCCACCCCATTCTTTCTGCCCCACTCAGCTGTTACCTCCTACATGAAGCCTTAATACCTTTTCTCTTAGTTCACCTCCCGCCTTTCTGCCTGCACCAGACCTACAGTACTACCGCAGCTCCTAAAACGCTCTCTTCCTACCACTCAGCACAACTTAGGTGCTTAATACAGAGAATCTTCCTTCTTTTCTTCCATCTTCACTGCTCTTTTGTGGGTAATCTAGAAGCAGAATAATCTAGAATGCAGAGTAGGGATTTGGGTCAGGGCCAGAGAGAGGTCGAGCACCAGGGAAAGTATAGTAGTCAGAAGAACCAGAGGCCAGGGCCAGGCAACTGGCTGAGGCACCAAACACAAATCTCGATAAAGGCTCCCTCAGGAGTATGTCACCTTCTCCTGATTAGAATGGGAGTCTGAACACATCCATTCAGCTAGAGGGAGTGTGGAGGCAGAACTTGTGGGCCGATTCCACACTCATGCCTTCAACCAGCTGAACTGCCTGCCCCTTGGAGTGTGCTGATTGGGATGGCTGGGACCGCTGACCCAGAGGATAGGCCAAAGTCCCCCCCCCCCCCCCGGCTCCAGCAGCACCATGGGGGCTTCTACAAGGCCCCGCCTCAGACCACTCAGATCAGGCGTGGTGGATGGCATCAATATTTTGATGCACAGCAGCAGTCAGGAACACTAAGTATGATCCTCTCCTAAAACACATTCTCCTGCCTCCTGGATTTGACGACCCTGTTCTCACGGAACTCCTGAGCACAGCTGAGAGACAAAGGCCACGAGTTGAAAATGGCACCTGGTTCAATATGTGCATCAAATCAACAAGCCATGCACCTTCCACTTACACCATGTCACTTGTCAATTATATCTCACTAAAGCTGGGGGAAAGGAAGGAAATGCCACCTGTTTGGGGGCAGACAGGTCTGTGCTGTGGAAATCTATCCTATTTGTTGCCAAAAGAAATACAATGAAGAAGAGCTCCCTTGACGATTCCTAAATCCTCACTATTTCTCCTTTTCTGCGCGGGAGAAAGCATTGCATTATCCCAGGACAGAGATCGCCACAGAAATGGGTTCCATTCACATCTAAGAAAATAACGCCTGAAAATCCTCACAGTCGTGTGTGACCTTGTTTAAGGAGAAAAAAAGACGAAGAGTTATCAATGCTTTGAATCCTCTATAAAATTAGATTCCCCGACATCACAGGGGTCCCTGAACAATAGGGTTTTGTTTGTTCAAGTCCGAAGGTTTGGTGTGGTCCTCTTAGGGGCCTTCCTGCCCAGCGTTGGAACACAGCACAGCCCCTGTGAGATCCCAGCCCTCTCTTCTACAGAAACAATGTCCCAGCTTCCTCCTTATCACCCTGCCTACTGAATGCCTCACGATGGCTTATTCACCAAAGCCATCCTAAAACCTGAGAGCTTCGAGAATTTCTCCACATTAACACACTTCGCTGCCCCAGCCTCTCTGTTCAGCAGCCCACTACCCCGCCGAAGGCATCAGTGGGTAATTTCCCATTCTATGCCAAAGAGAAGAAAAGCGCCAAGTTCAAGCGGATATTATGATTATGATTATTGCTGCTACCGCAGGAAAATGATCCCCACGTGAGGGTCAGCTCCCATTCAGCGTCTCTGTGGTATGTCTCTTTTCCATCAAAAGGCTGCTTCTCTGATCCCAGGAAGAAAGGACTGGAGAAGGCGGAGCTGGATTTAAGTGGAAAGAAAATTAATGAAGTGATTTCTCTAAGGAGTAGAAACCTTATTCCTTATTATTTCCCATTTGCCACCCTCTCCATTGGCTCACCCTCTGCACGAACTGCGGACCTGTGTGAGCCACTTAAACTTTCTCTTCTTGGACTGTTATCTATCAAATGAGGGTTCAAATATTCGCTCTAACTACCTAATGGGGGCAGATGCAGTAACAGGAGGCCATTGTAACTGCACTTGGAGACATGAAGCATGACAGAAGCGTAAGGCTTCCCCATGGTCTCCATCAGGTACAGCTCACCTAAGCCACATTTCTGCTCAAATACATATAATTCCATTTTGATGTAACAAGCATTTACCAGCCTGAATACTAGGGGTGGAGAAATGAGAGGTTGGCCAAGTCTCCACCATCCCCAAGTCCTCTGTCTGCCTACAAACAAATAATTGCAATTGAGAGACATGAATGGCAGGGGAGTGTGGAGGAGCATATGGTTAATCCTGCCAGGAATTCAAGGCATAATTTACAAAGAAGGTGAGATCTGAGCTGTCTCTTAAAGGTGGAAAAGCTGAATTTTTATTTAGGTTAAAATACTCACTAAGGAATTAAAGGCCATTAAAGGACTGTTTAAGATGAAAAGGATTGGTGGGGTCGTGAAAAAAAAAAAACACTAGAAAATTGAGGTCAAGATTTAAAACCACCAACCTGTCATTACAACAGTGATAGCAGAATGCCAAGAAAATGGATTCTGGAATCATCAGCTGAGGCTCCCAGCAGCCACCCTTGGCACCCTCTGCAGGGTGCTTGCTCACCTCGCAGGGACTG
This sequence comes from Myotis yumanensis, assembly GCF_028538775.1. NCBI lineage: Eukaryota > Metazoa > Chordata > Mammalia > Chiroptera > Vespertilionidae > Myotis > Myotis yumanensis. Next base: position 54,271,614 of record NW_027223752.1, on the reverse strand, counting down.
GGAGCAATACCTCCTGTTTTCATAGCACTTAGCGCTCCGAAGGGCAGGCAGGCATTTGTGTCATTTGCTCCTTACAGATCCCTTTCCCTCTATCAATATCAAAAGCATTTACAAAGGATACATTTTTATCCTGGAACAAATCATCACATTTGTCAAACAAATCCACATGTATTAGGATTGATGCTGCAAATAATTTCCTAATTATGTAAATGAATACAATCTGTTTTTAATTAATCTCTAGGCTTTACTTGCATTATAAGAATAAAATCTGTTTTTATTTTATTATGGGGTTGCTATTTTCAATAACTATAATGAAGAAGAACACTGACGATATCAGGAATGGCAGAATTGACACATATAACAGAGACAGTGGTTCAGCAGCAATTCTAGGAATTCCATGAAATCTGACAAAATTCCCAACCCAAGAAGTACAATAAGCTTATAACGGGTAGAATTAGAGAAAGGGAGATTCAACAGCAGTTCAACTAACTTTCATCAGTATGCTCTGTTTTAGGGGAAGTCTTCTACCCTGCACAACACTCTAGATTTTTCTTTATGCTATATAAAATGAGAGTCAAATATGTATTCAAATATTTAAAATATATATAAAGATGGTATCAAATAGTGCCTATTATATACGTATATAGCTGGATATTTAACATCTTTGTTCACTTGATTTTTAAAAAATTATTATTTTGCCTTCATTCCTTCAGTTTATATTTTAGATTGAGAATTGCTTTGTTTTGAGGGTAGCATCCTTTTATCTACTGATTTGCAATATTACTGATTTCCTCATCTAATTGAAAATTTTATGTAGACAACCTGTATTTTCATCCTGGGTGCTTTTTGGATCTTCTCTTTGTCTTTGGCCTACAGTTTTACTAACATGTGTTTAGGTATGGACTTCTTTTATTTATCCTGCATAGAGTTCATTAGACATTCAGAACCCAAGGAATAGTGTCTTTCTTAGAAAATGTTCATCCATTATATCTTCTAGAGCTCTGCATGGACTTCACTCTAGCCTCCACGTCTCTTAATGTCTGTCATTTTGGGGTCTTTGCTTCTATGTGCTGGATTTTGCATATATAATTTTTTAGTTCCAGCTCACTAATTTTTCTCCTGGGCTGTGTCTAATCTGGTCTTGGGGAGTGGGGGAAGGGGAGTCAAAGGAATTGGAAGATAGGGCCATTGAGGTTTTCATTCTTTTGTTTGGAGGTATAACTAACATTTATCACAGTAATAGCACACATCTTAGGCATACAGCCTGATGATCTTTTACAGGTAGGTATGCATGCTCATGTACGCTCCGTCCATACCAAGATATAGAATATTCCCAGCACCCCCGCCTGCTCCTTCATGCCCCTTCCCCAGCAATACCCTCTCACATTATTTAGCCACTATGCTGACCACAGTGATCATAGATTAGCTTTGCCTGTCTATGAACTTCCTACATATGTAATCATAAAGCACATGTACACTGTACCTGGCTTCTTTTGCTTCATAATGTGACTATGAGGTTTATACATGTTGTTTCATTAGAAGTAATTTGCTCTTTTCCATTGTATTGTAATGTTCCATTGTATTAATATACCACAGCTTATTTATCCCTTCCTCAATTGATAGATTTCTGCATTTTTACTTTAAGGCTATTATTTTATTGAATTTTAAATTTCAATAGTTCTTTTTTTTTAATTTTCAGACATTCCATTTAGTACTTTTTCAAATATTTCATGTCAGGTAACTTTTTATAATCTCTTGCTTCTTATTCAGATTTTCATTTTACTCTTTTATTTTTTAAAATATATTAAACATGTTAAATATGTGAGGTCATTGCTATAACTGGCTGTTCCTATAACCTCTCACTCATGATGTTTTGTTTCCTTGTACATTTTGTGATTTACACTGATGAGTTCATGTTCATTGAGACTTAGTCTGTGAGAATTCTTTAGAGTATGGATTGAATGTGAATTCCTCTGGAGATGTATGTTCATATCTACCAGGTATGCTTAAATTAAAATCCTCAGCTTGTGCTTATGCAGGCCACCCAAATACTGTGAATTCAGGTCCTAAATCTATGTTATAGCTGGTTCATTGTCATATTCGCCACCCATCAATAGCAAGTCTAAATCAGCCAATGTTTTTTGTCTTTTCTAGTTCACCATTTCCCCCAAAGATGTTGTTCTTCAGCTTTACTTAGGAGTCCCAACTGGCCTCCCTCCCTATGCAGGCCTTTTTGCCTGCCTCCCTTAAACAAAGGCACTGCTACCGAAGCCAGAGCTTCTGGTCACCTGGAATTTATTGGTAGCTGGTAGTAAAACAGGCAGAAACTTCAGCTCTCACTTATCTCTCTGGACTCCTACTCCTGTTCCATCCTTAACCTTGGAGAAATTCCCTTACTTTTGCTCATCCTTTTATTAAAAACTAGAGGCCTGGTGCATGAAATTCATGCACTGGGGGTGGGGAATGTCCCTCAGCCCGGCCTGTGCTCTCTCACAGTCTTGGAGACCCACGATTGATAACCCCAAAGAGGTAGGCCCTGACCACCTGGCCGAGGCCCTGCGATGGATCGCACTGCACAGGGAGGCCCAGGCTATCTGCCGCAGTGCTGCTGGCTAAGTAGCCTGGGCCTCCCTCTTTGGGGCAATCATGGAGCCCCCTGATTGACCACCCTGCCAGCCAGTGGCCTGGGCCTCCCTCAACAGGGTGATCATGCGATCGATCATGCCCCACAGAGGGAGGCCCCACCCACTCACCACAGCCCGCCAGTTGGTGGCCTGGGCCTCCCTCTGTAGTGCTATCATGGGGCGAAGGCCGGGTCCCCAATCAATTGCATCACACCCGCCTTGGCTGGCCTGGCACCAGCAGTCGTCCAGATGGTCGTTCCACTGTTTGGCCATTCGGTCGATTTGCATATTATGCTTTTATTATTATAGATTATGACATATTCAACATTTTGTCCAGCATAGTTAGTGTAGATATTTTGCCAAGCATATTTTGGTAGTTTATAAACTATCTAGTCTGTCATTTCTCCAGACATAATAATCCATTCAATCTTTAGGCCTCAGTTTTCAGCAAGGCAGATAGAATGACCTTCAATGATCATTTTCCAAAACATCCCTCAAATATCACCTCTGTGATCTCTTGCCCCCCACAAAAAGGAATACACTTCTTTGAGATACTTCATCATGGTGACTTCATCATCTGATATTCTTTCAGCCCACAGGCCTGCCTCTTTCACTGAATTCCATCAGATTCTAAATATCCAAAAGGCAGGGCCTCGCACAGACCCTGGCATAGAAGGAGCTCCTAAAATGCTTATTGAATGAACTAAGCTGATGGTCTAATGTCAACCAAAAGTCCCTAAAGAACAAAAACCTGGCATCCTCAAACCCTCAATTAACAATATCTGTGGAAAGTGTAAGAAAGCCACATAAACAAAAGAGGGCTGCCCACAAGGCCTGTGAAATCAAAACTGGAGTCACCGAAGGTCAAATCCAGAATCTGATGACAGCGGTGGTAAGCAAAGCTGAGCCCTGCAGGCATGATCACCTCATTCCCCTGGAATCTCTTGCTCTGAGCCTCAAGTTTCAGGGTATAAAAGTATTACCGTGCTATTTCTTAAGATATTTATAAAGAGGTAAAATGTTTTTCTGGTTTAGATGAATTTTATTATTATGCCATCTTTTATACTAAAATTACAGGAGGAAAAGGAGCACTTTAAAAAAAAATGTTTCCACCAGACTCTTTATTGTAGATTCCCAGGATGACCAGCACTAAGTAATGTGTTATAGCCTTATGTGTGTCCAACTTGATACCAGATACCAAAGTCCTCAGATACCATACAGCATTTCTTTCTTCATGAAATAAAATAGGGCATAACAAACATACAGTTTGAACAGAAATGAAACTACAGAAACCATTGATATGACAAAAAGAAAAAAAGAATATTAAACCCAAAGCTTATGACCTCAGAGAGTTCGTGTGATGATACCATCATCATCTAATTTCAGAGATAAGCACGATTAACCTAGTGGCCATTTGGAATGACAGTGAGTAGAGCGGGCTGCAGGTGCCTTTGCCAAGGTATTTTAAGGGCTGTAGGAATTATAATGGATGAAGCAGCTTTTTCTCCAGGCCATGCCAGCCTAGGGGCACAGTGAAGGAAGATAAAAATAAACCAGTCATTTCTTAGCTCAGCCCTCACCAGCTACTAGAATGCTATCTCTGACAAGTGCCTCCTTCAGATTCAAGGGTTGAGCATGGGAGTGTGAAGGGGACAACTTGGGAGTGTGTGGTTCCTGATGTGTCATATCACTTTCTGGGATCATCTGGTACCCAAATCACACTATGAGGATGTCTAACTGCTCCCAAGTAAGATGGATATGCAGTGCCACTCCACTGGAGGTACCCTCCTTCATGTCCCTCCAAGCCTGTATTGTCACTATGACTGGCTTTGCAAAACCTGGGTGGTAAATTGTAGCAGTAATGTACTCAAAGTTCTCATGTGCCCTGTCTCCCTGCACACTGACTCTGTGTTAGATCATGTGACTTGCTTTGGCCATTGAGACAAATGGCAAACATGAAAAATGCAGACTTAATAAGTGCTTGTGCATTGGAGTTTGTTCTTAGAACTCTTCCACCACCATATGAACAAGTCCAGGCTAGAAGCCTAGAAGACAAGAAAACGAAGGAGTGAGAATGAGTCACCCAGCTGAACTTCCTATTAGACCTACTAGCTCCAGCAGATCTGGCAGTTGGCTTCAAACACTAGAGTTAGCCTAGCCAAGACCAAGAGGTCAGTCGCCTAGCTGAGCCCAGCCCAATTTTCCAACCCACAGAGCCATGAGCTAAATAAATTAATATGGTGTTAAGTCACCAAATATGGGGGTAGTTTGTTATGCAGTAAGAGTGAATCTATACAGCCTTTCACAAAGATGTGGTAAAAATAATACATGTTCATGGGGTGGCTGGTAAAACAGTATACATAAAGTGAAACCATAGACCTTAAGGTAGAGGTTATAAACCATGGCAAAGGTATAAAACCCAAGAATTTTACTATAATTTCCTTGGTATAATTTGAAGAGGTTGTTACAAAGCCCGCTTTTTCAAATATCTCTCTCACCAGTGAATCATGGTATCAACCTCCTACCTACATCAAATCTTGATGAAACTTCCAAGCAGTATAGTGTAAAGGGAAACAGTGAAACATAATAAAGAGCTCTAGAATTTACCCATTCCATCTTGCCCAATTTGTTGGCATATTGTTGTTCATAATATTTTCTTACAATCCTTTGTAATTCTGTGGTGTCAGTTGTTACTTCTCTTTGATTTCTGATTTTATTTATTTGAGTCCTCTCTCCTTTTTTCTTGATGAGGCTGGATAAAGATTTGTCAATCTTATTTACCTTTTTGTAAAACCAGCTCTTGGTTTCATTGATCTTTTGTATGTTTATTTTTAGACTGTATTTCATTTATTTCTTCTCTGATCTTTATTATTTCTTTTCTTCTACTCACTTTGGGCATTGTTTGTTTGTTGTTTTCTAGTTCCTGGAAGAGTAAAGTTAGATTGTTTATTTGAGATTTTTTTTTTTGTTTCATGAGGTAAGATTGTTTTCACCGTGACCCATAAATTTTGGGTTGTTGAGTTCTCACTTTCATTTGTTTTGAAGCATCTTTGCTTTCTTCTTCCTTGATCTCATTGTTAACCCACTCATTGGTTAGTACCCTGCTATTTAGCCTCCATCTGTTTGTCTGTTTTTCAGTTTTTTTCTTGTGATTGATTTCTAGTTCCATATCACTTTGGTCAGAGAAGATGCTTGACATGATTTCAATCTTCTTAAACTTATTGAGACTTGTTTTGTGTCCTAACATGTGGTCTCTCCTAGAAAATGTTCCATGAGCATTTGAAAAGAATGTATATTCTGTTGTTTTTGGGTAAAGTGCTTTGAAGATATCAATTAAATCCATCTACTCCAGTGTGTTATTTAAGGCCACTATTTCCTTGCTGATTTTCTCCAAGGAAGATCTATCCATTGATGTCAATGGGGTGTTAAAACCCCCTGCTGTAAGTGTATTACTGTCGACCTCACCCTTTATGTCCATCAAGATTTGCTTTATATATTTAGGTGCTCCTATGTTGGGTACATAAATGTTTACAAGGGCTGTATCCTTGCTCCCTTTATCAGTTTGATCAGCCATAATTCAAACTTTAATATGTTTACTACATCAGTAATTTTCAAAGATTGTTGTTCAATGTTTACAGTGACACTCTTTTCTCAATTTTATACATGGTTACTAAAATATGGAATGGATTCCATGCAGAGCTGATGTGGTTGAAGAGGGCTAAGAGGTGCAGATCTTATGGGTCATCTTCCCCCACACCAGTCCCCCTGCCCCTCAGTCTCCCAGGCATCTCTGAGAAAGCCTGGAGCATATAAGCACCCATCAGGACATGCCTTCTTATAGTTCAGACTTCTCCATAAAGTAGGAGCCAGATCCCCAGGCTCTCCAACACCCACCCCCCCAGGTGAATCCAACTCCAAGTATTAACTTATTAATGACGAGGAAAGATATTTCTGGAGAGAAAAACAAACCCCCAAATCACCAACATGTTTCGGGGAAGAAGGATGAGTAATGCTCATCTGACAGCCCTAACAGAGAGTGAGCATGGAATTGAACCCTCTTGAATTGTCCTCCTGATTGTAGGACATGGAAGACAGTTGGCCCCTGTTAGCTAAGCATGGGCCTAGAGTTGTGCAGCTGCCAACTAGTTTTAGGTACCAGTACGAACTGACAAAGGTTGTAGTCAAGGGGGTACAGAAGCTATTTGAATATTTCAAAAAAACCAAAGGGCAATATTATGCTGAGACACTAAACTCCTTTACAACTGGCAGGAATGATAACACTGAGAGAACTTAATCTCATCAGAACCCTAACTGGCAGGTGTACATGTCTTTGATGAATAAATAAATTATTGCTTTGTAGAATGAAGTTGTTTCATACATAAAGTCTTTTTTAAAACATAGCATCCATTGAGAAATCATAATGAAAAATGTTAACCAAGTGCTCGCTCTGTGCCAGGTGATTTATATTCATACCTCATCAAGCCTGAAAAGCAAGTGTTTAGAAATAAGGAATGCAAGTCAGGGAGACTACATGACTCCTTATTGTCCCACAGCAAGCAAATAATGCCACAGAATTAAACATTGTGCCACTTGTGTTCCTCTACTTTACGCTTTAATCTCCACTGGTCCCTTCTCTACTGATGGGAAGGCTGCTGTGTGATTCCCCAGCCTATAAGAGTGACCACTGAATGAGCTATTTGACAACATTACTTCTTTAAATTTGTTCTCAAAAAAGCATAAAAACCACCTGAGAAGCTGTTAACATACAGATGGGGGCTCAAACTCAGAGATTCTGGTTTAGTAGGGCCTGGCGTGGACCCGGGAATCTGCATTTTAACTAGTATGGAAGGTGACTCTGGTGCAAGCAGGCTTCAGTCACTACTTTGAAAACATCTTTAGGAGATCATCAATGTCATCAATAAGGAGGATGTTCAGAGAGCTTTAAGCTTAACTTTTATTTTACAATCTGAAAAGTTTCCAAACATGCAGAGGCTTCCAGATCAAGAGTTGCGCCTTAGAGTTAATAAGGACAGAGTGCGGCTGGTATAGAGGGCAATCCTAAATTTGTTCCGGTCCCCATCATCCCAGCCGGGAAGATGTCACTAATCTCCAGGGCTCGCTGTCCCCAGATAGCGCTTGAATAAGAAGAGAAAGAAAGGGCACCCTTGTCTTTCCTCTTTGAAACATAAAAGCAAAGACAGCAAGGAGAATGCTGATGGTGACAGATGTAAGAAGTTTATTATATATTGCACAGATCCAGATTAGGAAAAGCTTTCTAAATTCAATTTTTCTACTTAAAGCAGAAAGCAAATAAGGCCATCCTGGTGTGGCATCGGTTTTACAGAACTCATTGACAGCAAGACTATGGACTGTTTGACAGCTGGCCACAGTGCCAAATGGATGGAGTTTTGAGGATGTAATCATGGACCTCATCTTTCTTACTTAAAAAGAATCTGATTAAGGTGAAGCAGGGTGGGAAGTTGTTTTGCTGAGACGAGATTCAGGTTAAAATGACCGGAGACTGCAGAATCTGAATGGGATAGGAGTGCTCAAGCAGATGAAGACAGAGGTGACCCTGTCTTTGAGGTGATAACAAATGACACCCACACCCCTCCTATTCTACTTCTCCCCCAATTTAACATTAAATTGAGTGTCAGATGGCAAGGTGCTGTCAAGATTAAGTGGAGAGCTCAAACAAATGCCTTTTACAAGCTCTCACTTCTCAGATGATCAAACTAATCATTTTATCAGCCTGACTGATAACTTAGCTCCTTTTCCAAATTTAAAAATAAAATCAGGAGGATTCTGGGAAGATGCCTAAGTGAAGTACAAGGAAACTCCTTTCCCAAATTATCCTTAAACTAAATGTTAAACCTTATGAAAGGAAACATTTGTGTAACCAAGAGAAGCAGGAATCAATGGTATACAGGTGCTGGTGGGAATGTATGAAATAATAGCTCAAGGATTAAGAACCAGCCCTTTTCAGAGGTAGCTTTGAGTCCCATGTATCAGTTTTTTCCAATTCCAATGAGCATTTGGATCTATCTCTTAACATCTGCACTTTTCCTGCTGGAATTTCAACTATTCTTTCCGTGAATCTGTATTTTCTCAAACCAAAAGACCTCTCAATCTCACCCGACACTTCCATCTACTTCTGTGAACCAAGGATTCTCAGAAGACCAGGAGCTGCTGTCTGACATCTTCCTTCTCATCTAATCTCAGAGCTACTCTTGCAAGGGACATTTTCTTCTCCACCTGAATGCTCTGAGATGCCAAGAGCTCTGCTGTCCAATGTGGTCGGCACTAGCTACATGTGGTTCTTCAAATTCAAAGTAATTGAAACTAAATCAAGTTTTAAATATAGGTCCTCAGTAACATTAGCCACATTTCAAGTGCTTAATAGCCACATGTGATGAATGGCTACTCTGTTAGACAGAGCAGTTACAGCCATGATAATGCAGAGAAAGTTCTCCTGGACAGCCTGGCTTGAAGGACTGGACGAACTGGGAGTTGGGCATGCAATTCTTTCTACAAAACAGAAACTGTTGGGGTCAACCTGAGAGAAGGAATGCAGGGCTCAGGCAGAACTCGCACTTGATGGCAATTCTTGCCTCCTGACTCTACATCACTAGTGGGCCAACATTTCTCCTAGCTCGAAAATAAAGTAAAAGTAAAAGAATAAGATCAAGTGAAGTCTATAACAGTATCCAGCACAAGGTAACAAAAACTTATTCCTCCACCAAGCGAAATTCTTTCTCTGAAATTGATTTGCTCCAAAAGCTACCCATATCAGGAAAAAAAACACACACACAAAAACCTGCTTCATGCTTTCAATAATATACCATTAAATATGTCTTTTACTGAATCAAAAAGACTACTCCAAAATAAAATGGCAGTGGCCAGATAGTAACGGCCTTTTCATTAATGAAGCAGAAAACAAATCTGAGAAACACTCCTAAAATTCTGAGGAAGTGAATGAGAGATGAAATAGATTGCTCTATAGATAGGCCCGCAAGGGAAAATAGAATCACAGTTCATTTCACACACACAGACACACACACAAACAGCTTATACACCACACTCTTGATGAAATCTACACCAGCTGTCAATCCTGATTGATCTCAAAATATGAAACTTTCACTTATAGACACTTTCACTCATAAAATTGGAAGATATATATTAGAGGCCTGGTGCACAAAATTCGTGCATGGGGGATGTCCCTCAGCCCAGCCTGCACCCTTTCCAATCCAGGACCCCTCGGGGTATGTCTGACTGCTGTGGGATCGGGCCTAAACCAGCAGTCAGACATTCCTCTCCCAATCCAGGACCACTGGCTCCTAACCACTCACCTCCTGCCAGCCTGGTCACCCCCAAGGGCCCTCCCCTGCAGGCCTGGTCACCCCCAACTGCCCTCCACTGCAGGTCAGTTTGCTCCCAACTGCCCTCCCCTGCCAGCTTGATTTCGCCCCCAACTGCCCTCCCCTGCCAACCTGGTCACCCCAAATTGCCCTTCCCTGCCGGCCAGATCACCCCTAACTCCTGGCTAGCCTGATCTCACCCCTAGCCCCCTGCCAGCCTGATCTCGCCCCTAACTGCCTTTGCCTCGGCCCCCACCATCATGCTTTGTCTGGAAGGAAGTCAGATGTCTGGAAGATGACCAGTTAACCCAGTCTAATTAGCATATTATCCTTTTATTAATATATATATAAATATATATATATATATATATACTAATAAAATACAGACAGACAGACACACACACACACACACACACACACACACACACACTGAGTCACCAGATTATTATGACCACCTGACGTTTGTAGGCAAATTAGCTATAATTTCCCGCTGAAGTTACTAGAGGGCCAAACCATCATAAATAGGGAAGCAGGTTGTTTACCATGACAGTAGAAGTGATTTTTTTTCTGAAGATATGGGTAAACAACGCAATTTAACAGCCTTTGAACGTGGGAGATATGTGTGTGTGTGTGTGTGTGTGTGTGTGTAAAAAGACTAACAGTTTGAAAAAGAAGAACCAAGCTGAAAATTTTGAAGTAAGTAGTTCCTATTGATAGACTGAGTTCAGAAAATAATATGCATGCTTTTTAAATACACAGATTTAAACATTCCATAAAACAAGAGCAAATGAAGCAACTGGAAAATACAGAAGTGTTTTTAGAAAGCACTTTAAATCACACTATTTAAAAAAGAAAGAAAGAAATTTAATAAAGGCAGTGAATAGCAAGAAAGACAATTAAAAATGGAGAAAGGGAATAATTTAAAAGACTGGCTCATGAAATTCTTACATAATAAAAAACAAAAATGTAAATGTCAAGTAAACAAATAACAAGCAAAGAAGGTGGATTCAATAGCTCTTATTCTTTTATAGCAGAAGTTGAGGACATCAATAATCAGATTTCTGATTAAAGAAGGAAGTCTGAGTAATACTCAAGCCTTACCTAAATGACAAGAATGAAAGATAAAGTTAAGGAAAGCTCCCAAAATATAGAGCAAAAAGATAAAGAATGGAAAATAAGGGAAACATGTAAAAAAGTTAGAGGACCAAATTGGGAGAAGGGGGACGAGGAAGTATGCATGTGTGGGGTATGAATGGGGAGGGGGAGTGGTAAAGCAACTTCCATAATGAGAACCTAGCAGATGATACCAACACCTAAACACTCAAGATGCAATTAAATAAGCATGTTATTTAAATTGGAGATTTAAAAGCTAAGATGTGAAAATAGATGCCTCTGGAAAATAGAAAATTGCAGGAAGGGGAACTGGCTGGTAGGGAGAGGGATGTACTTCATGGCAAGCCTTGTGGGTTTACTCGACTCTTTAAATAAAATGCATGTAAAATTTTGGTAAAAACAAAAGTTAAATTTTATAGAGAAGCCATAAAGTTTAAAAAGAATAGGGGGATATTTTCTCGAGAAATATTTGACTCTTTGTATTGAAAAAGCTGATTGTGTTAAAGGCAAGATTATTGTTGAAAGAATTGAACTGAGTATATCCCTGAGAAATATAAGTTCCAGAGATAAAGAGTAAGCCTTGCACTTTCCAGATTGCAGTAAAATGATGATCAACAAAGGAAAGAGAAAACCAGGGCCAGATTACTAATTTAACTTAGTAATTCTACTGTCCATTTCCTAATAATTTGTGTGTGAGGTTCCTGTCTTTGGACAGTAGAATTACTAAATAAAACTAGTATCTGAGTATTTTTTTAATTACAAACAAAATCTGTGGCATACAAAACTAGGGAGAAAGACTAGTAAGCTTTTTTTTAATGAAAGAAATTATTAGTAATCGATATACAGATTATAAAAATGAAAGAATATTGTTATTTTAAATTATCAATGAAACTGGTACTATTCTGAAAATATTAATAAAATTGATACAAGATAAAACCTAAATCCTATATAATAAAAGCCTAATATATTAAGTGTCTAGTCGTCTGGTTGGCCATTCAATCAATCAAAGCATAATATGCTAATGATATGCTAAGGCCATTCAACCACTCACTATGCCATGCACTGACCACCACCAGGGGGCAGATGCTCCAACCAGTAGGTTAGCTTGCTGCTGGGGTCCGGCTGATCAGGACTGAGCAAGACGGGCTGGAAACACCCTGGAGCCCTCTCGAGTCCCTCCCCGGCCTTGATCATGCACCGGTGGGGTCCCTCAGCCTGGCCTGTGCCCTCTTGCAATCTAGGACCCCTTTGAGGATGTTAGAGATCTGGTTTTGGCCCAACAGCAGAACAACCGATTGCTATGATGCACACTGACCACCAGGGAGCAGATGCTCAATGCAGGAGCTGCCCCCTTGTGGTCAGTGTGCTCTCACAGGGGAAGCGCTGCTCAGCCAGAACCCTGGGCTCACAGCTGACAAGCACAGAGGCAGTGGCAGAGCCTCTTCTGCCTCCAGGGCAGCACTAAGGATGTCCAACTGCCAGCTTAGGCCCACTCCCCAAGCTGGCAGTCGGACATCCCCTGTGGGCTCCCAGACTGCAAGAGGGTGCAGGCCAGGCTGAGGGACCCCCACTAAGTGCATTAATTTCATGCACCAGACCTCTAATAGGATAATAAATAAAGATTAAAAATTTTAAATACAATATCCCTCCAAAAATCCCTGGCATTTGTTGCTCTTACTGATGATTTTTTTTATATATAAAAAATATAAAAATAAATAGAAAATCCTTAAAAATTTATTTGAAACTTGATAGACATATAATATTAAAAATGACACAATTCCAAGCAAGATATAAAAGTGACACAAAACCTGAATTATACAGGATAAAAACTAACAGATCAATATTATTTATAAATATAGATATAAAAATCACAACTATAATAGCAAATAAAATTCATTCACTAATTTAAAGACCTGGCCATTATAATCAAATAGCACTTATTTTTGGAAAGAACAGAACAGTACTAGAAATTGTAATAATTTCACCAATATGCCAAGTAAGAAAAATCAGACAATCCTATCATAAAAAGATGAAAAGAAGCAGGTAAATTAAATACTCACTATTTATAAAACACCTTCAAATAGTGGAAATAGAAGCATGTCTCATTCAACATATAAACATTTGTTTTATTATTTTTTTTTAAATATATTTTATTGATTTTTTACAGAGAGGAAGGGAGAGAGATAGAGAGAGCTAGAAACATCAATGAGAGAGAAACATCGATCAGCTGCCTCCTGCACACCTCCCACTGGGGATGTGCCCAAAACCCAGGTACATGCCCTTGACCGGAATCGAACCTGGGACCCTTCAGTCCGAAGGCCAACGCTCTATCCACCGAGCCAAACCGGTTTCGGCAACATTTGTTTTAAATCAACAGACACCACACTTAAAGTTGATACCACTAGAGACAACACTAGTAAAATCAGGTACAAAACAAACAGATTCATAGTAGAGTTCTGACCAGCAATAAGAGGGAAATATAAAAAGACTTACATCTATTGGAAAAGAAACAAACAAAAAGTCATTACTATTTACAGAAAATCCATTGAAAAAAAGGATTTGAATTAATTTTTGAAAATCAATAAAATTGCTAGATAAAGATATAGAACATTTCATGATTTAAAAAAACCATTCCCAATAGAACAAAAAATATAAAATATGAAGATAGAATCTTAATGGGAAATGTGTGTGACCTAGATTGGGAGAGAGGGGAGTAGGAGCCTAGAGTATTTTACCGAGAGATGTAAAATAAAACCTGACTAATGGGAAGATTCAGCATGTTCCTCTATGAAAAGTCTAAATATTTTAAGGATGTCAATTCTTTTCAATTAATGTATTGCTTTAAAGCAATTTCAATTAAAATCCCAACAGAGTTCAGCCGGTGTGGCTCAGTGATTAAGCATTGACCCATTAACCAGGAGGTCACAATTCAATCCCTTTTAGGGCACATGCTTGGGTTATGGGCTCAATCCCCAGTAGGGGGCGTGCAGGAGGCAGCCAATCAATGATTCTATCTCATCATTGATGTTTCTATCTCTTGCTTTCTCTCCCTTCTTCTCTGAAATAAATAAAAACATATTTTTAAATATCCCAATGGAGTGTTTTGTTTTATGTGCTTAAACTGGGTAACATTATTGTAAAATTAATTTGGAAGAAAAATCAAGAAAAGATATATTTAAAGAACAAAATTAAGTAATATGGGGGTGAAAGAAGCCCTTCCAAACCCAGAACAGAACACACAGGAAAATGTCAATAATTAAAACAGTTTGGTACCAATGCAAAAATAAATGGCTTGATCAGAGCATAGGATAGTAATTAGAGTTAAATATGAGATTTCCAATCAATGGGGAAAGAATGATTTCTCAACATGTTGGCCTTCACTGTGGTTGCATTTTGGCTCCAGAGCAATGGGACACCTGGGATACTTGGAACAGGGAAGCTTTCTGGGTTTGACTTCACTAAGTGGGAACTTTCACACACTTGGTCAAGTGCTTCTCCCACACACTTTCTCAATATCAGTTTATCTACTTCATCTCCACCAGAATAACTTAATGCAACTAAAACCCACATTGAACAGAACTGGGCCCTGGCTTCACTGATCCCCTTCTCTTAGCTCTGCTCCTTACCAGGCTGGGCTTTATCTTCCTAATCCTTTTAATCTTTCAACCTTCTACACCAACCCATAGCAATTCTAGGAATTCCATGAAATCTAATCCCAACCCAGGAAGTACAATGATGTTATAACAGGTAGAATTAGAGAACTGATTCAACAGCAGTTCAATTAATTTTAATCAGTATGCTCTGTTTAGGGAGAAGTCTTCTACCCTGCACTACACTCTTGTTCTATCTTTATGCTATATAAAATGAGGGTTGAATATATATTCAAATATTTAAGATATATATGATATATATAAAGATGGTATCAAATAGTTCCTATTACATATATAGCTTGATGTGTAACATCTTTGTTCACCTGATTTTTTTTAAATTATCTTTATTGTTGAAAGTATTACAAATGTCCTCTTTTTCTCTCCATTGACCCTCTACACCAGCGGTTCTCAATCTGTGGGTCACAACCCCTTTGGGGGTCGAACGACCCTTTCACAGGAGTCGCCTAAGACCATCGGAAAAAACATATATAATTACATATTGTTTTTGTGACTAATCACTATGCTTTAATTATGTTCAATTTGTAACAATGAAATTGGGGGTCACCACAACATGAGGAACTGTATTAAAGGGTCACAGCATTAGAAAGGTTGAGAACCACTTCTCTACACCCTGCACCCACTCCCACCCCAGACCATCACCACACTATTGTCTGTGTCCATGGGTTATGCATATATGCATATAAGTTCTTTGGTTGATCTCTCCCCACTCACCCACCCTTGCCTTCCCTCTGAGCTTTGTCAATCTGTTATGCTTCCATGTCTCTGGATCTATTTTGTTCATCAGTTTATTTTGTTCACTAGATTCCACATATGAGTGAGACCATGTGATAGTTGCCTCTCTCTGACTGGCTCATTTCACTTAGCATAATAGTCTCCAGGTGGTGAGTAACTGGTTAACTATTTGTATTTTTGTATCATTCCATGAGACAAGATAAATTCTGAGTAAATTAGTTAACTAAAAATAATTTTTAATTAAAAGATAAAATTGAATGTTTATATGAGACTCGTTAGATGACATAATGTGCTAAGTTATTAAAAGGATGGATTAATTACAAAGTAAAAGATAAAAAAAATATATAACCACCAAAAAAATCTAAAACATTATATCTCTAAAACAGTGAAAGAGAAAGAGAAATTACAGACTAACAAAACATGTTGAATAAAGCATAGAATGAATAATTTTTACTACATGAGGAGCCCATATAATTGATTATCTTAATGCCCTAATAATATTCCATAAATATGCAATGGCTATGGATAGATAATCTGTAAAGAGGACATATTACTAGTAAATAAACATTTATAAAAATATTCAATTCACTGGTGGTCAACGAAATAGAAATTAAAACCAGTTATTATTATTCACCTATAAAAGTAACATTTTTAAAATGGCAATACCCATTGTTGGCAAAGCTTCAGAACGATTTATATTCTTTATATTACTAGTGGCAGAAAAATCATCAGAATATATTTGTAAATTAATTTGGCACTCTTGATCAAAACCTGTCAAAATGTTTTGACCCAATAATTCCGCTTCTGGGAATCTAGCCTAAAAAAATAATTTGAAGCCTAGAAAAAAAATATTGATGCATGAAGATGTCTAACTCAGCATCATAATTGAGGAAACATAAAACTATATACAAAGTAAAATATAATGTAATACATTGTGGCAAATCCACAGGAATTAAATACTTAGCACTATTCAAAATCATAGTTATGAGAATTAGGTTGACTATAAATCCGAAGAAACACATGACAAAGTACTATAAGGATATAATAATAATAATCTATTGAGCAACAACTCTGCCAGGCACTTTACACATATTCCTCATACCAACTCTGAGAAGTAGAAAAACAGGTAACAAGATAATAAACTAATAAGATCTGCTGTCTCCTTCCCTGGAGCACAAATGTGCCACCGTGTCACCCTTCCCACAGATGCTCTAAGTGCCCTGAGCTCTCAGTGCTCTCCAGGAATTGCCCTCAGCTGAAGAAATAAGGTCACTCAAGGTCACACCCACTTCCAGAGCAACTTAGACCCAATATCTGCTCACTGCGGAGACATAACGGCCCAGATCCCTAGCCCCAACTGAGGACAATGCTGAAAGGCCACTCCAGCCTCTGAGCTCTTGGGCAGTCAGCTGAGGCTTCTATTGAGACTGCCTTGTAGCCCAGTCCTCCCTCTATCCCATCCTACCACCCACCCTTCCCCACAGTTGTTGTTCCTCAGAGTATTCTCTAATGAAATCCCTACACACTGATTTTTATCTCTGAGTCTGTTTTCCAGAGATCTCAGCTTACAAGAGATAATACCAGAGATGGTCCTAGGCGGTAACATTAAAATAGGATTTGGGAGCCAGATCAAGGGCACCACTGCCATGGGAGGTGGAACACAATTTGCACCTCACACAAGCTTGCAGCGCAGCTGCAACAACGTTCATTCACCAGTGGTGAACTGGGATGGTATATACCAGTGGGAGGAATGCAATAGGTCAGATGTTGGGAAATATAGAGAAAATTAGAATTTTTAAGGACAACAGAAGTGGATGATGGTTGCTGGAGACACCCGACACTTTTTAGAAAGACAATAAGATGCTGAGGGTGATGAATTGTCAATTCAAAGCTAAGTATGAAAATGACAGGGCTTCCCTAGGGGAGGAAAAGGTAAAACTGAGCTTCAGGGCTAAGACCACAAGAGCAGCAGAGCTCCAGAGAAGGTTCAGTTCTCAACCAGGTTAGGGTGCTGACTGGGAAAGAGAGGGACTCTGGGTTGATGCACTGACATGTTTTCCCCTAGTTTTCCCCGAACCCTCTGGCCTGCAAACGTGCCCAGCTCCTCCCTGCGGAGTGTCCCCATCTCTGGCACGTTTGCAGAGGCCGCTCCCCTGGAAGGCAATATATTCACCCCACACCTGAACCTGTCTCCACTTTCCCTCATATCCAACACATAGGGTTAAGTCCAAATATCACCCAGGATTTAAAGATAGAAATTATAGTAGAAAACAAGGAATAAGCCTGGCCAGTGTTGCTCACTGGTTGAGTGTCAACCTATGAACCAGGTGATCACAATTCTATTCCCAGTCAGGGTACATGCCTGGGTTGCGGGCTCAATCCCCAGTAGGGTGCATACAGGAGGCAGCCAATCAATGATTCTCTCTCATCATTGATGTTTCTATCTCTCTCTCCCTCTCCCTTCCTCTCTGAAATCAATAAAAATCTATTTTAAAAAAAAAACACACAAGGGATGATAGTATATGCAGATCGAAGGGACAACACATCAAGAACATATAATGGATGGTCTTCTTTGGTTCTCTCTGGTTGTCTAAGTCTAAAGATTTCCACTGTCTGTTTACTATCACTGCCCTCTTTCATCCATCCTATGACTGGCCCCTGGCCTCTACCTTGCCTGTCTAATTTACTGCCCACTTAGTCAAAAGACACTATCCCAGCCATTCTGGAAAATCAAGTGTTTTGGTCAAAAATTTTGACCCACACCAAGAGGGTATAGAGGCAGACCCAAAAAGGACAAACCACAGCACTAAAATCAGCTTCTGGTCGGTGATTTCCAGCCCAATGCTCGTACACCTGGTCAGGAACGATGTTTCATTAGCAAGTCATAATTATGGCATCAAATTGCCCATATCAAGTAGTGCTTGCCTTTTGAAAATTTATTTTCTTACAGACCAACCTAAAGTTGCATTGAAACCACTAAGGGTTATATTGAAAATAAATTATCATCCATATATTACTAATAATGGAAATATTTGTCTAGAAATCTTAATATTGATATTGATGTTACCTGCCTTAACTATTCCAAAGGTTCTCTTATCCATTTTTTCACTGCTATCTGATCCAAACCCAGATGATAATTCTAGTATCAGAGAAAGACAAAAATATAAAATGAGGTAAAATCAACAAAACACCTTGGGGTAGGTTCCAGAAGTATGGAGCTCAATGGTGCTACTTTAATGTCAGAATAATCTGTGCTATAGGAGGGATGAACTTTAAATAACTGCTCCTTTTTTATCTTCTAATCTGGCAGCTCCCCTGTATAAATTCTTTTATAAGATTTTTATTTTTTGTTTACTTTCCCCTACCCATGCATGTGCCCACCCAAAATGACTCAGGTGTTTGCAGCTTTGGATAGTTACTGCTCTTAGAAAATGTAGTTACAAGAGAACAGGTAACCAAGATTCACAATGCTTCAATATGGAGCTTGTGTGTTACAGGGCCAATATTTCAATCTAACTTTGTTAGAACTGAAATAGCCTCACTGCTCTAATCTGCTGAAGCGATCAACTGGGGTGGGAGGAGGGGAGAGACGGATTCGCAGTTGTCACATCAGAGAGGCACCACTGCTGTAGTGCCGAGGTTTGAGGTCCCTGATACATTTTCTGCTCTTTACTGAGGTGGCTAAAGAATTGGTGCAGAATATATAGCATCAGCAGTACAAGGTGATGTATTTTATGCATGTCAATCAAGAAAATCACCTACCTTTGGCCTCCAGAAAATACAAATTGGGACACCTTAATTTCTAAACAGAGGCTTCAACATATTGTAATTTTTTGCATCCTCCTTATTTTGCATACTTTAATTTGTGATTTTTATTTAAATTGTCAGGAGGCGTGGTGCTAACAGTCCATAATCCAATAAAATCTTTATCCGTGAAAAATGTTGGAAGTTGTCAATGGAATAGTAATCATCTAATATCTCTGCCAATGTTTTATTAATTTTCCTTCAATTAAGTTGCACAAACTAATGAAAAAAAGAATATACAATGACCTATATGTATCTAAAACATAGCCTTTGAAATGCCAATATTATGGGAACAATAAATCATTTCGAGTTAAAGATTTTAACATACTCTCAGAAACTGATAGATGATTTAGAAAATTAAATTGTAAAAAATTAAAATGTAAAAAAAATTAATAATACAATTAACAGAAGTTTACACCAAATGGAGACCACAAATTTATATTAAGAAAAAAATAGAACCTTTATAAAAATTACCTATGTACTGGCTTCAAAGGAAGCTTTCATAAATTCCAGAGAATTAACATTTTACAGTTTATTTCTGTGACCATAATACAGATATCAATTACAAAATGATAAATTTACCAAAAACTCCCATATGTCTAGAAATGAAGTAACATCATACCTATAGTTTAAAGAGATGATCATATGAGAAATTGTGAAATATAGTCATTGCTCCTATAGTATAAATTAGAGGCCTGGTGCATGAAATTTATGCACGGGGCGAGGGGTGTCCCTCAGCCTGGCCTGCACCCTCTCCAATCCAGGACCCCTCGGGGGATGTCAGACTGCTGGTTTAGGCCTGATTAAACCGGCAGTCAGACATCCCTCTCTCGATCTGGGACCGCTGGCTCCTAACCACTCGCCTGCCTGCCTGCCTGATTGCCCCTAACCACCTCTGCCTGATTGCCCCTAACCACCTCTGTCTGCCTGCCTGATCACCCCTACCGGCTCCCCTACCAGCCTGATTGCCCCTAACCACCTCTGCCTGTTTGCCTGATCAACCCTAACCACCTCTACCTACCTGATTGATTGCCCCTAACTGTTCCCCTGCCAACCTGATCACCCTAACCACCTCAGCCTCAGCTTCGGCCCCGCACCTGGGACCCGGGCTTCCCCCCCTCTGGCCAGCCACAGGCACCTGGGAACCAGGCTGGCTCTGCCCAGGCTGGCCGCAGCCGCAGGCGCCTGGGACCGTGGGCAGCTTTGCCCAGGCCGGCCATGGGCACCTGGGACTGTGGGCGGCTTCGCCTGGGCGGCTTCACCCCTAACTTCACCAAGGCCCGGCTTTGTCAGGAAGGACATCCGGAAGGTCATCCGGAAGATGTCTGGTCTAATTAGCATATCACCCCTTTATTAGTATAGATTATGAATTACTACAAAAGTACTATATCATAGAATTTCACACAATAAAAATAACAGGACTCAAGGGTAAAATATGGGTGAGGGTTGTGATAGGCAGAATTTCTAGACATGGCTCCCAAGATCCCGCTGTCTGGTACCTGTGAATCAGAGATTATATCACTCCTAGGATCCAGTTATGTTGCATGGCACAGTGGACTTTTTAAAAAGGAGCTTATCCAGGTCGGCATAATCCAGTCACATGAGCCCATGAAAGAAGATAATTTTCTTTGATGGGTGGTAACAGAGGAGGATGTAGGGGAAGTCAGAGAGATCGATAGGATGAGTAGGATTACATGAGCCACGGGGAAAGTAGTGTGAGGACCCTAAGAGCAGAGAGCAAGGACAGACAGCAAGGAAATGGAAACCTCGCTTCTACAACAAAGAACTGAATTCTGCCAATGATCACTGAGTTTGGAAAAGGACCTTTAGCCCCAGATGAGAACTGACCCCTGGTGGATAACTTGATTTTAGCATGGTAGTACCCTAAGAAAAATTCCGGCCACACAATGCTAGACTTTTGACTTGACAGAAACTTTTGTTTTGTTTTAAGCCACTATATTTAAGGTAATTTGTTGCACAACAAGAAAAAAATGAATATAGGAGGAGAGCATGCAAAAACATATAGTTTTATACAAGTAATACACTGAAAAATTAATTAAAAAATCGGTACCCATAAATATTTTACATACCTAACAAATTCTTTAACAAATATCACATGTTTTCTTTAATATTTGGATATAGAATTCCATATGTCTTCATTAGATTATATCTGTCAGCTTTGTTATTCAAACCATCTGCCTCTTTACTAATCTTTTTGTCTATTTGACCTAATGCTAAACAAAAGAGGTGAGTTGAAATCCCCCACTATGATAGGGAATTTATTGATATATCCTATATTTTATCTTTTGCTTTATGTATTTTAAGAATATTTTATTTGTTGCACCCATGGTTAGACTTATTTTATCTTCTTGGTGCATCAAACTTCTTTTTTTGAAAAATATATTTTATTGATTTTTTACAGAGAGGAAAGGAGAAGGATAGAGAGTTAGAAACATCGATGAGAGAGAAACACTGATCAGCTGCCTCCTGCACACCCCCCACCAGGGATATACCCGCAACCAAGGTACATGCCCTTGACCGGAATCAAACCTGGGACCCTTCAGTCTGCAGGCTGACGCTCTATCCACTGAGCCAAACCGGTTAGGGCAGTGCATTAAACTTCTTATCATTATATAATGACTCTTTCAAGCTCTATGTTTGCTTTTTTGTTAAAAACCTACTTTTTT
The DNA here is from genome assembly GCF_028538775.1 of Myotis yumanensis. NCBI lineage: Eukaryota > Metazoa > Chordata > Mammalia > Chiroptera > Vespertilionidae > Myotis > Myotis yumanensis. Next base: position 54,249,625 of record NW_027223752.1, on the reverse strand, counting down.
GGTTACTAATGTAGTTACATCAATTTTCTTTTGATTAATATTTACCTGCTATATCTGTTCCCACCCTTTTACTCTCAGTTTTCCATTTCATTATGATTTAGGCTCTTACAAAAAAAATAAAACTGATTTTTAAAAATCTAACCTTGCAATCTCCATTTTTTAATTTGAGGATTTAGTTAGACAATATGTTTATGAGTATTTAAATATGAGAATTTATTGCTACAACTTTCAATTTACTAACCATTTTGTTTCTCTTTAGTCTCCTCTCTTGTCTTCTTTTTAAAAATTGATATTATAGCTTTCCCCTAGCAAAACAAAAACTTTATCCTGCTCTTCTATCCCTTGGTGTCTCTATCCACCCACATCCTCCATTCCAAACTCTCCTCTTATTGATACTGTGTAGAATTTTAATTTTAGGTTATTAAACATATACTTTTTATTTCTCTTAGCTTTAACTTTGGAGATGAAAAATACCCATTCTTTGCAAAATATTTAATCATCCTATTTTTTGTTGTATATTTCTTTCAGCATCTACTAGAGTTATTTATTTATTTGAATGTTTCCTTCAAAAGTTCTTTTCAATGTGGATCTTTGTGTATTTTAAACTCTCCGTAGCCTTGTATGCCTTCAAATACCTTTGTTATGTGTTCATAATTGGATGATAATGTGGCTGGATATAAATTTTAGGTTTAAAATACTATGGGGCCTAATAAGAGACAGAATAGGGAGACAACACATAGAGACACAAAGGGGAGGACACTGTGAAGATGGAAGCAGAGACTGGATACATGCAGCCCCAAACCAAGGAACAGCAAGGATTGTCAACAACCAAAAGCTAAGAAAAGGACATAGAAAGGATTCTCCTTTCGAGTCTCCTGGAGGAAACAGCCCTGCTACACACTGATTTCAGACGCCTGACCTCCAAAACTGAAAGAATCCATTTCTGTTGTCTTAAGCTACCCAGTTTGTGACAGTTTGTTACAGCAGCCGTAGGGAACTAATACATACAGGCTGACAGCTGTTGATGGTTTCTTCTCACAAAACCAGTTCACATTTTCCTGGCTCTTAACATGTTGGGTTATTTTTTATTGTATCCGAGACATTGTAAATAGTGAGTTGTAAAGACTTTAGATTATGTTATATTTCTTCAAAGAGTGTTGACGTTTTTGTTTTAGTAGAGAACTCACTTGGTTAAACTCAGATTACATTGTCACATCTGAGGTGGGGAGAGTTCAGACCTCAGTTTAGTTCTTTCAGCCTTAGCTACGTCATGTGCCCCTCACATTCATGCTGCAGGGATTAGCTGGAAACTTGGGCTGAGTTTAGACACAGAATTTGGAGTTCCTCTTCTCTAGCTCTTTCCTTTTCAGGTTTTCCCTCTCACACCTTGGCATCTCTGGTCAACCTGGGCTCTTTCTTTTTGTTCCTCCATCTAAAAATCCAGAGGGCTTTGAATCAGTTTTAGCTGAGCCATGGAACTTTCTCCATAAAAGTCACTTGCTTCAAGGTTCAACTCACCTCCAAAATCTGTCTGCTTCGCTCTTTTCAGTCTCCAAAGCCTTAAGAGTTGTTTTGGTATTATGTCTAGATGTAAGCTTTTATTTTGGGGAGAATTGGCTCTTAGATGCCCGGTTCTCCACATCACAGTCTTCAGCATCAGTGTGTAACTGTAAGTGAACCCAATGTACAGGGAGAGAACCTCTATTCTCAAGTTTAACCGAGAGCTGGTTTCAGCCATGGGATTCAGTAGCCCATGGTAACTCGCCATCTAAGCAAGAACTAAAACTCAACCTAGGACATAGGTTCATGTTAATTTGCCTCCGATTCCAGACCCCAAGCTTTAGAGACTCTGTTACAATTAGTCAAAATCAAAAGTAACTTTAGAATAAGACGCAATAATTGTGTAAATACAAGGTAGGGTAAAAGCAGGCGTACAGTTGTTTGTATGGAAAACAATACAGTAAAAAGTAAATAATAATACAAGAATAAATTCTGCTTCACATACTCACAACTGTAAACCTACTTTTGCCCCACCCTGTATTTGATCCTTCTTAGAGACCAGGATAAAGATTCTATCCTTCCCCCCAATTTAACACCAGTTTTGTCTGGATATGAATTATCTAAAGTAATGTAAATCATATACTTATCCCCTTATATTCAGAACTCCAACACATCAAAAAAAAAAAAAGAAAGAAAGAAAGAAAAAACAACAAGGCCAACTTAGACCTTTCATAAGCAGATATTCCTCTGTGACTATCAGGAATCTGTATTTACAAGTATGCCATTCAGATCATGATGGGCAATATGGTGTTTGATAGTGCTACACCATGTAATGCTGCATGTATCAAATGGCTGGTAGAAATTAATAGCCTCCATGTGAAATCTCATTTTTTAATAGCAGAAAGAATCTTTCCCAGATCCCCTAGAGGCAACTTCATCAACCGTTATTTCCTTTGTCACTTAAAAAGGAAAATAGTGAGCCCAGGCAAACTCCAATTTGAATCTGTTCATCTCGTCCCCTGCCTTGCATGAGAATTGAAAACGTAATTTCCAGTCCTTCTTCACAAATGGAATTGTTGTTATTATTCAGTTTTCCATATGTGAGAAGCTGTCACCCCTGTCAGGCTCCGCGCATCTCCATTTGTGACTCCAAAACCAGACTCACACGTCTGAGCACACGCTGCACATCTCAAGTGGAAGGTAATTTCTCTCCTAATGCACCAAGAGCCCTACTGATAAGAACCAGGTCCCTGGCTTGAATATTTGTTCCCATCATCTCCTAATAACATATTAATGCATCCAATGCCCTCCACATATGCCAGATGTCTCTGCTCCTTGGATAGCTCCTGACAAGGGATCCAGGAACTGTTATTACCTGGTGCCAGAAGGACACCACTTAGGGCAATATTATATTTGATTCTCAGTCCTACTCCATGGAAATTAGCCTCTAGCTGCTACAGTCTTGCTAAGACACCCACCCCCCCTAACTATGACCATGACCCAACACTTTCTTTATCTTTTTTTAAGACTTTCTATTGATTTTTAGAGAGAGAGGAAGGGAGAAGGAGAGAGAGAAATATTGATGCAAGAGTGAAACATTGATTGGCTGCCTTCTGCATGCCTTCCCCCCGCCCCCCAACCAGGGATAAGGCTGCAACACCCTCCCTCTTCCCACACCCTGCCCAGGCATGTGCCCAATTCTTTCTTATGTAGAACAAAGTACATTCCTCTGTAGTTCCTACCACTCCAGGAACTGGCCATCTGGAGACAGAAAAACAAGATCTAGCATCAGAAACAGTCTGAGACCAGGAAGTAACTTCAGGGGTGGGTATGAAAGTTGGTAAAGGTATCCCAAAACAAAACAGTCTGTAAGCCTTTTCAAATTCTAGGAGTAAAAAAATTTATCTCAGGAATGAAGACAGTTTTTGAAGATAATGGGCCTGCAGTGGATTTTTTTTTTTTTTTTTTTTTTTTTGTGAAAGAGAGGAACTAAAGCAAAGAACTAAACTAGTCTGCATGATAAAGAGGGTCCTTTTCACAGAGAAAGTATTGTATGATAAATTGAATTTAGAGTTCCCTAGGTAGTAGGAAGAGAGAGTGTCAAAAGGAGGCAAGATTTAAGTAAGAGAGAAAATGAGAAGGGGGGATTCTGATCTGATGAATTTAAAGAGTAGGCCCTTAATTTAATGCAGGGAGGTGAGGCTTACTGGCAGGTCCAGGAGGGGATTCCAGTGAGGATGCTCATCCCCCTAGGTACCTCTGTAATATGAATACTTTCAAGCTGCCCTTGGGACTATACAAAGAAATGCAGTTGGAGATATCTGTGTTTTTCTGTCGTTGTAAATTTAGATTCTGGAGTTGGGGTTTGGTGGTGTGATAAGTTGCTCCCATGTGGCCAGAACTCCTACTCCTAAAGGATTTTTTTGAGATTGAGGAACGCATATTTAATCTCCCCTTTATGCCTTGGTTCTGTCTAGTTCCTCTTTCCAAGTTGAGTGACAATTTTGGCGGGGGGGGGGGGGGGGGGGTGGGGGGGGGTGTTTTAGTTGGTGCTCTGATGCTTAATCTCAGTACCCTTTACTCTTGATTGTCAAATTTTGATAAAATATGTGCCATTTTCTTTGGTAAGAGAAAGCAGGTCTTGTCTGCCAGAACACAATTTATATGCCTTATTGGCTCCATTAAACTTTTTGAAAACTTTAAAAAACAAAACAAAACACAGAGTCTTGTGATACAGTGGGAAGTATGGGTCCACACATGGGACAGGGAGTGATGGAAGGGCACTCTTGCCTTTACAATTCATCCCCTGTGGCTAAAGTGGCAGCAGAGTATCTAGAGAGAATGGGTCTCAGAGCACCAGACACAAAGTAGATTATCAAGCACTGGTGAATTGTAAACCGAAAAGAAGAAAACAGACTACCCTTTCTTCCAATATACTAGGAAGACCAGCCTAGTCCTTTCTCTGACGTGTCTAGGACACAGACAGGTAGTAGTAACAAAATTATACTGAGTCCAGGCTGTGAGCAAGGATGTCATGGAAAACCAAACATAGGACACAAAAATCTGAAATCAAGCATAGAATGATCAGTTGCATTTCCTCTAACTGCTCACCCATAGCTACAGTATTTTTATTGGCTCAGCTGTTGGTAAGTTTGCTCTTGTCCTGGATTTATATTAAAGGCACTCCTTCTATTATAGGCAGTTTGGACAACATCTCTTCTTTTTTATTAAATATGTTTTTTTTATTGATTTTAGAGAGAAAGGGGAGAAGGGAGAGAGAGAAAAACATCAATTGACTGCCTCCTGCTGCCTCTTGCTGCCTACTGCATGCTTCCTACTAGGGATCAAGCCTGCAACCTAAGCATGTACCATGACCGGGAATCGAACCTATGACCTCTTGGTGCATGGGTCAATGCTCAACCAACTGAGCCACACTGGTCAGGATGGACAACATCTCTTCTTGATTTGTGTGTGTAGTATCATCTTACCCAGAAAATATTTCTAACCAGGGCCAAAGATTTCATCCTTCTCTGTTGCAAGGTCCCTAACCATCTAATCCATTAAGTGCAAACAATACTGATGTACCCCCAGCAACCCTGAGATTATTGAAATTCAATCTCAAAGAAACCCTTCAAAGCAATCAGTTAAACAAGCAAGCTTTTGATTCTCATCAAAGACAATATGAACCTAGCAGGCAGACATAGCAGGACCAGGCATTCTAAGAAACTACAAATATTGTCAGAGACTATGGATCTCAACTTAGTTAGAAAGAAAAAGAGAGTTAATGTTTATGGAAGTTCTACTTTGGACTAGGCTATGTTAGATATTTTCACATACTTGTGATCACCCAGTCCTTACAAGTTCTCCAAAAAGAGGCATTGTGAAGAAGCAGAGGTTAAAACAGCTAGCCCCAGGTCTAATTCTAATGCCCATGAATTTTCTACATTGACTACCTGCTTCAGAAGGTGCACACATCACAAATATACAGACAAATGACTGTTCACAGGATGCCCCGGTATCTCTGGATGCCACCGAATATTCAAGTAGTTCTAAACTGCAGGTTACAGAGTCTTTGTGCATCATCACTTCAATTTAATGGGTCTTGACCAACATCAAGAAAAATAGAATAGAGGATGGAAAGATGGTGGCTGGCAGGACAGCAGTGAGAAAGAGAGTATGAATGAGTGAGGGAGCAAAAGGGGAATGTGTGAACATGTGGCGTGTGTGTGTGTGTGTGTGTGTGTGTGTGTGTGTGACAGCTAGATCCTGCAGTATTTTGGGGGCTGGCAGACCAGACCAACCTCTCTTAGACAGAGAGCCCCCTCTACCAGTGCAAGCACTCTCAGGCAGCTATCTATGGCAAAGCAACCATGCCATCTTAAAGGGGAGAGCTGCTGTGACTAGAAGCCCAACCTCACCACCACCCAGACTGGCCTCAGACACCACCCTGGAACCTACAGTCACTCTGGCCAAAGACCTGCCACTGCAGCTGCAGACCCACAGACACGGGGACTTCAGCCCAGCCCCCCAGGCTGCAGGCTCCTGTGAGTCTGAGTCCCAAAGGGCGTGAACTTCCCAGCAACTTGCCACCATGGCATAGGCCTCGTCCATCCCGGCACCTAGGCTCTCAGGTGACTCTCAGGGCACGTCACAATTCTGCTGACCCTCCATCATGACCACAGACCCAGCGCATCTCGGTGCCTGGGGTTTCCAGTAACCCCCGGGGCACATGATGCTCCCGCCTCCCCACCGCTATGGGCACAGACCCCGCGCGTCCCAGTGCCTAGGCTCTCCAGTGATAGCAAAAATGGGGAGACAAAGACACAACCCCAAAAGGAAAGAATCACCAGAAAAGGAACTAAATGAAATGGAGGCATGCAATATGTCAGAAAAAGAATTCAGGGTAAGGGTCATACAGTTCATAAATCAGATGGATGAGAAAATCAACAACTTATGTAAGAATCAAGAGAAATAAAAAATGATATAGCTACAATAAAAAACACAATGGAAAGCTTCAACAGTAGAAGAAGCTGATGACAGAATTAGTGAATTAGAAGACAGGGCAGATAAACATACACAATCTGAACAGAAATTGGAGAAAAAAATAGAAAACAGAAGGAGAGCCTAAGGGAACTCTGGGACAACATGAAACAAAGTAATATACATATAAAAGGGGTGCCAGAAGAATAAGAAGAGGAACAAAAATTAGAAAACCTATTGGATTAAATAATGACAGAAAACTCCCCTGATTTGGGAAAGAAAAAAGTCACACAGTCACAGAGAGTCCCAGACAAGATGAAACCAAAAAGACTGACATCAAGACACTTCATAATTGCAATGGCAAATGTTAACAACAAAAAGAGAATCTTAAAGGCTGTAAGACAGAGACAGAGAGTTACCTACAAAGGATCTCCCATTAGATTATCAAATGATTTCTCATAAGAAACACATGAGGCCAGAAGGGAATGGAATGAAGTATACAAAGGGATGCGAAGCAAGGGACTGAATCAAGAATACTCTATCCAGCAAGGCTATCATTCAAAATTGAAGGGGAAATCAGGAGTTTCACACACAAAAAAAGGCTAAGGGATTTTATCACTACCAATCCAGCAGCGCAAGAAATGCTAAATGGGACTGTTGTAAAAAGAAGAAATAGAAGGAAACGGGTAACAATCAGTCCGATCAAGCTGGGGAGGTTCAGCTGAGAGACAGTCTGCAGCCAGAAAAGACAGAGAACTCCTAAAAAATGTGGATGGTTAGAGATTGAGGCTGAAACCTCCCCCTGGGCGCCAGCGCAGCGGCGAGACCACGCCATCTTGGGTAGCGGTTACCGGCATCCAGAGATCGGCTACTAACCCGGCGGCTACTAACCCGGAGGCAACGACTCACAAGCAGCACGACTGCAAGAGCCCAGAGGAGACCTGCACCCCTCCACGGAAAGCAGATTCAAGCAACAGCGGCCTCCTGATCACCACACGCTCTGCCTGGGGAACAGTTGCTGTGTGTGAAGCCTCCCTCCACTGGCCAGAAGAGCCACCACAACTGTGAACAGCACCCACCAGAGGCTCTGCTATCAACAGAGGAGCCGCTGCTACCACAACCGCCCAAGGAGCAACCACAGCCCGAGGAGCCACTGCCACCCAGGGAGCAGCCACTGCCACCCAGGGTCCAGCCACTGAACGACTCAACAACTAGTCATGTCAGTGAGATCAAACATGGGTAGACAAAGAAACCCCCAAAGGAAAGAAAAGGAGGACTTGCCAGAAAAGCAGCTAAGTGAGACAGAGATATGCAACATGATGGAAAAAGAATTCAGAATAAGGTTCCTAGAGTACATGCACCGGATGTTCAAGAAGCAAGAAGAAACAGATGAAAAACTCAACTACTTATGCAAGAAGCTAGAAGAAACAGATGAAAAAATCAACAACTTAAGTAAGTCCCAAGAAGAAATGAAGAGCGACATAGCTGCAATAAAAAACACCATTGAAAGTATCAACAGTAGACTGGGAGAAGCGGAGGACCGAATTAGTGAATTAGAAGACAAGGAAGCAAAACACACTCAAACTGTACTGCAAATGGAGAAGAAAATTAAAAGGCAGGAGGAGAGCCTAAGGGAACTTTCGGACAACATGAAACGAAACAACATACGAATAATAGGGGTGCCAGAACAACAGAAAGATGAACATGGATTAGAAAACCTATTCAAAGAAATAACATCAGAAAACTTCCCTGAGGTGGGGAAGAAAAAAGTCACACAAGCCCAGAGAGTCCCAAACAAGGTGAACCCGAAAAGACCCACACCAAGACACATCATAATTACAATGGCAAATGTTCAAGATAAAGAGAGAATCTTACAGGCTGAAAGAGAGAGACGGAAAGTAACATACAAGGGATCTCCCATTAGATTATCAAATGATTTCTCAACAGAAACACATCAGGCCAGAAAAGAATGGACAGAAATCTACAAAGTGATGCAAAGCAAAGGACTGAATCCAAGAATACTCTATCCAGCAAGGCTATCATTCAAAATTGAAGGGGAAATAAGAAGCTTCACAGACAAAAAAGGGCTAAGGGAGTTTATCACCACCAAGCCAGCCATGCAAGAAATGCTAAAGGGACTGGTGTAAAAAGAAGAAATACCAAGCTCAGAAAGAAAACAGCCACACACACACAAAAAAAGAAATGGCTACAACAAGTACCTTTCAATAATAACTTTAAATGTAAATGGACTAAATGCTCCAACCAAAAGACATCGAGTGGCTGAATGGATAAAAAAACATGACCCATACATCTGCTGTCTACAAGAGACCCACCTCATTAGAAGGGACTCACACAGACTGAAAGTGAAGGGATGGAAAAATATCTTTCACGCAAATGGAAAGGAAAAGAAAGCTGGGGTAGCAATACTTATATCTGACAAAATACATCTCAAAGTGAAGGCCATAACCAGAGATAAGGAAGGCCACTTCATAATACTAAAGGGATCAATACAACAAGAAGATATAACCCTGGTAAACATATATGCACCCAATGCAGGAGCACCCACATACATAAGAAAACTTCTGGAAGATATCAGGGGAGAGATCGACAATAATACAATCATAGTAGGGGACTTTAATACACCACTGACATCACTGGATAAATCCGCTAGACAAACAATCAGCAAAGAAACAGCAATCCTAAATGACTCACTAGATCAGATGGACTTAATTGACATCTTCAGAACACTTCACCCCACAGCTGCGGAATATACATTCCTCTCAGGTGCTCATGGGACATATTCAAAAATAGACCACATATTGGGTCACAAGCAAAGTCTCCACAAATTCAAGAAGATTGAAATCATAAAAAGCATCTTCTCAGACCATGATGGCATAATGTTAGAAATAAACTACAATAAAAACAACCCAAAATACTCAAACACTTGGAAGCTGAATAGCATGTTATTAAATATTGATTGGGTTACCGATGACATCAAAGAAGAAATTAAAAACATCCTGGACACTAATGACAATGAAAACACAACAATCCAAAACCTCTGGGATACAATGAAAGCAGTCCTGAGAGGGAAGTTTATAGCTCTACAGGCCTATCTCAAAAAACAAGAAAAAATGGTAGTTAATCATCTAACTCTACAACTCAAAGAATTAGAAAGAGAGCAACAAGAAAACCCCAGAGTGAGCAGAAGGAAGGAGATAATAAAGATTAGAGCAGAAATCAATGAAATAGAGACCAAAAAAACAATATAGAAAATCAATGAAACCAAGAGCTGGTTCTTTGAAAGGATAAACAAGATTGACAAACCCCTAGCCAGGCTCACCAAGAAGCAAAGAGAGAGGTCCCAAATAAACCAAATCAGAAATGATAGAGGCGAAATAACAACAGACCCCACAGAAATACAAATGATTGTTAAACAATACTACGGGCAACTCTACTCCAACAAACTAGACAACCTGGAGGAAATGGACAAATTCCTAGAAAAATACAACATTCCAAAACTCAATCAGGAAGAATCTAAAAACCTCAATAGGCCAATAACTATGGAAGAAATTGAAGCAGTCATCAGAAAGCTTCCAGCAAACAAAAGCCCAGGGCCAGACGGCTTCACAGGGGAGTTCTACCAAACATTCAAGGAAGAACTAAAACCTACCCTCCTCAGACTACTACAAAAAATTCAAGAGGAAGGAACACTTCCAAGCTCATTCTATGAAGCCAGCATCACCCTAATACCAAAACCAGGTAAAGACAGCACAATGAAAGAGAATTACAGGCCAATATCCCTCATGAACATAGATGCCAAAATCCTCAACAAAATCTTAGCAAATCGGATCCAGCAGTACATCAGAAGGATCATACACCATGACCAAGTAGGATTTATCCCAGAGATGCAAGGATGGTACAACATCCGTAAATCAATAAATGTGATACATCACATAAACAAATTGAAAGAAAAAAAACCCATGGTCATATCAATTGATGCAGAAAAAGCATTCGACAAAATCCAACACCCATTTTTGATAAAAACTCTCAGAAAGGTGGGAATAGAAGGATCATACCTCAACATAATAAAAGCATATATGACAGGCCCACAGCCAATATCATACTCAATGGTCAAAAACTAACACCATTTCCCCTAAGAACAGGAACAAGACAGGGATGCCCACTCTCACCACTCCTGTTCAACATAGTACTGGAAGTGTTAGCCATTGCAATTAGGCAAGAAGAAGAAATAAAAGGCATCCAAATTGGAAAAGAGGAAGTAAAACTGTCCTTATTTGCAGATGACATGATATTATACATACAAAACCCTAGAGACTCCTTCAAAAAGCTACTAGACTTAATACATGAATTTGGCAATGTAGCAGGATACAAAATTAACCCCAAGAAATCTGAGGCATTTCTATACACCAATAGTGAACTTTCAGAAAGAGAGATTAGAAAAACAATCCCATTTACCATCGCACCAAAAAAATTAAGATACCTAGGAATAAACTTAACTAAAGAGGTTAAAGACCTCTACTCAGAAAACTACAGGACGTTGAAAAAAGAGATAGAGGAAGACATAAACAGATGGAAGAACATACCATGTTCTTGGATTGGTAGAATCAACATCATTAAAATGTCCATACTACCCAAAGCAATCTATAAATTCAACGCACTTCCCATTAAAATACCAATGGCCTTCTTCAAAGATCTAGAACGAACTCTCCAAAAATTCATCTGGAATAAAAAAAGACCCCGAATAGCTGCAACGATCCTGAGAAAGAACAAAGTAGGTGGGATCTCAATGCCAGATATCAAGCTGTATTACAAAGCCACTGTTCTCAAAACTGCCTGGTACTGGCACAAGAACAGACATATAGATCAGTGGAATAGAATAGAGAGTCCAGAAATTAGCCCGAACCAATATGCTCAATTAATTTTTGACAAAGGAGGCATGAACATACAATGGAGCCAAGATAGTCTCTTCAATAAATGGTGTTGGGAAAATTGGACAGATATATGCAAGAAAATGAAACTAGACCACCAACTTACACCATACACAAGAATAAACTCAAAATGGATAAAGGACTTAAATGTACGACAGGAAACCATAAAAATTCTAGAAGAATACAAAGGCAACAAAATCTCAGACATATGCCAAAACAATTTCTTCACTGATACAGCTCCTAGGGCAGTTGAAACTAAAGAGAAACTGAACAAATGGGACTACATCAAAATAAAAAGCTTCTGCACAGCAAAAGAAACCATCAACAAAACAACAAGAAAACCCACCTCATGGGAAAACATATTTGCCAACGTCATATCTGATATGGGCTTAATCTCCAAAATTTATAGGGAACTCATACAACTTAACAAAAAGAAGATAAACAATCCAATCAAAAAATGGGCAAAGGATCTAAATAGACACCTTTCAAAAGAGGACATTCAGAAAGCCAAGAGACATATGAAAACATGCTCAAAGTCACTAATCATCTGAGAGATGCAAATCAAAACAACAATGAGGTATCATCTCACACCTGTCAGAATGGCCATCATCAACAAATCAACAAACGACAAGTGCTGGAGAGGATGTGGAGAAAAAGGAACACTTGTGCACTGCTGGTGGGAATGCAGACTGGTGCAGCCACTATGGAAGGCAGTATGGAGGTTCCTCAAAAAATTGGAAATGGAACTCCCATTTGACCCTGTGATCCCACTTCTAGGAATATATCCCAAGAAACCAGAAACACCAATCAGAAAGGATATATGTACCCAGATGTTCATAGCAGCACAATTCACCATAGCTGAGATCTGGAAACAGCCTAAGTGCCCATCAGTAGATGAATGGATTAGAAAACTGTGGTACATCTACACGATGGAATACTATGCTGCTGTTAAAAAGAAGGAACTCCTACCATTTGCAACAGCATGGATGGAACTGGAGAGCATTATGCTAAGTGAAACAAGCCAGTCAATGAAGGAAAAATACCACATGATCTCACTCTTTCATGGATAATTAAGACCATTACAAACTTTTGAACAATAATAAATACAGTGGCAGAGCTGCCTCAAACTGATTGTCGGACTGCAGTGGGAAGGCCAGGGAGGGTTGGGGGACAGGAGGGAGGGGAGTAAGAGATCAACCGAAGGACTTGTATGCACCCATATAACCATAACTAATGGACATAAGACACTGGGGGGCAAGGGAGGGCAGGGGCTTGTCAAGGGCGGGGGGGGTAAAGGACACTTATGTAATACCCTTTGTAATACTTTAAGCGAAAAAAAAAAAAAAGAAGAAATAGAAAGGGAAGAAGGAACACAGGCATAAAGAACAAAAATGCCTACAAACAAGTACCTATCCTATATAATAAAAGGCTAATATGCAAATCAGCCAAATGGCAGTAGGACCGGTCGTTATGATATTCACTGACCACCAGGGGGCAGACGCTCAATGAAGGAGCTGCCCCCTGGTGGTTAGTGCACTCCCACAGGAGGAGCGCCGCTCAGCCAGAAGCTGGGCTAATCAACATCTTCAGAACATTTCACCCCAAAGCCAAGGAATATATGTTCTTCTCAAGTGCACATGGAACATTTTCAAAGATAGACCACGTTTTGGGTCACAAGCAAAGTCTCTCCAAATTCAAGAAGATTGAAATCATATCAAGCATCTTCTCAGACCACAATGGCATAATATTAGAAATAAACTACAATAAAACAATCACAAAAATTCAAACACTTGGAGGCTAAATAGCATGTTATTAAACAATGATTGGGTTACCAAAGAGATCAAAGAAGAAATAAAAACATCCTGGAAACGAATGACAATGGAAACACAACAATCCAACATCTATGGGACACAGTGAAAGCAGTCCTGAGAGGGAAGTTCATAGCTTTATAGGCCTACACACACACACACACAAAAATAAATTGGTAATAAATTATCTAACTTCATAACTTAAAGAATTCGAAAGAGAGCAACAAGAAAAACCCAGAGTGAGCAGAAGGAGGGAAATAATAAAGATTAGAGTGGAAATAAATGACATAGAGACAAAAAAATCACTAAAACCAAGAGCTTGTTCTTTGAAAGGATAAAGAAGATTGATGAACCTCTAGCCAGGCTCACCAAGAAGAAGAGAGAGAGGACCTAAAAAAGCAAAATCAGAAATGAAAGAGGTGAAATAACAACAGACCCCATAGAGAAACAAAGGATTGTTTTTAAAAAAATGCTATGAACAACTCTGTTCCAACAAACTGGTCAACCTAGAAAAACATGGACCTATTCCTAGAAAACTACAACCTTCCAAAACTCTATCAGAAAGAATAAAAAAATCTGAATAGGCCCAAAACTATGGAAGAAATTGAAGCAGTAATAAAAAAATATTCCAGGGGAAAAAAAGCCATGGGCCAGATGGCTTCACAGGGGAGTTTTACCAAACATTCAAAGAAAAACTAAAACCTATCCTCCACAGACTATTCCAAAACATTCAAGAGGAAGGAACACTTCCAAGCTCTTTCTATGAAGCCCGCATTACCCTAATCCCAAAACCAGATAAAAACACTACAAAGAAAGAGAATTGCAGGCCAATATCTCTGATGAACATAAATGCTAAAATCCTCAACAAAATTCTAGCAAATAGGGATTCAGCATTTCATTAGAAATATCATACACCATGACCAAGTGGGTTTTATTCCGGGGATGCAAGGATGGTAGAACATCTGCAAATCAATAAATGTGATACATCACATAAACAAATTAAGAGAGAAAAATCACATAATCATAACAATTGATGCAGAAAAAGCATTTGACAAAATCCAATACCCTTTCTTGATAAAAAATCTCATCAAAGTGGGAATAGAAGGATCATACCTCAACATAATAAAAGCCTTATATGACAAACCTACAGCCAACACCATACTCAATGGGCAAAAACTAACACCATTTCCCCTAAGAACAGGCACAAGGCAGGGATGCTCACTTTCACCACTCCTGTTCTACATAGTACTGGAAGTGTTATTCATAGCAATCAGACAAGAAGAAGAAATAAAAGGCATCAAAATTGGAAAAGAAGAAGTAAAACTGTCATTATTTGCAAATGACATGATACTGAACATAGAAAACCCTAAAGATTCCATCAAGAAACTACGACTAGATTTTATAAATGAATTCGGCAATGTAGCAGGATACAAAATTAACACCCAGAAATCATCTTTATACCCAAATAATGAACTCACAGAAAGAGAAACTAAAAAAACAATCCCATTTACCATTGCACCCAAAAAATTAAGGTATCAAGGAATAAATTTAACTAAGGAGATAAAAGACCTATATTCAGAAAACTACAGGACATTGAAAAAAGAGATAGAGGCCGACATAAACATATGAAAGAATGTACTGTGTTCATGGATTGGTAGAATCAACATCATTAAAATGTCCATACTACCCAAAGCAATCTACAGATTTAATGCAATACCCATTAAAATACCAATGGCATATTTCACAGACCTAGAACAAACTCTCCAAAAATTCATATGGAATAAAAAAAGACCCTGAATAGCTGCAGAAATCTTGAGAAAGAAGAACAATGTTGGAGCGATCATAATACCAGATATCAAGCTATGGTACAAAGCCACTGTTTTCAAAACTGCCTGGTACTGGCACAAGAACAGACATATAGACCAATGGAACAGAACAAAGAACCCAGAATCGACCCAAGCCATTATGCTCAATTAATATTTGACAAAGGAGGCAAGAACATACAATGGAGTCAAGACACTCTTCAATAAATGGTGTTGGGAAAATTGGACAGATACATGCAAAAATATGAAGCTAGAACACCAACTTAACCACACACAAAAATAAACTCAAAATGGATAAAGGACTTAAATGTAAGATGGGAAACCATGAAAATCTTAGAAGAATCCATAGGCAGCAAAATCACAGACCTATCTCATAGCAATATCTTTACCTATACAGCTCCTAGGGCAATGGAAGCTAAGGAGAAAATAAACAAATGGGATTACATCAAAATAAAAAGCTTCTGCATAGCAAAAGAAACAATCAACAAAACAACAAGAAAACCCACTGCATGGGAGAATATTTTTGCCAATGCTATCTCTGATAAGGGTTTAATCTCCAAAATTTATAGGGAACTTATACAACTTAATAAAATGAAGATAAATAATCCAATCAAAATGTGGGCAAAGGACTTAAATAGACACTTTTTGAAAGTGGACATACAGAAGATCAAGAGACATATGAAAACATGCTCAAAGTCACTAATCATCTGAGAGATGCACATCAAAAGGACAATGAGATAGCATCTCACACCTGTCAGAATGGCTATCATCAGCAAATCAACAAATGACAGGTGCTGATGAGGATGTGGAGAAAAAGGAACCCTCGTGCACTGCTGGTGGGAATACAGACTGGTGCAGCCACCATGAAAAACAGTATGGAGTTTCCTCAAAAAATTAAAAATGGAACTCCCATTTGACCCAGTAATCCCACTTCTAGGAATACATCCCAAGAAATCAGAAACACCAATCAGAAAGGACATATGCACCCCTATGTACATAGCAGCACAATTTACAATAGCTAAGAATTGGAAATAGGCTAAGTGTCCATCAGCAGATGAGTGGATTAAAAAACGGTGGTACATCTACATAATGGAATACTACACTGCTGTAAAAAAGAAAGAACTCTTACCATTTGCAACAGCATGGATGGACATAGAGCACATTATGCTAAGCAAAATAAGCCAGTAGGAGAAAGATAAATATCACATGATCTCACTCATTTATGGAATATAATGAACAATATAAACTCATTAACAAAAATAGATCCAGAGACAGAGAAGCACCGAACAGACTGTCAAACTTCAGAGGGAAGTTGGCGAGGATGTGTGTGTGTGGGCGGGGCAGGGGGGGGGGGCGCGGTAAAAGATCAACCAAAGGACTTGTATGCATGTATATAAGCATAACCAATGGACACAAACACTAGGGGGGTGAGGGCATGTACTGGCGGCGGCCGGGGGGGGGGGGGGGGTGGGGGGTGGCCAGGGAGAGCTCAATGGGGGAAAAGGGAGACATCTGTAATACTATATGTAATACTTTAAACAATAAAGAACTTAAAAAAGAAAATAGAAAATATCACAGTACATTGCACAAAGTATAGTAAATACTAATTTGTGAAAAAATATATGCCACACATATGTATGAATTGCATCATTAACTAAAGTATGCTTCTTAATGCGAGTTGCATTCAAAAACATTTGAAGAATAGTTCATAGAAATTAATACAGGAACTGCTGAATAGTAGAATCTTAGGAAATTTTATTGGGCTCATGGTGTTCCTCAGGCAATGGGAGTCAGGAAATATGCTGAACCAATCACGCACTCCTCATATTATTAGCTCCAACCCAACCCATCACCAGTACCCCTGCTTCCATGAAAAGGCATGAGTGGGTGGGTGGATCCCATCAATACAGAGCTACTGTTGGGGCAGGAGCCCTTGGTCCTAGGAGGCTCTGACTTTACCTTCTCCATTGGCCTTGGGTTCCACACAGACTTCTTCTGATATACACCCTATGATATTGCAAATGGGCCACAACTGAGAACCACAGGCCTAACCTTGAAATCCCTTAAAGTCTAGCTTCTATGGACCAGATAGAAATAAAGTAGATAAGCCTGTTTGTGGGGAGGTGTGTTTATTTAGCAGAGGTATCCCAGCTCTATGTGGATGAGCAGGGTTGGTCCTGTCGATGCTTTCCTTCTTTGAAGCACATTCTAGCAATGACTGGGGGGAACAACTTTGGAACATGTTCCACTCCCCCAATTTATCATTCATTCTGCTCTAATATGACATATCTGTGTGCTACTATCACTACAGTCAGCATTTGTCTTCCATCCCTTCTACTCTCTCCATCTCTCAAGCATCTCTGAGCAAGACTCTTGGCAGAAAACAGAGAAAATAATTTGTGTTCAAAGCAGTAAGTCTCCACAGTATATACAAAGCACATTCAATGCCTTATCTCGATTAGTTGTCTGTACAGTAGGCATAACCTGACATGTGGAATTGTCAGAACCGCGAAGATCACAGAGGCTAAGTGCCTGGCCCAGGCTCACCTGCCTGCGAGTGTTGGACTGGGAACTGCAGCTGACCCTGCGAATTCTAAATGCCATGCTCCGAGCTCATAGCAGATAAGCCACCATTCTAGGGCCTTAAGAATAGCAGTAATAATCACCGACATGATGCAGAGAATGTGATGAATGTGATGAGCTCTGCTTTGTGTTGGACTTATTGCAGAGTATCTCATTTGGTGTTTTTACAACAAACCTTTAATTAAGGAATATTGATTCACCTATATTGTAGATGAGTTAACGGAAGCTTAAAAATAGTAAGTTCACTTATCCAAGACCCCTTGGCTAGGAAGAGGAAGGGGCCAGCTGGGACTTGAGCCTAGGCAGATCTGCATGCTCTGTCATCTGATACACACTTAGCCCTTCCTTCATTTAAGGCCCTTTATTGAACTCACTGAGTCTCTTCACATTCCTCAGGCTGTTTAGGGCAAGTATTCTTATTCCCCTTTACAAAGGAGGAAATAAGGCCTACAAGAAATTGTCAAGAAACACAGAATTTCAGAGTTGGAAGGGTTTCAGAGCTCAATTATTTGCTCCTTTGATTTTCAGTAAACAAAGAAATTGGCCTAGAGACCTGCAGTGACTCTCCTATGTCATGTGGCTCATTTATAGTGACACAGCCTGGATGCAAACCCACCTCTCCTAAGCCCCTACCCTGCCCCAGGGGGCTTCTTCTGGTTTGAAAATAGGGGAAATAGCCATTTCTGGGCTATTTATTTAATTTTTCCTGAGCCTTGGTATATTGGTTTGGCTAGGGACATAACAAAACACTACAGACTGGCTCAAACAACAGAAATTTATTTTCTTATAGTTCTGGAAGCAAAAAGTCCAAGATCAAGGTGTCAGTAGGTTAGATTTCTCCTGAAGCCTCTCTCCTTGGCTAGCAGATGGATGTCTTCTCACTGAGTTCTCACAACGCCTTTTCACTGCATGCAAGTATCTTTGGTGTGTGTCTCTCTCTTCTTTTAAAGACACTGATCCTATTGGATTAGGGCCCCATCCTTATGATTTCATTTAACCTTAATTACCTCATTAAAGGTCCTGTGTCCAAATACTAGATGTACTGGTTAGTAACGGCAGATTTTCTAATCAAAGAAAACAAAATAATTTCAAGAGAAACATCAAAGTGCTTTATTCAAAGTAATGTCCATCACTAGCTACTCATTTCCCACATCTTTCAGGTAATTTGTGGATACCGTCCCAATAGAACTTTTCTTGTTTTGAGGCAAACCATTCAGAGACCCAATTTTCCACTTTTTGGTATGTTTTGAAGTGCTGCTCAGAAAGTGTGTGTGCCATTGAGCGGAACAAGTGCTAATCTGAAGGAGCAAGGTCTGGTGAATACAGCGGGTAGGTTAATACTTCCCAGGCAAGATCTTTTAATGTGCTTTTAACTGGTTTTAAAGTGTGTGATGGTGCGTTATCATGAAGCAAAATTACTTTGCCATGTCTTCTGGCATATTCTGGTCGTTTCACGATCAAAGCATGGTTCAAATTGATTCTTTGTTGTCTGTAGCGATCAGTATTAATGGTTTCACCTGGTTTTAGAAGCTCATAATACACCACACCTTCCTGATCCCACCAAACGCAGAGCATTGTCTTCTTTCCGAAGCGATTTGACCTTGTAGTCGATGTTGATGTTTGACCTGGATCAACCCATGAGTTTGTGCATTTGGGATTCTCAAAATAAATCCACTTTTCATCGCCAGTCACAATTCGATGCAAAAAAGACTTTCTTTCATGCCGTTGAAGCACCATTTTACTGATGACTTTTCGGTTTTCCATTTGTCTTTCGTTCAGTTGATGTGGCACCCATTTTTCTTCCTTTAAAATCTTTCCCATTGCTTGTAAATGATCAGAAATTGTTTGCTGAGCAACGTTTAATCTTTCTGCAAGCTGTTTTTAAGTTTGACATGCATTTTCATCCAATAATGCTTGTAACTGTTGGTCTTCAAACTTTTTTGGTTAACCTGAATGTTCTTTGTCTTTCACATTGAAATCATCACTTTTAAAGCATTTAAACCAGCGTTCACAAGTATCTTGAGATGGAGCATGTTCACCATAAGCTTCCAAAGTATACAATAACGTTTTCTTAAAAATAAAGTAATGAATTAAAACTTCCTGCAAATGCTCTTTTTTTGGCACAAAATTCGACATTTTAAGTGTAAAAATATCTATGATGTTAACAGCTTAAGCAAATTTGACATATAAAGTTTTGAAGCTTGCTGTCAGTACAACAAAATAACATACATATCAAATCACATATGTACCAACATATGTGTAACTCCATCTATTGAAAAAAATCCGCATTATTAACTCATACTAGTGTTCTGGTGCACAGATTCATGCACATTGAAAGAAAACTAACTAGAAGAAATACTTTAATATTGCTATTCATATCTTGCTAATGAAAAGAAAATAGGATTCTACCGAGTCTTCTATCCAGCTACTCCAGGACTTCTGTGAGGATCAAATGAAATGAGGCATGGGAAAACGCATCACAAACATTTTTTTAACTGTAAAATGTTTGCACCTGGCTATAAAGCAAGTTGAGTTCCTGGGCTGAAGAAACTCCAAGGAGGCTAGTTACTAGGGAAAGGAAGCTGGGTATTGCTATGTGATGTCATTACCCAGTGCCCACAGTGACCGTTTCCAGGCTGGGCTGGGCTGTGGGCCACATTTTGTGCCATGGGGTCTTGGCAGCGTTGGCTGCAATTTGGTGGGGTGTTGCTCTGGGATGGTGGCGGGCCTGTGTCCCACTTGGGGGAAGCTGAGTGTTGGTTTGTTGGTACCAGGTCCGTGGTGCAATTTATTTTAAAACTAGAGGCCCAGTGTATGGATTCATGCACCAGTGGGTCCCTCAGCCTGGCCTGTGCCCTCTCACAATCTGGGACCCCTCAGGGGATATTGGAGAGCTGGTTTCATCCCAATCCCCA
Organism: Myotis yumanensis; assembly: GCF_028538775.1. NCBI lineage: Eukaryota > Metazoa > Chordata > Mammalia > Chiroptera > Vespertilionidae > Myotis > Myotis yumanensis. The sequence goes on along the minus strand of NW_027223752.1, from coordinate 54,229,067 downwards.
CAGGTCAGGCCAAGGGACCTCACCGGTGCACAAATCCATGCACCGGGCCTCTAGTATGCATATAAGATCTTTGGTTAATCTCTTCCCACCTTTCCCCCTCCCCTCTTCCCTCTGATATTCATCAGTTTGATCCATGTTTCCATGCCTGTGGTTTCTGCTCCTGCATTGAGCATCTGCCCCCTGGTGGTCAGTGCACAGCATAGCTGCCGGTCAGACTAACACTTAGCCTTTTATATATATGGATTGGTGGTTAGAGCTTGAAAAGATGAATTTGGGGACACAATTCAATCCACAACATGCAGTGTCTTGATCTCTACAGTGGGGAAACTATCATACATCTCATCCATCTCCTTTCCAAGACTATTGTGAGGATTAAGTAAGAGTGTGAACAAAAATCAAATGCACAGTTCTCAGCTTAGGACAAATGCTTGATCACTTGTTTGCTTCTGCTCTGCCCTCCAAGTAGGGGAGAGAGTAGAGGTTAGATGGCTGAAGTGCTAATGGATCAGCACTCGGAAGCCAGAGTCTTGCTGGAGTCAGGGGAATGACAAGTTCTGGAGGGTAAGAAAGCAACTCACCATTCACTATGCTTCCAATTGCCACAGCTGGCATACTCTAGTCTACCAGACCTGAGGCCCTGAACCTAACTGTCCCCTATACCTGGGCTCCTGAGCATTAAAGAGAAAAAACCAACATGATACAGAAAAATGTTAGTTACATGCAAACAAGTGGTTAGAATAAGATGGAACTTGAAGACATTGTAGAAAATAGGTCTACCTTTCATCTAGCACCAATATTCCACCTTTGTGTGTAAATTACCTAAAAATCGGTACAGTGGTCTGGTAGGGTTTAAAGACACTTAGAGTAAAGAAGAAAGCTGCTCTGCAGGCATGAAGAACTTTGTGGAAGCGGATGTTTTAGCCTGCTTCATGCTGATTGACAGGACGTCTTTTCCTTAAGTGAGAGGCTGTCAGGCACCATATTGTTAAGAGCTTATCAGATTTGTACACAGGCTATTCTTTATTGCATCATTCCATCAGACCCTTGCAATATTCGTATAAAATCAAATAGAGAGTCATGCTAAATACTGGACACTGTATGATGAGATCTCCATTGTCAGGTGAGGACAAGTCTCAGCTTTTTCTAGACCAATGACCGAATGACCTCCACTATGGAAATGCAACCAAACACACTAAAGAGAACCTTTTCTTGTGGTTCAGTCCTTGTCCAGTTGCCCTAAATTTCCATTTAAAAAAATAGAATACAAAGCAAAGATGGATGCAAATGACAGTAGACACATTAAATATTTGCTCCTTGGATGACCACCAGCAACTCATGGGAAAGGGAGGTGCAGGGAGTCCACGTGTCCAGCCATTGACTGCATGTGCAAGTGACCTCATAGGTCTGTTTCCTCACTAGCAGAAGGAGGTGGTATACTCAATGATCCCCAAGGCACCCAACCTGGGTCACTTAAATAATGCTAAGGAGGTCACTTTCCCCAGACCCAGGCCTCTCTCCTTCCCTCCTCTCTGTCTATATCCACCTCAGCCACTCTGCCACTCACCGTGAGTCTCCCCCGTCAGCCTTGACCTTACTCCTCAGCCTCAGTCCCACATCCCCCAGGGGCCTTTAGGAATTCCCATTGTCACTGGAATTCAAGATGTTTGAACAAGATGTTTGAACATTCTGTTTGTCTAAGTCATTTACGCATCTTGATTTCTCCAATTCTGTCAGCAGTGTCCACCGTGGAGGAAAGGGAAGACTTCAGGATGTTGTTACTTTTTATTCCCAAGGATTGAATGAGAATTTCCCTTGAACGTTTTGAAGATATACAGGTGAATAAGACACAGCCAGCCTTCAAGAGTGGTGGAGCACTGAGAAGAACAATCGCCACCTCTATGGTAGATCTCACATTTTCTTTTTTTGTTTTGTTTTGTTTTGTTTTTTAAAATATATTTTTATTGATTTCAGAGAGGAAGGGAGAGGATGAGAGAGAGAAACATCAATGATGAGAGAGAACCATCAATTGGCTGCTTCCTGCATGCCCCCTACTGGGGATTAGCCCGCAACCCGGGCATCTGCCCTTGGCCAGAATCGAACCTGGGACCCTTCAGTCTGCAAGCCAACACTCTATCCACTGAGACAAACCAGCTAGGGCCAGAACTTACATTTTCAATGGGATAATATCTACCTCCTCGGGCTTCTGTGGGCTGACCAGCAAAAGTAAGGCACTGTGTTCCTTCATGACCCTTTCCCCTGCCAGCCTACACTGGTTACCCTCTGTGCCAGGGACCTCAGAAGACCTGACTGCTCTCGGCATTGCCACACGCTGCCTGGGCCATCTTACCTCGCTGGGTCTCTCACAGACCCTAACACACAGGTGTTCCATCAGGATTGTCATCATTGTGCTATAAGGACGACAAACACCAGGCTGGAGAGCTTTGGAGGAACCTGAGCACAGACGATTTGTCTTTCCCCTCTGGCTTCAGTGCCCAGCACAGAGCTCAGCATATAGTAGGCACTCAATAAATAATGACTGTCATCTTACCACAGAGAAGGCCCCCAATGCTCATAGTTCTTCATTTAAACACAGAAACCCTCATCTCCCTCTTGCACGTGTCAGGGAAAATTAACTACATGATTTGGATGAACCACAGGGAAGCCGGCACCATTCCCCCTGACTTCCCCATCACAATTAGTAATAGACTCGTTCCCTCATTCCTCCCTCCCTTATCTTTGCATTGTGCAGTAAATAATGAAATGTGCTGATGAAAACTCACAAAAGGTGCTGCAGCCAACTGAAAGGTGAAGAGGGGGAAAAGATTTTTAGGAAAGAAGGAAATACAATTGTAGGAATAATAAACCGAGGCACCAGGAAAATCTCTGCCAGGTGGCCACAGACGGTTTTCTATTTCTGTCCTTGTCAAGTGCATCGTGGGATGAGATCACGCACAAATACTTCCTCTCTGACAAGAGACACTTTTGTGCTCGGAGTCCTTCATTAGTTCTGCAGTATCAGGTGAGCTCACGTTCCTCCAGGCAGTTTTATTAGCACTCTGAATCCTCAAAACCCTTAAACCAAGTTACCATCTCACTGATCATTATTAGCATTGCTCAAAGTACATGTTCTAAAAAGTCGTATTAAAAATGCCCCGGTTCATTTCCAACTAAAGAGTTTTCAGCTCAAGGAACTTGGCACATCTGTTTTAGAAATCAGTCATCTATGAAAGGCTTTTCTCTTCTGTACGTTCTGTAGACAGAGAGCAATAACCCAGCAGGCTTTCCTTTATCTTTGGAGAAAAAGAGTTGAAATTCCATTTATAAAGCAATCCTTAAAATAACCCGGAGAAACATCTGGTTGTAGCGAGTGGTCCAGGTCAGGAGGGCAGTCACCAATTAGTTAACCACATGGAAACGGATGGATTTTCAAATCTGTTTGCCAAGAGAATTATTTGCTGAGTGTCTACTTCAAGTGCCAAAGCTGTGCCAGGTATCCTTGCCCCAGGTTGATGACCACCTCCCTGGGAATGTAGTAGTGGCAGGTGAGAAGTTGATGTGAATAATATAAGACCAGGAGATCATGGTGGAGGAGGTCGTGTGTGAGTGGGACCTCGAAGGTTGGGTAGGAACTGGAAGGAGGGAGGAAGAGAGGGAGGAAGAAAGGAAGGCATTAGTGGCATGAGAATGTCAACAATGCCTGGAGTATCCTCCATTCCTCTAACTAACCTTCTACCGGGTGCCAGTATGGGCAGTTCCAGAGCCAAGAGGATGGAGACAGACTGGCCATGACACCAATGAAAGTTAAGGTATATAATTTTTAAAAATTGCAAAGACTAGTAATTTGACTTCAGTTGGTTTATTCCTGTCTCTTGCCAGTCCAATTTACCGTCCATTATCTTTCCACTCCAGAGGCCATTAGAGTTGTCTTGAGCAATTGGGAGATGCAGCTTTTAGAAAGGTGAGTTGGGAAAACATTTCACTTTACTAGAATGTATTTATGTAGAACATGGCAACTTCCAAGTATAATTAAGTTATTGCTAGCTATACTAGCTTCCAGGAACATTCCTACTACAATCAATTTAAAGAGCATTGAAGTTTAGTCAATTAAAAAAAAGGTAAAATGCCCTTAAATTTTAGTTTTTATAGGAAAAAAAACTTGATTAGTGTTTCCAAAACTTAACAAAAATCCTAAAATTTTACATGAAATTACCAATAACGAGTTGTGAAGCTGAACAAAACTATTCTAAATCATGAATAATAAAAACCACTTTCAATCAACTATGATAGAGAAGTGGTTTATCTTTCTATTTTCTCTACAAACAATATTGCATAATCATCTTCACAGGAAAAAATGATCAAAGAGTATGAAACAAAAATTGTACAAGTAAAGAGATTTATCACTTGATTTGTTGATTAAAACAATGAGCAATTTCCCCAAAGTGTGTGACATTAATGGCATTTGTCAGCTTTCTTTACATTTGTAATTTGTATGATTTCTCATTCTAAATTAATAATTTTATGCCTAATTTTATATCCTTTTTCCTCAAGTGGATTATGTAAGATAATCAGAACAACATAAGAAACATGACCTTTAAAAGGGTGCAGTGGGGACCCAGAAGAGAGATCCTCTAAGTCACCCTGAGGTGTTGGGAAAGGATGGGGAGAGAAACGGATAGCATGTAGGCTGGTGTCCCCACGCTGACAGAGCTCAGTATGGAATGGTGGGGTGAAAGAGGCAAGGCTGCTCACGGCAGAGACAGGGGACATTTTATGGCCCAGGTAGATGGTTGGGTTCTGTTTCATTGACCACAATACACTTTTCTTCCTTTTTTGCTCAAGTGACTGAGGTCTTTTGAGTCCTGCAACTTCTATCCATGTTTTGGTGTCTTGACATTTTCTCTAGTTATTTATCTAAGAGCACATTTTTACTTGCCAAAAATTAAAAAATAAATGTAATCACAGCCCACCAGAAGTGAGTAGATTTCCCTGACCTGAAAGTCTGCTCATTTCAGTACATCCATGGCCTTTCCTCTCCACCTTTGTGCCTCCCTTACCTCCCCATTTGGATTTCTCTAACTACAAATGGTTGAACATAAAACAGTATCACTTAGGATTAAAACCACTTTTTGTTATCCTTTTGTTGTTGTTAATCCTCACCCAACGATATTTTTCCATTGATTTTTAGAGAGAGAGTGGAAGGAAGGCAGAGAGACAGAGACAAACATTGATTAGTTGTCTCCCACACTCACCCCAATCTGGGTAGGGGATTGAGCCTGCAACTGAGATACATGCCTTTGACCAGATTCAAACCCAGGACCCTTCAATCTGCAGGCCAATGCTCCAACCACTGAGGCAAACCAGCTAGGGCAAAAGAACACTTTTTAATGAATGTCCCCTAAAAAGCAGAGTTATCCCTAAGATAGTTATTTTTCTTTCTCGTCGGCCCACTCTTAGTTAAGCCAAGTCTTTGAGCTGATCTTCAGTTGCAAGTATGGAGGAAAACCTAATTTTTAATCAGCATTTGGCCAAGAACAAGACTACCTTTTTAAGGCTTACCCAACACTGGATATTGACAAGCCATCCTCTATGGGGAGGGGGAATGACAGGGTTGCGAGATTCCAAACCAGGCATCACAAAGTTTCTCTTGAAAAAGGAGAACAGACTGCCCTGTTTCCTGCAGCTGAGGCCATCACTCCAAGGCTGGATGTCAGCACAAGTCCAGGCGGGTTTCATTCATCCTTGTCCAACCCCAGGGGGCCCGGGTGCTTTATCCAAGGCAGAATTATCAAAGTCTCCACCATTCCCCTCCTGGACATCTGCCTCTAGCCAGGTGGCCAGCTAGGTCTGATTGATCCCAGGATATTCCTTCTCATATCTGAATTTCACAAGCATGTGTGAAGTCTCAGGTGGGTTTTCTCCCCTAGTGCTTCTAATAAACCAGGTCCGCACACTTGAAATGAAGCTTGTTTCAAGGGACTCTCCCTGGCTAGCCGTGCCAAGTCTCGGCAGGAGATTCCACTCTTTGGGGTTTTCAGAACTTCAGAATCTAACACCAGATGCCTGGAATGATAGCACATGAAATGACCCCAAGGCAATTTATTTCCCTTTTTGTGGGATGTCTGCTGCTTTAGAATTCTCAGAGGGACACTCTCCTGGTTGAAGGAACTTCAGGGGGATGAGAGCAAGGAATATGTGGCCAGGAGATTTCATTATCGCTGGCAAGAGGTGTGTGTGTGTGTGTGTGTGTGTGTGTGTGTGTGTGTGTGTGTTGGCGGGGAGGGTAAGAAGTCTGCCAGGGAAGGCCCTGCTGTTGTGGGTGCCACGCTTCTAGAGACCTAACAGTTGGAGCAGCCCCGTGGTGGTGGGACGTCAGGATGATCAAGGTCAGGCTGCCTCTGCAGTGTTAGGAAATGTTTTAAACAATACAGCTTCCTCAGACTGTAAAGGCCAAGACCCAGAAACAACCCAATCTAAGTCTCCGAAGATAATGATTAGGGGAAGTGAGAAGTTGTACATGGTCTTGTTCAGCCAACCCCCTCTCCCCCGCCCCCCGCCCCCCACCGCCACCCCCAAGACTAGAGAGCAGCCTCTAAATTGGAAGGAAGCCATTTGGAAACAATTGAAAGAAAACATAACTATACACAGCAGGTAGGAAACTTATGGGACTTACTGCGCTGGAGGTGGCATAGGCCATTTATAAATAGACTCAAAGCACATAGAGAGGAATTTGTGGTTAAGAGATCCATGTGGATCACTAAGGAGTAAAGATGTTTGATGAGGTGTTGGCATAATCTATTGAAATTGGTCTAATATGCAGTTACAAACTTTCTTCTATGGCACACAGGATGGAGGGCATTCACAAACACAACACTTACTCCGGTGGGTATCTCCAGATTTTGGCCTCTGGTATAGACAAAATATGAGCTCTACTTTCACCACTTTATCGTCTACTCAAGCAAGGATATTAGAATGCATGGGAATCATAGCAACATGGTGTGGCTGCAACCTGACATTTTTTGGAGCACAGATTTGCAAATTTCACCTTAAGAACTCCATGGGCTTCTGTCCTGTAGGCATGTTCTAACTTATGCAGCCATGGCTGTGAGACAGGCTAAGATCTCAATGATAGGAACTCAAGCGCAGGGGAGTAAACCGGTCCTGGTGTGAGACAGAGATGCTCTAGGAGGGCAGGGGTCTGAACTGTGGCTTTTGGTATTGTTAAACTAACATGCAGTACAGTGTCTGGCAGTGTGTGAGGATCCGGAAAATTTCGAGTATGACTCAAGCTGAGCTCAGTCTACAGGGAGACTGCTCAAGCAGGTACAGTGCATGTCCTCTAGCAAGCCCTGCTCCAAGCAGGTCCTTCCAAAGAGTGCAGGATTACAGCTAGTTGTCAGGATTTCTAACACCTAGGAAGGGACTGGAAGGAATGAAGCAGTGGCCAAGGTGCCAACCAAGTCAACAGACCATTGATCTACTCTGTGGATGGGGTAACAAATTAGAAAACCAACCCAAACTAAAAATTGTTTTTAAATGGGAAAATTCCTGAGTATCTGGACCTAGAGCCTCAACAGGAGTGAGGCTGTGTTGATGAGTTGACCAAGACAGACCAAACACTAGGTCAGCAGATGATTCCAGACTGACTCAACCATAGCAACAGATTTCTGAAACAGTGCAAGGCACAGATCTCTGCAGAGATAACCATGGGCAAGTCTCTTAAACTATCTGAGCTTCAGTTTTGTAATCTGTAAAATGGGCATTATAAATAACACCTTGCAGTATTTTCCTAAGGATTGTATAATATTTTTGAGGACCCTAGAATAGTCGCTCATATATTGTAGGAATTTGGTAAATGATGCTATTATTTAATGCCTGCGAACTTAGCTGAGCCAGGACATGGGCCTGAGACCTTGATCCAGCCATGAAATTGATTCCATAGAAGTTGACTGGCTTAATTCCTGACATCTCTGGTGGCTCTCTTGTCATGTAAGGACATCTATGTCAAAATGCAACCTGGAATTTGAGTGAGGGCATAGCTGAGTTCTTCTAGAACACTGAAAAATTAACAGGTTGTTATGGATTGAATTGTGTCCCCTCAAAATTCATATGTTAAAGTCCTAACCCCCAGTACATCAGAATGTCAGCTTATTTGGAAATATGGTCATTTTGGATTTAATTAGGAAGGAATATCCTTCTTATAAAGTGGCATAGAACTTAGATGAATAGTTTTCTACTGATGGAGGAAAGTGGATGAACCTGGATATTTAGTTGAAGAGATGTTTAAGTGTTGGTGCGTGGCCTGGTTTACTCTCTCTCTCTCTCTCTCTCTCTCTCTCTCTTATTAATTAATTTTAGCAAGAGAGAGGAAGGGAGAGAGAGAGAAAGAAAAAAACATTAATCTGTTGTTCCACGTTTTTATATATTCACTAGAGGCCCAGTGCACAAAAATTTGTGCACTCGGGGGGGTCCCTCAGGCGGCGAGTGCCCTCTCGCAGTCTGGGACCCCTCGGGGGTGACCACTTTCTGGCTTAGGCCTGCTCCCCGGGGGATTGGGTCTAAGCTGGCAATCAGACATCCCTCTGGCAGCCTGGCAGCCCTCAGGGGATACCCACTTGCCAGCAGGGAGCAGACCTAAGCTGCAGTCGGACATCCTTAGCACTGCTGAGGAGGCAGGAGAGGCTCACACCACCGCCGCTGTACTGGTAGCCATCAGCCTGGCTTGTGGCTGAGCAGAGCTCCCCGCTGTGAGAGCACACTGACCACCAGAGGGCAGCTCCTGCATTGAGCGTCTGCCCCCTGGTGGTCAGTGTGTGTCATAGTGACCAGCCATTCCCAGTCTTTCTGCTGTTAGGGTCAGTTTGCATATTACCCTTTTACTATATAGGATAGAGGCCTGGTGCATGGGTGGGGGCCGGCTGGTTTGCCCTGAAGGGTGATCCGGATCAGGGTGGGGGTCCCGCTTGGGTGCCTGGGCAGTCTGGGTGAGGGGCTGAGGGCCGTTTTCAGGCTGGCGGGCGACTGAAGCTCCCAGCCTCTTTTTTTTTTTCTTTTTTTTTTTATTCTGGGATTTATTTACCTTCTATAGCTGTCACTGGAGCTGAGAGCTGGCTCCAGCTCTGAGCCCGCTGGCAGCTGAAAGCAGGTTTCTGGGTTTGTTTAGCTTCTATAATTGCAACATTGTTGCATCTGGAGCTCAGAGCTGGGCTGCGGCAGGTGGGGAACCTTGGCTTCCTCCGTCACTGGAGCAAGCAAGCCTCATGTTCACTTCAGCTGCGTGGCTGCCGGCTGCCATCTTGGTTGGCAGTTAATTTGCATATCTTGCTGATTAGCCAATGGGAAGGGTAGCAAAGTTACGGTTAATTACCATGTTTCTCTATTATTAGATAGGATTGGTTGACTCATGTGTGTGTTGTGTGTGTGCCCTGACTGGGGATTTAACCCGCAATCTTGGCATTTTGGGACAACACTCTAACCAACTGAGCTACCCAGGCAGGGCCTGGACTAGTTCATTCTTACTGCTTACAGTAAAATGCAAGAATAGATATAAATCAAAAGAGTTGCTAAGACCAAAGAAACCAGAACTTGAAGATTTCGAAATCTCTCAAGTCACTTGTATTGCAAAAAATGATGAAAGTGTGTGCTTTGGAAAGAACACCAAGGATATGGCTAGATAACTGTTTGCTACAGAGATTAGGCATGTGACTGATGGATCCAATCACCCACCTCAGCGGAAATGCTACTAACTTGGACTGAAAGGGACAGAGACAGGGTAGAATTGAAGAAAGGCTCTAGGGTTCTACAGGCAGGAAAGTGCAACAGAGTTGTTTGGCTGTAAACATATTATCCTTCATGAAAAGGGGAAAATGACCCCAAGTCCACGCCACCTCCTTGCATCCAGAAAGAAAAACCACTTCCTCCATTTCAGATTGGGAGTGGGGGGTTGGGACTGCTGCCCGGGGCTGGGCAAGGGAGGCTGCTGTCCCCAGGGCTGAGGACAGAGCACCCAGATAAAGAGGATTATTCTCAAACCTTAGATGCAATGGTTGTCACACTGCTGGGTTTCAGACTTGCTTTGGACCCATAACCCCCTTTTTCTCTCTGATCTCTCCTTTTGGAATGGATTATCCACCCTATGCCTCTCTGATTGGATTCTAGAAGCAGATACCTTGTTGCCTGTTTTCACACAAAATAAAGAAGAATTTTGCCTCAGGCAGAAATTATACCGTAAGTATCACCCATGCTTGATTTATACGATATTTGGATGACATTTAGGACTTAGAGTTGATGCTGGAATGGGTTAAGACTTTTAGGAACATTAGAATGGGGTGAATGTATTTTGCATGTGAGAAGGACATGAATTTGGGAGGGAGGGAGGGGTGCAAAGGGGAAACTACTGGGTGTTCAATCGTGTCTCCTCACAGTTCACACATTGAAGTCCTCATTCCCAGTACCTGAGAATGTGACCGTATTTGGAGATGGGTCCTGAAGATATAATGAGTTAAGATGCTGTTGTGTTGGAGTAGAGTGGGCCTCTAAAACAGTATGACTAGTGGCCCTATCAAAAATGGAAATTTGGACCCAAACTAGGGGAATGTCCTGCGAATACTGGAGTTGTGCTGCCACAGCCAAGACCTACCAGAGGCTAGGAGAGACCTGGAACAGATCCTTCCCTAGGACCTTCAGAGGAAGCCTGGCCATGCCAGCCTCTTGATCTTGGACTTTGGGCCTCCAGAACTGCAGGACAATAAATTTCTCTTGCTTAAGCCACCTTGTTTGTGGTACTTTGCTACAGCAACCTACCAAACTGGTATGTATGCAAGTTCATATAAAACATCTAAATGCAAATGATTAAAAACAAACCTAATGGAATCATCTTAGGAATGTTCCCATGAGAAAGAAAATTAAACTCCTCACTTATCAGCAATTGAATGCAGTCCATGGGATGGCTGTCTTTCTGACCATTAGTGACTTATTGAAGACTGATTGATTACCTTGCATAGCAAGTTAAGATGAGAAACAACCCATTTTAAAAACCTCTAAACCTTCATACAAAATTCTGTGAATTTATGAGCAAAGAATAAAAGGAATTATGGAGACACACAAGAGCTTTGGCATTAAGCAGGCATTGCGAAGGGTGATTATATACAGACTAGAGGCCCGGTGCATGAAATTTGTGCATGGGGGGGGGATCCCCTCAGCCCAGCCTGCACCCTCTCCAATCCAGGACCCCTCAGGGGATGTCCGACTGCCAGTTTAGGCCTGATCCCAAGGATCAGGCCTAAACTGGCAGTTGGATATCCCTCTCACAATCCTGGACCGCTGGCTCCTAATCACTCAGCTACCTGCCTGCCTGCCTGGTCGCCTCTAACTGCCCCCCCTGCCAGCCTGGTCACTCCTAACTGCCCCCCACTGCCAGCCAGATCGCCCCCAACTGTCCCTTCCCTGCCAGCCTGGTTGCTCCTAACTGCCACCCCCACCAGCCTGGTCACCCCTTACTGCCCCCCTGCCAGCCTGGTCGCCTCATGCAGCCTGTTTGTTCAGTCATTTGGTTGTCCCTCACTAACCCCCCTGCCGGCCTGGTCATAGGCAGCCATCTTGTGAGGGCTTGAGGGTTAATTTGCATATTACCTCTTTATTATATAGGATGACACAGATATAGATATATATATAAACTTACACCCCTGCATTTATATGTACATAGGCACACATATACACATACATATATGACCATGCATGTACACATATATCCATGTGTTTACACACAATGTCCATGTGTACATGCATATATGTTCATGTATGTAAACATGTATGTTTACATGTGTGCGCATCTATATATCCATGTAAGTATACATACATATATATGGACTCATATATTATCTTTGAAGCTATAATACTGCCTCTTCAGTGTTAGAGAAATTCAGCACCATAAGCATAGGTTGGATGCTTACCATCTTCAGCCTTGCATCCTGCCTTGGGTCTACTGGCTGGGCTGTGTTCTGAAGCTAAGCTGGCTCCCAGAAGCACCTGTTATCAAAGGTTAATACTAAGGACCAAATTACTATCTAGAACATACAGCCTTTAAGGAAGAAAGGAACGTGAGTGAGAGAAATTGACTTTCCTCACAAAGGAAGTCAAGATTATTCATTCTTGCTTTTTTCTTTTTTTAAGGACAATTAACAGGAATTTCTAAAATTCAGAATGTCAAAATCATTAGTATCTGATCACTTGAAGCAAGAATGCAGCCGCTATGATTAATGGCTGAATTTTAACTATCTCAGGCAGATCAAGGAAGTCTCCCTCACCACCCTGCTTGTCATGTGTGCCTCCCCAGGACACTGCGAAGTGTGATGGCATCTCACCAGGTTCTTTCCTCACTAAAATTTTCTGTAATTAAAAACAGTCCTAACTAAAATTCAAATTTACTCATTCATCAGACAGCATGAGGTAGGAGGTTATACTAGAAAGATTATTAAAGCATTTGAAAGGAAAAAAGTAGTTTTGGTCTCTACTTTGCCATTTTATGCAACCTTAGATATATCAGTCAAATAGTTGATTTTCTCATCTGCAAAATGGAAGTCAGAATGATAAAGCTCCTTTCCTGATATATAGAAAACTCATGCAAAATATTAAGTGTTCTTCAAATGTAAAGTATTGGTACCTGCTTATGTGCAAGACACATGGGCCCTAATGAAACAGATGGGAGGAGATGGCTATTAGGATGAGTAAGACCTGACTCTGCCCTCCAGAAAATTTCAGGTTAGTAGGTACATAGAGTCATTTTCAAAATAATCACAATTTCAGGTGGAACAAGGAAATACCATAGGGGTAGGATCACTTCAGACTTGGGGGTGGACGGTTAAGAATCTCAGAAGGCTTCAAGGAGGAAGTGATATTTGTGATAGAAAGCAGCTGATACTTGGAGGTCATGGTTTCTGAATTTTGCTGAGTTTGGGAAATCAATGCCACAGAGGGAAAGTGAAACCTTCCAATTCCCTCATCGAAGCAGGAACCCAGTGTTCTTGTTAAGCTGCCTGAAAGCATGGCAAAAATAGAACAGGTCAAGCATGTCTCCATATCAAACCATTTCCATCTCGCCAGCGTTACTAAAAATGAAAGTCAGGGCCATCATCTGGATGGGGATGATGTGCCCTTGTTCTTGTCTATCAGCTTTAAAGCCCCAAAAATCCTTACAACACCTGAGATGAAGGAAAAGGAGACTGCCATAGTGGATGACTCTTTCTTTAATTTGTCAAAAAAAAGTAAAAGAATAGTAAAATATAATGAAATAGCTAAGAAGATTGAAACAATGGGAGATGGTGACTGACCCTCCTTGGAGCATGATGAGAGTAGTAGGCTCTCCAGTCCAGTTCACTGTCTCTGCACCCTGCCCAGGTTCATCTCCTTAAAAGGCAGTTTTGATCACATCACCATTATGCTCAATGGATATGGCTCCCTGCTGCCTACAAAATTAAGCTCAGGTTTTAAAATTTAAAATCCTCCACAACAGGATCCCAACAGATTTTTCCAACGTTACCTTCTTTATCTCCATTATCTCTTCCTTTTGTCCCAGCCAAACGGATGACATGCTCTGCCTGAATTTGCTCTGAACTTCCTGCCCCCTCCCCCCACCTGTATGTCCAGGCTCTTGTTCCCTGGTCCTTAAAGCCTCTGTCCCACATCCACCATAGCCCCTATTCCAGGACCAATTTAAATCTCATCCCCAACCAATTAAGCAATCACTTCACTGTGCCCTTTATATGAGTTTCTTCCATTTTCTCACTGGAGATGCAAAGATGAGTGGTACCCGTCCTGCTTTCTAGTTCCTTCCTAAGAGAAGGCAAGACAGACACATAAACAATATATATATATAAGTCTAAGCGACCGTTTGACCGTTCAACTGGTAGCTATGATGCACACTGACCACCAGGGGGCAGACGCTCAATGCACTGGCATGGAAACATGGAACAGACTGATGAATCTCAGAGGGAAGTGGGGCTGGGGAAGGGCAGGAAGAGTTTAACCAAAGATCTTATACACATACTAGAGGCCTGGTACACAGATTTGTGCACTGGTGGGGTCCCTCGGCCTGGCCTGTGGGGATCGGGCGGAATCCATACACCAGGCCTCTGACATCCCCCAAGGGGTCCTGGATTATGAGAGGGCACAGGCCAGGCCAAGGGACACACACCCCCGTGCACAAATTCATGCACCGGGCCTCTAGTTAACTATAATACATTGAGCTGATATATAGAATGTATCATATAGACATGTGTAGACTATTAAATATTAATCCTACCACCAAAAAGTGTTAGTGGGAAGGCTCCAGGAGGTGGCGGCATTTCAGCAGAGGCTCTAAAGTGAGCAGTGGGTTTCCAGGAAAGTTGACAGAATGTCACATGCCAAGGCACAGAGGCAGGTACAAAATGCAATCAAGAACAGGGACAGATTCAAGGTAGTTGGAGCCCAGAGTGTGTGGTGCAGAAGAAGTACATGAGTCTGGAAGGGAAACCTGGGACCTAGTGTGTCAGGTCTGCCAAAGTAGGAGTTTGGACTTTAACCCAAGGGTGTGGGGGTCTTTTAAGGGTCATTTAGGGCCAATGTCTGATACTATATGTTTGATGTTACCTGATAACTCTGATATCAGTATGAAGGGCAGACAGAGGGCAAAGATAGCAGTTAGGAAGCTATTATAGTCCACGCAAGACATAATGGAGTGTTTTACTGTGGTAGAGGCAGTGCATGTAAAAAAGAAGGAATGCATATAGGCCCTTCATCTATTAGGTCCTTCCTAATCTACCCCTCATCCTTCAGTAGATATTATTTCTTTCTGCTGTTTCACTTAAACCACAGCTTATATTTTTATATGTATTAGCATTTTTGACTCATAGTTTTATCCCCTCCATATTAAATCAAAAATACCTGAGTCTGGTTATGGTAGATGCTCAAGAAATGAGTAAAGGGACTTGTACAAATTTGTCTCAGAGTTGTTCAGTTGTCAGAAATAGTATCCTACTCAATATAACTTGAGGAAAGGGAGGCTTATTATTAGATACTAGAGGCCCGGTGCACAAAAATTTGTGCACTCGGGGGGGGGGTCCCTCAGCCCAGCCTGTGCCCTCTCGCAGTCTGGGACCCCTCGGGGAATGACCACCTGCTTGCTTAGGCCCAGTCCCTGGGGAATGGGGCCTAAGCTTGCAGTCAGACATCCCTCTGGCAGCCCGGGAGCCCTTGGGGGATGTCCACTTGCCAGCAGGGAGCAGGCCTAAGCTGTAGATGGACATCCTTAGTGCTGCTGAGGAGGCAGGAGAGGCTCCCACCACCACCGCTGTACTGGCAGCCGTCAGCCTGGCTTGTGGCTGAGCAGAGCTCCCCCTGTGGGAGCTCACTGACCACCAGGGGGCAGCTCTTGCATTGAGCGTCTGCCCCCTGGTGATCAGTGTGTGTCATAGTGACCAGTCATTCCCAGTTGTTCTGCTGTTTGGATCAATTTGCATATTACCCTTTTATTATATAGGATAGGGGCCTGGTGTATGGGTGGGGGGGGCAGCTGATTTGCCCTGAAGGGTGTCCCGGATCAGGGTGGGGGTCCCAGTGGGGTGCCTGGCCAGCCTGGGTGAGGGGCTGATGGCTGTTTGCAGGCTGGTCACACCCCCTTCAGGGTGGGGGTCTCCACTGGGGTGCCTGGCCAGCCTGGGTGAGGGGCTGAGGGCCATTTTCAGGCTGGCCACAACTCCTTCATGGTGGGGGGTCCTTCTGGGGTACCTGGCCAGTCTGGGTGAGAAGTTGATGGCTGTTTGCAGGCTGGCCAAGCCCCCCAGCAGGGACCCTCACCCCATGAGGGTGTGGCCAGCCTCGGTGAGTGGCTGATGGCTGTTTTCAGGCTGGCCTAGCCCCCGAGCAGGGACCCTCACCCCATGAGGGTGTGGCCAGCCTGGGTGAGGGGCTGATGGCTGTTTGCAGGCTGGCCTAGCCCCCGAGCAGGGACCCTCACCCCATGAGGGTGTGGCCATCCTGGGTGAGGGACTGATGGCTGTTTGCAGGCTGGCCACAGCCCCCAGCCACCCAAGCTCCCAGTGGAGGCTGGCTGGAAGCAGGTATCTGGGATTTATTTAGCTTCTATAATTGAAACTTTGTTGCCAGGAGCAGAGTTCCACAGCCGGCCAGGGCGAGTGGGAAGCTTGGCTTCCTCCATCGCCAAGGCAACCAAGCCTCCTACTTGCTCCAGCTCCATGGCTGCCGGCCGCCATCTTGATTGGGTTAATTTGCATATAGTCACTCTGATTGGCTGGTGGGCGTGGCTTGGGGCATAGCAAAGGTACGGTCAATTGGCATCTTTGTCTTTCATTAGTGTAGACAAGGATAGAAACTGGGGGCAGGAAATGGAGGCAGGCCCCAAGAAGGAACTTCCAGGTTAGGGATAAATATGAACTAACTCTTCGGCTCTGGCTCTCAGAGTTCAAATTCTCAAAAGAGAAGACCTATCTCCCCAGGTATAATCAAGTGTGACCAGGGCGGGATGGGGTCACATGATACAAGGAAGGCAAAAAGAGTCCACTCTTGATAGGGTTGCTTGTTTCCTGCCTATATATGACATCTTTGCTAGAAATAGTATATTTAAAAATGCTTCACAGACATGGGTCTCAACTATTCACAAACCACAATTATGTGAAGAAGTAGTTTGTAAAACAAAATACCTAAATCCAGGAATATCCGTTCTTCAAACCCAAGAGCATTTTGATCAGACAATATAATGTTTCAGACATTCTTAACTCATCCATTCACTGAGAAACAATTGCTGAACACTTATATGAACTAACCCTGTGCTTGGGACTAGGGTTAGGGTTAGGGTTAGGGTTAGGGTTAGGGTTAGGGTTAGGGTTAGGTTAGGGTTAGGGTTAGGGTTAGGGTTAGGGTTAGGTTAGGGTTAGGGTCCCAAGCACAGGAGCGAATTTTTAAAAACAAATCATTTCACTCATGACGATCACTGAGGAGACAAGGTGCTGTCTTTCAGTTAAGCACTCAAGAAATGGGGCAAACGGGAAAGTGGTTTATTAAACACGGAAACTTCTCCCCAAAGTTTCTATAATTACTTCAAGTACTTAGTGATATTCTAAAGTCATTTTATTCAGCAATAATATTTAAGATTAATATATTCTCTCTGGTATCTATAGTAACCGGTCTTTTGGCATAGTATTAAGATTAGGGATTTATTTATATTTAGGCTTCACCCAAGAGGAAGATTTTTGTATAATTTATTGTTACATTTAGAGAGCATAAAACCTTTAGGCCACAATGTGTAGTTAATATTCAGAATTAAATCAGTTTATTATGCATCAACTGGTAGGTCAAATTCAGCTTTGTGTGATATAATTTATAATACAGGTTTTTGCCCGAAGCAACATGGAAGCCCTGGAGCAGTGCTGTGAATTATTACAACTAAATCGGGGACTACCTGCCAAAATATACACCATTGCTTGTATTTCTGTTGCACGAAGACCATAAACATGATTTCCAAGAGCTCTGTGCTGCAAGGACATCTAAATAAAATATCAGTTTCATGACCAGTGTCAGCATCTAGAAACTTCTTTCCTTTCTTTGCAGCTGCTACAAGTCTGGGTTTCTGTGGCAATTCACTTCTTAGCCACTTACAAAATGGCAGTTTACAGACTTGGTGACTACACAGTGGAAGCATATTTTTCTCTTTTAATGGGTGCGCAAATGACACTGCAGCGAGCGCACTTATAATCATTATTAAAGCTGTATTTGGAAAGCAACCTTAAATATGGCATTTAATAAGCCAAGATATTTTAATAAAAGATGCAGTGCATACTTAAGCTATATTATGAATTTCTTTTGTTGAATACAATTTGTGTTTCTGATCACTGCTCACCCAGCTCCTTGGCTAAGATTTTTAAACTAAAGCATGGATGGGCTCTTTTTGGACTGTGGGTTTTGATTGTCTTCATTCCAAAGGAGGCTTTATTGCTCTGCACAAAGTCTAGCAAATGTGGTTACCCTCTGTATGAGTGGATTTTCTATTTTACAGATCCATAAAAATGATAGAAAAGAATTTTAATCAAAACATTCCAAAGTAGGAGAAGGTTAAGTAAACTAACAGTTTTAGTTTCAGATATCAACTCTTAGTAACCCTTAGTCATTTACATTTTAGGATTCTAATAAATAAACCTTAGTCCAATGTAAAAACAAAGTTGAAAAAAAGAGAAACTAAGAAAACTTTTCCTATGGACACACAATTTGTCCATAAATTTAAGATAAAATAAAAAAAACTAACTGGACTTTATTTTCTTTTTTAAATGTATCTTTATTGTTGAAAGTATTACAGATGTTCCCTCTTTTTCCCCATTGGCCCCTTCTAGCCCGCATCCGCCCACAGCCCACCCCAGGCCTTCACCACACTATTGTCTATGTCCATGGATTATGCATATATGCATATAAGTTCTTTGGTTAATCTCTTCCTACCCACCCACCCCCACCTTCCCTCTTTGCTGCTATGTCTCTAGATCTATTTTGTTCATCAGTTTATTTGGTTCTTTAGATTCCACATAGGAGTGAAATCAAGTAATACTTGTCTTTCTCTGACTGGCTTATTTTGCTTTAAAATCAAATCCTTGTTCGTCAGGAAGCTGGCCACAATCAAGCTTTCAGAACGACCAGACAAAACCAGGGCCTCTCACTCTTGCTCCCAGTTAGTGCACCAGGAGTTGCTGGCAGCTGGGAGCCTAGTTCATCGATGCTTCTGAGCTAGGATATCTGCGAATGCCCAGGGGAGACCAAACCGGGGATGTGACAGTAATCAGCTGTCACACATGACTCAGCAGAGAAGCAGAAACAGCTGTCCAAGCAACAGCGGTCACCTGGTTGGCTTGACTGGATGGGATGATCTATATAGTCTTTCCAACACTGATATTCTATACACCTATACTCTCTGCCGAAAAGGGTGAGAAGGTGCCATTCACTCAGCAAGCATGCAACAAGAACCTTCTCCAATAGGGCACACTGCCTCCTCACTGGCAGTGAGCTCTTTGAAGCAGTGATTGCATTTAACATGTGTTTTATATCCTTTGGATTGAATCTGAGGCGCACAGGTGTGGGAAGAGACCACTTCTATCAGCCACAGGGGCCCATCCCTGCCCCAGAGGTGCAGTTGCCTCCCGTCACCTGTGATAGGGGCTCTGAGCGTACATCTGAGGTGAAATTCGATTCATGCCATAAACACATTTACTTGCCTGAATAAAGAAAACAGGTGCGTGGCTGCCTCGTGCATGGGGACACGCTGCTCGGTGGGCCGTGTGACTAGGCAAGCTGGAGCAGGTGTGCCGCTGGCAGGCAGACCCCAAATACACTCCTAGTAAGATATGGTACAATGGCTGCCATGTGCTAACTGGCTGCTCTTTTGTGTTGCCTCACAAGCCCATGAGGTTGAGAACATGCCAAAGCCCTTGCTACTGCAGGTAGAGAGAACTGCAGGCAGCAGCCAGGAGGTTTGGGATCAAAAGCAGAGAGTCTTTGGGGCAAGAAATCACCAACTTGGGAGTCTCCACACTTCAGGACTCCCCTACGGTTCAATGAGGCTCCATCAGGCCATCCTTCACATACGGAACAAGTATTTGTTGAGCACCTTCTAGTTTCATTATTTTAAAACAGCTTTAAAAATATTGTATTTACCACCTATCAGGTTTCCCACATTTTCTAAAACTTCACCATATTCTTTGGCTTGGTCTGGGATTACATATTTTCTGAACACCAAGCAGCATATGTATTCCCATTTTAATATTTTAAAACAGAAGTCTTACAATTGTTATTTTGCCCTAGAAATCTATAATGTGGTGCTTATTAGATATAATTATTTGTTGGTATATTTGATCTTAGCAATAACAAATATATATAAATATATTTTTACCAACCATAATTAACTTTTACAAACAAGAATTCTGATTAAGAACTTTTTAAAAGAAAATGGGAGAAAAGGAACAAACTACTGATGCATGCAACCATATGGATGAATCCTAAACACACTGTGCTAAGAAAACAGACACTAAAGGCTACATCCTGCATGAGTCCGTTCATATGATATTCTTGAGAAGATAAAGCTAAAGGGATCAGGTTGCCAAGGTCTGGGGGAGGAGGAGGGTTTGACTACAAGAATATCTAAGGTAATAGCACACTTTTGTATCGTGATTGTGGTGGTGGCTGCATGACTGCATAGTTTGTCAAGTCTCTTAGGGTGAATTTTTCTCTCCATAAGTGAATAAAAGGGAGATTATTTTCAGATAACTAAAGTAAAGAATTATGTTGTGGGGCTTAATTAGTATTCCAATGCATATGATAGACAAACCCTTTCTGAATAAAAGGGGTATGCAGTGCTAGAAATGTCTGGGCACACTATGACTACAGGGAAGACCTTGAGTTGAGTTTTAATGTGTCCTCCCATGCTGAGACAGTACTCATAGTTGCAAACCTGCTACAGAGTGATTGTAACCTCAGGTACATCCAGGGAAGAGAAGAGAGGAAAGCTGGGCCCCTTTACTTCCTCTGCAGGGGAAGAAAAAGAGTCCCTAGCACAAAAGAGCCTATTTCAATTGACTATAAAGTAAACTCCACAAGGGCAAGGAGTATGAATTACATATTGATGCATAGCTAGTACTCTTGAAAATGTCTGACACATAAAGGCCCTCAACAATATAGTGTTGAATTAATGGATGAGTTGCAGCTGACCTACCTAAGTTTACTCAAATGATCATTCTCCATTTCCAAATACATGAATATGTCAGATAAAATCTAACCCAAAAATGTTGGGTACATAATGGAGCTTGAAACCAAGGTAGACGACAAAAATAAAGAGAAAACTCAAAGTCAGTGTGGTGAGCAAGAAGAAAAACTAAAATGTCTTATTATTCTTGGGTCTGGATATCAGTCCTAATCGCTGGGGAACGGATTTCTGATACATGCAGGGAGGGGAAAGAGACCAATGGCTTCATGCTCACGAAAGGCTAAAACTGCCAGTACCCATGAAGGGCTGAGTCACATTTGAAACAGCAGAGCTTCAGCCATGGTTCAGTGAAGCAGAAAGGAAGCTTGACGTCCACCAGACAAGGGTGAAAAGAGTCACCTGCCAGGATTTGGAACCCCCAGTCTAAATTGAGACGTTCACATTGTACACTGCATATTTATTGTGTGACCCTCCACCCAAGCTGAAAAATTAACATACTCATGGTCTAGGAACCAGGAGCCCTGGCAAAGGCAACCACCAAGTCACCATTGACCCCAGGAACTCCCACAGACAAAGCAAACCCCACAGAACTTGACTTCATAATCCAAGATTATAGGTATTGCAAGGTAAAACACCACCATGGAAAGAGTCAGCCGATGCGCCCCTTGTGTCTAGAAATAATAAAACTATTTGAAAGAGGCTTTAAAATCTTTATGATTAAGATGTTCAAAGCAGAGGCACATTTACTGTAAAGCTAATGAAGCCAAAGCTCAGGGCCTCTCACTGGCACAGGCCCTTTGCAAAAACCTAATGTGCTCAAATAGGTTTTTATAATATTTATAAAAGATACTTTAACCTTAATTGGTTACGACCATTGTCTCTTTCTATTCTGCTTCTGTCACACTTCTAGTATTATTTGAAGTCATTGGAATGGCAATGGGCACCTCTGGGATTGGGCTAAAGTTGAAGATGTAATTTCATTTGGATTTAGTAGAACATATATATGTGGTTCATAATCATTTCCATGTAGTCATATGAAAGTACAGGACCAGAGATAGTATCCCAATATAAACTTGTTCTACAGTACCCTGCACCACAAATATGTAGAAAAGAAAAAAAATATTGAAAAGTATAGATCCTGGAGCTTATATGTAGAAAATTCTTTCAGTTCTTATAAATCATATCTGAAAGAAATTAGAAATTAAATGTATGATATTGCCAAAAGATGAAAGTAACTTTTTTAAACCACAAATAATAAATTTAAATTTTTAAATTTTGATCAAATATGCTAGAGAAAAGATTAAGTTATCTTTCTATTTTCATCTTAAAGAGAATATTAGAAATATGACATACCTGGAAGAAGTCAACTATAGAGAAGTGTCAGGCAGTTAATAAAAGTATATTGTTACTTTTCTAAATTTTGTGTGGTATTTGGTGGTATTTATCATGTTTTTTGCACATCTGTAATTTTTGTGATTTCTGTTCTCATTCCAAATAAATATTGACTATTGTATTTAATTTTGTGCTTATTCTTTTCTTAAAGAATATGCAATTTATAAGCTTCAGGTTTCACAAAATGTTATCTCGCTGGTTCTAAAAGTTAACATCAGGAATAGAAATTTTATGGCATAAATAGGGCAATATAAAAAAATTTGAAAAATAATCAAATATGAAATACGAAAAAAAATACAGTGAGTAAAAAAAGATCAGTGGAAGGGTTTGAACAAAAAAACTAGACAGAACAAATGAAAGATTTAGTGAATTATAAAAATAGATATAAGGATACTGCTCAAAATGCAACAAGGAGATAGAAAATATAAAAAAAGATTTAATATACATGAAGGATATAGTAACTTCCAACATTAGAGTTCCAGAACATGTGAATAGAAAAAAATGAGAAGAGTCAATATTCAGAGATAATACTGAAGAATTTCCAGAATTGAAGACATAAGTCCACATATGGTAGTAACATACAAAATCTTGCAAAGAATAAATTAAAGCAAATGCACACCTACATACATAGTAATAAAAAATATATGATAAATGGACAACTTTAAAAGTCAGCAGAGACAAAAAAGAAAAATTACCAAGCAAGTGATTAGACCAACTGAAGTCTTCTTACTGAGAACAGCAGATGTCGGAAAACAGTGGAGTATACCAACCAACTAAACCACCATTCAAGAATGAATGCTAAACAATGGCATTTTCAGTTATATACTAATATAGTTTACCATACACAGATCCTTTTTGAAAGAGTTACTAAAAATACTTCAGGAAGGAAGAAAAATATTGGCAAACCTGAAATTATGACAAGTGTGAGAAGAAATCAAGGAGAAACTTAACTATTGAAGAAAAATAAAATGGAAAGTGTGAGAGGAGAGATCAAAGTTTAAGTTTCTACATTGTTCAGGAGAAAAGTGAAGTTAATGAATAAGAGTTACAGTATATTAAATTTAAAATGAATTTCAAAACAAAAACACTAATTCAAAAATATGTATCTAGCCCATACTCACTTCAGCATTATTTACAATAGCCAAAACATGGAAACAACCTAAGTGTCCATTGATGGATGACTGGATAAAGAAATTACACACACACACACACACACACACACACACACACATACAGTGGAATATTATTTAGCCATAAAAATAATGAAATATTTCCATTTTTTACATCTATAGGCCTTGAGGGCATTATGCTAAGTGAAATAAGTCATACAGAGAAAGACAAATGCTATATACACTCACTTATACGTAAATATAAACAACAACAACAAGCTCATAAGTACAAAGAACAAATTGGGGTTGCCAGAGGCATGAAGTAGGAGTGGGCAGAATGGGTGAAAGGGGTCAAAAGATACAAATTTTCAGTTATAAAATAAATGTCATGTAATATAAAATATAGCACGGTGAATATCCTATATAATAAAAGGCTAATATGCAAATTGTCCCCTCGGGAGTTCAACTGGCTGGGAGTTCGACCACTCGCTATGATGTGCACTGACAACCTGGGGGTGGCACAGAATGAAGGAAGGCCCCGGCTGGCAACCAGAAGGCCCAAATTGGCCCTGATTGCTGGCTAGGCCTAGGGACCCTACCCATGCACAAATTTTGTGCACTGGACCTCTAGTAGTTAATGATACTGTATTGCATAATTGAAAGTTGCTAAGAGAGTAGATCTTAAAAGATCTCATCACAAGGGGAAAAATTGTAACTATGTATGGTAAAGGATGTTAAACTTTACCATAAACCACAAATAATAAAGTCAAATAAGCTAGAGATGACTCAACATCATAGAAATTGTCAGTTTTCCCTTGGTTAAGTAAAAACTTTAATGGAAGTTCAATAGATTTACTTTAATGATAAATTACAATGTGTAAAAATATTAAATCATTACATTGTACATCTGAAACTAATGTAATGTTATATGCCAATCAATAAGAAAAATGCATGTTAATATACAAGTCAACAGCCTCTACATACATAATAATCAGTTAAGGAAATAATGGTAGAGACAAAAAAAAACACCCACATACATTTGATATAACAAAAGATTAAATTTTTAGGAAAAGCTTAGCAAGAGATGTATAAAATTTATATAAGCAAAACTTTTAAATACTCTTGGAAGACATGAAAATAAAGTTAAACAAATGGAAGGAATCCATTCTTGGATAAGGATGACTCAACATAATAAAAATTGTCCATCTCCCTTGGTTAATTAAAAAACTTAATGCAAGTTCAATACAACTTCAACAAGTATTGTTAAGAAGTTAGACAAGTTGCAACTGAAGTTCTCATAAGGGGACGAAAACATGCATTGGATAGCTAGGAAAATACATTAAAAAACACACACACACACATAGGAGTACCACCAAAAAATAAAAATGAAGAAAATAGAGAAAACTAAAGAAATTTAATAGAAAGCAAAGGGAGTGGGGGGGGGGGGGGAGGAAAAAAAGCTTATTAAAAATGCAAAATAAAATTGTAGAAATAATAAAAAATACTAGTAATTACAACAAATAAAATTATATTCACTAAATAAACAGAAACACCTAAATGAATTCTTAAACAAGCAATATTCCATTTTTAAAAACACATATTTAAAGCAAGTTCAACATAAAAGTTGAATATAAAGGAATTTATAAAGTTTGAACAAAAAGGAATAAAAAAGAATTAAAAAAGATGTAATAATATAATAGGGAAATACTAACAAAAATGGGAAATAGAAGTTATGGCCAAAAGCATAATAACAAGAATATTTCAGGATGATTAACTCTAGCTGCTACGATGACAAACCCCTGAAATCCCAATGGCTTGCTATATAAAGTCTTATATAAACTAGGAGGCTGCCTCCACATTGTAGCTCTGTCATCTGGGACATATGGCCTCCAAGACGATCATGGCAAAGGAAGAGAGGCATGAAGGTGGCACCCCAGAGGTGAAACATGTCACCTCTTCTCACAGTACATTCTCCAGAACTAGTCAGATGGCCCAGCCTGACAGCAAGAATATAGAGTATTAACCATACCTTCCACAAGACAATCCACCAAGGAGATAAAACAATCATGAATTTGTGGGAGTGCAATAGTATCTTCTCACATAAAGCAAAAGTGACAGAATTACATGGATACGTTGGCAAATCAACATAGCTAGTGGGAATTTTCTTCACACATCAATTAGTAAGAGATCAAGCAGACCAAAAATTAGCAAATAAATAGATTTGAAGAGGACTAATGACAACCTTGAGCTAATAATGACACAAAAAGCCCTGGGACCCAACAAGTAGAGAATACTCATTCTTTTTATATACAGAGAACATCTTAAGTTGATCACCTACTAGGTCATAAAGGTTGTTTCCTGAAATTTCATGAAATCTATGTCATACAAACTTATATGACTACAAAGTAATTAAAATTAAATAGAGATAAAAAGCATAAATTTAGAAAGAAAAAAATCACACTTCTAGATAACCAGTGAGTTAAAAACAGAAACATCATACTCCCAGCCAGGTGACTCAGTTGGTTGGAACACATGTGATAGAATAGAAGTGAGAAAGCTTTGTAAACCCAAGTGCCAGCTAAACTTCAGCTGCTTTCATCTGCTCTATCACGACGGCATAGTTTTTGCGTACTGCCCCCCATTTACAGGCAAACCACACAACTTTCTACAAGAATGCTTATGTGGCCCTAGCTGGTTTGGCTCGGTGGTTAGAATGCTTATGTAGCCCTAGCTGGTTCCGCTGCAGACTGAAGGGTCTCAGGTTTGGTTCCAGTCAAGGGAATGTTCTGGCCCTGGTGAGGGCAGATGTGGAAGGCAAACCAGTCGATGTGTCTCTCTCACATTGATGTTTCTCTTTCTGTGTGTCTGTCTCCCTCCCTTTCACTCTCTCTAAAAAATCAATGAAAATATCCTTGGTGAGGATTAACAACAACAAAAAAAAAGGATGCTTATGTGGGAGAGAACCCTTAGTACACCTGCTTTTCACCTACTCCCACAGAGGGCCACACTCTGCCATGGATCCCACCACCTCCCCAGTACTGCCATCACCTCTCTAGTGACCTGCTGCCTGGGGCTCATAGCCACACCTGCTTATCTAAAGCGGGGTTAGTGTCTGAGCAGAAGGGGAGACAGCATCCTGGGTGCTGCCCCATGAGGTGGGCACCAGGCAGGGGCAGTCTGGGGCAGATGCAGGAAGAAAAGGGAACACAGAAAAGGGACTACAGAGCATAGAAGGAAGAGGGTGACATTTTCAGAGACTGTGGCTTCTGTGGCTCTCATCTTTTCACAGGGGCCAGGGCTGGACACAGAGAAAGCTCGTTTGTGCCCAGTTGACTTTCTCATATCAGCCCTGTGGGTCAGCACCCAGTTCTCCACCTGGAGCAATCCTTACAGAGCTGCACCATTCTATTGCCCTTACAGGCTGCAAAATATTTTGACACACTTTTTCTCTCTTGCTCTTCACAACGCATCTGTGAGGAAAATACTATCAGCTCCATCAAAAAGATAGATAAGAAAATTAGGTCTTGAGTAATTTAAATGCATCATTCAAGGCCACACATTCTACTATAAATAATCCAGTTGGATCTCAGTCAATCAAACCGTGTCTGGTGCCAGCTCTTCTCGTCTACAAGTGACAAGTGGCTTGTTATGTAAATTTGCTGACACTGTTCCACCCACACTTTTCAGACCCAGCTTCTATTTTTGTTTTTGTTTTTTAATTTGACCAGTTGTAGGAATTAGATCTAACGATTTGGGGTTATTCATTCACTTCCACATTTATTAAGAGCCTACAATGCATCTAACACTGTTCCCTGACAACAGAGGGTTAGAGGAACAAGGATGAATTACACAGCATTGATGTCTCACTATCTTCTTCTTTCTCATCTTTGCAGCAAAATATGCATCTGTCAAATCTCTCTCTTCTTCACCCCTTCATTATCTCACTCCTTGACTGTTTCAATAGGCTCATACCTGGTCTCTGAGCCTGCAGCCCCACCCTGTTCCTGTCTTTCTACAGCAGCTCAGGGCCACGCCTCTCCTCTGCTGTAGCCCTCTATGTGTTCTCCACAGAACAGAAAAAAAGAACAAGACCATAAGATGGACTGCAGGGGACCCTCTGGGTCTATTTCTCACCCCGCCCCCATCTCTTGCCATTCTCCCTGGTGCTTCAATAATGCTTTTGTCTCCCATACAGTTGCCTTTGCTCATTCCCAGCCTTTGTATATTCAGCACTCTCTGCCTGGTATACTCCTTCCTATTCTTGCCTAGCGCATTTCTATTTAGCCTTTACAACAAAACTCAGGTACTCCCTTTCCTTAGAATGCCTTTCTGATAGTCTTCCCTGCCTCCCAACAGCTCCATCTTCTTACATGGACTTAACCCATTGTCAAATTGTGAGGTAAACCTTCTGTACTTGTCTGTCTCTCCTTCTAAAGGGTGATCTCCCAGACAGTGGAGCAGGTTATAGGCACATCTTAGCACCTAGCTCATAGCCTGTCTGAAACATAGTATAGACTCAATAAGTAGTTTTTAATTTAATTGAGAGCACAGTGTTCCTATTGTATACTTACTCTCCACCTAAAAATAACTTTTTCTCTTTATATATCCCTCAGCCTGGTAGAAGGTCAGGTGTAGTAAAGATTGTGTGATTCCATATATTTTCTCTTTTAATGTGTTAATCTTAAAAGCATTCATTATGTACACATTCATTACATATTTATTGAAAGGTGAAAGTTCTAGGTTTTTTATGTGTGGCAAGGATTAAAAACAGTTTTTGAGCATCTACTATGGGTTCTGTCCTAGTGGGCATATGGTAGCATCAGACATACTCTCCACCTGCAAGGTGGCAAGGTCATTGTTGAGAATAGGATCTGAGCACTTGGGAGGGAGAATGCAGTACTCATGAGTCCAAGCTGGAGGGGAGGGGAATTGTCAGAGCCAAGAGGACAGATGAGCTGTCTGAGGGAGAGAAGGTAGAGCCAAGAGCAAAAGCTCAGGTGTTGAGTCCTGGGCTCCCGGGATCTGACAGAGGAGGAAGAGCAGCCATCTACAGTGCACAGTGCAGCAGGGAGGTCAAGGACAAAGAAGACAGTCACACTGGACCATACGAGAGACTGTCCTTAGGTTGGAGCATAACTACTAGGAGGCTGGGGCCATTTCCGTAGCTCCTTTTACAGTTCAATAAGTATTTTTTCATTATTGTGTTTTTATCGACTGATTGACAACAGGCTTAAACAGACAGGCTCGATGAGGCCCTTAAGCCAGAGCAGATGCATCTCTCTCTATCGAACTGAGAAGAGGAGGAGGAGGAGGAGTAATTCTCCACCCCGGCCTCCACCATCCCTGTGCATTATTAAGCATCACCACATCAGTATTCCGACCCCAAAGTCCCTCCGAATACCCATGTAAACATTCATTTACATTTAGATTGTACTTCTCTGGATTCTGACTCTATCCATGAAAACTCTAACAATCCAATTATCAAGAAAACCAACATGTCATTTTTAAGCCTTTTGGGTGGAGCCCTTCTCCTTCACAGGGAACTCCTCTGTTGAGCCTGAAGCCAGTTGTTCCTGTCCAGACGGATTTGGTCAGCACCCCAGCACATTCAAGGACAAAACTAAAATGTGTTCTTCAGTAGAAAAAGATGAAGGTTCGGGAAGCATGGGAGCAAACATTCCTTACACTTCAATGGGTAGAGAGGGAGGGGTCATCAAGGGAAACATTATAGAGGAAAAACTTTGGAAAAACCACTTGGGATGGTGAAAAGCACTCTGCCCTGGAATCCCACAGCATTCACTCAAAGCCCAGTCTCCTGTCTTCTCCGCTTGAGCTTCAGTTCATCTAGACATCTCTATGCAGTGGGGTCAGAGTTTCTGTTAACTGGGTTAGTGTGTACCTGAAAAGACTATCTTGATGATTAAATGGAGCAATTTATTATAAATGCCCCTGGCACAAAGTAGACATTCAGTAATTGTATTCCCTTCTGAATGAAGGGTAGGATGGTGATTGGGAGAAAGCAGAGATTAAGCATCCTCCTGGGAAGTGAGAAACTCTGAGTCAAACCATTGGGTCTGGGCAGTGAGGAAATTAGGTGGCCAGTTCAATGACTATAGAATTACTATCCCTAGTGAAAATAGGGGTTCTTTCATCAAATCTTGCATCAAGGGCTAAATTTAAGGAAAAGTAAAAGGAAGGGAGGTACTTCTTCGCCCAGCAGGTGATTAACATAGGGCATGAGTCATGCCTGGAAATGTACCAACTCTCTTCCCTCAGAGGTATCAGTGAGGTTTCTCCTCCCTACTTACTAGAAATGTAATCCAAGTCCTAGGAGAAAAGGGAGAAACAAAGAACAGAGTGGGAGTGAAACAACTGATACTAACACCCCATGAGCTGCACAACACGTGGAGTTAGAGCCCACACCCACGCAGGCCGTGATGTTGTGGATTCCAGACCACAATTAGCACAATAAACCTACTAGGCTAATCTTTATGAGGGTCCCCTGGAGCTAAGGAGTATGCTCTCTGACATACATTAAAACCCAAATGCCTTCACTGGCCTTCAGTTGGTATCTCCATCGCATCTGGTTACCCAAGATGCCTTCACAGCACCTGATTCTTGTCAGCACCCTTACAGTCATCTTTGATGGAAGGAAGAAGACCCTCTCATGCTGGATATTTTTGAAGTGGGTTAGATGGAGAAATTGGGACACAGAGAAGAACCTGGCCAAGAAGCATGAAAACCTCATCTTGTCCTGTTCACTGTTTTATATGGCTTCAAACCTGTGCCATCTCTTCATTAGTAAAAGGAAGATGTCCATGTAGCTCAGAACAAATGTCTGGATAAATGGGTAATAGGGGCTCACTTTTGTATGACCCCAAAGCATAGTCACACCTTTTTTTTTCTTTTTCTTTTTCTTTTTAGATCCTCACAGGATTGTTGAAAGGAAGGCTGGGGAAATAGCAGGTTTTCTCCATCCTTCACAGCTGAGAAATCTGGAACTCAGAGAACTTAAGTGGCTTCTCAAGAGCGAGTCAGGAGTAAAACTGGCCCCAGTCCTGATTCCCATTCTACTCCAACTCACTGCCAATTTTTGCTATAAAAATTGATTGTAAAATATTCATAAAATATGGTATTTCTTTTTATATAATTTTATTGTTTCCCAGTTTAACCAAAGTATTGCATATTCATCATAGAAAATTTAGAAAGAACAAGTAAGTAAAAGGCAGAAAATCATGATTACCCACAGCTCCACCAAAATATAATGTTGCTTAAAGAAAAAATACAAGGACAATGTATGGCTATACTAAATCACCTAATATACAATCCCGAGAATACTGCAAGGATGATAGAGTTCAAGAATTATAGTGGGCAGCAAGTAAGGCTGGTGCTTTGGGGGAGACTGGCTGTAATGAGGAGTAATAGGGCAGCAGCTAAAGGTAAAGGTGGAGCCCTACAGTCTTAATTTTTAAGCTCAATCGGTATGCTGCTCAGGATGATCCAGTGAAGAGAAAAGCTATTGATGTCCTAGGAGGGAAAGGAGATACCTTTGAGAGGTAGTGCTGCATGGAGGGATGGGACTTAAAGGTTATTTGTCCATATCATGAGGCAGAGTAAATGGGCACAAGATGGGAAGGGGGAGATGCGGTGATGAGTCTTTGCTGATTCCTTCTATTAAAAAAACTTGTTTTCAGTGAAATAGGAGACAAGGTCTGAATGGGAGGATGAGGAAGAGATTGGAGGGCTTTGAGGAGAAAAGAGAGGATGGAGAATGGGAGAGGAAGTAGGGGAGGACTCCACTGAAGTCCTCAACTCGATTTTGTGTTTTTCTCCAGCCGCAGAGGCACAGGCTTGTAAGAGACGAAGAGTTGGATTTTATCAAACTGTGGTTCATCAAGCCGGAATGCAAAGTGGAAGAAGAGCAAGGGGGTGGGGGCAAAAATATTGAAATGGTGAGAGAAGAGAAGGCTTTTGGAATGTTAGGAAAAAGGTAAGAACACAATGTAGGTGGATCAATGGCTAATAGGTGATGGGCTGTTGGAACTGAGGTAGGAATGGATGCAAGCTAGAGAGAGAGAAGGTAGTGATCATAGAGATGGATGTTAGAAATGATATTAGTAATGACAAATTCACCTTGAAAGTGAATAGATGAATTAGGGGAGGACAGATTCATGGGCAAGATGAGCTCAAGGAATTTGGAGGCCAAAATATTGGCAACATCAAGTATGTCTATAATGAAATTATCAAGAATTATGACAGAGAAGTATTGGATAATGTAAAGGAAAACATGAACTAAAATCATGGAGAAAATGTGGATGCTGACCCAAAAATAAATGGTTAGCTGCCCACTACACCAACCAATAGTATCAGAAATGTCATCAGGTATTTAATCTTGGAACCCCAATAATCAAAAGCTTTTACAGTAGGGTTCTACTTAATATGAAATGACTTAAAGATAGAGATTTTCTTTAAGATAAGAAATCAAACAAACAAGTCAGGACATAAAATCATAAAATGCATACATTCCTGGCCTCTTCTGTCCGGGGAATTCTCTAAGTTAAAAGTATACCGACATTGTGAATGATACATCACTAAGCTTGGTCTGAAGAGTGCTGAGTTTTATCCCTGTGGGCATTTAAATTAGTGGTGGATCACTTTGAACTAGTGGAGGCTTATTTGTAGGCTTTGTTAGGGCAGGTCTATTTCAGTGCCTTAATCCTAAAATGTGGTCTTTACTGTAGTATGTGGTCTTTCTAGGATTTTAATGGCAAGCTCAGGGCATTGGCACAGCCCCTCTAAGTCTTGGCAGGATTCTACTCCAAACTCAGTCTCCCTGCAGAAGGCAGAAATCTCTGCTGAGCTTTTTAAGTGTTTTACAGTCATTTTTTTTCTCTGGGCCCCTGGAATTTCACCCTGTACATGGGCAATTCAGGGGGCAGCCAGGGAATTGAGAGCAGCCTGGATATAGCTTGATGGTCACCACTTTACAGTACATCCTACTTCAATTACCAGTTGCTCTGCAGCCTGAGGAGTAAGAGTGTGACTTTCTGTTTGAGCTCCCCTACTATGCATTGCATAGACTGGGGACTGCCATCCAGAGAGAAGGCTTATGAAGTGGGCCTCATCGAATACTGTTCCCTTATTTCAAATGTCAAGTCCTCTCCAGCTTCTGCCTGCCACATATTGTTTTCTAGTGCCTTTAAACAATGGTTTCATATATTTTCCATCAGTAGGAGGTTTAGTCCAATAAAGGCCATATTACCATTACTAGAACTGAAACTTAGGAAGAATCTGTGAAACACACATATTTGTCCCTCCTCTACTTAAAATACTGCAAAGGACATCCCTTCACCCAAGTAACAGCTAAAGTTCTTACGATGGCTATATGTAGTCTGGACCCTGGTAGCAAGAAAGTGTTTCCAAACTTTTCTTAAACAGATACTTGAGGGTGAACATGATGACAAAACGAAAAAGTGCTTTATAAAATACTATGTGCAAAGACATAAGGACTTGAGACTTGGGAGTTCAGATAGTGACAACTAGCTCCCGCCAGACTGAACAGAAGATTTGATGAGAAAGGTAAGAGGAGAGTCTAGAACAGTAGTTCTCAATCCTCCACATGCAATAGCATCAGAGGTGTCTGCTGAAATGCAGGTCCTCAGACCATCTGGCACATAGCAGCTTTGGGAAATCCAAGTCTAGAGAGTCATGAGGGCTCCGTGCATGGTAACACGTTTAGATTTTAATTTCTAATCAATGGAAATCATTGAAGTACTTTTCACCAAATGCGCAGAGGAAAAACAAGTGTGTCCATGGCCAACTGCATGTCAAAGCCATGTTTTCCCTCTCTTAACTTAAGCAAGGAGCTTTCCAACATTTCAGAGAACTATAGCCTTCCTTTGGATCATTAATCGGCTTTAAAAACAGAATGTAGCACACAGTAGATTCTCAATAAATGTTAAATAAATGAAATGTAATATGGTTTATATAAGTAACTGTTATCTCCACTCAATATATAATTCCTCACTTGATCTCTCTCTTTTAAAGGCCTTATTTATATATGCTTAAAGACCCATTCAGAAAGCCTTCGGATTCAGCATGCCTTCGTTCACCAAATTTATAGGAAGGACAATCTTGAGCCATCTGGTGCCTATTTAATTTTTAACCACCTCTCCCTTGAAATATTTCTTTCTTCATTCTTATTTTGTCCTAAAAACTTGGCTAAGAGCTAAACTGCACCATCTGTGACTTCCAGTAAATACAACTGTTGCTAATGAAATTACCCAGTTTTATCACTTTGATTTAAACGCCTTGCCTGCTTTTCCTCTGACCTTTTGTTGCTTGCCATCAAACTAGGGCTTTTGTGAATTTAGATACATACATCCATGTAGGTCAGTCTTGAGGAATAAATCTTCTCTGCGAAGCACGAGAACCTCAGCCAAGCCCGCCCAGCAGGCTGACAAGGGAGGTGGGGGCCGGGGCTGAGCAGAGAAATATGGATGGCACTTGTGCCCATCCGCTCAATGTGCGCAGGGCCCCAGGGCAGACCCCCGCCATGTGACCAAGTGGCTGCTCGGTCTGGCTCTCCGGCCTCCCATTTGTTAGATGCTGACGATATTAATGAGTTGGGGTGTTGGAGCCCGTTCCTTGGCCTTTGGTGTTGGTTCCCCCTGCACAGGATCGCTTGACCTGATTGAAGAAAAGGAAAGTTCAGAGACTCCAAACTTCCCCCAAGTGGGAAGAAGGCTTTTCAGAAAAGGAGAATCTTTGCAAGAAGCCAAAGGACAGCTTTTCCATTTAGGTAGCACACCTATCTTTGTCAGTGGCCCCATTAAAGGAATGAAAGAGAATAAAGACCATTCATCTATCAATTTATTCAGTCATCAACTTATCAGTACTTTTTTCACTATATTAGCCAATTAAAGAACTGGAGGGTATTATTAGTAATAGCAACAGTTGACACTTATTGAGACTTTACTATGTAGCAGGCACTGTGCTAAGCACCTTTCCTTATCAGTTCATTTAATCCTCACAACAATCCTACAGCTGAGAACTGTCATAGGGAAGTGAGGCTTAGGTAGCTTGTCCAGGGTCCCACAAATATTCACTCCTGCTCATAGCCTCAATGCTTTACTGTTTTGCATTTACTGGGTGCTCTCTTGGGTGCTGGACACTGTGCTAGGAACTGGGATACAACAATGAAAAAAAATGCAGTCCTCACCCACTGTCTGAGGCAGCGAGAGATGAAAATACAAATACACCATCTGAATGAGACTACACAGTGTTGGAAACCATTCTGGGATCCCAGAGAGAAGAGATGTGGCTGGTGGAGCCAGGGAGACAGTCACAGCAGAGGAGACATTAGATCTGGAATTTGAAGGGAGAATAGGATTTTGATCACCAAAGATGAAAAGAGATGAAGGGAAGCCCAGGCAGAAGGAACAGCATGTCCAAAAAAGGAGAAGTATAAAAAGCAGGCAAAGGGGAAGGAAATACCGACTGAGCTGGGATGGGGGAGGAGTGGATTGGGAGGTGTCTTGCCCAGGCAGAGGAGGCTGGGATCACAAGTGGGGAGTCAACCTCAGAACTTGACATGACCGCTTCCTGTCGCTGGGTCTCTTATTGTGATCTAGAGGAGGTGAGGGTCTTCCAAGGCAGCCCAGCAGATCTGGTCAGCCTTTGGCCTAGGAAGCAGCAGGACTAAGTTTCATCACTCAGCTTTCATTGGCCTTAAGCACTTGACTGCTCCCCCATGGAGGTCAAGTCCCTCAGCTCAGTGAGGAGATAGACAACACCCATAAAGTGCCCTACTGTTCCCATTCTTGCCTCTGTCTCTGCCTCCCTTCTAATGTGAGAATACTGATCTAGTGTACCAACTACAAAAACACGTTCAGCCTCTGTACATGTTCTGTCAATGTAGTATGACTTGAGTAAAGATACAATTTCCATAGTCCCAAATGCACTCCATTGATTCTGCCTTCACTTTCTACATTGCTTCCTTCTTAGAACAAGACTTTTAAAGGCTGATGCTAAAGAGAATGCTATAGACCAGATTGACACCAGGAGCCATTTCATCAAGAGGATGTCTCAGATCTGTCAATCTCCTCCAAAGGCTCCAATGGGAGAGATGGGTGAGGCAAGAAAACCTTGCCTTGGAGCAAGGGGCAGCAAACATGTTCAGTAAATAGTAAACCTGATAGTAAATATTGTAGGTTCTATGGGCCACTTGGTCTCTCTCGCAACTATTTAACTCTACTGTTGTAGCATGAAAGCAGCCATAGCTGTGTGAACCAATGAGTAAAATGTGACTGTGCTCTAATAAAATTTAATTTACAAAAATAGGGGATGTGGGCTAGATTTGGTCTACTGACTTTAGTCTGCCAACCACTGCATTAGAGGATCCCTACTAAGACAGGTCAGTGGGAACCTGTAAAAGGAACTAGAATGCCAACATTAAAAGTGTTCTTGGGATGCTAAACTAGGACCTGCCTTACTGACTTGTGTGGTAAGCCCTCAAACATAGCAAGGCTCCCAGAGCCTGCTCCTGAAAATAATCCCCTTTTCTGACCTCCAATCAAACAGTCTCAGCATCACCTTGGCTTCATTCTTCACTTTCACCCACTTTATTCAATCTACGCCTAAGAGCTGCTATTTCCTCCACTGAAATTAATGCTTAAGAGTTAAGAATCAAGTCTAGCCCTGGCTGGTATTAGAGGGGTGGCCTGAATTCTGAAGGTTTATGGGACTGATTCCCTGTGAAGGGCATGTACCTGATTTGCAGGTTCAATCCCCAGTCTGGTTGAGGTGAGTGCAAGATGCAACCAATTGATGTGTCTTTCTCACATCAATGTTTCTTCTCCTTCTCTCTCTCCCTCCTTTCCATTCTCTCTAAAAATCAATGGGAAAAAATATCCTCAGGTGAGGATTAAAAAAAAAAGAATCAGGTCCACAGTTAGTTATACAGCAGTAAGGGACAAAGCCAGGACTTAAACTAAGTTTGTCTGACACTAAAGATGGATGAATATCCTCACTGAATCTTTACTTTCCAAGAATCCCTGGGAAACGTATTTGGTATAAAGTAGGCCATGATGGCAGATATTTGGTGGCAACACATGGGATCTCTGGGACCCCTTCTCCCATGACCTTTGCCTTCAGAAACTGGACCCCCTGAAGACCCCAAAAGAGATACCTAGGAACTGAGACATGTTTTTAAATAATTGCAATTAGTTGCAGATTACAGGCCACATGTCAAACTGTAATGTGCATCTGGATGACTCAGAATGGAGCTTTTAAGTCAAAGGTGTAAGTTTTAAAATATTTTTATCAAAGAGTAAAATTTTCACATTAAAAAAAACTGCACAGCATGAAACACATATATGAGTCAGCAGCAGGGGGAAAATATTATTTTATAATACCATAATTTTATTCTTGAATTACTTACACCTTGTCAACTTCTAAAAATGTTTGAGGCTGCTTACATATACACTTAAATTGAAATAAGAATAGAATGATTACAACTAAATAAGAAGAGAGCTGCTTTAACCAAAAGCCATGGAGTTCTAAATCATGTGAGATAATCACAGTCACTGAGTTCTAGAGAAACATTGTTTTCTCTTATACAAAACTCTGAAACTGTGGCTCTCCAAGTCTAGGGTCCCCAGGAATGACCTTGTGAAACAGATTCCTGGAATGCCCCTACAGATTGATTCAGTCAGTCTTGTCCGGGGCCCAGGAATCCACATTTTCAATACCAACTCCTGGTAATTTTGTTGAAGTACTTTAGTGATCACACATGATGAACACTGATTTTCAAGAACTTCATGGTATGCTCTTTGAACAACTCAATCATCATCATCAATATCTCAGAAAGCAACTTATGGAAATAAGCATTCTTGGAATGACTTTTCAAAAAGCTCAATCCTAGATAAAATACTAAGGACATTTTATTGAGATCTTTCTTTTTTCT
This sequence comes from Myotis yumanensis, assembly GCF_028538775.1. Classification (NCBI taxonomy): domain Eukaryota; kingdom Metazoa; phylum Chordata; class Mammalia; order Chiroptera; family Vespertilionidae; genus Myotis; species Myotis yumanensis. The sequence continues at coordinate 54,191,869 of NW_027223752.1, read as the reverse complement.
TAATGTAGGCATTTAATGCTCTAAAATTCCTTGTTAGAATTGCTTTTGCTGCATCCCATAAGTTTTGATATGTAATATTTGCACTTTCATTTGTCTCAAGATTTTTTTTCCTTATAAACTAACATCAGACTCAACAATGAAAGATTAAAAGCTTTTTCTCTAAGATCAGGAACAGGTCAAGGATGCCTACTCTCACCACTCCTATTCACCAGTATTGGAAATTCTAGCCAGAGTGATCAAGCAATGAAAGAAAAGTAATCCAAATTGGAAAAGAAGAAGTAAAATTGACTTTGTTCACAGGTAATAAAATCTTATATATGGAAAATCCTAAATATTCCACACAAAAAAACTGTTAAAACTAATCAATGAATTCAGGAAAATTACAGGATACAAAGTCCACATACAGAAATCAATTAGGTTTCTATGCAATAACAATAAAATATCTGCAAAAGAAATAAAGAAAATAAAGACAGCATCAAAAAATAAAATACTTAGGAATAAATTTAACCAAGGAAGTAAAAGATCTGTACAATGAGAAATATAAGAATTTAATGACAGAAATTGAAGACACAAATAAATGGAAAGATATCACATGTTCAAGGATCAGAAGAATTAATATCATTAAATATCCATGCTACTTAAAAATCATCTATAGATTCAGTGTGATCTTTATTCAAAATTCCAATAGAAAAAAAATATTCTAAAGTATGTATAGAACCACAATAGACTCTGAATAGCCAACCCAATCCTAAGAAAGAAGAACAAAGCTGGAGGCATCACACATCCTGATTTCAAACTATACCTCAGAGATAGAGTAATGAAAACAGTATGGTACTAGCATAAAAATAGACACAGAGTCCATTGGCACAGAATTGACAACCCAGAAATAAACCCTCACATATATGGCCAGCTAATATTTGACAAGGGAGCTACAAACACTTAGTGGGGAAAGAATAATCTCTTCAATAAATGGTGCTGGGAAAACTGAATAACCACATGCTTAAGAATGAAATTGGATCTCTATCTTATACCACTCACAAAAGTTAACTCAAAGTGGATTAAAAACATAAAAATAAGAGCTCAAACCATAAACTCATAGAATAAAACAGGGAAAAGCTTCTTGACACTGTTCTTGGCAATTACTTATTGGATATGACACCTAAAATTAAAAGCAATAAAATCAAAAGTTAATACGTGGAACTACATTAAGCTAAAAAGCTTCTGCAGAGCAAAAGAAACAATTAACAAAATGAAAAGGCAATCCACCAACTGGGAAAAATATCTTTGCAAATCATATATCTAATGAGGGGGTCAATATCTAAAATATATAAAGAATTAATACAACTCAATAGCAAAAAAAAAATAAAATAAATAATCAATCAAATATAAAAAAAATGGGCAGAGGAACTGAATAAATGTTCCCAAAGAAGACATACAAATGGTTAACAGGTACATGAGAAGATGCTTAACATCACTAATTATTTGGAAAACACAAATCAAAACCACAATGAGCTACCACCTCACACCTGTTAGAATGACTATCATTAAAAAAGACAAGAGATAACAAGTGTTGGCAAGGATGTGGAGAAAAAGGAACCCTTTTTCAGTATTGGTGGCAATGTAAATTGGTGTAACCACTATAGAAAATGTATAAAGGCTCCTTAAAAAATTAAAAATAGAACTACCATATTATCCAGCAATCCCACTTCTGGGTATATATCCAAAGGAAATGAAAACAGGATCTCAAAAAGATATCTACATCCCCATGCAGCATTAATCACAACAGCCAAGGTATGAAAACAACCTTAGTGTTCATCAACAGATGAAAGGATAAAGAAGATGTGATATAAGTATAGATAGCATATATGTGATATACAGGGCATGGGGAAAAGGTAGGTTTACAGTTGTGAGTACACAAAACAGATTTTATTCTTGAATTATTACTTATTAAATCACTAGAGGCCCAGTGCACAAAATTCGTGCATTGGGGGAGGTCCCTCAGCCCGGCCTGCACCCTCTCACAGTCCAGGACCCCTGTCTCCTAGCTGCCCACCTGTTTGCTGCTCCTTAGTGCTGCCAGAGGTGGGAGGGGCTCCTGCCACCACCGCTGCACTCATCAGCCATTAGCCGGGCTTCTGTCTGAACAGTGCTCCCCCGTGGGAGCACACTGACCACCAGGGGGCAGCTCCTGCATTGAGCATCTGCCCCCTGGTGGTCAGTGTGTGTCATAGTGACCGGTTGTTCTGCCGTTCAGTCGATTTGCATATCAGGCTTTTATTATATAGGATTATACTATTTTCCATATGAGCAACTGTAAATCTACTTTTGCCTCACCCTGTATATGATCTTATAAATGGTATATACTATATATGTGAGATATATGATCTTATATGTGATATGTAGATATTAGCTATAGGATAAATAATCTTACATGTATTTTGTATATACAGGGTGTCCCAAAAACATGTATACATACTTGAACATCAGATAGCTCAGTTGATGTTTCTTTCTTTTCAGCCACACTAAGCTTTGAACAAAAGAAATTCATCCAAAAATGCTACTAGATGTTTAAAAACACAGCTGAAGTATAAACACAGCCTTTATAATTATTCAAGGTATGTATACATATTTTTGGGAAAAAATTATACACACTTTAACAGCTGATAACTCACTTAATTTTCAGATTTACAGGTTTAACTGATTTGAAAAAATGGGTAAAGCCAGACTAAACTTTGAACAAAGAAAATGTATCCACTACACTTTTTTATGGGGATACATAAAAGATAAATTTTATGCTACAAAACCAGCAACAGTTGCCAAATTGAGGGTGCACAAGTACCGAATGAAATGATTCTTAATGTTTGTGATTCCATTGTTTCGTGTTATCAGCAGTGCCTGGACCAGAACGGTCATTAGTTTGAAAACAGGCATTAACAAAAAATTATTCATTTCTATCGATTCTTTTAAATTTTGAAAATGAACTGTATGTTAATAAACACTGACTTTATAATCATATAAAGTATGTATACATTTTTGGGGCACCCTATATATTAAAATATATAACTTATCTTCTTTATCCACTCATCCATGGATAGATACATGTTGTTTCTATATCTTCACTATTGTGAATAGTTCTGTAGTGAACAGGGATGTACAGATGTCTCTTCGGGGCCCTGTTTTCATTCCCATTGTGTATATATGCCCAATGATATATACATATATGGATGGATAGATAGATAGATAGATAGATGATAGATAGATATAGATATAGATAGATATATAGATTATATTTAGTATATAGCATATATATATATATATATATATATATATATATATATATATATAATAGATTATTAGTCAGCTATGAGAAAGAAGGAAATCTGCCACTGAGACAACCTGGATGGACTTGAGGACACTATGCTAAGTGAAATAAGTCAGACAAAGAAAGACAAATACTCTATGATACAACTTATATTTGGAATCTAAAAAGGCCAAACTCTTAGAAATAGAATCAAATGATGGTTTCCAGGGGATGAGGTTGAGAAAATAGAGAGAAGTTGGTCAAAATTTATAAACTTTCAATTATAACATGAATACGTTCTGGGGATCTAATGCATAGCACTGTGACTTGAGGTGACAATATTTATTATATACTTGAAAGTTGCTAAAAGAGTAGATCTTAAAGGTTCCCACCACAAAAATAAAATGGTAATTATGTGAGATGATGAAGGTGTTCGGTGTTAGCTAATGCAATGGTAGTAATCATTTCACAATATATGTGTATCAAATCAATGCATTGTATGATGTAAACTTACACAAGTTATATCTAAATTATATCTTTATAAAAAATATTGATTACAGAGCATTATATCACTGCCCTGGGAAGATTTCTCTTAAAAACCAAGGAAGTTCATTGCAGATATTTAGCTTTCTGGCAATCTCACTTGCTTTAGAAAGGGAACTCAGAGAGCCTAGAAGAATGTCTGATTGATTTCAGAACTTCATATTGGGTCTCCATTTCACCTCCAGGAGGGTGACTCAACCTGGCATCTCTACAAAATATAAGGAACCTCATCTCACCTGGACTGTCAAGACCTAGGGATCACACGTCCCCTTCCTCCTCTCCTCTTCAACTCCCACCAAAGCCCCAAATAAATCTCATCCCTCTAAACACCACTCTACTTATCTTTCTGAATGCCTACTGCTTTGGTGTCTTCTGTGCACTCCAGTCCCTTCCTTCCCCACCTCTCTGTGCCAAAGAAACAGAGTATATGAACATGGACCACACTAGGTAGAGGAGGCTGGAATCAGAATAAGGAGCCAGGGGGCACATGCTCCGACTGGTAGGTTAGCTTGCTGCTGGGGTCCGGCCAATTGGGCCTGAGTGAGACGGGCCAGACACACCCTGGAGCCCTCCCACGGTCCCTCCCCAGCTCTGATCGTGCAGCAGTGGGGTCCCTCTCACAATCCGGGACCCCTGGAGGGATGTAGGAGAGCCGGTTGTGGCCCAATCCCACAGACCAGGCCAAGGGACCCCACAAATTCATGCACCAGGCCTCTAGTTAACAATGAAAACATGTTGAATTTGTTTTTAAAAGAGTTAAAAATAGTAAATACCTAAAGGTATGACAAATTCTGTAAGTAAAACTAGTTTTTTTCACCTGTAAAAATAATATTCATTATACTTATATTTGAACAGTTCACCAAGTGCTTTTACATGCATTTTCTCATTTGGTGTACTCCTCATATCAACATTGGAATGTGTGTGGTATTATTCTCTATATGCAGAGTATGCAGCTCTGAGAGTTTAAGGGACTTGCTCACAGACTCACATAAGTGAGACAGATAGATGTTCAGGGCTCTACCCATTAGTTGAACCTAGTTTAAGGGAGGAGTTTACAGCATTGCCAGGTTGGCCAATAAGTTTCACGTTATATCAGATCCCATTGGTTGGTAGTAGTTGCCTAAAGTGATGTGTTGAGAAGAATTCTGAGGCTGAATCTGGACTCAAGAAAGAGTATCTTGCCTAATTAGCAACATCTGGCAAGACACTGAGGAGGAGTAACAGGACTCCCACATATTTTCCACACATGCCCGTTACTGTTTGAGAGCATGGGCTTTGAAGTTTCATAGATCTACCTTAAGACCTGACTCATCTCTCCACTCAACCTTCTGGGCTTCAGATTCCTTTATCTATTATTAAAAGACCATAATATTAACTGCCTCGTGGAGATGCTGCTTTTATTTCCCAACCTAAATTTATTTTCCATGAAAAGAAGCTGTCATCCTCATCTAGGAGAACAAATCATTCCGATAAAACTATGAACAATATCCATTCTAAACTTCATCATTCAATCAGTTAAAGGAGCAAAGTGTAGTAGGGGAAGGGCTGGGCTTAGAGGTAGGAATCCTGGAGTCTGGCCCAGCTCTGCTTTAATCATTTGTTCCAGGGCTTCGGAGATGTCTGGAAGAGTCCTCATTCCTAAAGTAAGTCCAATGGAATGTACTGATCACAGAGTCTTTATTAGACACAGGCTGGCGTGAGTTGATGGCACTTGAAAATCAGCAAGGAACTCTTGCGTAGAAGTTATACCCTTCCATAAATGTGTGTCCTGCTTGTTGTTCTTGATGAGCTATGTCGTCATGAGCAAGTCAGTTAATTTTTGGAAATAATAGTTTCTTAACCTGTGAAATTAGATTATTGAAACAAATTTCTTTTTTTTTTTTTTGAATTTTTAAAGTGAGCTTTATTAGCCAAAGCCTTTCAAAGCAGTGGTGAACCTGAAAAAGTTACAGTGCTTATTTTTAAAAAACTGCTTGTTATAATTTAGAAGAGTCTGCCACCTTCTTTTGTAAAGGACCAAGGAGCAAATATTTCAGGCTTCCTGAGCCCTATGGTCTCTGTTGTAAGTACTCTACTCAGCCCTAGTAGCAGGAAAGCTATATTTCATTAAATACTTTACTTAAGTTAGGGCAATAAAATTTGAATCCCATTTAATTTTTATGTTATTAAATATTCTTCTTGTAATTTCTCCCTCAACCCTTAAAGACATAAAAACTATTCTTACCTTGAGGGTTGTCACACAAAAACACGCAGTAAGGTGGACTTGGCTGTGGTCTGCCCACTAGTTTAGAAGATTGATGTCACTTCTCATCACATCTTCCCCTAATGACGGCTTAGTGGAAAGGTATACACATCACCCTGGTGGCCTGGCCTGTGCGGCTCAATTGGCTGAACTTCCCGAAAGGCCGCTGGTTGGGTTGCGGTCGGGGCACAGACCCAAGTTGCAGGTTGGATCCTGGGTACCGGGTAGAGGTGCCTGCGGGAGGCAACCAATGGATGTTTCTTTATCACATCAATGTTTTTTTCTCTCTCTCCCTCTCACTTCCTCTCTAAAAATCAATAAAAACATTTTTTTAAAAAAAAACGTTAAATGATCAATGTTACAGTATGTTAAAAACGTCACCCTGTTGGCAGAAAATACAAATGAAGATTGTGGATCGAAAGGCTCATAGCTATAAAGGGGCGGGACAACCCATGTCAGGTAGCTCAGGGCTGGGGTGCACCTCACAACCCTCTGAAAACCGGGGCACCCAGGGTAGGGGGATGAGAAAGGGAGGGAATGACAGCTTCGAGGGCTCCAGGGCCCGACTTCTCACTTAACCCCTTTGGCAACCACGATCGGAGGTGTCATCTCTTTCCGCTCATTTTCCAAGACGAAGAACAGGGCTTACCGGGCTTAATCTAAGGACGCTGTCACGCAGCCCACCAGGGACCAAGCCTGAATTTGAAATATTCTGGCCATATAGCGCGGAAGGCGGAGCTCTAGGTGCGCCCACACCGGTCCGGCCAGCGGGCCAGAGGGAACAACCTTGGTGCAGCAGAGTTTATTAGAGGTTTTCTAGAAGTTACAAGAAGAGCTTGACAGTACCTAAGCCCCTGAGGAGGGTGAGAAGGAGCCTGGAACTGGTCTCTACTGAAAGCTACAATACAGAAAGACATACCTCTCAAATTCCTCTATCATAAAATACAGTGTTTTGCTATAGTGGGTATGTGTCAGCCATTAAAAGCAACATATTCATAGGAATTCGTTCCTTAAAATTTGTATTATAAACACAATTTCAATGTTTAAAACTCTTTGTAAGTAATAAAATCATTATTTGGTCAAAGGCAATGCAAGTTGAACTCAGGTCTATGGTTTTTGCTTATGATCCATAACATGTGAATGGCGTGTGTTCACTTACTCTTAAATCTGGGAAGATGTGTTTCATATTGTTTCTGATCTTGTGTATTTCTGATTCTCTCTTTTGTGAAAATGTTGTTCTGAGATCCAACAATAATAAATGAATGAATATACCTATATATAATACTCATTATATATACACACACACACACACACACACACACACACACATAAAACACTATCTCACAACCCGCGTATCTTGTTTAAGCTCCTCTTTCAGAGAGATTTATAACACTTTGCTTTACAAAGAAAGTTTAAATAAGAGAGAGAAAATGAAACGAAACAGTGACTGTTCCCTAGTGCAATTACTCTGTCAAATACTCCCCTAGGGAAAGGAATTTGCTCTTATTGTGAAATAAATTAATAGAGAAACCAGACTCCTGCGGTAACTTTTCTTTATCCCCAGGCAGTATTTTCCCACTACTGCTCTCAAAATTCACTTTTGGCAATACACATATGGAAGGTTGGAAATAGCTAGAAATTATACGTTAGAATTTAAAATATATTCCCATTTCCAAAAATGTTAGCAGCTCCCTAAATTATCAGGGAGTGCACAATCATTTAGAGGTTGCCTGCCCCAGAAACCGATTGCTGGTCTACTTCATCCCCTGGAAGGGAAAGAGCTTTCTCTCACCATCCTTTCAACTCCCACAGATCAGGATTTCTGTCCCAGCAGCTGCCACTTGCCCAGAAAATGTGTAAGGACAAGGCCCATTGGGCTGCAAGGGAAGTGCAGAAATGGCCAAGCTTAGTTAGTCCTTTTCCAAATTCCACAACTCGGCTTCCCTGAGCACCTTCACTACCCACACTGCCAGCACAAGTCCTCTGCCACTCCAAATTAGGCATCCCCGCTCAATTAATACCCATTAGCCTCCCACTCTGTTAGCATCAAACCACTGGACAAAATTCTCTTCAACTCAGCCAGATTACTAGTATGAATGAACTTACAATCAATTGCTGAGATCCATGCCGGCTGAAATTCACTCTAAGCTAATCTTAAATCAACAACGTAAGGGCAGTAACTATATGCAAAATTGATTAGGGGAAGTCTTAACCAAACTACAGAGCAAGGCAGGGTCTCTAGGAGGAAGTTATTCAGGGGCAGGGGGGCTCTGGAATATACAGTGCAAATAGATATTAAGCCTGGAAATGAAGATAAGGACTGCATGTTCTATGTGGGGCTTTATGGTTGAAGAATCTGTGCCCAGCCTTTCCACAGGAGCCTTGCTAATGAACTAGTTCTACCCTCATAAGCATATATTCTAAGTGAAAAAGTTATAAAAAAAAACAGCAACAACTCATATTAACTGGGTTCTTACTCTCTGCCAGACTTTTATCTAAGGGCTTTATGAGCTTTAACTTGCTTAATTCACACAGCCTGCAAGGTAGATATCATTACTATCTCCATTTAATGGAAAAGAAAACTGAGGCATAAGATCATAGATATTACTGCAAAGAACAGAGAGCAAGCAATTCCTACAGATCACAGGCACTACCAGTTTGTCCTACATTATGAGCCTTGTCCACTAGAAAAATGTTTAAATGCCAACCATTCAACAATAATAAGAATCATTATCTAGCATTTATTAAGCACTAATTATAGTCCTTTGGGTGTGTATGAGAGAACAGCCTATCTGCACTCTTATTTTTAGAATCTGATTCCTGCACTCATGAATGAAACAATGGTAGCGAGATAACAAAGTGGTTAAGAGCAAACCAGTGGAATTGGACTCTCTGCCATCAAACCTAAGCTCCCCCACCGCTAGCTGGGTGACCTTGCACAAATTACTTGACCTCTCTAAGCCTCATCTATACACTAAAGACAAAAATGGCACCTACTTGATTGGGGGGAGGGGGGTCATGAGGATGAAAGGAACGTCTAAGGAAGGTGCTTGTAACAGGGCCTGGTGCATAGTGAACGTTAAGTGAATGTTGTAATTTATTTTCCTCTGTTGACAGAGAAAAGATTTCAATAGTCAATAGGTCGACTGGCCAGTATGACTATTCCACTCAAAATGGGACTGGTCTCATTGTGGTGTTACACCAATAATCATTAAGAGACAATGGAGTTTTCTTTTTTGTGGTGCTGATTTAATTTAGTTTTATTGGGCATTTAAAAGGGCACATCTTTTGACACATTTCTGATGTTTTCGGTAATTGCATGGACTGAAGGAGGCAAATTCCATGGATGGAGGAGGGTAAGGGCTGCCAAAACTGAAAAGAGTGGAAAAGGATTGTAAAATTCTATGAAATTATAGATTTCTCTAAAAGGAATATGAAGGCATGGAATTCTTTTCTATTAATTCTTATTATAAATAATACATTCTCATTGTATAAAATTTAAACATCAGAAAAAAATACAAAAATAATGTTAAGCAAAAAGAAGAAAATTCTTTTCCATTATCTTACCACTGTTACTTTTCTGAGGATAGGTACTGAACTCATAAACACTGGACTGGCCATACCAACTAAGAATAGAAGGTGTCCATTCTGATTAGCTAGTGCCTCTGTAACAATAGTTAAATATTTTGGATATAAAATTATCCCTATGTTTGTGTGCATGGTTGATTCCTATGTGTTTATTTTTAATAATATTAGAAACATATTGAACATTGGTTTATTCAGATTTTTAAATTGTTTTTATTACTGATATAATGAACTTTTCCTGTCATTAGGCATTGCTTGAGGGCATCATTTTAAAATCATCTACTAATAATGCAATGGAATAGATACATCATGATTTATTTAACCATTCTATTACTGTTCAATATTCATGCAGTTTCCAATTATTTTGTTATTATAAATATCTTTGTACATAAAACTTTGAATAGCTAATGTGTTGTCATTGGAGGCACTATTTACTTCCAAAGCAAAATAACACTGTAATTTTAGAACAAGCTGTTACTCCTACAAATCACAGGGTTAGTCAGTATGATTGTGGGGATTCTGTTACTAGGAATGAAATTCATACCAGCCTTACATATACCAGTGAATGTAAATGAATGTAAAAGTGTCCTATAAATGGCAAATTATATATAACTGTATTATTGTTACTTATGATACTACTAGAGGCCCGGTGTATGAAAGTCATGCATGGGGGCTGGAGGGGAGGAAAAAGAAAAAAATTCTTTTTGAATTTTTGCAGCCCGGCCTGTCATCTCTTGCAATTCAGGACCCGTCAGTGGATGTCTGACTGCCAGTTTAGGCCTGATCCTGGGCCTAAATAGGCATTTGGACATCCCTCTTGCAATCCGGGACCACTGGCTCCTAACTGCTCGCCTGCCTGATAGCCCCTAACCACTCTGCCTGCCTGTCTGATTGCCCCTAACTGCTCACCTGCCTGACTGATCACCCCTAATTGCTCGCCTGCCTGCCTCATCTCCCCTAACTGCCTCTGCCTGCCTGTCTGATCACCCCTAACCACTCAAGTGGCTTGGGTGAGTTGGACCTTCAATATGGATACAGGGGTGGTCTCCCTGAGAGCTTCAGCCACTCAGCATCTGCCATCCCCACCCACAGTGATTTGCTAAGGGGTGGGCATACAGCCCAATGTGAGTTGATGAGACCCAAGGTGCAAAGTAAAATCACTTTTTCTCCTAAGAGAGCTACCTCTGGATTAATTGGTGTGAACATCTGGAGCTGTAGACATTATCTTGGTACCATGACAGGGAAGCCAAGAACCTTCTAAGAAATTATGATGTGGAACCTGAGCACTAGACAAGGCCAAGTAGATATAGATAGAAACTAGGTCAAACTTGTAGTTTGGGTAAGACTAAAGATAACCTGAAAACCCTTCTATTACAAATATCTCGAAATGCTGGATATACATTATTTTCTTAATGCAAGTCTGAGCTCATAGAAAGGAAAAAAATGTGTTGTGTATATACATATATATATAGAGAGAGAGAGAGAGAAAGAGAGGAGAGAGAGAGAGAGAGAGAGAGAGATCAAGTCAGACATTAAAATGCTTATTCTCAGCCTGAAACAAACTAGGCTAAAGATGGAGTGGTAGAAAATGAGTAAAGATCATTAAAGGTGAGCTCATCAGTTCAGATCCCCCACCTAGAGGATAATGAGTTAGTCAATGGTGGTCAAATGAGTGACGGCCATCTCTGTCTTTCTAAACAGTCAGGAAAAACACTTAGATAGTGGAGAGGCATAACCAGCACAGCAGAGGGAATTGGAGATGGGGTGTGCAGAGAAAAGGTAATTGTCAAGAAAGAAAGGAAATGATTCCTAGGCCTTGTTAAGAAGACATCTGTTTGGTTACCTAATGATATAATTTTTAGTACTTTCAAGCAAGTGGACTTTATGCTGACTCTCATATTTGTGCTGTAACTTTGCCATATATTAATGACATTGACTGTACATGAGATAATCAATTATTTTCAGCAACCTGTATCTTAAATGTTATGCTGGTCATCCTGATTATTAGCTTAAATACCAGCTTGGTGATGGATTCGCCTTTTAACTTTTCTCTCTTAAAAAGAGCAAAATTGGGAAATCGAAATATACCCCACATAGATTTTTCAATACTTAGTGAAAGTTAGTAATGGCACAGTTGCAGCTGAGCTGGCATTTAAACACGTAATCTACTGACCTTGAATTGCAAAGCAATTTCTTGCCCCTTAAAAATTTGGGATATATAAAAATTATATTAGATCAATTATTTTAATCATTTCTGTTAAAGTTTATCTTTCTCAATTTTGGTGCATGGGTATTATTATCCATTATCTCTTTTAGCCTCATATTCCCTCATTAATATTCATTAAAAGTATCTGCTACTTCAATAAACCCAGACTCACTTTTTATTACATATTCATAAGTATTAATTTAAAGGTTTTGAGCTACTTCCACCTTCACTGAAAATAATACTTTGTGCTTTGGACTAATGTACTGGAAAGTGACACCTCAGAGATGGGCTAAGGTAATAAATCAGGATGGACTTCAACTCCTCTTAGCAAGGACCTCCGCTTGCCCACTCTGCAGCAGGATATCACGTTGTTCTGTGTTAATCAAGTCTTCTCGCCTGATGGAGGTCCAATAAGAAAGACCAGAGATGACTACTTCAGTCCAAAGCTGTGTTTCTTATTATGGGGTCTTTGACAGGGTTTCAGGAATTTTGTAAATCCCCTAAAATAGCATGCAAGATTTTGGGTGCAGATGTGTAAGTACATTTTTCTGGTGAGGGAAATCTGTCATTTCTATCAGATTCTCAAAGGAAGCTTTGATGATGATGATGATGGTGGTGGTGGTGGCGATGCTTGTAATGGTGAATCCCTAGCCTATGAAATGGTAGTTTGCCTGGATTTACTTCAAAGAGTAGGGGAGGCAGTACATAGGAGGTAATAATATTTGCAGTCATTTGATGAGCATATGAAAGGTCCTATTCTCTATAATAAAAAGTTTTAAGGATAAATAAAGAAATGTTGCACAAGTCTGGGTTCACCTCTCTCCTGGACTGTGAGGCTCGGTCATGAGTGTCTGCTTCCAGGACCAAATGGTGTATCTTAAGGTAAGAGGAGAAAGATTAGTGCGCGCACACACACTACTAAGGATGTGATCAAAGCATTCTGCAATAGCACCGGCCTGCGTGCATGGGGACAGCTGGCGGCAGCCCAAAGGTGACTCCCACAGAAGTGATCCCAAGCATCTAAGGCTTTCTGTCTCCACTCTAACCAGGCAGTCATGCAGGTCCGACAAAGAAACCTTGGCACCAAAGGTGACCCAGACTTGGCCTCTCCTCAAGTCAACTCCCCAAAGTGACCCAGGTTAGGACCAAGCTGCCAGTGGGGAGGCCCTCTGAGAAAGCCTATAGTTTCCCTATAGAGCAGTGATGGCGAACCTCTGACACGCGAACTCATTTTTTTTTTGGTTGATTTTCTTTGTTAAATGGCATTTAAATATATAAAATAAATATCAAAAATATAAATCTTTGTTTTACTATGGTTGCAAATATCAAAAAATTTCTATATGTGACACGGCACCAGAGTTAAGTTAGGGTTTTTCAAAATGCTGACACGCCGAGCTCAAAAGGTTCGCCATCACTGCTATAGAGTGTGGAATTTGGGGGCAGCACCAACACCAAAACCTCCAGGGAAACTGGTTTGGGTATGACCTTTGCTCTGGCTTCCCTTTGCACTGCTTCTTGTATTTGAACCACCAACCTTGTCCCCATCCATCCCCAGCCTCCCTCTCTCTATGTTGGCTTCCCACCTGCACTCTAACCTTTCTAGCTCATTTCTCTAGTTAGCCTTCATTTTGGTATTCATTCATTCACTCAGCAAGTATCTACCAGCCACTAGAACACCCTAGCTGAGAATCAGGCAATGTCTCCATAGAGGACCACTCCATGCTTGTGAAATAAACCACTTGTCAAAGAATCCACAAGCCTAGAAATCATTATTCCAAAGGAATTTAATTGGCATAGAGTCAGATCCCCACCTTTCATGAAAAACTTTATGGTAACTGTGTATTTTTTAACATCTATACAGTGGCAGTCCCTTTGTCTCATACCCTATATGTCTCATTTAATCCTCATGGCAATTCTATGAAATACTCACTGCTACATTTTTACAGATGAAAAACTAAGATGTGGAGCATTTCATAACGGTAGTAGTAGCAAAGCTGAGATCAGGCTTCTGACATTTGTTCTATGTGTCTTACAGATATTTTGTAAGAAGTATCATTTTCTGTAAAGTTCTCCTAAGATGCCCAGATAAACTATATACAATAGATTAAGCCCCTGGGATGTTACAAGCATCTATCCACTGACCATTCTTCCCCTTATGACAGGTAGCAAGAATTAGAGAAGATACCAAGCAATATTTTTAAGAGTTCATTTATCCATTCAACATTTACTGAGCATCTATGTGGCAGATGCTATATTGGGATACAAGTGGAAATATCATATTGACCCTTCACTTCCCATTAATGAAAAGAGGACATCAAAACAATGAAACGCCTATAGAATAACTGTACACTAGCTATACACCTTCCACATCCTGTGTCTCCTCTTTCTGTGGCTTTTCCATCTTGTTTTTCTGATACAGAAAGCTCTCATGCTCTTTCCCTCCCCACACGTGAAAATTTACTTTAAGGAAAGGCATTGAGCAATCATTTACACTTCAGTGGGAATTTCATTGTCTGAAAGGGCATCTCCCAGGGCTTTTAAAACCCTAACTTCCAATGGGAAAAAATAAAGTGGTTCTTTATTAAAGAAATTTCAGACATTGGCAAGCATGGCTGAAATTATAACTTAGAAATAGCCAAAATGCCTTCCCAGAATCATATTTAATCATGATCTCTGGCATGATCTTCCACAATCATTCTTTCCAAAATTTCACCTGCAGTAAATTCCTAGCATAGTGATTCTCTCGGATGAGATCAAACTCCCCAGGTAGGACATGAAAACAACATGTAGTTTGAGAAAACATATTCAATATTATGTTTTTACTAGAGGCCCCATGCACGAAATTTGTGCAAGAGTAGGCCTTCCTTCCCCCGGCTGCCAGCACTGGCTTCCCTCTGGGACCTGGGACCCACGCTTCCTTCACAGCCCTGGCTTCTTCTGGAAGGTTGTCTGGAAGGATATCCAGTCTAATTAGCATATTAGGCTTTTATATAGAGAGGCTAGAGGCCTGGTGCACGGATTCGTGCACCAGTGGGATCCCTCAGCCTGGCCTGCAGGGATCGGGCTGAAACTGGCTCTCAAACATCCCCCGAGGGGTCCCAGATTGTGAGAGGGCGCAGGCCAGGCCAAGGGACCCCACTGGTGCATGATCAGGGCTGGGGAGGGACTGCGGGAGGGCTCCAGGTGTGCCCGGTCAGTCTCGCCCAGTCCTGATTGACCGGACCCCAGCAGCAAGCTAACCTACTGGTCAAAGTATCTGCCCCTTGGTGGTCAGTGCGTGTCATAGCAACTGGTCGAATGGTCAAATGGTCGGACACTCACATATTAGGCTTTTATTATATAGGATAGTTGAAAAATGAGAACACAACTATTATTTTCATAGCACAGAAACTAAAGTCCAAAAGAAAGGTCTTAGGTGGTGGATATACTAAAGACATTGACTTCTGATAGAGATGGTGGGGGGGTAAGGGGAGGTGACAATGAACATATCATAATCCGGGCAGTGAAGAAAGGGCATTTTAGGCACATCAGGATAAAGCATAGGCTTTAAAAAGTCAAAGAACACTGGCCTGTTCTGTGCTCAATTTACATGTTGAAAGAGTAAATAAATGTCTAATTTCCATCATCCTCTTAGCAATTTCATATTCTACTACTACCAGATTCCTACAATTAAACCTTCTGCACCTCCAGAGGAACCAGCCATGGTGGCCCTAATCATGGCTTAATCCTGTCCAATTGTTTTGGATCACCCAGCACATTTCAACTTCTATGGTAGGTATTATGTCACACAAAGGAGAAAGGTGGATATTGGGCCTAATCCCAAGATCTGTAACCAATGCAACCAGCACAATCAACTGCACCTTGTCATAGACTTGAAGGACTGGCTTAAATCTTATGACCCAGGTGCCTTTGACCCACACCAACAGTATGCAAACAAGGTTCCTTCCAGAGCAAGGCAGCTTTTAGTTCTTAAAATTTTATGGTGAATTTAGGTGTCTTCTCTATGAAGTTCCTGCTTTACTCTCCTGACACTGGGCCTTGATCCAACAGCTCTGGTGCAATTAGCTCCCCAGGAGTGGCCATGGCACCCCAAGATTGGGTGATTTGTTACAAGAAGTTGGTCTTCCTCCTTTCCTAATGGTTTCCAAGTAACACTTGGAGAGCTGGATTCTGTTCAAGTGGGTGTGAATGGCTCAGGGCTTCACTGGGAAGCACAACTTGAGGATGATTCTTTCTGGTTTGCTTCATTTTCCTGGAAACCTGAGGATGTAGAGAAAGAATGGGATGGATGGGATCTTTAAACAGCCTGGTTGGCTGGAGACCCCTTGCCTAGGAAGGGGGATCCCTTGTAGGTCAGAGATATGTTCCACAGCCAGCTGCAGGATGACCCCCTACAACAGCATTTGGAGATTCAAAAACCAGGCCTTCTGGTGTGAAGAGAGGAAATAAATTCTCCTTGTTCCACAGAACTTAAATGTATATAGCAATCACCTAGGGATCTTCCTAAAGTGCAGATTCTGATTCAGTAGGTGGGTTGGGGTCTGAGACTCTGCATTTCTAACCAGCAGGTGAGAGGCTGATGCCCTGGGTCACCTGACCTTACTTGGAGTAGCAAGGAAATACAGGGTGGAGCAAAAATCCGTTTGTAGTAATAATACAAATAAATAACACATTATTAATATGTAATAATGCAAGAATAAACTCTGCTTTGCACTCACAGTAAACCTATTTTGTCCCACCCTGTATAACACACCAATTATTCAGATTAGGTCACCCCTGAGAAGAGGGGTTGGGGGAGAGGGATGGTACTAGGAGGCAAGTAGAATCATATACTTGATATTTTGAGCACTTGTGTACTGTTCACTTTTTCCTTTGTGTCCTATCTTTGTGATTTTAAAAAGGTCAAATTCATAATTTCTTTTTTAGGAAAAAAAAAAGAACAAAGGGCCATCTCTAGCTTATGTGTTACCTGGGGGCGTGGCTCAGATTTCTGGGTTATCACTACCTGATACTCAAGATGTGGGAACCAGGAGGCTCTTTCTAAACAGAAGAACTGACCACAGTGGTGGTCAGATCTCGATTCGTTCTGTGGCTCACAAACCAAAGGAGCAAGGGGGTGTCACATGCCAAGGGCCCAAGGTCACAGGATAATCACAGTGCATCTGCCAGATATGCATGGATTGGCGGAGGCAGTTAACATGCGTAATTGAACCAGCAAAAATAATTTAAACATAAGTTATATCAAAACAAGCATGGATATTTTATGCAGCAGAATTCAGACATTAAATACATTTTTCAGAGATAAGAGACACTTAAAAGAAAATTTTTCCTTCCCCCTCCCCAAACCTCAGTCTGCCCTGTAGCATGTTGGTTAAAAAAAAAAAAATAGCAAGGTGTTGACCCATATGCATCACAGTGGGACTGAGACTAATGATCCCACAACGAACTATCTCTAGGGAGCCGGCAGATAGACTCCCCCAGCACACCAGAATTTCCCAAAACCATATGCCCTATTCAGTCACCAACAGGCAGTTTAGTTGTCCTATCCCACCTGTGCATTACTCCCCAACTCTACAATCGCATATTTTCCAGTAAACTAAATATCACCGACTACTTGTCCCACAAACACATGCCTACAATGAAACTCATTTCAAAAACTCCTTGGCTCTACCCAATTCCTTCTAGACTTTCTGCTCTTCTCACGCATCATTGATCTCCCTGCATCCCCAGAGAAAAAGCTGAACACTTCCCCAAACTTTTCTCTCATTTGCATGAAAGATACAGCCTTTAAATCCTGATATTAATGATGATGCCAACCATCTCCTGGGGCCACTCTTTCTCCACCCTGGCTCAGCCCTCGTCTTCTCTCACCTACACTATTGTCATGGCCTCCAAGCCAGTCTTGCAGTTCCCAGCTTTTCCCACTTCAACATTCCCTCCACACACTGTCTGCTGGAGAGAATAGATAAATAAAGCATCTATCCAAACATGTCCTGTTTAAGAGCCTTAACTGATTCCCATCCCTTGTCCACGTTCCTCTCTCTGGCTCAGATCCAAAGCCCTAAACCAAGCTTTCTAAAGGCCCTATATAATGTGGTCAACTACTGCTGTTCTAGCCTCAGCTCCTCACCCCTTCCCAGCTCCTCTTCTCCCTGTCCTCTGACCACACCATGTTCCAAGGCCACTATTCTGCACATAGTGTTCTTTCTGCCTAGAATGACTCTTGCACCTTCTTCCTCCAATGAAATCCCCTATATGCCAAAATCCAGTTTAAATGTTACAGAATTTATGAGACATTCTGCTGACCCTTCTCCCTCCTGTCTCCCACAGTACCTCAACTATTGCCCATTGCCGCAGGATCATGGTTACATGTTTATTGTGAGCTCTTCACAAACAAGAGCCAAGTGCCATGCATTTTTGTAGCCCCAGAGGCTGGCCCATACCGGCCCATTGAATAAATGCAGGAATTATTGAAAGGTGCTTTCCTACCCAGTGTTCTGTGTAATTCTATGCTTTCTGATCCAAGTAGGAGCCTGTGGACCCCACTTGAGGAGAGACAGGAGTGAGGGACCATTAAGCTTTTCTCCCCAGTTGAAAATCCTCCCCTTAGCCCAGGAGAGTCTGTGAACCAAAACCGTACATGGAGACCTTGGTCCTGTTTTCCTGGGTCCCATAGGTCAGTCCAACTGACGCTACTGTTTTCCAGCAGTGGGATGGGGTTGGAGGGAGCAGACGCATTTCTGGGCAAGAATTCAAGATAGAAAAATTAGATGTCTCCAACCTTTGTAAGATCAAGATTTCAAAATGCCGTGAATGAATTCCCAGGACATAAAAGTATAAAAGAACTAGAAGTCCTAGTGACTGACTAGAATTGTCTGTGCTGGTACACATTAGGTCTCTAATACTTATGTCAACACAATCCAGTGATGTCTTGAGTTGGACTAGGAATGTTCCTAATGTATGTCATGTCTTCCTAACCAAACTTTAAGCTCCTTGTGATCATACACTATATTTTTACTTACAATGGCTTAACTTTCTGGGCCTAATACTGTTCTTTCAGTAAAGGAGAATTCTAATAAATACTTAATGATGAAGTATACAAGAGTGTCTATATATATTAAGTAATTTTTTTCTCTTATACTTTGCCTATAGCTTTCACTTAAAAAATGAAAAGGGATGGAACCAATCAGGTTTTGCAAACCAACAAGCATATAGGGCTGTGCTGACATGGAAATGGGTTTTGCTTTTGGTCCTGCCGGAGGCAGGGGGATAGATTAGTTAACTCCTCGGGGGGCTTCCAGCCCGTGGTTTCCCTCGCATCTTCCTCCTAAGAGGCTCTATGCAGTCAACTATGCAACCCAAAGCTGAGGCATCACTGTGGATTGGATCTGGCATCTAGAAACCACCCTGGTGAATCTTAAGTATGTTAATATGGATAATTTAAACCTTATAAATAGCTTTCCATAATGTGTTCTTGCCTGAGGGGGTCTTTTGGTGGGAGTGCAGTACGATCAGGCTTGAGTTTGCAACTTAAAAAGGAAAATAGAATCTGAGAAGTATAAAATTGAATGTAGCTTTTTCTTCCACAAGCTTATATTTATTGAAAAGCTGGTGGTAAGTTGAGGGGAAATGGAGCTGTAAAAGAGACATTGTGAGGTTGCTTAAGCTCTCTGTGGGTTCTTCCTTATTAAACTGGTGTGGTTTCAAAATCAAAAGCTAATTATTCCGAGTACTCACCTGAGATGGGCAGACTGCCAGCATGGAGAGGGATGACGCTGAATTTTCAGTGATCAGAAGGTAAAATCTGAGGGATGACACCTAGAGAAAGAATAAAGCAGGAAAAAATATGTAACTTTATTGCCCTATTTCTAACTTAGAAACAAAGAGATAAAAATTTAAGTTGGGCTTTAAGACCTAGTTTCATAATTATTTCCACACTGCTTGTTTCTTTGTAAGTATATGTCTTCATTATCTGCTTAAGCAAGTGTCCAGATTATGAAAGACATTTTTATACAGACTACTCCTGACACGTGCTTAGAATTTTCTTTAGAGGTTCGGAATTTTCCAGAGAAGTTTCACAACCAGGAGTCATTCTACAAGGTGTGTGTGTAGTCAGCACCCTTGGAGAGCCCTCTTAAACTAATTTACCTGGTCCTGATCCAAAAGTCCTTAGCATAAAATGTTGAGCAACTTCACATTCTTAATTTGCAGTTAATTTCATAGTTACCAAAGAAATCACAGTGTGAGCCCTAGCCAATTTGGCTTAGTGGATAGAGCATCTGCCCTCGGACTGAAGGGTCCAGGGTTTGATTCTGGTCAAGGGCACATGCCTGGTTGTGAGCTCAATCCCCAGTAGGGAGTACGCAGGAGGCAGCCAATCATGATTCTCTCTCATCATTGATGTTTTTATCTCTCTATCCCTCTCCCTTCCTATCTGAAATCAATAATTAATTAATTAATTCATAACTCTACCATTTAGTGACGGGGTAGCCTCAGCCTCCTTGTCTATCAAATGAAATTATAATTGTATCAGCTGGAGAGAATTAAATGGGAAAACGTAATCACAGTGGGATCCCCTTCTCCCTGGAAGGCTTCTATCCCTTCCATGAGGTTGGATTCAGGTTCACATCACTGAGACGACACAAGGATGAACAGGCATAGACTGAAAGGCAGGGACCCTTGTCTGATGTCAAATATCATGGGATCTTGATAGAGTCACTTCACTTCTCTGGGTGTTTTGACTTCCTCGTCTTTAAAATGAAAAGACCCAACTGGATGGCTCTATTGTCCCTGTCCTCTTTCAAGTTTTAATCTCCTACCCACTGAGAGCAAAATACTTGTTGTTCTGAATAACTGAATGTTTTATTTACTTGGCAAATAATATAAGTACCACAGATGAATTATAAATGTCTAAGAAAGAGATGTTGTTCATCAACAGTGCCTTGGTCTTAGAATCAGAACTGCAGTGTGCATAATGTACTCTTGCTTTGACAACTCAGATGGCACTTTAGGACTTGGTAGTGCCAGAAGTTTGTCACTAGAGACACAAACCAACACTGAACCACAGGATTAGAGAACATAATCACCAGCAATTGATAAGGGGTTAATATCCAAAATATATAAAGAACTCATACAATTCAACACCAAAAACACAAATAATCCAACTAAAAAATGGGCAAAGGACCTGAATAGACACTTCTCCAAAAAAGACATACAGATGGCCAATAGACATAAGAAAAGATGCTCAATGTCACTAATCATCAGATCAATGCAAATGAAAACCACACTGGAATATTACCTCATGCCTATCAGAATGGCTAACATCAATAAATCAACAAACAAGTGTTGGCAAGGATGTGGAAAAAAGGAGACTCTTATGCACTCTTGGTGGGAATGCAGATTGGTGCAGCCACTGTGGAAAACAGTGTGGAGGTTCCCAAAAATATTAAAAATGTAACTGCCTTCTGACCCAGCAATTCCACTTCTGGGTATATATCTGAAGAAACCCCAAACACTAATTAGAAAGATTATATACACCCCTGTGTTCATTGCAGTGTTGTTTATTGTAAACAGCCAAGCTATGGAAGCCATCCAAGTGCCCATCAATAGATGAATGGATAAAAAAGTGGTGGTACATATATACAATGGAATATTACTCAGCCATAGAAAGGAAATAAATCTTACCATTTGTGACAGCATGGATGGACCTGGAGGGTAATAAGTCAGGCAGAGAAAGAAAAACATCATATGATCTCACTTATATGTGAAACCTTTAAAACAATATAAGTGAACAAACAAAACAGAAACAGACTCATAGATACAGAGAATAGGCTGGTAGTTGCTACAGGGGATAGGGGTTGGGGGACTGGGTGAAAAAGGTGAAGGGATTGAGAAGTATAGACTGGTAGTCATAGGGATGTAAAGTACAGCAAAGGAAATATAGATAATAATAGTGTAATAGCTCTGTATGGTGCCATTCCTTACTTGTAATAAATGGCTTGGTGTCACTGTTCTGCCATCAACCAGAACACGTTTTCTGCTTATGTCTCCCACCACAAATTTAATGCCTTTTCCATCTTAACTGAGCACTTATCACACACTGGGACTGAGACTTTTGCCTTTGAGGTGGGAAAACAAACACTAGCACAAATTCCTTTTCCTTCTTAACAATTTCATGGATAGAAATTGGCACATCCGAATTGCCAGCATCACTACTTTTGTGCTCTGGGACCATTATTAAGTAAAACAAGTGTTACTGGAACCCAGGCACTGTGATACATGTCAGCCAATCTGATAACCAAGATGGCTACTGAATAACTAAGGGGCGGGAAATGCACTATACAGCAAGGATACGCCGAACAAAGGGATAATTCACATCCGAGTGGGATGGAGAACAATGGCATGAGATTTCATTAAGCTACTCAGAATAGTGTCAATTTAAACTGTATGCATTGTTTATTTCTGGAACTTTCCCACTTAATATTTTTGGACTGCAGTTGACCCGGGGTCACTAATACCACAGAACATGAAACTGTGGATAAGAGAGGACTGCTGTATAAAATGGAAAAGTTATACCAGATCTACATATGTCACAGGGTTGATGTGAGAATCAAAAAAGATATTAAATGTGAAAATACGCTGGAAAATAAAAACCAAAATACATACACTATAATCTATTATTCTACTCTGTCAAAGAAATGAGATGATCAATTAATCCAGGTGGGATGGATTCAATGTGCCACTTCGGTGAGTAAAAGAGGTCTGTGAATGGATGAACTATCAGAATTTTCTATCCAGATGCTTGCTGCTCTGTCAATTCAGCCTAAGTCAGCTTGAAGATATCCTTTATGTTACATACACTCTCCTTGTCAATAAGCTCTCATTTAGATACTTCAGTTTTAATTACACTCCAAATCTTAACCCACCGCAAAGCAAACACTGGGAAGAGAGATCCATCTTTTAAACCAACATGCTTACCATCCAGAAGAAATGGAAAGGTAGCTAAGCATTCTCAACCAGTTATCACCCATGAAGGGTTACATGTCTATGTGTTTGGTAGATTCTAGATCAGAATGTAACAGAGACCTCATTCACTTCCCTGCAAAGCTTATTAGAACCCCAGCTGTGTCGCCCTTGCTGGCCAGGCTGTTGCTACACTTTCACTGCATGAATACTTCACTATCTCGATTTTCAAATGAAGGTGAGAAACGATGTTGTTAGAGTATTTTACAACTTCTCTGAAAAGAGGGCAACCAGCAAATGTTGAGGGAGTCTTCTCGAATCCATGAAACCAAAAGTAAAATTACAAAACCAAACACCACTGACACTGTTGCAGCAATTAGAAAAGTCAGTAGCATTTGACTAGTCACAGTCCAGAACCCACAAGAGTACGGAGTTTCCCTTTCCTTTCTTCTTAAGTTCATATATGATTTTTGTCATCCTTGTTCAAGATTTAACTGGACTGATTCAATTGATTGGCTTTATTTTGACAGCTCAAAGTACCACGTTATTTAATTAACTCATTTTCAATTAGCACAGTCGCTGCTAACCTGGTGTAAATGAAGTCTCCTCAGACTCTAGAAAAAGAGAGAAAGGAGGCTAATGGGACTGAGATTTCTGGTGCATATCTCATTGTGTCAGAAGTTTCCAGTGCAGGTCAGACCCATAAAATAATGTATTTTGTGTGGTTAAGTGTTAACTGGCAGCCAGGTGCTAGGCGAGTGCTGAATCAGCCCAAAAGAGGAGGTGGAAGGAAGAAGAAAGTTTGGTTCATAGGCTGAAGTGAGCAAAGGAAACAAAACCTGGTGAGAGTTATGTATTGCTCAAGGCGGGCACAGGTGGATGGAACTGCAGGCCAGGTCAGAAAAAGAGAAAGATTTATGTTCTGTGCAAACAAAAGGGCAGAAGAAAAATCACCAATCCGGTCGGGCAGCACTGAAGTGAAGGAAACAGCTGTTCATACAGTGAGGGAATGGTCAGGTAAGATGGGCTGGAAGCAGTAATCAGAAGGCCATCTGCTGACCTGGACAGCATGCCCTCGAGGCACGGAACAAATCCTGTCCTCCAGGACACCACGCAGAGGGGCCAGTACCAGCCGGGCAAATAAACAATGCCAGGATGAGGCATTAAAGTTACATGAGCCTCATGTAAGAAGTCGCCCGGCGAGTTTACTTCCGAATGTGAAGTCGAGTGGAAACACAGAGTTTTCTTATTTGAGAACTTGGCAACCCATTCCGCTGGGCCTCTCTATGAAGCAAGAATGCAGAGAGGTAGTTCATCAAATGTCAGTGCCCATTACCCATCACCTTATCCGGAGGCTGCTGCTCCACCCCTCCTGGCAGCTGGTGGGGCAGCTGCTGACTTGGGGATATTGTCATAGCACCCCCCCAAGAACTTGCAGCCCAAGTGGGGAGAGTGTGTGTGCAAGGTGGCCTTTGACCATGGAAGGCAGCCCACTGGGCGATAGGATGGCCGCAGAGAAGAAGAAGGAAACAAGAGCAGGAACTGGCAATGACCTTGCACTAATGGGCAGCACACCCCAGCGAAACCAAGGCCCACGTGAGTGGGACTTTGCTCTGAGGAAGCCGGCAGCAGCTGGGTCCTACCAATACTAATGAGCGTCATTATATCCCTTGTACAAATGAGCCAAATTTCAGACAAAAGGTGGGAGAGAGACAAGATTTATGTCATAACATAAAATACAAAATGTATGACCAAATGTCACTAAAGAACAAACTGATAATTGGTGGGACAGCAAAGGCAATCAGAAAAAAGCACTGACTGTCTAAAGTACTAAGATAATTAAGATTAATAAGAATGAGTTAGTGTTGTGACATTATTAGTCAGTGACCAAAATACAAAGCTGAAGTCAAATCCTTTGCTCACTCTCCCTTCTCTTTCCCTTACCCCATTTTTCTAAATCTATGTCCTCACGGTGTTAAAATTTATACACACACACACACACACACACACACACACTTCATGTACATATATATGGAAAGAATAAAAGTAGTAACATTTATTGAATTCTTATTATATGTCAGGCCTCCTATTTTTTAAATTTATTAACTTTGGAGAGACAAAAGAAGAGAGAGAGAGAGATTTATTTTTCCACTTATTTATGCATTCATTGGTTGCTTCCTGCCTGATTGGAGATGAAACCTGAAACCTTGGAATATTGGGTTGATGCTCTAACCAACTGAGCTACCTGGGCAGGGCTCCCTCTCCTTTTTTAACTCATTGTATCCTCAAAACACGCCTATGAAGGAGACAGTATCTCTATTCCTACTTCACAGATGAGGAAAATGAAGCACAGAGAGCTCAGTGCTTTTGGGTAACACAGCTGGTAAATATCTGAGCTGAGATTGGAACCAGGCATTTTGTACCTCCTGCTGGCATCTTCAACCACAGCACTCTTTCTTCATTTGAAATACTGAAATCTCAGTCCGGAAACTTGGGTGATAATGAGGCTAATTTTCCATTTTGAGCTCCTCATCACCACCCTCTCTTTGTGCTCTCCATCCTCCAGTTCTCTTGCCTGCTGCTGTCTGAGAGGTCATCACCCCCTTGTTTCTATCCCTTCAGATCCTTTTTCTCTTCATGCCCCAGCTCAAGACTCCAGAGATTAATGAACTGCATGCCAAATCCAATATCTTCTTCCTGGGCCCACAGTTAGACTACATTTTCCAACCTCCCTTGCATTTAGGGGTGGTGTGTAACTGCACTCCAGCCAATGAATGGGAGTGATACATGCCACTTCAAGGCCTGGCTTATAAAAATGCACTGGGGCCCTGGCCAGTGTGGCTCAGTCGATTGGAGCATCATCCTCTATACCCGTGGTCGGCAAACTGCGGCTTGAGAGCCACATGTGGCTCTTTGGCCCCTTGAGTGTGACTCTTCCTAAGCCTTAGGAGTACCCTAATTAAGTTAATAACAATGTACCTACCTATATAGTTTAAGTTTAAAAAATTTGGCTCTCAAAAGAAATTTCAATCGTTGTACTATTGATATTTGGCTCTGTTGACTAATGAGTTTGCTGACCACCGCATACTAAAAGGTTGTGGGTTTGATTCCCAGTCAGGGCACATACCCAGGTTTCAGGTTTGATCCCCAGTCTGAGAGTGTGCTGGAGGCAATCTATCAATGCTTCTAGTATACATTGATGTTTCTCTATCTATCTATCTCTATCTCTATCTCCGCCCCCCCCCCCTCTAGAATCAATTTAAAAAACACACACACACTGCATGGGAAGCCACATGTTGAAGACAGTGAAGCCATAAGATAGAAGGGTCTGAGCCCTGAGCCCTGCTTAGAGCAAGGTTACCCATGAATCAGGAATGGCCTTCTGAGTCTTTATGCAAGGGGGAATTAGACTTCCATCCATCATGTCTGGGTCATTGTAAGTGGGAGCTTGTTTCTTCAACAGTGATCAACAAACACCCTAGCTAATATGAACTTTTAAAGATCCACCTCTCTACTAGGCTCTAGTTTTTATAACTTGGCTCCTGACCTTAAATAATTCACAGAAAAGAGGGAAAAGACAGTGAGACATAAATAACATAAATAGAACATGAAAATTTTGCAATAAAAGAATGTCTAATTTTCTATGGGAACACAGGTAAAGGCATACAGTCCATTAGAAATACATTCAGTGATAGTTGAAGGAAAGGTGGAGTAGGCATTTCTCTCTAATAAGCCCTTCCCAGTTATTCCATCCCAGCCCTGGATTTTTCACCCCAACCCCAACTTTACCTTGCCAGTTTGTGCATCAATATCTGATGAATAAAAAATTGTCCTCGTTTTATGTTACATGGTAAAAACTGTACTAGAAAAGTGGTTCATGGCGCCTACCACACTCACTATCCCTGTCTGAGGGAAATGCCCCTTTGTGCCCCATGCTAAGAGAAGATGTCCCAAGCTCTGTCTGCCCTGAGCATGTTTTGCTTCTGATTAGACCAGTCTCTAGGTTGACCAGAGTTCATTGGGGCAGTGTAATGTCACACTCTACCCAATGGCAATTAACTATGCTGTTTGGATGCTCCCACTAGGAAAACGAATGGGGGAACGCTGAAGGAATTCGCCTGTTGGAGCAGGATGAAAAAGAAAACAGGCAGAGATGACCAGAGACACAGGCTGTGTCAAAGCCTCAGAATGCACATCCTGCCACTGAGAGGTACATTGATGAGCCCTTAGTGGCAAGCAGCAAGTGGACTGTGGCTGTTTGAAGCAGAAAGGGATTTCTTAAAAGAATAACAGGAGGTCCTCTGTCTAAGTCAGCTATAACCAAATACCAGACTAGGTGGCTTAAGCCATAGGCATTTATGTCTCACAGTTCTGGAGACGGAAAAATCCAAGATCAAGGTGACAGCAGATTTGGTTCCTGTTTTGGCCCCATCCTGGCCTGCAGATAACCATTTTCTTCTGTGTCCCTACAAGGCAGGGAGAGAGAGAGATTGAGATAGAGGTAAACAGAGAGACAGAGAGAGAGAGAGAGAGAGAGAGAGAGATATGGAGAGATAAAGATAGATAGGTAGAGATAGAGAAAGTTGGAGCTCTGTTGCTTCTTCTTATAAGGGCACTAATCTCATCAGAGGGGCCTCATTCTCGTGAACTCATCTAAATCTAATCACCTCCCAACAAGCCCCACCTCCAAAGACCATCACACTGGGGGTTGGGGCTTCAGCATATGGATTTGGGGCTCATAACACATTCAGTCCACAACACCCTTAAAAAGAAAGCGAAGCTTTGGGGATCTTCTGCTAAGATCCATAGCCGGAAGTCACCCTAGAGCCCAGTTCCACACTCCTTTGCCATGAACCACTCACGAAGGAGCTTGTTCCATTAGCCCGTCTGCACCAAACACTGCCCTGTTCATCTTCTATGGCACCTGTCACCTCCCACCTTAGGCCATGACCATTTCTGACCATGCCTGATCCCCCCAGTGGATTCACTTCTCTATGCTTTGTCAAGAGTCTTGAGAAATGGTGGTTAAGTGAACCCATCAATATTTAAGGAATAAAAAATTTTCCATTTAATATTACAGCTACCTAAAACACAGAAGCTGCAATAATAGTAGCTACGATGTAGTGGATATTCACTAAGTGTCAGTAACTTGTCAGGGGCTTTATATTCACCCTCTCATTTAATCTTTACAATCACCTCATAAGGAATACATTATCTCCATCTCACAGAGGCAGAAGTGTGGACTTAGGGAAGTAACTTGCCCAGTTTCACTCACCAAGTAAATTGTAGGAACAGGATTCAAGCTGTTATGTCTCCATAGCTCATGCTTATTTCACTTTTAGATCATCTGAAATAGACCCCAACCCCCACTCATGTTAATTGCCACCAAGATAAGAAAAAAAATTCCCATAGTTCTTTCTTCTCCTGCTCACTCTACCCTCCTCCCAAAAAAGTTAATAATGGAAAGACACATGACATATCCACCACGGATTACTGTGTCAGTCCATTCAGCTAATTTCAAAAAAAGATGATGCTAATTATTAGAGATAATGAAAACTTGCTCTTCAACCACAACCCAAGGGGAATAGTCCAATTGATTAACAGGGATTTCAAGCCACGCATTCAATTTCTCCTCGTTTTATAATGGATGGGAAAAATTGGTTTGTAGATAAAGATTTTTGAGAGCTAAGTGTGTAAGACACTGAAGGGAGCCACCTCATTAAGTCCTAGGCTTGGTTAGGAGGCTCACGAAACCAGAGGCAAAGCCGACGGCAGGTAAACTCACTACAGGCATTATTTAATGAAAGTTTGCACTTTATCAGAGCAATCTTTCTGAGCCCTAGATTTTTTTTTTTTTTTGGCGTGTTTCTTTCTCTCTTTCTTTTTTAACTATTCACTAGTCTTTTAAAAATGCAGCAGTGAAGCAGTTAAAAATAAATCCAGGATTTGCAGAATGGTAAGAACTTAATCATGGCAGCAAACTAAACCCCAGAGACAATTTTAGTCTCAAAGTTAAAATATGGAGTATCTGACTCCGAGTAAATTGACTTTTCACAGAATACTCCAACATAATGCATAATAGTCGCTCACTCCAACAGAAGCTCCTGGGTATTGGTCCAGAGCCCACAACCAGCAGGAAGATCATATTGTATGTTGAATAAAATTACCCATTCTAAAGGTCCTCAGCTATCTTGAATATTTTATTAAAAACCTTTTTGTGGTGGAAACCAACTGGGACCTCTTTCTCCTAGGAGCAAGCTGTCAACGGTAGTAGAATTGAAACCAGACAGAGTCAAGCTTAATTAGATCTCCCCTCCCCCACAACCTCCCATTTCTGGTATATTCTCTCCTGGCCATGAAACTTGATAAATAATAATACAGTGAGATTCATTTCCCCAAACCTTTCAGACAAGAAAAGCACAATTGTGGACAGGTGGAGAAAGAAAATAAAAACGTAGCAACCAATTTCAAGACTCCAGACAAAAATATTAGCTGAATGCTACTAATAATTGCAATCACGGTGATGTAATCAGAAAAATGCACAGAGCCACCTCAAGACTGGCACTTGGCACAGATCAGGTAGCAATTCGGGTCCATGCGTAAATAGTTCCTGAGTCTCTGCTGTAAGCCCAGCACTTGGCTGGGCAACACAGGAGAAGGGACCACACATTCCGGATTTTAGGAGAAAACCTCAAACATCCTCTTCCCTCCTTCCTGCACATCCACATGTTCTCGTTAAAGCCCATGTCCCAACTCTGGGTTCAGAATATGACAGTTGAGAGGATGGTGGACATACCTCAGTGCTCACGAGGACTCTAGTTCAGTTACCATAGCAGAGGAGTCCAATCAAGGACACTGAGCCTGGACGACAGCGTTGGGAAATCATCATTCTTTATACCAAGCCCACTTTTTGCTTTTTTTTGTTTTGTGCCTTTATCGTTTTCTAAGTCCTTAAGCATGATAACTTCCCTTCTTTCTAATTTGGCAAAGTACAGGAGTTCATAAAATATTTTGTTTGCCTCATATTTTCAGGTGAGTTTTTATTAACAGCATCATGGGGAGGTAGCCTCATTCTGAGGACCCCCCTTCAGTTAGTTTACCCTTCGCAGTAATTTTTACAGTCCTGCACTTCACAAATAATTTAATAGGAGCCTGGTTTCTTTTGAAAAACGTGCACTTATGCAATTTTCCCTTAGTTTCACAATGCAGAAACACATCTGTTATTTCAATGATAACAGATGTTATACTGAAATCATAATAACCTGTGAGTTAACTGTATTCAAAACTTTATAGTTACACACATTCCAATAACTTAATCCTCTACTATTATCTCCTCAAATTGATTTAGCCCTGCAGAAGTTGGAGAAAATCAAATATTCATTGTGTTAGCTTTGTGCATATATACAAAAAAAATCACATCATGATTTATCTCTCTTGGTATTAATCCTACCTTCTTTGGAAAGACGGGGTAAAAAAAAATCATAACAGGATCAACAATGCCTCCTCTCTCTAATCATAAAGATAAATTTCATAGCCAATTTGGGATTAATATGCATGCATCTGTGTGCAAGCTTTTTATATGGTTCTGTAGGTACCCTATAAATCTGACCTGCATTTATAGCCATTTACTGTTTAAATAAATGACCTTTCCTCTTACCTCAGGGGCACAAGTCTACCCCCATGTAGCCATTTTATCTATCAGTAGAGGCCCGATGCACAAAATTCATGCAAGGGCCTTGGCCCTGGCCCCCGCCCGCCGCCTCTGCAGCCCCCACCCACCGCTGCCGTGGCTGGGGGCCTCTGCCACTTCTGCTGCAGCCCCCACCCACTCCAGCTTTGTCCAGAAGGAAGGATACTCAGAAGGTCATCTGGTCTAATTAGCATATTACCCTTTTATTATTATAGATTAGGGAAGAGTCTCTCTTCTCCCAAAGCGGACTATCTTTTTTCTCTCAAGCTTCTCTTTGCCCTCCCCCCCAAATCCAGAGATTACAAATCCTGTGCCAAAATGTGTGGGTTATAATAAAACATCCATTAATACACAGTAGACAGTGGGCCAGTATAGCAGGGAGTCTGGGGGAGCATGTTAAGTCAGGATAGTCTCCATCTTCTAGTACTTTCCATATTGGTACAGAGCTCAACAGTGAGTAAAGCTACTCCTGAGAGCCTGTGTTTCTAACCAAGTGCTAAGTGGAAGGGTGAGGTGGGGAGGGCTGGGGATCAGGAGGGCATCACAGAGGAGCACAGCCTTGTGCTGGGCCTTGGAAAAAGTATGGGATTCTGGCAGACAAATGCAGCAAGAGGGTACTCCTTACAATGCCAAGGCTTGGAGGGGGATTAGGAAAATGGGGGGCTTGGAGGGTAACAGAGAGGACTCTGGTCTCTTTTATGGTTGATCTGCCTCAACAAGAGGACCACACTCTTGTCAATTTCCAACCTTTTTCTTTCACTTCCCTATGAAGAAAATGTAAGGAAGCACTGGTCTTTTCACATATATGCCTCACCTAACACACAGCCCCCAAAGTCGCCAGCTGGACAGCCGTGGGTGGGAAAGGAACTCCTGAGGTGAGGGCTTACCTGTCAAAGACCTGGCAAAAACTTACTTGTTTTAGCCCATGGGCTCGACTGACTTCAGAAAATTAGTTCCATTATGTTTGGCTCATTGCCAGGCCAACTTGCCCTGTCTGGATTCCCCAGGCTCCGGACCAGTGAGTGAACAACTACTAACTGGTATCTAACCTTCAGTGAGTGTCACTAAACATAAGTGGGAAGAAAGATCAACAAGTGTCACTACATGCACAGGGTGTCCCCAACAAATATATACACTTTAACACAGCCGTGGGAAAACTACGGCCCACGGGCCGGATCCGGCCCATTTGAAATGAATAAAACTAAAAAAAAAAAAAAAAAAAAAAAAAAGACCGTGCCCTTTTATGTAATGATGTTTACTTTGAATTTATATTAGTTCACACAAACACTCCATCCATTGTTTTGTTCCTGCCCTCCAGTCCAGTTTAAGAACCCATTGTGGCCCTCGAGTCAAAAAGTTTGCCCACCCCTGCTATAACAACTGATAGCTCAATTTTGAAAATGAAATGCATTTTAATAAATACTGCCTTTATAATTATTCAAAGTGTGAGTATACATTTGTTGGGGACACCCTATCTATATATATAAAAGGCTAAGCATCCATCCAACCAGTAGCTTTGACATGCACTGACCACCAGGGGGCAGACACTCAATGCTGGAGCTGCCATGACACACACTAGCCATTTAAAAATAAACAGCACCACGGACCTGGTGACGACAAACCAACACTCGGCTTCCCCCAACTGGGACACAGGCCCCGCTACCACCCTAGAGGGACACCCCACCAAATTGCAGCCAATGCTGACAAGACCCCATGGCGCAAAATGCAGCCCACAGCCCAGCCCAGCCAGGAAATGGTGGCTGTGAGCGCAGTGTAATGATGTCACATAGCAATACCCAGCTTCCTCTCCCTATGGCAGCAGTTCTCAACCTGTGGGTTGCGACCCCTTTGGGGGTCGAACGACCCTTTCACAGGGGTTGCCTAAGACCATCGGAAAACACATATATAATCACATATTGTTTTTGTGATTAATCACTATGCTTTAATTACGTTCAACTTGTAACAATGAAAATACATCCTGCATATCAGATATTTACATTACGATTCATAACAGTAGCAAAATTACAGTTATGAAGTAGCAACGAAAATAATGTTATGGTTGGGGGTCACCACAACATGAGGAACTGTATTAAAGGGTCGCGGCATTAGGAAGGTTGAGAACCACTGCCCTAGGGACTAGCCTCCTTGCAGTTTCTTCAGCCCAGGAACACAACTTGCTTTATAGCCAGGTGCAAACATTTTACAGTTTAACCAAATGTTTGTGATGCATTTTTCCATGCCTCATCTTATTTGATCCTCACAGAAGTCCTGGAGTAAGTAGATAGGAGACTCCGTAGAATCCCATTTTCTTTTCATTAGCTGGAAAACGGAGATTTAGAAAGTTTAGAAACTTGATTCAACTGAAAAGAAGTAAGAAATGATGGAACTTGAAAATGACTTCAGGTTTTCTCACTGTGCAGAATACAGTCAAACACTGTTACAGTTAAATATTTTACCTTTTGTTCTGCCTGTGTGATTTATAATAATAATCTGCTTTGTGTTGATATTCACTGCTGTGTTGCTGACAATTACCTGAAAGAGAAGTTGGGGTGCTTCACTAAGCTGTAAAAAGTTTAGCTACATCAGAAAGCAGGTCTAATTAAGCAAGTTTATTCTATATTTATAAAAGGCTAAGTTGACTCGCACATGCACGATACATATAAAGCTCTAGCTGGAGTCAATCACACGCGTGTGTTTCTATCTGTCATTGTTGATTGTGAATTTGGTTGACACTTCTATTATAGAGAAAGGGCAAAAAGCGATATTAAAATATTTCTTCTAATTAATTTCCTTTCAATGTGCATGAATCATGCACCGGGACACTAGTGTATTTATAAGAAGAAAGAAAGAGCTACTATAGGTGGGAACATAACCTGAACAACCAAGTCAAATATGAATGGCTTGGATCTCATCTGTGTGGAGAGGCAATAGTGCATAGCAGGCTTTGCAGCCAGACTGTATGGGTTCAAATCCCAGCTCAGCCACTGTCTCACTGGGTAAGCCATCTGATTTCTCTGTGCCTCAATTCCCTTCACCTATAAAATGGGTATGATAATAACAATTACCTCATTGGGTCATTCTAGTAAGTATAGGAGATGAAATACGTAAAGCTCTTTAAACAATATAGAGCATGCAGTATTTATGCCATATTTGTTATTATTATTGGGCTAGGCCCCTTCATTAGTGCTGGTATTAAAGGACCAGAGTCCTTGCAGACCACTGATGGATGAAACTCAGTGGGCTGCAAGGACTGAGTGATCCCTTCCACCCTCGATCTGAGGCTATTCCCTGGTCTTTACCCTGATATTCCCACTTGAATCTCCTTTGATCTCAGTTATGTGTTAGGTGACAACTTCTGTTTTGCAGATATAGCTTTTATCATCTTTTAAATATTTCTCATTTCTCCAAAATATATAATCCTTTTCTACAAATGCAGCACTGGGCCCAGCAGGCACGCAATGAAGGCCTGGAGAATTCAGGCTGACCGTTCTGTTTTCACTAGCGGGCTCCTCTCAGCCAAATCATGTCACTGTTAATGATCGGTCAGTACACATTTCCTCATGTGTTATAAAATTCCTTCACTTATTAAAAAGTCTTCATGGAGTGTGACAGGTTTTATGCTATTCTTAAGGAGAACAGAAAATAATGTGAGCTACATGTGTTACATGAGAAACAAAATATCGGGCTTTTTTTAAAAATCAGAAACATGGGAATAAATTATTAGAGACATAGTTGTAAAGGAATTCTCCTGAGGACAGAAAGACTCTGAGAGAATTAAGTTTAATTCTAAATTCCGTGGTGTTTGAAAGTAAGACATACTTGCTGTCCATGGAAAAAGCATTTGTAGAGTATGTACCCCATCTGGACACACCCACCATAGTGTTTTGCTCAATCTTCATGCCCCTGTGAAGAACAGTACATTGCTATTGAAAAGAAATAACAGGGCTTAGTAGGAATGCCCAGAGAATACAAGCAAGGGGTTGGGGAGTAGGGTGGGAAGTCCCTCATGGAAATTTCATTCCATAAAATAAAGTTAAATTAATAAATCTATATGGTAACTTCATGTGATTGGCATTTGGAGGGGAGGAAGGGCAAAGACCTGGCCATAGAGGAGACTGGAAACTTGGTTGTGAAGCTGCCATTGCCCCACTAAGGCAATAGAAAGCCAAGAGACAAAGTTCTCTATTGCCCCTATAATTCTTAGAAGACATCATTCAGGGGTTGAATTCAGTAAGAAGATGTGGATTCTTAACCCTTGAGCCACCTGAACCCTTAGAAAAGACCAGTAACTAAGCCTACATGATCTCATAGGGATTCTGAGTGTGTTCTGGTGACAGCTAGATGTTCACTAGTAAAGTTCCAAGGTAAGATTTTAGAAAACCTTGGTCTGGGCAAAGTGTCCTTTCTGGATTTTGGTCCATACTTAGTACATGATAAATTTCTCCTCCAACAAAGTCTAGTTCTGATTCTCCTCCTTTATCAACTCTTCACTCAGATCTGAGGGTCTTGATGGATCTGTCACCATTCTGAACTGTTTCTGCTCCTCTGTGGCAGAAACCAGAGACATCCTCATGCCAAAGGATCCAAAATGTATGGATGGTTCTTAATGCTTCTCCTCCCAGGGTACAGCTGAGCCCGAGACCACAGCTCTGCTCTTCCTCCGTCCTGAGCCAGGCTCAGCCTACATCCTCTCCCTGCTTGGATTAGAAGGTCCATCTACCTCAATATGAAGGTCTTGGGCACACCGTCTCTATACAGCTACATGCATGGTTACAGATAGCTTTCTCAATTGGACACAGGTTGCTTGTCTTTTTTTTTCTCCTCCTTGCACCTCTTTCAGGTCAGCTAAGTTCTCTCTGTATTAAAGAAATCTTATTATGCTAAGGGAAATGAGCCAGTCAGAGAAAGATAAATATCACATGATCTCACTTATATGTGGAATATAATAAATAAAATAAACTGATGAACAAATAGATCCAGAGACATGGAAGCATGTGACTGATGAATCTCAGAGAGAAGGGGGACAGGGAATTAACTAAAGAACTTATATGCATATATGCATAATCCATAGACACAAACAATTGTAAGGTGAAGGCAAGGGATGGGGCAGGAGCCAGGAAAAGGGGGGGGAGGCAAAGAGGAGAAAATGGGGGACACCTCTAATAACCCTCAACAATAAAAATAAATTAAAAAGAAGAAATAAAAGAAAGCTTTCCCCTGGCTCTGTGTTCAGAGACAGCCTTGTTTTAGGCCTTTGCTACCTCAAGCTGGGTGTTCTCTCCTCCCCAGGCTTTTGCCCAGAATCTGTCCAGCTGGATGGCTTCCCGGGCCCAGAGCATGCTTTCTGGGTCTCTAACCCTGCTCTTGTTCTGACTTCTGGCTTTGTCACGTACACACTGTTTGCATGTTTACACTTCCAGACCCAGAGTCTTGTCTCACCCAAGTTATTTCTCTCACCATCCCTACCTCCTACCATGAATCCCTGGCTCATCACCACAACAGTGTTCTCAAAACCCACATGCATGGACTATTTCTTCTGTCTCAAACAGAAACATATGGTGATAGCACACACAGTCCTTCATGGAGGATCTAAAACATGTCAGGCACTTTTCCAAAAGGCAATAATCAATCTTAAGGGGCTACAATCTAGGGAGAGAGATGGAGGACTTATAGGAAATTATAACTCTACTAGGGGCCTGGTACACAAATTTGTGCACAGGTGGGGTCCAGCCAGGGGGAGGGGCCACGGGTGGTTGGCGGGCTGGCCCTGCCCCCTGGTCAAAATCCCAGTAGAAATCCCAGTTGAGGGGACAATTTTCATATTAGCCTTTTATTATATAGACTGTGAAAAATGCTAAGATGTGGTAAAAATGGGGTGTGATGCTTACACAGAGAAGGACAGCTAAGCCATCATTAGAGAAGTGAGGGAGGCTTCTGTGAGAAGGAAAGAGGCCCTTAAGGAGGATGGGGAGTAGGCTGAGCAAATGAGGGGGGAGAAAAGGGGAAGAAGGGTTTTCTGAGAAAATTGGTTAGCATGTGCAAGGGGCAGGAAAGGAAGAGAGCATGCAGCACTCTATGATCTGTGGGCTCTGCAGTTAAGAATGGAGCAAAGATGACAAGTGGGAGTGGTCCAAACTGGGACCATAGACATAGCCAGAGCTAAACCTTGACAACTTGGCCAAGTATTTGGGGCTTTATCTGGGGGACATTAGGGGGTCATTGCAATTCTTTTAAGAAGGAAGTTTATCTGATCAATCCACTTTTAAAAGGCCCCTCTGGCTGCAATGTAGACTTACGCTAGAGAGGAACTAGGTTTCAGGCAAAGTAGTTTGCTAAACAGCCAGTTGCAGAGGTGCTAATGGCCTGAGCTCCAGAAGCAATGGAGATAGAGAGAAATGGATGGATTTAGGGATCAGGGACTTGATGAGGGTGAGGCAGGAGTGAAGGGTCATTCCCAGTTTTCTGATTTAGGCAAAGGGAAGACTATGGTTCCTTTAGCTGAGACAGGAACCCCAAGAGGAGGAGCATGTGAATGTGAGTTAGAGGAGCCTCTGAGACGTGCAAGTGGAAGTATCGATGGGCTAGATGTGGACTAGGAAGTGGGAGCTCCACTTCACAATCTCCTGGGAGACCAACTTTCACAGCTTTACCTCCCTCTGTATGAAACAGACTGTCCTTCTTTCCCCCTACCATCATAATGAGCTCACATGAAACAATCAAAATCAGGACAAAGCCTGGCTGGTGTTGTTCAGTGATAGATCATCAACCTATGAACCAGGAGGTCCCAGGTTTCATTACTGGTCCAGGCACATGCTCAGTTACAGGCTTGATCCCCAGTGAGGGGCCTGCAGGAGGCAGCCAATCAATGATTCTCCCTCATCACTGATGTTTCTATCCCTCTCATTCTCTTCCTTTCTCTCTCTGAAATAAATAAAAACATTTTTTTAAAAAAAAAAAAAAAGCAGAAAGGAAAGAATTCCTCTCCTTGCTCTTTGCTCTTGCTACCAGAAAGGAAAATCTTTTTCAAAGGCTCAACTCAAGACCATTCTTAAATCTCATCAGCCAGAAGTTGGTCACATGGCAAGCCATGTGTTCCCTGAAAAGGTGCGTTCAATTGCCATGAGTGGGTGTGACCAATCACAATCCACCCCTGAGGCTGGGGGAGGGCTCTGCCTCCCTGAGCTTATTGCTGCCCAAAGATAACTGGACAAAAGTCATGTTCAGGTTGAGTTCGGTTATGCCCTGGTGGTTAAGTAACAAAGTTTATCTTTCCTTCTTGCTGTATGACCAGTGCAGGATGACAGGGTCTCTGCTTTGGTTAGCCACCTGGGGGTCAGGTTGATGGAAGCTCCATCTAGGCCTGAACTTTCTAGATGACACTGGCAGGGGAGGAGAGTTCTTGAAGTCTCATCATGGTCATTAAATATTATGGGCTGGAGCTAACAGCTGCAGGTAGTCACATGACCCCACTCCCCTACAAGAGGGCCAGGAATTTCATTTTCCAAGTAACTGAATGAGAGGAGAACCAGATATTGGTGAGCAGCATTAATGGTTACCAAATCTACAATCCCTGGCAAGTCCATGGATTACCCTGGTCTGAGAAACCTACTATCTCCTGGGATAACACATTTCATTTTTGCTCCTCCTTGATTGATAAACAACATGTCTCTATAATGAGTTAAAAACTCCCTCTGCACCTCTGTCCTTTTATATACTTATCCAGAAAAATGTTTTTCATCTTTGCCATGACAGACCTTCAACTATTGGAAGATAATTATCATGCACTCCCATGTCCTCATTTTTAGAAATTGAATAGAAATTTCAATTAGGAATTCAAAGGTTCAAGTATCTGACATTGAATTGCAAGTTTGGAAAAATACAGGATTAGCTTCGGAGAAAGACAATCAAGCCGGATGTTGGATCAGAGAAAAAGATAATGGGTGGGAAAGCCAGTTCCTATCTGAAACTGAGGACAGAGAAGCAGATAATATAAGATGTCTTTTCTTCCTTTGATTCAAATGCACTGTGAAATTCTCATTCCTGGATTGCCATTCACTTCCAGCCTGATAGAGTAAAGATATTTCTGCAGTCACTTTCCTTGACTGCTGGGGGTAGCACCAATGAAAACATACAAAGAAAGCTTGGTATCTCTCCAGTTCTGCTAATTGACTCATCTTGTGTTTAGACAAGTGTTATTTGAAGCTGAATATAGAGTTTTGATTCAGATAGAGATGCTTAGAATCTACAACTAACGAATCTTTCTTTTTCAGAAGTGTTTCTTAATACAGCCACTTAACTATAAAGCCAGAAGCGATGGCAAATACAACTTTTCTTTCTTTCTTGGATGAGCATGTGAATTGTGGGTTAATTGCATAACGAGGCAGCCAGTTAACACCTGCCTGTGGATTTGCATACTTCCAGCCATATATCATCTCCCACCTGATACAGACTTTGTTGAAACCGGAATGTTTTACCAGGACTGGAAGGTCAGTCCCATTTGTCAAAGCAGGGACAGTCCCTTTGTCTCAGACAGCC
Source organism: Myotis yumanensis (assembly GCF_028538775.1). NCBI lineage: Eukaryota > Metazoa > Chordata > Mammalia > Chiroptera > Vespertilionidae > Myotis > Myotis yumanensis. Next base: position 54,152,805 of record NW_027223752.1, on the reverse strand, counting down.
TTATCTGGGTTGTGGAGTCGCTCAAGGACATCATCTGCCTTCCGATCAGCAGAGCCTTGAGAAAGTTGAGCTGTGGGAACAGCGGGTCTTCTTGCTCATTTATTTCTAGCATCTACTTTTGTCCTTATTAATAGGCCACAGTCTACAGGCTGATAAGCCAAAAACACCCATCGTTTGCAAGGACCTAAGAGTATAGTTCATAGAAATTCTTGCTAACGGCACCAAAACCAATATCAATGGGTTTTCATTGTGCTCATTTCATGGGAAAGCCTTGTGAGGTCAGGGAGTGGGGTGTACTCTCAGAGATAAAGGGGAATGCTGGCTAGTGTCCAATAAGAGGTAATAAATAGCAAATCCACTTATTTGGCAAATACTGAACAACAGACTATATGGCAAGCACTGGAGGCGCTGCAATGAGGGGGCCAACTGGCCTTCTCCCTGCTTTCCTAGAGCTCATATCTGGAGAGGGAGCCAGGTGTTAACCACACAATCACGTCAATCGTGGCATTCAGAGAGTGCTTACTAAATGCCTGGCTTGGTTCTACATACTTTCCAAACAGTCATTAATTTAATTCTTACAACAATGCTCTGAAGCAATTACTATCCCCCTTCCCCATTGCGTAGTTGAACAAACTGAGTTACAAAGAGATAAAGAAACTTGCCTTGGGTCTTCCAGGCAGTAAGAGGCAGAGCTGCGAGTGGGACTCAGGCAGGCTGGGTTCTAACTCAGCACAGCCTCTCAGCTGAGCCAGAGCCTTTTTAAAGACTTTCCACCTCACCCTCCCAAAGCAGAGTGACCACTCTCTCCAGCACCTGTTCCACCAATTACCACTCTAGACTTCCTGGCTGCCTTGCATCATCCTCAGGTGCACATTATTATCCTTTTTTTAATATTTCTGAAATCAAGATGCATCCCACAACCGATAGCCAAATAAAACAGGTAGAGCTGTGCATGTGTTTAGTGGTATGGAACATAATGGTGCAACCTGCAATCAAAAGCGAGTTAGATCCAATGGACGATGGGGCTTGCTGCTAACATGTCCATCCCCCTGGGAGAGCATAGTGCCAGATCAGAGCAGGGCTCGGTTGTCATAGGAAAGAATAGTTACTCTCACGCTGTCTAGTGAAGAAGGAGAAACATGAAAAGTTGTAGGTACGGCGTAACGTTCTAGAGTGAGAGGGAGCCTCTGGAAGCAGCACTCCAAGTTATAGAAGAAGACACTGAGGCCTGAGAGGAGAAGCTTTTGCTCAAGGTTATAGCAACAAGTTGGCCCCTGACAGAGACAAACCTGACCTCCACCCAGCTCAGTGCTCCTGCTGCCCTCAGCTCCCTGCAGCCACAATTCTCACAGGAAGCCAACCCACAAGGAACCCAAAGCCAGGAGGAGCTGGTGAGAAATGCCCTGTTTATATTTCTGTTTAAGTAGAATTCTTTATTCTAACAAAAAATCTCTTGCCTTCAACAAAGGCATTCATAACTGTAAATGCATTACTTCCTCCATGAAACATTTGAATTTCACTTATTCACTCCTGATTAAGATTTGATCTCTCAATACAGCCTTCCTTGAGCCAAGACCTAATCATTCCTGACCTACCAACAACCACCATTACTTCATGGATTTGCCAACGGTCATTGTTTTTCCCACCCATGAGACTTAGCGATGGAACCATACTCAATATGCACAGACATACATGAAATCTTTGATCTAATGGAAATGTGATTGTAACACCGGCCTCCTCCCCAGCCCAGGTTGGACAGAGCGGAGAGGCACTGAGGGCCCTTGTGTTGTGCCTTTCATTAGAATGCTGCCTGCCAGCATCCTCCCTAAAAATAGTTGTCACACCAGTGGAGTCCTCGCTCTGGCAAACAGACTGTTCTGCGCCAAGATCCTTTTTAGCTGGTTCTTAAGTTACAGGAATTTTAACTAAATTAGAAAGTTTGCCACTTTGTTCCTCGTAGAATAAAAGCTTTTCAAGCCAGAGCTCCTGAAACACAGGTTCGGCTCAGTTCTGAAAAGCAGGAAAATGTCGTCTTGGCTTCTGGGCATAAAAAAGAAAATGTTGAAGCTTGAGGGGGTTTAGAACAAATGGAACCTCCTACTTATTAATGCTTGGGTAGTCCGCTTCTCCACATGGCTACTTCCGTCACCGTCTGCCTTTCTGCTAATGTTTTATCAGTGCTGGGCCACAGAATGATAAATGCTGTCCTGTATAAAAAGGTAAAGAGGCCTGAACCACTCATTCGGGTGTTTCAAAGCACAGCTCCACTTTCTGAAGTGTTTTCATTTTCCCACTTATTAGGCCCTAATGATTCTAGGACAGTAGGAATGCCAAGTAAATAAACAGTTCAAATCTGCTCAGTCAGATCAGAAAAGGGCTTCTGTTTCCTCAGCATCGGTTCCAAACTCCTCATATTATTATTATTTTTTTATTTCTCTTAGACTTTGACAGAGTCCTTGATTTCCAAGAATCTAGTATCAGCTTTTGGGCAGTTTTAAAGACAAAAAGAAAAAATCTGGCCCAGCTGGCCTGGCTCCGTGGTTGAGTGTCAACTTATGAACCAGGAGGTCACGGTTTGATTTTCGATCATGGCACGTGCCCGATTGCAGGCTTGATCCCCAGCATGGGGTGTGCAGGAGGTGGCTAGTCAAATGATTCTCTCTCATTATTGATGTTTCTATCTCTCCCTCCCTTTCCCTTCCTCTCTGAAATCAATAAAAATATTAAAATAATAATAAAAATAAAGACAGATTCTGTTTGCATCTTTTGATATTCTTTCTCATTTTATATTTTTAGGGTACTTCCATTCATATCATCTCACTTCTGCTTCCTGGATAAACCAGACTGGCTTGAGAACCTTATGGGTAGGGCTCTCTGGGTGTCCCCAGGTATGGGACCTACAATTAATTTTCCCAAACAACTGTAGTCCTCATGACACTGTCATACTCAAAAAACACCATGTCACTCTTACCAATAAAAACAATTTTGAGATATACCCATGCATGTGTATTCATTTTTTACTCTGAACATATATTTCTATGTTATAAAACATTAGCAAAAATATTAATTGAAAGAGGATGTTTAGACATCTGAACAGAAGTGTTAATGTTTTGCTGTGCTGGAGTAATTGCCTAGCACACTCCTAGAAGAAAGGAGTGGGTCCCATTCTGGAGAGCTCAGTTTTAGATGATCGAGTCCTAACTGCTCAGTAGCACCCAAGGCTCTCCACAAGCGAGTCCCAAGCTTTCTCTCCAGGAGAAACTACACTGTGCCCTCACTCAGATTGAACCACTGATTGCCAGGAGGCCCCAAGATGCCCTGTGGGCTTCGGGGCCAGGCTGTGGGGCCAGGCTCTTCCCTGGACTAGTAGGTAGATCACAGGTAAGCCAGTCATTCTCCTTCAGCTTCCTCATCTGTGGACTAAGGAAAATAAAGACACCTGTGTCAACGTTCTTGCCGTGAAATCAAATGAAAATGCACAGTGAGATCACATGTGGTAAAATGGTTAAGTGTGACACAAATCTTATGAATGTATTAATCCTTATAAAATACAGGTATGTTTAAAGTCCTGAGTACAGATAAGAAAGACCCTAAGTGGATTGTCTTACATGTGTAAAAATCATTTTCCATCAGATCTTTTATTTAAATTCTATTGAGTCCTTATTAGCTATTTATGAGACTCATTAACACATCAAAAATCTAAGTCTCACATTGCAATAATCCACTGAATGCATTAAACTGTGGCTTTGGCAAAAGGGGTAGATTTAAGAAAAGAGAAAAGCCCTGACCAACAGGAAAAACGGAGTTCACTTACTGTAACTGAGATCAGTAAGAATGGGTGACAAGCCCATTAGGAGTGATGATAGAATCAAAAGGGTAATTAATGGACATGTCAGATATGAGAGGCCTATTTGACATCTGTGTGGGGATACTGACCAGGCAGTTGGACATTTGAATCTGGACTCAGGGGAGACATGTATTGAAGATATAAATTTGGGAGTCACATTCTTCTCAACCTTCAAGGGCCAGTTCAAATGCACCTTCTCTATAAACCCTTCTTTAATCTCCCCCAGCTGCACAAAAGTTCTCCACTCCTGGATGTTACATTTTCTGTATATATCCTTGAGCATCTATCTCTGCATTCCTTTTACCTCATTGTACTTACTTGTGTACTAGACTGTAGACTCTTTGAGGTCAAGGACTATGTCACTTTCATCTTCATGTTCTCTCAGTGTCCAGCACTGTGCTTTTCTGTATTTGGAAAATAATTAATCTCCTTTAACTATAACAGGCTCAGCAAAATCCCTTGAATAAAAGTAAATCCAAAATGTTTGATAAGTAAATGAATGAATGAATAATCAATCAAACCCTGGGTGACACTGAAAGATCCAAATAAAATTGGTCCTGTGCAGAACTAGGTGAAGCCTGGTGTCCTGCCAACCTGCCAAACCCAGTTGCCTGATGACCACTGAACTCCCCAGAATGTCCATCATGGTGCCCCAGTTAGGTTCTGCTCCCCCAATCCTGTGCACTGTGGCCTTTCTTTCCTTTTGTTGTCCAGTAAAAATGTCCCAGTCCAGCCAGTGTCACCTTGGAAGTCAGACTACAAGGTGACAGCAAGCCAATTAGACCAACTAATTCATGCTGGTGTGATTGCAGAGCCTACTGTCTAGATGTCTTCCCTTGCAACACCATAAAGTTGCATTTTAATCAGGGTCTTGAGAGATCCAATGCCTGAGAGCAAAAGTGACTTGAGGGCAGGATATACGTGCCCTCTTACTGTGCCCTCAACAAGGTAGGGCTCACTCCAATGTTCAGTGTGGGCAGCGTGCTGAGGAATGATTAGGAGGAAGCAGCTTGTTGGGAACACCGATAGTCAGCTTGCCCTGAAGGCTACTCTTCTAGCCTGGGCATCCGGTTCCACTTCTGACACCAGGCAGCCCTTCGGTCCTTGGCAGGTCCTAGTTCCCTGGGTCTAAGTCTCTATATGGGAAAAATAAGGCTATTGAGCTTCACAGATCCCTTCCAGTTCCACCATTCAATTAAAAACAAAATTTAATGTTTAAAATTTCAACATCTCTCTCCTCATTTATCAAGCTACTAGGTGTACCGGTTAATAATGGTGGATTTTGTAATAAAAAAAAACACAATAATTTCAAGAGAAATATCAAAAGTGCTTTATTCAAAGTAATGTCCATTGCTAGCTACACATTTCCCACATCTTTCAGGTAATTTGTGGATGCCATCCACAAATAGAACGTTTCTTGTTTTGAGGCAAACCATTCAGAGACCCAATTTTCCACTTCTTCGTATGTTTTGAAGTGCTGCTCAGAAAGTGCATGTGCCATTGATCGGGACAAGTGGTAACCTGAAGGAGCAAGGTCTGGTGAATACAGCAGGTGGGTTAATACTTCCCAGGCAAGATCTTTTAACGTGTCTTTAACTGGTTTTGAAGTGTGTGATGGTGCGTTATCATGAAGCAAAATCACTTTGCCATGTCTTCTGGCACATTCTGATCGTTTCACGATCAAAGCATGGTTCAAATTGATTATTTGTTGCCAGTAGCAATCAGTATTAATGGTTTCACCTGGTTTTAGAAGCTTATAATACACCACACCTTCCTGATCCCACCAAATGCAGAGCATTGTCTTCTTTCCGAATCGATTTGACCTTGTAGAGACGATGTTGATGTTTGACCTGGATCAACCCATGATTCTGTGCATTTGGGATTCTCAAAATAAATCCACTTTTCATCACCAGTCACAATTAGATACAAAAAATACTTTAGTGCCATTGAAGCAACATTTTACTGATGACTTTCCGGTTTTCCATTTGTCTTTCGTTCAGTTGATGTGGCACCCATTTTTCTTCCTTTAAGATCTTTCCCATTGCTTGTAAATGATTGGAAATTGTTTGCTGAGCAACGTTTAATCTTTCTGCAAGTTGTTTTTGAGTTTGACACACATCTTCATCCAATAATGCTTGTAATTGTTGATCTTCAAACTTTTTCAGTTGACCTGGACATTCTTTGTCTTTCACATTGAAATCATCACTTTTAAAGTGTTTAAACCTGGTTTAAACAAGTTTTTTGAGATGAAGCATGTTCACCATAAGCTTCCCAAAGTATATGATAACTTTTTCTTCAAAATAATGAATTAAAACTTCCCACAAATGCTCTCTTTTTGGCACAAAATTCGACATTTTTAAGCATAAAAATATCTATGATGTTAACACCTTCAGCAAATTTGACATATGAAGTTTTGAAGCTTGCTGTCAATACAACGAAATAGCATACATATCAAATTGCATATATATCAACATATGTGTAACTCCATCTATTAAAAAATCCGCATTATTAACTGATACACCTAGTATTCTCATTTTCACATTCCATAACATCTATAATATGGTTACAGATCTCCATTCTTCCTCTGTACAGTGGTGATGATAATAATGTTGCCTGCCTTCCAGGGTTGTTGTGAGGATTTTATAAGAAAGTCCTTTGTAAATTCTGTGTTGTATTACATTTAGTTATTATTAAAGAGTCCTCTTCTCTCTTTTTTCGTAGATGGGAAATTAAAGATTGCTAACAATTCCAAGTTGAAAAAATTTTTAAAGACTAGATAACCTTTCATCTGAGGCCAGAGTCCTAACAAACCTTCACAGCAGGAAGGGGGAAATGTATGAGTGCAGAGGACTTAGGGATATCTCAGCTCCTGTGATGCCAGTTATTATGAGGTCTCCAATGGGCTAATGGGTCTGACAGAGCATATACTCCTAAGTGTGGAAAATCAGAGGAATTCTTTAGTCCACCCATTCTACTGTTTTCCATATAAAGCTGTTCCCATGAGTATACTCCAGGATAGTGAGTTAAGGGCACCATAAGATAGATGGAAGAGTGAGCTTCTCATAGTTGTGGATTATCTTGCACAGGATTGAATTCTAAAAGCAAATAAGATAAGCATATTACATCAATAGATTCTGAATAGTATCTAAACATATTTGTAATGTTAAATGAATAATATAATTTCTTTGCACAATTATTTAACAAATCTAAATTGCATTAAAATGGAGAACAAAAAAAAAAGAGCCCATTTGATGCCCAAAATTAAAATACAGTAAAATGTCATTATTCAAGCAGATTAACTAGGGAGAAAGTCTGAATTGGGAATTACTCTTTAAAGAAATATATCTCTAGTATTCTCAAGAAGTATAGAAAAAAACAGCAAACCTAAGTATGCTCAAGTCAATGATTTTAGGAAATATTTTGAGTAGTATGAGGGTGAGCAAGGGTAGGTTTACAGTTATGAGTACATGAAACAGTTTGTACTGTATTATTATTTATTAATTATTGTATTATTCTCCATGTGAACAACTATAAACCTACTTTTTCCCATGCCTATATATTAAAATACTATATTAACAATATATTAAAGTATAACCAGATTCCTATAGACTGTCTAAATATCCAGCTCCTTCTAAAAGAGAGAAAAAGCTGAGATTGTATGACACATTCTATATATTAGGCCTAAGAAATACCTGGTCTTAGACTGGAAGCTAGTAAGAGGCTGAGGACTTTGTCAGTCCAGCACAAAGGAGCCTCACCTTAACCTTGGGCAGAGATAAAGTAGAACTAGAGAGTACAAGTGGGGTACCTACAAGTTCTCTGTTTCTATAATATGAGCTCAGGCTATCTTTAGCTCAGCTCTTGCTCCACTGGGTACATGAATGGGAAGCCAAACAACATGGTTACAGCTTCAGAGCCACACTTTGTGACATATTGAACCCTGAAGCCTTCTGTGTTTCAGGGTGACCTGGGGAAATGAGGAGGGGAATTCTCTGTTTCTTGAAAACTTTTTGCCTCTACTAAGAAGGAAGAGATAGCTGAGGTTAACTTCTACCACAAATCACAATTTACAGGAATCTAAATAAATGGTCACAAAAGTAACCACTGGAAGCAGGGTCTACAAAGTAATAGGCCCCTCTCCTTCACTTTACCCACAGAGGTTAAATTTCAAAACAAAACAACCCATCACAATGCTCAGGACAACACTGTAACCAATCAATGACTCTGAGGCCTCAAGCAAGATGTTGGGAAATGATAAAAAATGAAATGCAATGGACTTGCCATCCTAAGGCAGCCACGTCAATCATCACATCACATAAAACCCATGCTGGGAAGAAATCAATGCTTCCAAATGGAAAAAACACAACCTCCAATATTCAATCTATAGAGAGCTTTCGACTTGCCTTTTAAACATTCTTTCTTGAAAGAGCTTTACAAATTATCATGCCAAGCTCAAAATTCAAGCTTAAATGCCAATTTAGGTTTTCATACTATAACTTGTTAGAGCAGTAGTATTAATTACATATATTGCATGATCTTAGTCCTTAAAATTTTAGCTGCTCTAATATGCTTTTGACTTGTTTCAAGGAGAGTGAGAAGGAACAGCAGCTGGATTTAGTTAACACCTCACTATTTTAAATAATTGGTTGAACTTAGTCAAAAACAAGTGAGACCTCTGCTTCTAATCATGAGGGAGTACTTGATACCAGACTTGCCCTGCTATTTTAAACAATTCTCAAACTACACAAAATAACCCTGGCTGGTAGCACAGTGGTTAGAGCATTGGCCCATGCACTGAATGGTCTTGGGTTTGATTCCCAGTCAAGGGCATGTACCTGTGTTGCAGATTTGACCCTTGGCCCCAGCAGGGGTGCATGTGTGCAGAAGGCAACCAATCGATGTTTCTCTCTCGCATTGATGTTTTTCTCTCTGTCTCTCCCCCTCTCTTCCTCTCTCTAAAAATCAAATGGAAAAAAATATCCTTGAGTAAGAATTAACAACAACAAAATACACAAAATATATCAGTAAGTTATTTTCAGTTATTGGAAAACAGTCAGCACAGGATTGTCACCCCTGAGAAGAGAACAATATATATGATGATTGCCACCTCTACCCCACATGTCTGCTCAAAGTTAGTTTTTGGACATCAGAGCAGGCAGCTGGTTCCCAAGCAGAACTCAGAGGTCTTGATGAGCTGAAGAGGTACAGACTGAAAGCCAAGGCTGATGAAATGGTTGATTTATAGGACAGGGAATCAGAGAAGAGGAAGCTGCATAGTATTCTTTGGCAGAATACTGTGTTGGATATGCTCAGAAGATGTACTAAGCTGTACATGCACAGGCAATATGAGCTAAATGGAGATTCTGCGAGTCACACAGTGCTGTGAAACATAGGAATTTTGAACAGCCAGAGTTTAGAGACCTTGCTGAGTACTCCCAGTCATTCAATAGTAAGAGTTCATCTAGACCAGCCGTGGGCAAACTACGGCCCGCGGCCCGTTTGAAATGAATAAAACTAAAAAAAAAAAAGACCGTGCCCTTTTATGTAATGATGTTCACTTTGAATTTATATTAGTTCACACAAACACTCCATCCATGCTTTTGTTCCGGCCCTCCGGTCCAGTTTAAGAACCCATTGTGGCCCTCGAGTCAAAAAGTTTGCCCACCCCTGATCTAGACTCACTCTAACTAAACTTATTAATAAAGTTCAAAGGTATTAAACTAATCTGACCATAAATTTACTGTCCATACAAATAAAACTCTTTAAAGAAAGACAATAAAATCCAATCTTTCAACAATATCCAACACATAAAATATTAGATGTGTAAAGAAAGAAAATTTAACCCATAACTAGGGGGTGGGAGAAACCTATTCTATATAATAAAAGGCTAATATGCAAATCAACCAAGCTGCAGAACTACCGGTCACTATGACATGCACTGACCACCAGGGGGCAGATGCTCAATGCAGGAGCTGCCCTTGGTGGTCAGTGTGGTCCAACAGGGGGAGCGCTCCTCAGCCAAGGACAGCACTAAGGACCCCTTGGGGTTCCAGACTGTGAAAGGACACAGGCCAGGCTGAGGAAAGTCCCTGCAGTGCACAAATGTCATGCACAGAGAGAAAAAAAAAAATCAATAGAAATTCCCTCCACATTCTTGAGACCACAGGTATGTATTCTGGTTAGAATTTTAGGCATCTGTCTGGTCACCATTGTGTTCACTGGGCTGCCTGGAGATAGGACAAGGAGAAGAGAAATTCCAAAGATTTCTCCCATGTTCTCTATCTGAAGGAGCCTTTTCCAGTTCCTAGGACCAGAGTAAGAGGAGCTCTCTTCAGTTTTTGCTTCCATTCCCAGTGTCTGTGTACTTCTGGATCTGGGGCTGCCTCTGTGTCCAACCAGGCAGTATCAGAGGAAAAAAGCACCAGTCCTCACCCGCAGTTTTGTAGACTTCAGGGTCTGGTCTCCTTTCCCAGTCTGCCTGCACCGTTTATTCCCAGTCTCCAAACTGCTGCGTGTGTTCTGTCCCAGACTTCTCTCCTTTCAGAGCAGAGGCAGGTGGGATATGCCTGCTACATACGTCACAGCACCCAGACCCTCCCATCGCAGTTTTCAAAAGTATATTTACTTATCAAACTGCTGAAAAGCATTTTGACATGCAAATGTGTTAGATCCCAAATGTTAACGTAAAACATTTCCAAAACCAGTGTGTTCATGGGAGCTTCCAGGTAACTTTATTTTTATTGAGCCCCAGAATCTCTTTGCTTTTAACTGAAGAGATTATAAGGTAAGCTGTTAGAAGACATACAACTTGCAATTACTGATCTATGTAAATCTCGCTTTCCTTGGTACAGTACGACCTAAATATAAAAAAATAGAAATAAAGCAGATGCTGAAACTGATATAAGATAGCAATTGTCATCAATCACTAGCAGTTTTAAATTTATGTGTTCTGCAAGCACTTCCCTGCTTTCATTAACTGTATCCAGTATTGAACTTATCATACATTTTGCTACTAAAATACCTACCAATTTAGCCCAGCCCGTGTGGCTCAGCGGTTGAGCATCAACCCATGAACCAGGAAGGAGGTCATGGTTCCATTTCCAATAAGGGCATATGCCACATGCCTGAGTTTAGGGCTCAATCCCCAGTAGGGGGTGTGCAGGAGGTAGCCAATCAATGATTCTCTCTCATCAGTGATGCTTCTATCTCTCTCTCCCTCTCCCTTCCTCTCTCTAAAATTAAGTTTAAAAAATTAAAATACCTACCCATTTATTTGTTGAATATGTTGGTTTTCTTATTAGAGCTGGATGACGGGTTTCTGTTACTTCAAAAAAAAATGTTTTTAAAGCTTGGAAAGCCATGACAGTGTCCATCTTCACCTCACAAGGGCAGAGGGTCCCTCACATGAATGTAGACAGACACACAGAGGATCACGATTTCTGTAAGCAAAATACACCTTCCCCAGTCACTAACTCGATCTCTAAGAATCCCACCCCACCCCCCCACCCCCCTAACCCCGGCCCTCTGAATTGAAACCTAGAGGTCTGAGTGTTTTCTCGAGCTGAACTGAACCCACCATCCTGTAAGCCAGGACCTTGCTCAACAAACATCCACCCCAGGGGATTCAGGTTCATGGGAATGACGGTGTTGTAAACAAAGTGCCTTCACACTGAGGTGAGTAGGTCTAAAAAAGATTAATTGTGTTCTTCCTGCAGGAACTCCTAAGCTAGGAACTTGATAGAATCTACCAGGCAGTATGGTAGGGGGACAAAATTAAAAGAAAAATGACAGTCAGGTCGCATTACCAAAAAATGACATGAGACATGGGTGCTGTACTTGACGCAGGTGAAGGTCACGGAACTGGATTTCCTTAATGCATCCAGGTCCAGGCTGCTCCCTCCTCTCTGTCTGAATGCTGGGCCGTGTGCTCTGGAAACACTCTCCTGTGGATTCAGACTTGAAATATGCCCGGTGGCTCTCAGAAGGACAGGGTCAAATATCTGGGAGGTAAATGCAAGCTCTTTCTTCACGTGTCACATGGCCACGTCCCCTTGGCTGGAAAATAAACAGGTTGACTATCACTCTATTCATCCGTGTGAAGCATGGACACAGAGGGAGCATTTATCTTCCCGATCGACCTTTATCCAGGACGCAGCCCTGTTCTTGCCTTGCATCAAAGTCACCTACTTACACGCACATTTCCTCAGGAGTCCGAGCCTTTGCCTAATAGGGGAGAAGTGAGCTGACTCTGGGACAGAAAGCTGTGAAGTTAACTTGCAGGCTACTCAGCATTTCCTGACACAGGCTCACCTTTGCTTCACTTCTCTCCTTTGTGAGGGCACACTATCCCTAATAGCATTCGTGGAGGCTGCTCCCCGGAAGTAAGTATTGAAAATAGACCCGTTCATATGCTGTCCTTCAAGTTAACATTAGGTGTTGGTCAGGTTGGCAGATAATGAAAGCTACTCTACATTTGGAATAGAATCAAATTACCCATCACCTTCTATCCTTCACTATTAAAAAATACTGTTTATTAGTTTATTTCTCTAATAATCCTCTTCAAGAAACCTTGCAAAAATGAAACAGTTGCACCCCATCATTTATGAACCATCAACCATGAAATAACTTGGGTCAGAGAAAAGCTGGGTGGGCCTGGATATAGGGAGGTTGGAGTAGTTTGGTAGAACCAAAGCAGGGAGTGGGGTCCTGGGAGCCTGGGAACCGACGTGGGTGGGGGAATACAGGCATCAGAGAATCCGTAACTTCAAGCAAGGCCCACTCCATCATCCTAATGGCCCCACCTCAAGAGGGTTCCTTCATGTTGCTCCCGGGCTGATCCATTTGGATCTCAACAAGACTCCCATGCTCTCTGTCTTTGGGTGGGTGTGGCTAATGGGGAGCTCCAGTGAGAACTCAGAAGGAGGGGAGAGAGGGCATCCAGAGAATATTTTTAAAAACATCTGAGTTTAATTTCTCTCGAAATGGCCTTTTATGCATCACTCTGTCCTTCTAGTTTGGATTCTGGTAACTCCTCCCTTTTCTTATTCCTTTGGATCTAGGGGTGCTGATGGGTCGACACCCTCTCTGTTCTTCAGTGAATAGTACCTTTATTGCTTTATTGGTAACTTTATTAAACTCCTCCTGGAATAACCCTAATGTGAGTGCATCCTCTATGTTCTGTGTGAGTCTTGTCTGATGCAGAAATGCCCTGACAGAGATGAACAGCAAGTTGGATTATGCAGAGTACATGGACAGTCACCGAGGCAGACGCATATGACAGAGAAAAGCACCTCGATGTTTGGCTCAGAAATAACTCTCATCCTGTCAGATGCCAACATGGCACAGGGCATCCCTTCAGCTTACTGCATTCTGCACCAAAAGAACAATTTCCCCTCCTTCATTTACCTTCTCCATTGAGCAACTGAGCAGGCCCCTGAGAGAATCCAGACTCTCGACTTGGCAGGGTCTGTGGACGTGTGTAGAATATCACTTTTGCTTTCTTTAGAAACATCTGTGGGAAGTCAAGGGCATCAAGATGGTATATATGGCAAGAGCTTGGCTCCTGACACAAAGTCTTCTCTTTGAGTGGCAGCCCCTATAATCCTCGGGGTTCCTCTGGTAGATTGTTGACTATCTCCAATACCAGCTTGCTTCAAAGCAATTGCTGGCTGTTGCAGAGTTCCTGGGCTGCTGTGTCTCTAATTCCCATTGTTCTCTCCAAGCCAAGCTATTCTGGATTTTTTAATGTCACCAGCATCCTTCGAAGCATATGGATTGTCTATGGGGCAAAGTTCCACAAAATTTTATAACTGAATAGTTCCCTTCCTTAGTGAAATATTATTTGTGTTTCCAAATAAATAAATGACCATCTGCATTCCATTACCTTAGGCAAATCGGCAGAATCAGGGCCCTCCGTATCACTCATGTTACTAATTAGCACAATTTTTCTCCTTGAGATGCTGAACCAGAGGATTGGTGTGGCTTCCACAGACATGGAGAGCCAAGACTTTAATCTCTAATGCATCTCCGGCCACCTCTGCTGCGGAGCGGGCTTCAGCACATTAATGGCCTGTTTCTCAGCTGTCTGAGGACTTGATTTAATTATGCTGCAAGTCTCTGTCTTCTTTGGAAGTCTCCACACATGCTGCTTGCTCCATTATTATGGATTGCATTTCCTCTCTGCTGCAATGTCTCATTCTTGCCCTTCCTTGGGCTTTAGTAGCTAATAGACATTTGCATTAATTTTCATTTCTCCTGGTGCTTAATAAGCATCCTCTTAGACACTCATCCTGGAAGTAGGAAATCATTTAGCTCAACCAAAAAGCTAAACTCCAGACCCTTCCTAGAACCAAAACTGGTCTTGCTATTGTATGGTCCCCCCTATTTCTCACAGCCTCCAAGGAACAACATCAGGGACCTAGCTTACACCCATCTGGGGTTTTCCAGTTGCCACTCCTTAGTGCATCTCATAAAATTCACTCATACATATACATACATGCATGCACATACCTGCACATACTCCATGAATAAAGTCCATTGCTGCATTTAGTGACCCACGAATGGTTAATTAAAGTATGATACCCACTCAACAGAAGTGTATGCAGTCACTAAAATGATGTGTATACAGACTACATAAAACACTGTGAGAAAATATTTATGTTTTGCTGTTAGGAAACAAAATGGTACAGGTAGCATTATCACTGTTATGTATTAAAATATATATATTCAGAGAGAAACCAAGATCGTGGCATAGGTAAACACCAGAAATTGCTGCCTCGCACAACCACTTCAAATATACAACTAAAAGACAAAACAGACATCATCTGGAACCACAGGAAGGCTGGCTGAGTGGAAATTCTACAACTAGAAGGAAAGAGAAAAGCACACTGAGACTCAGAGGAGGTGCGAAAGTAAAGTGCAGAGGTACGGAGGCACATGTAGAAAGGGCTGGCAACTGAGGACGTGGTTGTCCTTTTCAATCGGGAGGGAGTCTCAAGCTCCCAACTGCTCTGAACTCCAGTTCCGGCGAGTCTCTGGGGACCCAGACTCATACGAGGAGAAACTGGACTGTCTGGCATCGGTCGGAAGTCGAGGGCAGCTTTCTCTCAGAGGCGCCAGCAGCGATTACCAGGACACTGAGACGCGGGGCCTCTTAGGGTAGGACTGAGGAGCAGCCATAGCTGCTTGCTCCACCCTGTTGATCCCCTGAGACCCCGCCCCACCCAAGCTGTGCGCAAAGGCTTTTGCATATGAAAGGCCTGGCCCTTTGCAATCTGATAATTACCTAAGAAACTGCAGCTGGGTCAGAGAGACCCAGAACTTCCAAAAGAAGGCCCAAGGCCCCACAGCAGCTTGCATTGCTCCACAGCTGGGCCTGATCTGGGCACCTCCAAACCCCAAACAAAGAAGAGGAATCTGCAGATCTCTCCATAGCTCCTGCTGGGTGGCCTCAGGCAGGGGCTAAATTAGCACTTCCTTAGAGATCCAAGAGCCAGTGTACCCAGTGGTCAGAGTGGGACCTTCCAGATTACAACTCCTGAGATCCATAAGGGACACACTCAGGGGGCAGACTCAGTGAGCACCAAAGCCCCACTGAAGCAAGTCTTGCCCCATAAGGGTGTCTCCAGCACAGAAGTTCTCCCACTGCAGACACAGCTGATTCTCACAGCCAATGGGCCTGGAGGTCAATTCCCCCCAATGACACCTACAACAATCAAGGCTTAACTACAACAAGACTGTGCACAAAGCCCAAAAAGGGGTGCACCAAGAGTGTCCACCTCAGGTAATTGGGGAGGCTGAGCCACTGGGCCCTATAGGACACCTAGCACAGAAAACCACTCTATCAACACAGGGAAGCAGCCAAAATGCGGAGACAAAGAAACAGGTCACAAATGACAGAAATGGAGGAAAGCAAACTACTGGATATAGAGTTCAAAACCATGGTTATAAGGTTTTTTAAGAATTTTCTAGAAACCACTGATAAATTTAGTGAGACCTTCAAGAAATCTAGTGAGACCCTCGAGGTTATGAAAAAGGACCAACTAGAAATTAAGAATACACTGACTGAAATAAAGAATATTATACAGACTCCCAACAGCAGACTAGAGGATTGCAAGAATCAAGTCAAAGATTTGAAATACAAAGAAGCAAAAAACACCCAACCAGAAAAACAAAAAGAAAAAAGAATCCAAAAATATGAAGATAGTGTAAGGAGCCTCTGGGACAACTTCAAACGTACCAACATCCGAATTAGGGGGGTGCCAGAAAGAGAGAGAGAGCAAGATATTGAAAACCTATTTGAAGAAATAATGACAGAAAACTTCCCCACCTGGTGAAAGAAATAGACTTACAAGTCTAGGAAGTGCAGAGAACCCCAAACAAAAGAAATCCAAAGAGGACCACACCAAGACACATCATAATTAAAATGCCAAGAGCAAAAGACAAAGAGAGAATCTTTTTTTTTTTTTTTTTCGCTAAAAGTATTACAAAGTGTATTACATAAGTGTCCTTTTTTCCCCCCCGCCCTTGACAGACCCCTGCCCTCCCTTACCCCCCAGTGTCTTATGTCCATTAGTTATGGTTATATGGATGCATACCAGTCCTTCGGTTGATCTCTTAATCCCCTCCCTCCTCCCCCCCAACCCTCCCTGGCCTTCCCACTGCAGTTTGACAATCAGTTTGAGGCAGCTCTGCCTCAAAGAGAGAATCTTAAAAGCAGCAAGAGAAAGAAACTCAGTTACCTACAAGGGAGTACCCATACGACTGTCAGCTGATTTCTCAACAGAAACTATGCAGGCCAGAAGGGAGTGGCAAGAAATATTCAAAGTGATGAATAGCAAGAACCTACCACCAAGATTACTTTACCCAGCAAAGCTATCATTCAGAATTGAAGGTCAGATAAAGAGCTTCACAGATAAGAAAAAGCTAAAGGAATTCATCACCACCAAACCAGTATTATATGAAAGGTATCCCTTAAGAAGAGGAAGAAGAAGAAAAAGGTAAAGATACAAATTATGAACAACAAATACATATCTATCAACAAGTGAATCTAAAAATCAAGTGAATAAATAATCTGGTGAACAGAATAAACTGGTGAATATACTGGAATCAGGGGCATAGAAAGGGAATGGACTGACTATTCTTGGGGGCGGGGAAGGGGTGTGGGGGTGTGGGAAGAGACTGGACAAAAATCGTACACCTATGGATGAGGACAGTGGGGGGGGGGGGGGAGTAAGGGCAGAGGGTGGGGTGGGAACCGGGTGGAGGGGAGCTATGGGGAGGAAAAGGAGGAACAACTGTAATGATCTGAACAATAAAGATTTAATGTGAATATATATATCCTCATGCCTATGAATAAGACAGATAGGAGATATACCAAAATTTTTACAATGGTTAGGGTTATGCTTGAACGTCAGAAAGAATTCTTTCTCTTTCATTTCAAAGAGAGAATATTTATTTCTTAAGAGAGAAAATAACCTCAAAAATAAAAGAGAAAAAGCAAATATATTTTCTTATCATTAGAGACCCCAAATGATGACACTCAACTAAGGTCGCAGATAAAACATGGGAAGAGATGTGAAGTTGGACCACTGGAGAGAGAGCCAGAAAGATCTGGAGCAGCTTGGAGTTGGTAGGTTCCCAAGAATGTCCTTTTACCATGGGGAAGGTCTCTTTTGCAAACACACCATGACTGCTAAAACTATCAGTGAAGGGAGCAGCGATGATGCTGACCTCACCATTATGTAGAAGACAATGGGGGTGAACCTATGGAGAAAACAGTCCCTCTTCCAGCCACCAGGCCATGAAAGATGAAAAGAATAGAACAGGAAACCAACATACAATAGATAATCACTCTGTGCTTGACTCTGATTATAAGATGAAGAATACAGATTTAAGTACAAAAATGAATATTTACATAAAATAAGAGAAATAACTACAGCTTAAAATATAAGAAGTTGACAAATACAAAGCACCATAAACTCCATAAAAATAACAACGTTTTTCTTACTTAACTGCTCTACATACCTCTATGGTATATTTTTCCTAAATTTTTTATTATATACTTTCATTACCATTTCATATGACAATTATTTTATAACATTTGGTACCTAAAAAGTAGAAAGATAATTTTTTCCTCTGGTGTGGTTAATCGAAAAATATTTCTAATTTTATATTGAGATGATTTTAGACTAACAGAAGTTTCAAAAATAGTACAAAAAGTTCACCCAGCTTAGCCTACGTTAACATTTTATGTAGCTATAGTATAATCACCAAATGTAAGAAATTAACTTTGGCACAATGCTATGAACAAAACTATGTACTTCATTTGGATTTCCCTCATTTTTTCGCTTACATCCTTTCTCTGTTTCAGGATTCAACCCACATTGCATTTAGTTGTTGTATTCCATTAGTTTCCTCTACCCTTTCTTGTCTTTTATGGTCTTGACCTTTTAAAGAGCACTGTCAGACACATCACAGAAGGGCCCTCAATTTGAATTTTCTGGTGTTTTCTAGTGATTAAATTGAACTTATGCATTCCTGGAAAGAATTCCCAAGGAAAAGTGCCCCGGTGCATCATATCAGGGAGACAAGATGTTGCTGTCTTACTACTACTGGTGGTGTTAACCTTGATCACCTGGTAAAGGTGGTATCTGCCAAATTTCTCCACTGGACAGTGACTATTTCTCCATTTGTATTTTTAAATATTTGGGAGGAGATATTTTGAGACTATGCCAAAAAATCCTGGTTTTCCTTAAACTTTCATTTTCTAACTTTATTACCCATTAATGGAGCTTGCTTACAGTGATTTTTAATGTGGTAATGCTGTGGTTTTAATGATGATTTTCCATTTCTCTCTTTTCTCCGTTTATTAAGTGTAATTCTTCCATATGGAAGAGTTGTCCCTTCTCCTACATTTATTTATTCATCAATTACTTTTCATATGTGTAGGACTATTGGCTATTTATTTTGTTCTTTGGGTTATAATTTGATATTACCCTAATCTACTTTGTTGTTCAAATTCTTCTAGTTTTGACTTTAAAAGTTCTTTAAGATTGGTTCCTGTGTCCTTCAACATGCTCCTATCTTTCTCTTTTTTAAGCACTTCCTTACTTTATGGCAGCACAATATGCTCCAGGCTCATCTTTTATGTTCTCTACCCCAGTCCTTGAATTAGCCACTTCTCCAGGGAACTCCAGTTCCTTATAATGGAGAGTGATATTTAGAATCCAAGATGTGGATGTTAGGTGTGTTTGTTACTATGGGGGTGTCATTGCTTCCAGGTCTTCTCAGTGGACACAGGTAGAAATACATTAACCCATGGCGTGCACATCTATATTTATTTCTGTATCTACCTAGGTATGTATATATAGATATAGATATATGTGTGTATTATATTTTTAAAAATAAGAGTTCCTACGATTCTCTGAGTCCAATCTAGCACCACAACGTTCATTCCATCCTCTTTTCTTATTTGTTACTTCTTTTTCTCACAGTAAGAAACCTGCCTTTCATTATCTACAATACTTATTTGTTCAACCTTATTATACATAGATAGCAGCTTCAGAATTGCTACCCTCATATCCCTGTAGGAAAAGTATGTGCATGTAGTTCTTTTTGTCTCTAGCCTTCCAGTGTATATAGTCAAAACACAGATTTGCAAAAGTGAGTCAGCTCCTTTCTTCTCCATCCTCTTCATTGTAGTTATGTCAATGGTCCTCAAAGGGGGCTATTTTGCCCCAAGGGCACATTTGTCAATGTCTGTAAACATTTCAGGTTGTCACACTGGGGAAATGGTACTGACATGTAATGATAGAGGCCAATGATGCCGCTAAACATTCTACAATGCCCAGGATACTACGGATAAGAATGATCTGTCCCTAAATGTCATCAAATTGTAAAATGTATCCCTTATAGATATTCTCCTTTTAATAGATTCTGATTTTTTTTTTACAATTTTGACATCAGAAAGTGAACTATTCTTATTGAGTAATCATTTATCTTATTACTTTCATTTCACATCTGAATTTTCTCATTGTTCAATAAATAAAGATGAGAAAAGTGAGTACTCTTCATATAGGTTCAAATCAGAAATTCTTACTTGTTTTATTGATATGTTCCAAATGATCTTTGCAACTGCAGTCAAATTGGCATATTCCCAACCAACTTTCCTTTAGCAGAATCCCATATTTATGGCCACTCCATGCCACCTGGACACACAGGACAGGGAAGCTAGACTGGAAAGACACTGTTGTGCTTGCTGACATGAAAATGTCTTTCTGTTGTGAATTTTACAAACACATGTGAGCACATTGCTAGGGTTCCCCTGGGCTTTGGAAGGGATCTTAGATGAAGGACCCTAAACACTTAAACTCTGGTAGCTTCAAAGAATTCTTTTCCACCCAGAGAACAGACAGTTGCACAAAATTCAGGCTCTGAAGGAGCTTGCAGCTTAGGAAAGAAGGCAAACCTGTGTTCAGAGCTCTCTCAGGAGACAGCAATGATCAGACATTCAGACTAGGCCCTTGTACCGCCCCTCTAACACACACCAGGAAACTGAACACCCAGAAGTCTCTGATTCTGAGTGGCCACCGCTTCTCATGGGCAGTCAGAGGACAGCCTCCTCACCTGGGCCCCCAGGGGGCTCTGGAGGCCAAGGCAAGGCTGACCTCTGAGTTTTTCTCTGACCTTTTGTTTTTCACAGGAATGGAGAGTAAAGGAAGAACTTGAAAGAGGATAGAGTATGTCAAAAATATCATCATCCTAAATACTGTGATTTGAAGTCATTTTTCACTGACAAGAAAGAAAAAAAATAGTAGTCAAGCCTCTGAAGGCGATATTTACTCTTCTAGGGAGAGGACATACGGCACAGCTTCTGACAAGATGTCAAAAGTGTGCTCGGCAATTTAACTAGTAATAATAGTGAAAACAACAAATACAGCTTTGAATTAATCCAGCATCTTTCATCTCCGTGTATCAAAGAGTGTAGCCAATGTTCCTGATAACAGCATGTCTGTGAAACAGAAATGGAAGGCATTGTCACTCCTCGGTGACAGATGAAAGAACAGAGAAGCTAAGAAACTGCCCGCCAAGTGAATCAGCTGAGGACACACAAGAGCAGATCGGCCTCCCTCCAGGGCATCATCGCCTCCCTGGGGCTGTTAGAGCCCTTTTCTAAGGGGTTTGGGCTTAAGAGGTGCCTGAATATGAGCAACACAGGGTATCCAGAAGGCACTGAGACTCAGAATCTGGCAACAACCTGTATCACCAAGATAGCTCTGCATCTGTGCAGGTGAATCAGTGAGACAGCTTTTAAAGTTCGTCGTTCACAAGCCTCGCTGGATATGCTCTGGGAAAGTACTGGCCCCACAGAGCCTACCTTTGGGGAGTTCATAATGTATGGGGTAAAGAAAGGAAAGACACACGTCCCTCAAATACTACACTCCAACCACAGGGAGCTGCCTGATTTTCCCCCACGTGCAAAGGCACTGTCCTCTGCACCTTAGTCCATTCTGCTCCTTTCCTTTGCTGTTCCCCCTTCTCTAAAGCATCACCTAATCAATCAAGACTGCCACATACACACACATGGCTTTCCTTCCTTTTTTAATCTTCCAGACTATATAGCTTTCTGTCACAGGTCCTGCAACTTTGGTGAATATACTGGTTTACATTTCTGCCTTCCCTACCAAACTCATACCTCTTTGTCAAGGGGGATGTATTATAATGACCTTTGTATGCCCAAAGCCCACCACAGTGTCAGGCTCATACCAGATATTCAAGGTTGTTTCTAGAAAGAAGGAGGCAGGGAAGAAGGAAGGAAGGAAGGAAGGAAGGAAGGAAGGAAGGAAGGAAGGAAGGAAGGAAAGAAAGAAGGAGGCAGGGAAGAAGGAAGGAAGGAAGGAAGGAAGGAAGGAAGGAAGGAAGGAAGGAAGGAAGGAAGGAAGGAAGGAAGGAAGGAAGGAAGGAAGGGGAGGGAAGGAGGAAGGGAAGAAGGGAGGGGAGGGGGGAGGGAGGGAGGAAGGCACTGTGTTAGGCATATTCCTGTTCAGCATTTAGCATGTGTTTCTCATCTGAGGGCTCATGTCTTTTGCAATTGCAGAATTAAAATTCTGTACAGAACTTTCCATTCCAGTTTCTTATTTGTCAACTGATTCTGCAAAAACCCTCAACAAATTAATACCTCACTCACAGTATAAATTTGCCCCATTTTGTAGAATCCTGACCAAGTGGAGTATATTTAAAATTTTTGCACATTTGTTGAAAAGGGTATTATTTTCTTCAGCATTTTTGCTTTTTAAATTACTGGAAACATTCTTGCATCTTTAGTAGTCTTTCTTTTTTAAAAAATAAACATTCAAGTGTAAAAACAAAAACAAAATGTTAAATGATGTATTTTAAAGAGCTCCTTAGATAAATATAGCCCATTCTAATTACCACTGAATAGACTTTAATTCTACTTCACAAAAATTTATAATTGCAAATTCTTTTTTTAATTTCAGAATTGAATTTTTTCTTTTCAGCTTTTATCATTTGGAAAACCACATCTCCCACTCCTTCAGTTCTCTATTTCTGAAAGCACATGTGCTGGACATTCTCAGTCTGTTCTCCATGTCTCTTAACTTGTCTTTCATATTTTCCATCTCTTTATCTCTGTGCAGCATTTGGGGTAAACTCCTCCCACAGTGTTATCTTCTGGGCATATCCAGTCCACAGTTGATCTTGTCTCCTGAACATATTTTTATTCCAGTTACTTGATTTTTCATTTCCAATGACTAATTAGCTCATTTTCATATACACCTGTTCTTGATTTCTACCTGCCTGGTTATATTTCAAAATGTCTTGCTCTTGTTAGGTGTCATTCCTTCCTTTATATATTTGAGAAGCTTAAACAGACTAATTTTAAAGTCATTTTCAGATTGCTGTACTTTCAATGGAAATGAATTCTACTGATTTTCTGCTTGTTGACTGTCTTTTCTGGCATTAGTTCTCTTCATGTGCTTTGGAACTTTAGTTATTAGCAAGTTCATCCGGAGAGGATATGTTCTGTTTCCCCCTCACCCCTCTCTTTCCTCTCACCACTTCCTGTATGGAAGTTAATCAGTTTCCTTCCTTAGTACTCCTAGCCCAGAGTCAGGTCTGATAATGGTGACTCCAATTCCTCGTCCTAAGGTGATCTTGGAGGTATCTCAGATCTAGTTGCCGAGCCAGCAGGTCCTCGTGGTGTGGTGTCCTCTGCCCCTTCTCTCCACCTGGGTATTCAGCACCACAATATGCGGCAGCTCCTAGCAGTGACTGACATTCTTCCAGCCACCATTGAAGAACTGGCAGTGGGCTTGGGTCCAGTCCGCAATCGTGAGCCCAGAGCTCTAGTCCCCGCCATCTCCTGGCAGCCACATCTCAAGCACCTCTGCTTCTTCCCAAATCCAAGAGCCCAGCAAGTCTATGGCCTCAAGCTCCATGTCCTGTTTTGTTGTTTTTGCCCCACAAAGGTCTTTTTCTTGGTGAATGTGGCTATGTTTAAGTTCTTTCTGAATTAGTTATTGTATCATTGCAATGTGTTTGAAATCAAGGGATCTTTCAAAGTGTGAATTCCCAACACTGTCTTGACCCATCTAGGCATTTTCACAGCATTAGCCAGCCTGTGGACAATGATCCCCCGCTGTCTAGAATGTGCCCTGTAACCTGCAGGCTCAGTTCCCCAGGCCTGGGTCCTGGGCCAATGAGAACCAGACCTGGGAACATGGCCCACGAGCTAGCAGGGTCTGCAAATAGTCTCTGGTTCTTGTGCCTGTGCCCTCAGGGTGCCGCCTGCCCCTGAGTTCCCACTAGAAATCTAGGTTGTAGTTCTCCATAAAGTAAGCACCCACCATCTGAGCACACACTGCCCACCCAAGTCTGTCTTAGGAGCTCACCCTCCTGACCCTCCTCACCTAGCCTGGTCTGGATGTATGTTTCAGACCCTCACTGAAAAACCATGAGCCTCCCACAAATACTATCACTTCAGTCTCCACCTGCACTGAGCTTAATCTAATGCTCTCAGTCTTGGTCCCAACTCCAGGCCTCTCTCAAGTCCACACCACCCTCCTCCTGGCCTGGTCCCTGTTCCTGCCTTCTCCCTGACAGGAGCTATCACCCTCACTAAGGGTTCTGCTCCTAATTATAGTGTGTGTGTGTGTGTGTGTGTGTGTGTGTGTGTGTGTGTGAGGTTCCCACACATCCAAGCAATGTTCTGACACCAGCTGGGTCTCTACAATTCTACTCAATTCTGACATGATCTGGAGACAGCATCAGATGCCCAGGTCCAAGGCTCAGTCCCACAAGACCACCCTCCTCTGCTTCAGACGCCAATCGCAAGTCCAGGTTGCTTCTGACCGACCTGCTATAAATCATAGGTTTCCAAGACCCCTCCTTGGGTTTGATTAACTTGCTCGAGTGGCTCTCAGAATTCAGAGATACATTTCACTTACCAGATGGTGGGTTTCTTATAAAAGGATATGACTCAGGAACAGACAATGGAAGAGATGCACAGAGCAGGTGTGGGGAAGGGGGAGAGCTTCCATGCCCCATCCAGACAGGCCACTCTCCCCCGATCTCCATGGGCCACCAGCCTGGAAGCTCTTTAAACCCCAGCCTTTTGAGTTTTGATGGAAGCTCCATTCAATACTGGCCTTTGGAGATTGAACTCCATCTGAGTCCCTCTCCCTACCCAGGGCACAGAGGTTGGGACTGCACGTTCCAACCCTCTCATCACTTGGCTGGTTTCCCTGGCAATCAGCCCCCATTCTTAGGTGGTTTCTAAAAGTCACCTCATTACCCTAAAAAAAAACTTTTATGGTTCTCATCACTTAGGAAATACCAAAAGTTTTAGAAGATCTGTGCCTGGAAAGGGGACAAAAACCAAATATATATTTCTTATTATAAATCACAATATCACACCTACCAGCTGGGACTGGACAAAAGACATAACATGTTCTCATGGATTTCTAAGTAGATATTGTTACCATTTTTATCTCTCATAGTATAATAGTGGCATCTATTGCCTATTCATAAGGTGCCAGGATCAGTGCTGAGCACCTCATCCACAATAACGCACCTAATCCTTGCAACACCCCTGTGAAGTGGCTACTATTAAACCTCGTTTTATAGATGCAGAGATTGAGGCTCAGGTTAAGTGACATCTCTAAGACCCTCATTATACTTGTACTGGAACTAGGACCTGAACCCAGGTTCATCTCAACCCAAAGCCCATGCCCTTGGCCAAATGCTGCATTGACAGATCCATCTTAGCCTCGATCCGGCCGATCTCTTTGTGGCATTTGACACTATCACCAGTACCTTTTTCCCAGGGAATTTCTCCTCTTTGGGCTTCCGGGAACCTGAACTGGCGTGAATTTCCTCTCACCTCTGTCTCTCTCACAGGTTTTCCATGTTCTTCCCATCAATCCTGGTTGTCCCCAAACTCCCACCATCTTAGATGCACCACAGACTACTCAATTGCAACACAGTCAATCCTGAACTCATTACTGATATCCCCTATCTCATCCACCCAGGCTCCCAAACTAGAAGCCAGAATCAGCCCTGTAATGCCCTATCCCAGGGGTTCTCAACCTGTGGGTCGCGACCCCTTTGGCGGTCGAACGACCCTTTCACAGGGGTCGCCTAAGACTATCCTGCATATCAGATATTTACATTACGATTCATAACAGTAGCAACATTACAGTTATGAAGTAGCAATGCAAATAACTTTATGGTTGGGTCACAACATGAGGAACTGTATTTAAAGGGCCAGAAGGTTGAGAACCACTGCCCTATCCAGTGGTCAGCAAACTCATTAGTCAATAGAGACAAATATCAACAGTACAACGATTGAAATTTCTTTTGAGAGCCAAATTTTTAAAACTTAAACTATATAGGTAGGTACATTGTTATTAACTTAATTAGGGTACTCCTAAGGCTTAGGAAGAGCCACACTCAAGGGGCCAAAGAGCCGCATGTGGCTCGTGAGCTGCATTTTGCCGACCACGGCATCACTTAACCCCATCGCCCATAGATAGACACAGGCAGCAGATTTTTTCTCCCAAGCACTCGAACTAAAGCTGTCCCACCTTTACATTGCCATCTCCTACACAATATAGCCCCAAAGCCTCTGCCAGATGCCCAGGGCCCTCTTTTCATCCTCATTATTCACCTGCACCCTCTGCCCAGGCCCAGAGATCTAGAGCCCTACTGTGGCAGTCACCTGCCCGTGTTCACATGCTGGCTCTCTGGCACCAGGCTGTGGCCCTGGATGTCCTCTCCACCTAGAACACTGTTACCCCTTGTCTACCCACTTTCAGTCCAAACATCTCCCGCTTTGTGAAGCCATCTACTAAGCCTTCCTCTTGGGTTCTGAGCAAGGATAAGGTGCTGACCTCTTTGCCCTCAGTGAACCCTGGGGCCCAATACCATGTTCTAGTTTGACTTTTTTTCTGCCCATCCTGCCCATCAGCACACCCAGGCAAGGCTTCCCCTCTCCCTTTCTGCCTCCAGCCCCAGCCCCACTCCCAGCTTTCATCAAGCATGTAGGTAATTAACTGGCAACTGGCAACAGACACTAAAAAGCAATTTCTCACCCCTACAGGAGCGTGTAATGTTCAATTCTATTTTGCCAAGGAAAGTGATCAGAAGCCTGTGCACACATAAGAGATGTTTTGACAGAATCACCAACATCTGAAGTCAGCAAGAAGGCTTAAATGAAAGAATTAAGAGAAACAGATCTCAGCTACAGCTCTGTGTGGAAGGCTACAATGCTAAAATTTGCATTTAATAGGGACCACATGGCATAAACATTCTATTCTATAAACTAGAATGAAGTCAGTGGGGAGTCTCCTGGTATCTCAGGCTGTGTCTTCATCTACACACACACACACACACACACACACACACACACACACACCACATTGTACCATTTCAAATGTTTGACTGATCAGCCCCTAACAAGTTGTTGAACAGCACCTCCTGTTAATCACCAATGTATTCCTTATCAGTTCAAATCCAAATGCTGAAATTCTTCAGGTCTAAAAGATAATCAAAAAAGAAGTACAAATGGCTAATAAACATATGAACAAATTCAACCTCAGCTGCAATGAAAGAGATGCAAATCAAGATATGATACTACTTTTCATCTGTCAAATTGGCACAATTAAAATCAATGGTAAAACTGCTAAAGAGGGTGCTGGCTGACTCCCAGCTGTGTCAGGCATGGGTGGTGAAGTGAGCACCCACACCCAAGGCAGAAGAACCCTCTGTAGACCTGTCATGGTCTTTGAGAATCAACTCATCTGTCTCCTTAAATATTTCACTGTTCGCAGAACCTAGTGGGCCATGAGCAGGGTATGCTTGTGCTTGGGGAAGGTGGGGAGAGAAGCACAGGAAAGTCTGACCACTCACATGCACACACATCCACATAGTCTGAACATGAATGGGGCCATGCTTAATTCAGCCCTGATCTATCAAGGAGGGCACAGGTCGAATTCTGCTTTTATAGGCTTACAGTTCAGAAGTAGAATTAAGCCCGACCAGCATATTTCGGTGGTTGAACCAGGAGGTCAAGGTGAAATTGTGATCAATGATTCTCTATCATTGATGTTACTATTTCTCTCTTCCTCTCTCTTTCTCTCTGAAATCAATAAAAATATTTTTAATAAGATGTAGAATTAAGACTTATACCCAAATCTGTAGAAAACAGGCAAAAAGAATTAGATGCTGTCAGAGAAGAAATAGTGGGTGCACTATGAAAAGAGACTACTTTCAACTAGGCCATCAGGGTAGGTAGAATTTACCATTTCCAACAGCATGGATGGAACTGGAGAGCATTATGCTAAGTGAAATAAGCCAGTCAATGAAGGAAAAATACCACATGATCTCACTCATTCATGGATAATAGAGCCCATTATAAACTTTTGAACAATAATAGATACAGAGGCAGAGTTGCCTCGAACAGACTGTCAAACTACAGCAGGAAGGCCGGGGAGGGTGGGGGGGGGCGGGGGGGTGGTAAGAGATCAACCGAAGGACTTGTATGCATGCATATAAGCATAACCAATGGACATAAGACACTGGGGGGTAGGGGAGGCCAGGGGATTGTCAAGGGCAGGGGAAATAAAGGAGAAATATGTAATACTCTTTGTAATAATTTAAGCAATAAAAAAAATATATTAAAAAAATAAAAAATAAAAATAAATAAAAATAAAAAAAAAAGTTGTAGGGAGAAAAGTATTCTAGGGGCAAAAGAAAGATTAAGGTCACAGACAACAACATTTAAATATGCATTCATTTAATCACTGAGATCCTTTCTGGTCATTACATTTATTTTGCTAATCTAATGCTTTCCTACCTGTTAGTTGGGTGAGTTCCAATGCCCCCAGGAAATGTATGGATGCTGGAGTTATGTGCCGGGAATGTCCTTATACCTGCCTAGGTAAACTCACTTACTCCCCAAACACCTTCAGATGAGTATCCTTTGGCCTGGTTTACAGATGAGGAATCTGAGGCTCAAGAAGAAGACTTGATTTGCTCAAGATCATGAAGCAAATCAGTGCTAGGAAGTCAGCTATGAATGGATGCCTGCCTGACTTTGAAGGCTGCAGCCATTCTTTCCACTGCACCGTACGACCTCACTTCGAGACCACTTTCTTCTTTAAAAGTAAAGCCCCAAATTGATCTACAGATTTGATGCAACCCCTATCAAATCCCCGTAGGAATTTTTGGTGAAATTGACCCTAAAATTCATATAATAATTCAAGGGACCCAGAGAGCCAAAATAATCCTTAAGAAGAACAAAGTTGAAGGATCCATGTTCACAACTTCAAAACTTACTACAAAGCTACAGTAATCAAAACTGTTTGTCATAATGTGCTGGCGATGGAAAGACATATAGATCAGTGGAATGAATTTAGAGTCCAGAAATAAATCCATACCTTTAAGGAAAATTAAGTTTTGACAAGAGTGCCAAGACAATTTAATGGGGGAAAGAACAGTCTTTTCAATAAATGGCTCTGGGACAACTGGATATCCACATGCAAAAAAATAAAGTTAGAAACTTGCCTTACACCATATGTAAAAATTAACTCAAAACAGGTCAAAGATTTAAATGTAAAAGCTGAAGTTATAAAACTCTTAGAAGAAAACCAGGGTAAATCTTTGTGATTCTGGATTAGGCCAAAGTTTCTTAAAGAACAAGCAACCAAAGAAAAAGAGATAAATTGGACTTCATAAAAATCAAAAACTTTAGTGCTTCAAATGACATTGTCAAGGAAGAGAAAAGACACCCACAGAATGTGACAAAATATTTGCAAATCACATGTGTTATAGGGGTGGAGCATCCAGAGTACATAAAGAACTCTTATAACTCCACAACAGAAAATAACCCAATTTTAAAATAAGCAAAGGATTTGAATAGACATTTCTCAGAAGAAGACATACAAAGAGCCAATAAGCACATGAAAAAAAATATCATTAGCCATTAGGGAAATGCAAATTGAAACCATAATGAGCTATCATACCCCCTAGGATGGCTAGAATAAAATAAAATAAAAAAGATACATAATAACAAGCATTGGAGAAGATGGGAAGAAACTGGAACCCTCCTACATTGCTGGTGGGAATGTAAAGTGGTAGAGCTGCTTTGAAAAACTGTCAGGCAGTTCTTTAGAAATTAAATATATGAGTTACCATATGACCCAGCAACTCCACTCTCAGGTCTATACTCAAAACAATTAAATGTGCTATGTTCACACAAAACTCATACATGAATGTTCATAGAAGCATTATTCATAACAACCAGAATGTAGAAACAACCAAAATGTTCATCCAAATGTGTTAGATAAACAAAGGTAGTATATACATATGATGAAATACTATTCAGACATAAAAAGGAATGAAGCATTGATACATGCTACCACATGGATGAACCTTAAAAACACAATTTCAAGAAAGAAAAGCCAGTCACAAAAGACTACATGCTGCAAGATTCCATTTTTATGAAATGTCCAGAAAAGACAAATTTTGAGAGATGGAAATTAGGAGTGGGGGTGGATAAGGGAAATGGAGAATGACTGCTAATTAGGTACAGGGCTTCTCTTTGGGATAATGAAAATGTTCTAAAATTGATGGTGATGATTGCAATACACTGAACATCAAATTTTGCACTTTAAGTGGGTGAATTATATGGTATGTGAGTTATACCTCAATAAAGCTGCTTAAAAATAAATAGGCCAAAAAATTAAAAAGCAAAGTGGCACATTCTTGCCAACAGTGGGAATATACAGAAAAATATCACAAAGGACAAGAAGTCACTCGTGACTACCAGAGGTAAGCACTGCTAACATTTTGGGTTCTTTTGTTCTCAAATTTATTTTCAATGGTTATTTTAATGGTTGAAACACACTTTTATCTGAAGTCATTTCTTGCCTCAGAATAACCTCTGATACTATAGTCCCTGGACACCGGCCCACCCTTCCTCCCCATCTCCTACCACCTCCCCTCGCACCTCTGCCCAGCCAGCTCCAGAGGATCCCTGTCCTCAGCCGGACGGTGTCCTGATGGAATGCCCCTCCCCTGACTGCCTGGCTGGAAAGCCCCTACTTTGCCTCCTCATCTTCCCAGATGTCTCCTCCTCAGTGAAGCTTCCTCAGAGCCTCAGCAGTTGCTTCTATTGATGCTCCTCTGGCCTGTGACTGGCTCCCGCTCCAAACCTGAGTTCCTTGGCCCCCCTTAGGGGAAAGGAGTTGGAGGGAAGGAGAATGTTTGGGGTAAGGAATGAAGTAGGGAGACTGAACCTCCTCTCCTCAAGTGCCCATCCCTCCTCCTGGCAGATGTCCCTTCAGGTACACCTGGGGGCCTGGCAGCCTTAGCCTAAGGCTTCCCTTCCCACTCACTAGCTCTTCCTGGATTTCCTGCTCTCACCTGTACCTCATCAGCACACCTGGGGGTTGTAAGCTAACAGTCCCTTCTCCCAGCCGGGCCTGCCCCTTACCTTTACCCTCTCTCTAGGGCAGATGTCCACCACTAACTTTCTGGTGAAGACTGGTTTGGGGGTCTAAGAAGTTACTAGAGTTCCAGGCTTGGTAATCTGAGGTTCCAGGAAAGAGGTGAGGTAAGTCAGCCTAAGGGTCCTTGTGTATCTGCTTGACCACAAAAATCTGGGGATGGGGTATTATGACTAACACAAAAAGATCAATCTCCATTTCTCTCTTTCTCGCAACAGAGATGGACTTATTCTCAGATTGCAGAACTCAGGAAATGGAACCCATATCCTTGTTATCAATGTAAAAACTGAGCTGAGCTATTTGTGATCTAAATCAAAATAGAACTGTGTCTGGCAAGCTCATTTTTCTCAGGCCCAGGCAACTCCCCAAGATACATTGTCTACTGATGGTGGGGGGGGAGGGCAGTGTGGAGAGACAATGGCAACTGCCAGGAGCCATTGATCACTTGTTTTATGTGCAGAATGAATCCTTAATCACTGTCGCTTCCGAAAGAAAGGGGAAATTGAGATGGATTCTCAAGTGCCAAAGGCAGAGAGCTTGGTAATTGTAGCTCTTTCATTAAAACTTTGGAGCATAGTAAGTTAGCCAGTGGTTGTTCATCTCCACCTTGGCTTCCACATCTTGGCTCATTGCTGAGGAGCAGTGAAGAGTCCTGGGAGCCCTGAGTAATCTCCCCTCAGAGTAAACTGAGGGGGTGGGGGGATGGGGGGTTGAAAAATCTCATCACTTGGAATTTGACATCTCAGCCTGGCATTTGAGGACCTGCTAACTTCACACCCAACTTATCCCTCCACCCCAAATCACTCACTGCTCTCTGAGCCTCAGGTTCCTTATATGTAAACTAGAGGCCTGGTGCACGAAATTCATGCATGGGAGGGGGATGTCCCCCAGGCCAACCTGCACCTTCTCCAATCTGGGACCCTCAGGGGATGTCCAACTGCCGGTTTAGGCCCAATCTCACAGGGGTCAGGCCTAAAACCAGCAGTCAGACATCCCTCTCACAATCCAGAACCACTGGCTCCTAACCGCTTGCCTGCCTGCCTGCCTGATTGCCCCTAACTTCTTCTGCCTGCCAGCCTGATTGCACCCTAACCGCTCCCCTGCTGGCCTGATTGATGCCTAACTACTCCCCTGCCAGCCCGATCATCACCAACTGACCTCCCCTGCAGGCCCAATCGCCCCCAACAGCCCTCCCCTGCCAGCTCGATCGCCCCCAACTGCCCTCCCCTGCCAGCCTGGTCGCCCCCAACTGCCCTCCCCTGCCAGCCATCTTGTGGTGGCCATCTTGTGACGAGGTTGTGTGAGGGCGTCGCAAGAGGGCGTGACACCAGCTAGGCTTTTATTATATAGGATGGGAGCAAAATCCTGCATTGCTTCATGCACCTATGCTAGTCTACTCTTCTGCCCCACTTCTTGCACTAGTTCTTTCCACTATGGTGACATTTATTTATGTGTTCATGCATTTTGCAAATAATCAACTGCTTATAATGTTCTCAATGGTTACCAAGAAGAGTTATGGTTTCTAACTTTGGGCCTAGGTATCTCATCTGATACCTCTTTTCTTTTATTGAAATGCCTTTTCTTGCCCTTTAGTTAATTACTGTGAAGGAATAAACCAAGAGGACACTTGAAAATCGCCCTCAGAGGTCAGATGGTTGAGTTCAGGAACCCTCCTCAGAATTGACACTCCAAAGGCAGAGTCTAACAGGCCTTCCAGGCTCCCACACAGGGAGCCTTGCAGAAGCCTTACCTGGCTATTGTGATCATCTGTTTGCTCATCCCTCCTCAGAATATAAGTTCATTAGGGCAGGGAGCAAGGGATTCTGACCTCTGCTTCCACCTCTAGAATGCAGCCCAGGGCCTGGCACATAGTAGATGTGCCTGTTGAGTGAGATAACACCCACCTGAACCAGATGCAGCTCATCAGAGACCCGGTCCCATTCCAAATCCAGATACTCCATCTGAGCAAACCCCCCATAGATTTGAACTAACTGAATTGACCACAAAGCTCAAAGAACTCTCCTGATTCCTTGACCCTTTAACATTTCCCATAAGACTCAAATAAAATTTCAAATGCCTTGAGGATGCTCTGGCTCTATGTTCTAAATGCTAAATGTCTTATTAGACAAAGGAGTTTGGGACTGACCCCTCTAGAATACAGATCTGCTCGGAGTGGCATCCGCAGTAGCTGGTGTTTCACCACATCACAGTGTCATTAGCAACCAGACAGAGCTATTCAGCACATACCTTTTAATGTCAAGTCTCCACTCTCTGACTGCTTGACAAGCCAGGGAGGATAAATAAAGGAGGCTCCTGGTGCATTTAGTTTTCTTTCATGTTAGGTTCTATGATGGGATCCCTGATTTAAGACCAGGATCCAATTGAGAAGCTATGCTGATAGCACAATAAATAACAGGGAAGCATTGAGCCTGAATTGGTGTGTTGTGCTAGTCCAGGACCACATACTGTGTCATTATTTATTAGCAAGCAAATCCTTATTTTGGTTTCTAGAAAAGGGCATCATAGAGAGAATTAATATTGAAGATGGAAAGAAAAAGGCATTTGGGGAAGGGTGTTTGTCCTTGTTGGGGAATAAAAGACAACAGGTAAAAATATTTTCAGTGACGTGTTCGAAATAGTTACAGAGGAGGTTTTGTTTTTCCCCCTGATCTTGTCATGATCTCTACCAACATCCTCTTGCAATTGACATGAGGGAAAAACGAGTAAAAGAAATTCTTTGTCAACAGTGATCAAATAGCCTAGACTTATTTAGCGGAATTCCAAAGTGCTATGAATCTTTGAAACAAAGATTCTTCAATTAAATTATACCAAAAATACAGTTTGATTCTATCCATTTGTAAAACTTTTCATATCAAGAAATTCACATTTCAGAGGGGAAAAAGATTCCATGTTAAACCAGCAGCCCAAATTTTTAGAAACTATATGGCTTCCATATGTTTATTCCCCCTTCAGTCTCCCCTCCTGTTCAAATCTGTATAACAACTTGTGAGGTGTACTGAGAGTGCCTGGGACACAGGGCCTGGGGACTCACAGGCTGAGTCAATTGCACAAAGGCTTACAGGGGGCAGATGCTGAGGCTGGGCTTCAATCCTGGGGCTGCTGCCTCCCAGCAGGTGGCTTCCACCATCCTCACCTCCACCCCTACCCTGAGCACCAGAGGCCTTTCAACCTCACTCTAGAGCTGCCCTCCACAAAGGCTGAGCCAAAGGGTGCCCTAGAGGTGCCCTCCACTTCCTCCCACTGTGGTGTTGTCACTTCCAAGGAAGCCTGGAGCCCATGTTCCCTTGAGTCTCTGCCACCCCTAGGCTACGAAGCTCTAGTCCACCCCACCCCACCCTCCAAAAATCACCACCAGAGATGAGAGCGGCAAGGATTAACATCGGTGTCAGCCCAGTTCTTCCTCACATCAAGCTTGTACAGTAAGTGGAATAAAGCAAGTGAAGCCCACAGGTGTGGAGCCACTTGCCAAGCTCACACCCCCATCCTACATTGCAAGTGCCCTTGACTTTTCTGCAATAGTAACAATCCCTTGGCGGGGAGCCGTGGTGTGAAGCGGCTGGTTCTCCACACCCTCGGTTAGAAAGGCCACAAATGCCCCAGTTCACGGGCCCCGGGGGAATGCTGGCTCCGAGACTTGGGCAAGTTCCTCAGCTTCTCTGGGCCTTGACTTCCTCATTTCTGCCAGGGGGGTTTGAGGCCTCCGGGCAAGGACGTTGCCCCTCACTCTGCAAGACACCAGTCCCCTGCAGCCCCTCCGCCTTCCCTTTCGGCGACGTTGGGTCTGTTTACAGCGCCCGGGAGAGTCCGCCCTCAGAGGCAGAGCGGACGCGGGGCCTCACCTACCTGCCCAGGTCCTTCTCAGGGGAGCCCCATCCAGCTGTGAGAAGGGCCCATCTGGGGGAAGGTCAGGCAGCAGATGGCTCTCTAACCAAGGAGAGGAAATGAGGGAGCTGGAGCCACGTGGACGGGGGACAAGGGCTGGAGATGTGGCCAACTTCGCTTGGGGCCTAATTATCCGGCAGTCAAAGCCCAGGTGGCATGTGAGATCCCTGTCAACTCTGAAACACCCGCCGATGCTTCCAAGTTTGAGTTCTCAATCCAGGCATCCAAACCCAGAGAGGTGAGGGACTGCAGTGGTCCCCAGGCCATTTCTAGCAAACATCCAATGAAATCTCTGGCCCTTAAAGAAGCTGCAGGTTTGGCCCCCGCATCAGAGAAGTGCTGTCAAGCAGGAAAGACCCAGAAACAGGATCCCAGAGCACACTCACATACTCCTAAATTAACAGGTGCAGAAACCAAAGCCAGGAGAGGGAAGAGCCTAATAAATACCACACAGCCAGCATGTGGCCACGCTGATGCCTGACCCACAGCCCAGCCTCTCCCCAGGCCCCTCCCCTTGCCCACATTGCCTCTTCCCCTCGGTGCTTAGGTCCTGCCCAAGCAGAGGCCTGTGCCCCTACATGTACCCTAGAAGCCATTGTCAGATTTGCCGTCACAAAGACTCACTTTTACCCTATCATCCTCTGCCCAACACTTCCAACGAGCTACTCAAAAAAGAAGAAAGATGCAACAGATAAAAGAAGTGAACAATGGTCAGTGAATGGGGAAGGACCAGAGGGGCACCAGGAGAAGGTACGGCCTAAGCAAGAGAAGGGCGCAGCGTTAGAGTATAAAACCCACATCGTATTCCTACCCACCTCTGTACCTCTGGTGACTCAGAATCTAAAGAAACGGGTTCTCGGTAAATGGTCACTGGATGAATGGCCCATGCATGTGATGAATGGATGACTTCATAAAGTTCCACATTGCTGTGATGCTGGGGTCCAGCCCCAGCGTTTCCAGGGGTTCCCCAAGGTGTGGACGGAGTCGGCGGAGAATGAATGACACGAAGACAGCGTTTAGGTGATCATCATGGCCAGGTTCCTCTTAGCCAGGTACCTCTCTTTATTGTCATCTAACATTTGTATATATACTATTTGGTTCCAATCCTATCTATTCTATACAAAAGGCCAGGGGGCTTCCCATCTCCATTCAAAGGTTACTCTATTGTTCCACTAAGCTACAAGGAAGTAACTGAAGGAGGTCACTCCAAGCAAAGATCAAAGCGACCAACCACCCCTCTGACTCTCAGTTAAAGGGTTTACTGATAAAAATCCTCACCTGGGGGAACAACCTTTCTCGGGAAGCATTAAGAGGGGGAGCAAACATATTAAGAACAGTATGCCATATACACCAGGTCCCTTGAAACATCCCTGCAGTGACTGCCTCAAGCAGCCAGGGTGGATTGGCTTCCAGCACTGTGACACCAAAGAGTGAGCCAGGTGGACATGATTAGAGGCCAGGCTAGGATAGGGGTCACAGATCAGGCCACGGAGAGCTGTGCGTATCGTTCAAAAGGTTTAAATTGGATCATGCAGGCCAAGGATTCTTGAAGTATGGCCTTCAGGGTCCAGTGCCCTCTCCCCTGAAGTTGGAAGCAAAGTTTTGTGCACAAATCCAGCTTTTATCAGATTCTAAAAGGGGCTGATGACCCCAAACATGCAAAGGATAACTGGGGATGAGAGTTGAAACATCTTAGAAGCTTGTAAGCCAGAGAAGGTCAGTGTAAGATTTATTATTTATGTGCATCCCACGGATTTACAAGAACAGAGTCCTTGTCTATCTTGTTCCCTGCTGTGTCCCTAGTACGTATCACCCTGCTTGGTACAGGATAGGCGTTCAGGAGGGAAAGAATGCCAGCTATGTAGAGAATGGGCTTCAGGGAAACCAGAAGCAAGGGATCTGTTAGGAGGCTGTTGGAATAAAGCTGAATGGGAGGGAGGGAGGGGTTGGTTGTTGGTAGAGAATGAAAGTGACCTAGTTGAGAAATCTTTGAGAAGTAAAATTAATAGGACTTATTGGTTTACTAAATATGGGAAGTAAACTTGTTGGTTTACTGAATACGGAAAGAGAAGTTAAGGATGATGCCCACTTTTCCAGTTCAACAGGTCAGCTAAACAGTGGTGCTGTCAACAAAACTAAAGGAAGCAGGAAGCAGAGCATGTTGGTGGTTAGTTCTGTTGCGAGGTGGTCAGCGACAGGGACCTGGATGTAATCCAAGGGCAGATGCTAAGTAGGCCATGTAAATGATGCTAACACTTGGAGGTGAGATTTGAGCTGGAGACAGAGAGAGATGTGAGGATCAGGACTATAAAACTGTTGAAACACTAAGAGTGAGTGAGGTCACGTAGGGTGAGTATAGAGGGAACACAGAGCAGGCCAAGGACAGAGCTCTCAGGAAACCAGCATTTAGGAAGTGCACAGAGGAATAGGAACCTGCAAGAGAAACAGTTCCCACAAGGAGATAAGCGAAATCAAGAGAAGGGAGCGCGTGGTGAAGGAGGAAGCATCCAGTGCAGGCAGACGCGGCTGAGGCTTCACAGGCTAAGGACCAACGGGATAACTGATGGTTTCTAGGAGTAGGATTTCAATGGCGCACAGGAGTAAAGGTCAGATAGTACGGGTTTAGAGGGCAGGGAAGAAATAGGTGCATTACAAGGAGCTTATCCTTCACAACATTTCTATGACCAGGGGTAGAAGAATCTATAATAATAAAAGAGTAATATGCTAATTACACTGGACAGTTGAACAACCTTCCGGACGTCATTCCAGACGTCCTTCTCGGGGCTGAGGCAGAGGCAGTTAGGGGTGATCAGGCAGGCAGGCAAGTAGTTATGGGCGATCAGGTAGGCAGGCAGGCCAGCAGTTAGGAGCCAGAGGTCCTGGATTGTGAGAGGGATGTCCGACTGCTAGTTTAGGTCCAATCCCGCAGGGAACATCCCCCAAGGGTCCTGGATTGGGAGAGGGAGCAGGCCTGGCTGAGGGACCCCCATGGTGCACTGGGCATCTAGTCTATGATAATAAAAGTGTATTATGCTAATTAGACCGGATGTCCTTCGGAGGACCATCTGGACAAAGCCAGGGCTATGAGGGAAGCCCAGGTCATGGGTGCCAGAAGGAAGCTGGTGTTGGCAGCCTGGGGAAGGAAGGCCTACTCTTGCATGAATTTCATGCATCGGGCCTCTAGTTAGATTCTATCAAGAGTGGGCCTCAGGATAAAGGATGTATCTTTTCAGATCAGAAACTCTGGATCACTTCTTCTTGCTGTCTTTCTCCTGCTAGATTATAAATTCTCTGAAAGCAGGGATTGTAGTCTATGCTTTCATAATCCCCCATAGTATCTAGTACAATCTGCACAGAAAATGTGATCATTCATTCATTCATTATTTATGGAGCTTCTACATTTGGGCTAGTCTGCCCTCATGGTGTGGAATTCTAGTGGCAACAGAGGAACCACAAATGATAAATATAAGCATGTAAAGCACATAGTATGCAAGCAGATAGTAAATGCTATAACAAAGTGAAGCCGGGTAAGGGGAGTTGGAGGGAATCCAGAGGGTCTCACTGAGAAAGCACGATTTGAGCAAAGACCTGATGGGAGTGAAGGGGTTTGCCTGGTTGGCATCTTGGAGGAGAATGTTCCAGAGAAATGTAGAGTGATCAACTGCTTCAGTTTGCCCAGCACTGTAGGGTTTCCCAGGATCTAAGTCTTTCAGGACTAAAGCTAGTACTAAAACCAAGGCTTTTGGCACTAAAACCCTAAGAGAGAACCCGCTGAAGGCCCCAAGGCAGGAGCATGGCTGCTGTGCTCACAGGGCCAGTGTGGCTGGAGAAGAGGGGTGGAGGGGAGAGGAGGAGGCCACATAGACCTCTCCACTAGGCACATGGCCATTCACGCCCAGCGGTGTCCCACATGCACACTGAGCACAGGGCATATAGCCATTCATGAACTAGGGAAAGTACAAGTGCCACAGAGAGGGGACAGGCTATAATGATCTCAGCAAACACATTCACCTTCCCCAGCAACTTCCAGTCATGTGGGCCCCTTCCCCCTCCCCCTGGCAGCAGAGCAGCAACCCCATCCCACCCCAGGGGCTCCACATGCCAGCTGCTGCCTCTGTAATGACACTGCTGTCCATCCTCTCATCAGCTCCTAGGGGAAGTCCTGAGCAGCAGGGCCAGCCAACCTGGAGTTTGTCACAAACTCTTGCCTCCCACCCCCGACCCTCACCCTGACAGATTCCATTCTGCCATGTGCCTCGGCCCTTGGGGAAGAGACAGTGGTCCCTAGAAGGGGTCTTCAGACCAGTTAAGATGGCAATGAGCCGGTGTGGCTCAGTTTGTTGGGTCCCATGCACTCAAAGATCACAGCTGGATTCCCAGTCAGAGCACATGTTTGGTTGCAGGCTCGATCCCCAGTAGGGAGCATTCAAGAGGCAGTCAATCAAAGTTTCTCTCTTTCCCTCTCCCTTCCTCTGAAGTAACTAAAAACTTGGTTTTTTTTTAGATGGCAATGAGAAAAATTTCTTCTGAAGTTTCCAACTTTCAAATAAGCCACAGAAATAATGTCCATGACTTCTCTTCTGTTTGATAAAATACAAAGATGTATATGTGGAACTAATTTCTACTTAATTAATGAAGTTGGCTTCTTTCAGAAACACTCATAGAACATGGGGCCGGTGAGGAAACAGACAGTGAGGGGATCCCCAGTGTCAGCAGATTAGGAAATTCTGAGTTAAAACTTCAGCTAAAATGAAAGCACGTTATCTGAGAAAAGCAAACGTATTAAGCTATCATCATTTATTAACACTGGAGTGTAAATTAGCCAGTGAGATTAGCTGCTCACAAATCAAAGATTAGAATGGCACCAGGAAGGATGACAAGAGACTGGGAAGAGCCAAGACAATTCTAAATAGTAACTGGAAAGAGGCATGGACCCAGAGTTCGAGAATCTAAGGTCAAAATTCCAGGCCACAGAGCCTTTTGACATTCTCTTCTTCATTAGCTGCTCACAACCCAGGATGGTGAGAGTTATAACTACCCTCCAAGAGGTAAAACCATGTGGCAGAGCCAGACTCCCTGGGTTCAAAGCCCAGCTCTGCCAGTCAACTAGCTGTGTGATTTGGAAAACTTATGTAACCTCTCTGTGTCTCCTACCCTTCCTAAAAATGGAGGTAATCTTGGTCCCACCTTCATGGGCCTGCTGTGAGGATTTAGATGAACTAATTCATGGTACTCTCTCAGAACATGCTTGACATGCAATAAACACTCGGTAATGAATGTTAGCTGTTATTTTATAAATTAGGATACAAGGCATAATGGGGTGAAGCTATTTGGCCAAGGTCAACAGCAACAAAATAGCAAAGCCTAGATTAGGAGGCTTCATCTTTCCTGGAAAAAGGAATCACCTGGGGAAATTAATTACAAAACAGAATCCCAGACCCCACCCTAGATTCCTGATTATGTGGGGCAGGTGGGGCTGGTAGACTGTGCCACAAGAGGGCAGGAACCGCCTGACCAGCATGGCTCAGTGGTTGACCATTGACCTATGAACCAGGAGGTTCAATTCCCGGTCAGGGCACATGCCCGGGTCCGGCTCGATCCCCAGTAGGGGGCATGCAGGAAGCAACCGATTAATGATTCTCTCAAGATTGATGTTTCTCTCTCTCTCTCTCTCTCTCTCTCTCCCCCCCCCCCCACCCCGCCCTTCATCTCTGATAGCAATAAAAAATATATTTTTTAAAAAAGAGGGCAAGAACCCGCATTTAAACAGGCACTGCCCAGGTGATTCTGATCTAGGGGATCGCAGAGGACACTAGGTTGGGGGACACTAGCTTGAACTCAGACTCTTCCTGCTGCACTTGCCGATGTTCAGGAGACCATGAGGGCTCAGACGGACTTCCTCTACCAACCAACCCCTTGACCAACAGCAGAGCCCCCACTCCTGACCAACTGCATTTTTCTCTCTAGCTCCGCAGGGAATGGCTGCACAACCACTGTCAGAGAGAGTTTTCTCCAGCACCCAGAGCTTTAAAACCAAGCTCCGCTTCAGAGTGGCTTTTACCCCCAGGATCTGGAACAGAAATGCTGACATAATCTTAATTCGGAGGGAGAACATCTCGGCGGGAAGTGTGGGGACCTGGGAGACCCCATTTGCAAGTTCCCCGGGCCTGTGGGGGAGACCCTGGTGGAATATCGGGGTAATGTATTATGCATCTACTTATCCTCTGATCCCCAGCTGTGTGCTTAGCAAGGCAGCATCTCGAAGAAAGGGAGAAAAAGAAGAACACCAGGCTTGAGAACACGCGCCTGGATCAGAGATGGGGTGAGCTTTCTACTCGGCAGTCTTTTGCATTTCATATGAAGTGAAATCTATTTCAGGTGCTGCTGAAAATGCAGGAAATTACCAGTGACTTGGAGTCCTAGGAATTAAACTGGCCTCCGTGCAGAGACAAGTGGTCTCACACCATCTTTTCTGCATATTCATAATTCGTCAATGTGCAGAGGTCTATGTTACAAGAAGAAAAAAAAAAGAAAGCAAGAAAGGAAAAAAGTTCCCTGGGAAGTATCCTCTCATACAAATGAGGTGGTTCCCTTCGCCCCAGCCCCGGGAGGCACATGCGTGTATCAGCATCTGTCCTCCAGCTTTGGACTTTGTGCTAACCCTGCCCATCAGTCACTTCCCGCAGAGCTAGGGATGGGGTGGCTCCAGGTTGAAGATGTTACTCAGTCAGCCAGCTGCTTCCCGGAGAGTGGGGCGGTGCCAGCTACTAGTATTTGGCTCGTGGCTAGGCTGACAAGGCATGGGAAGTCTTTGCGGCTTTATTTCTTAACAGGAAGTGTAAACCTATGAAGCGGTGTCATCCAGAGAGAGCTGAGTAGCTGCTGGCCACGAGGGAGGGCTGCAATGGGCCGTAAGCCTCCACATTCATCTAAGTAGCATTAAATCACCATAATATATGTACAAGTGTACAGTCCCAGCAATGTTGACAGCCCTATACATCCTGTGACCACACCCTAATCTGGATGGCGAACGTGTCCTCACCCAGCACGGCCCTCCTGCCCTTCCCTGCTGCTCTCTCCAGAGGCACTGCCATTCCGTGTCCATCTCTGAAGCGAGTCTGGCTGTTGCAGAGCAGCGGCAACAGTGAGTCACGCAGCCGGTGCCCTGTTGTGTTGGGCTTCCTTTGCTCCACATGCCGTGTGAGACCCACATGCCTTTGTGTGTGTCAGTGATTTGCTCCTGACATTTTAAATGTTGGGAGCTCACTCAACAGTCCCACTCCCCACAGAGGCATCTGCTCCCTGAGCACGGAAACCTCCGCTTCCCAGACCCCAGGATCTTTGGCAGCTCTTCTCTGGTGGTGGAGCTCAGGGGATCTGAGGGACCCTGGCTTCCAGGGGGCCTTGGGTTAACCTCTCCCTGCTCCTCCATCCTTCCACAGCTCTGATGTGGAGCAGAGGTTTCGTGGCTGCCCCTCCCAGTCCCCAAACAGTTCATGACCTTGACCAGTGTCTGTGAGTGAGGTGGGCAGAAGTCTGGAGGCCCCGCATGCAGTGAGAGGCTTGATTAGCTGTGGAAGAAGGAAGCGGTGGGACAAGGGGCCGCATGCTTCCCGAGGCCTCGGAGCCTGTGCGAATGTATCCTTCCTCTCAAATTGCCTCCAAGCCACAGTAATAAGCTCGCTCGTAGTTCGCTGATGAAATACGTTCTTCCAAAGCGATTTTAAAATAATCGTAGCGTATGCTAAACCTTACAAAAAAGAGAAAGAAAACCCTGCAGCCAAGTCATCCTAGACTGAGCGGCAATGACAGAATTTCATAATTAGGAAATGCAGTGTCATTTCTGAACGTTATTGCACCTTTGAAAAACGGTATCAAACTGAGGACTGCATATTTGATACCCGATTGATTTCAGATTTCAAGTCAACTGCAGCAAAATAATGAGCTGCCTCCGTCGTGAGCTGCTGAGCTGCTGAGCTCCAGCTCGGAGGGCCCGGGAGAGGAGGGCCTGGGCCAGCCAGCACGGAGGGTGCGAAGCCCTGGGCCCCCTCACCTCGGAGACGAAGTGGAGGGGCCAATAGATGGTGGGCCCATGGGTCCTTCTGACTTGCGTTCATGTTTTTGCTGAGGGGCTGATTTTGAATTCAGGCTTTAGGTGCCCTTCAACTTTGCTCACCAACCTCAATGCTGGACTCAAAGCCCTGAATGGGAAATAGCTAGCGATTCCTCCATCACCGCTCCAGGCCCCACCCCAGCCAGGGAGCCTGGGAAGGAATGTGCTTCCTGTGTTTCTCACCCAATCACAGCTCTTCACATCTCTGAGGACGGTTCTTCCCACAGTGGTGTCGCATCTGAGTCTGGGGACTCTCTCTGGCGCCTGGGGTAGAACCCTAGGCACGGCCCTCAATCAATGACAGGTAGGAGTTGGCATACAAAGGCCCCAGACCCTTCACCATTGGGTGGGACCGCTGAAATGTCCAGTTCTACACCACTGAGCAGAGTGTCTCTACAGCATGGAGCCCGGTTCCCCACAGCGGGAGCTGGCTGGGGCCACGCCCTGTACCAGCTGCCTTCCCTTCCCTGTGTCCCCTCCCCGTGCCCTTCCCAGTGTTTCTGCACTTCCCAAATGAAACACACATGCCCGCCCCCTGTCTCAGGGTCGTTCCCTGGGGAACTCAACTAAGACAATGCCCTACTTAAGTTCTCTTCCCCAAGCCAAACCTTCCTGGTGCTTCTCCCAGTCCTCCTGGGACACTGTGCCTGGACCTGTAACCACCTGGCAGAGCCTCTCCCTGGTCACCGTACTCCCCATGGTCTCGCCTACAACCCGGAGGCTGGCACAGGGCGCCTACTCCGTGCAGTGCGTCCTATGGTTGCTCTTGATCTGGGCACACACTGCTCTTCTTAGTCTTCACACTGCATTGCTTCTGCACATCACACTCCTGGGCCTCCTTGGAACTCCCAGTCCTCTGACTGGAATGGCTGAGGCACCCAGCCGTACTTTACTTGGGCTGGACAAGCATGCTCTGTGTCTTTATTCAAACATTTGATGTAAATATTAGAGAGACAGGCTCAAAGACATGGCCCACAGTGTATTACTAACGACCTTGCATTGGCAGCAATTCATCCATCAAATCCCGCAGGTACAGTTGATCAGCCCACAACAGAGCTCTCTAATTGTTACCATCAAATCCACACATTTTTTCTATTAGATCCATAGGGTCTCTCGAGAGACTTTGCGAAGGCCCTGTTGAAAGCCAGGCCTGTGGTCTGAAAGACA
This sequence comes from Myotis yumanensis, assembly GCF_028538775.1. Taxonomy (NCBI): domain Eukaryota; kingdom Metazoa; phylum Chordata; class Mammalia; order Chiroptera; family Vespertilionidae; genus Myotis; species Myotis yumanensis. The sequence goes on along the minus strand of NW_027223752.1, from coordinate 54,108,749 downwards.
GGCTGGAATTAAAGTCAATCCCAGAATCTTTCATCATCTCACTTCCCTTCCTGCACTCCATGGGATGGCCTCACTCAAGCTGGGCCACTATCAAACATGTTTCTCATCTTTTTGGTTCCCAGGTCCTGACATGTGTCTCTCAGCTTTCCCAGGTAGGACAGTAACTGTTCACATAGGAGCCCTCAGAACACTGACCAAGAGGCCAGAGAGCAGGAGTCCACAAACGCCTTCTGTAAAGGTCTAGAGACTAAATATTTCAGGCTTCACAGGTCAGGTAGCTTCTGCCACAACTACCCAACGCTCTTCTCACACAAAAGCAGCCACAGACAGGACATAAACAGAGGACATGGCTGTGTCCCAAAGAAACTGAATTTATGGGCACTGAAATTTGAATTTCATTTCATTTTCACATGTTGCAAAATATAATTCTTGTGTTTTTTCCCCCAACCATTTAAAAAAATCCATTCTTAGCTCACAGAACACACACAGACAGCTGGGGGACCAATTCAGCTCGTGGCCATGGTTCGCCTACCCTGCTGTAGAGTTAGAGGGGAAAAACAGGTCTACTGGTGCCCTGAGTCCATATACACCAGCAGTGGGATCTTGGGCAAGCCCCTTGCCCTCTGCCTGGGCTCAGGTCCCAGAGGGATATTGGCGGGAATGAATGAAGGCAGCCCTGGGCCAGAATTTCTGCAAGGAGGGCATATGCACACGTGCCGTCTCACCTCTGCACCCCAGCTGGCTCTCATGCTGCAGCCCCTTATTTCTAAATGCTCAGAACACTGGCCTGCCCTTTATTTAGAGATGGGCCAGCAGTTTATATCCAGTGTGTTCTCTCTATGAAAAGCCAAGTACAAGCGCGCAGCCCTCCTCGCCCCTGGCGCTCGGTGATCCCTCTAAACTCCAGACAGGCGATCACCCATCTCATCACCCAGAATTTCCTGCACCCTGAGCTGCAACCTCAATCTCTCTTATATGCTTGTTTATCTACTTCAGGTCAGAGGGACTTCTCCATGGCAAAGAGAAAGGACAGGTGACCTGTACCTGCTATATTCTGTGCCTGTCCACCTGCTGCACACGAATTTGCAGTGTCCCCACCATGCTCTCTAGATGGCTCTTCAGCCATTTCCCGCCTCCGCCTTCCCAGGATTCATCACAGCGTGGCAATGTCCTTGCATCTGCCCGTGGCCATGGGCTTCTTGTGATGGTTACATACGGGTCAACTTGGCTAAGCTATGGTGATCTGTTTTTTGGTCAGATCAAACAACCTGGGGAGGTGTTTTTTAGAGGAGGTTAACGTTTAAATCAGTAAACTTTGAGTAAAGCAGATTCCCTTCCATAATGTACGTGGGCCTCCTCTAATCAGTTGAAAGCCACAAGGGCAACGTCTACAGTTCCCCAAAGTAGAAGGAATTCTCTTCAATATTGCAGCATAGGAACCCTGTCTGAGTTTTCAACCTGCTGCCCTGCAGAATTTGGACTCAAGGCTGCAAAATCAACTCTTACCTGACCTTCCAATCTGCCTGCTTGCTCTATGGACTCTGGACTTTCCAGCCCCGCAGTCCCTGGGGCCCCATCCCTAAAAGAATTACACACGTGTGTCCATTCTTGGCTCTGTTTCTTTGGAGAACCCTGACTACACACTCCCGTCCTCTTTTGTGTGGCTTCCTGGTTTCTTTTTGGGCCCCTTACAATTGCATTGGCCGAAAGGCACCCTAGGGCTTCCTGTCCTCCAACCAGCATCATCTTGTAAGGCTTTAGAGGGCAAGAATCACCCTCTTCCCTTCCACCCTTTGCACTTGGACCTGCTCACTCATGAATGGTGGCCCCCACTCAGCTTCTCTTTCCTTTGACAGAGACCACGGTCTTCTCCTAGCCCAGAGAGAGTCCTTCTGGTCCCATGACCAGTTTCCCTCCCTGCTTTCTCTCCCTTTGGAGATGAAATTGTCAGTGAGACAAAGACATTATCTGTTTTTAGCTGCCTGAGACTCCGGCTGATGCCCAGATGGCCGAGTCTTCCTTCACTCCTGGATCTTGCCTCTATGCCAGCTTTGTGCTAGGCCTTTAAAAAGTACTATCCGCACACTCCTAAAATAGGATTCCTGTTGCCCTCTTCACCAGCAACCCCTCCAGGTTGGGACTTGCACACCAGTGAAAACTTGCTACACTCACATTCCCCTTCTATGGTGTCCGGTCCTATTACTATCAATCACATTATGTGATATTCCTTCCCCTTGATATATTCCATGCTGAGTCCCGGAATCAGAGGATCTCAGGGTTAGAAGGGGGTTTACAGACCCTGGGACCTCATCTTCTCTATAAAAACATCATCAAGAGGTTTGATCATTTCAGTGATTAGAAACTGACCTTCTCCCACCCTATGTACGTGGCTTGTCTTTTTTTTTTTTTTTTTTTTTTTTTTTTTACAGCTTCATCTCACCCCAGCCATGGAAGCTTGATGGAGTGCTCACAGATAGAACAGTCAAGCCACGTTTTCCATAATGAGTCTTTTCAAACCCACAGATGAACAGTGATGGTAAGAAAAGAAAGGAGGGCATTTTGCATTAATTTCCCCCACAAGAAAATCCGGCCAGGCTTCCACTTGGCAACATTATGTTTCTCCTGTGCTGCCTTTTTTCTTTTTTTCACTTTGTCACTCAATCCCTATTCACAGGTACCTCTGAGGGCCTACAGGTTTTTCCTGGCCTTCTGCAGCATTCATTGAAATGCCAGAATATGGGCAAAGAATCTAGCAACGGTGCTACCATCACAGAAAATTGAAAGAAGAGAGAGAAAACCAAAAGAATTAACAGAATTTACCAAATCAAAGTTAAAACCTTATTTTGAAAAGTAAAATATATATATATATAATAACATAGATAGGGTATAATGCTCAAAGTGTTTATGTCTTATACAATAAAATCTGTAATAAATTTATAAGAAAATACAAGCATAGCCCTAGCTGATTTTGCTCAGTGGGTTGAGCATCAGCCTGTGGACTGAAGGGTCCCAGGTTCAATTCCTGGCAAGGGAATATGCCCTGGTTGCAGGCTCAATCCCCAGTAGGGGACAGGCAGGAGGCAGCCTATCAATGATTCTCTCTTATTGATGTTTCCACCTCTCTCTCCCTCTCCCTTCCACCCTGAAATCAAGAAAAATCGATTTTTTTAAAAAAGAAAATACAAGCATATTTTAGAAAAATTAAGAAGAGGATATATACAGAAAATAAAATTTAAATGGCCAATAAGCAAATGAGAAAATGTTCAATTTCAGGTTAAAAAGTTGGTCAGTGGACTGAATCTTCAACAAAATATCACTTCACCCATAGGTCCATCAAAAAAGAATTGTTCAATGACAGCATCCAGTAATGGCATAGTTGTGGATAAATGGAGGTGAAAATATAAATTGGTACTATCTTTTTGAATGTTAATTTTGCAGTGCTTACGAAGATCACTATGTAGATGAATTCTGGTCCAGAAACCCTCACTTCTAAGGATGTATTCATCAGAAAGATTTGTATACATTTGTAAAGATATGTCAAAAATGTTTAATAAAGCAGCATAATAGGAAAATGATTATAATACCTATAAAACATGTAAATTACTAATGAGATAGAAAAATTATGTAGCATTTATACACTGGAATGCCATGCAGACATTAAAAGAACAAAGAAGATTAATATCCAATATTCTGGAAAGAAGATGTCTACGTACGCTAAAAACAGAAACAGTTGCAGACCAAAGACACGGGCTGATTCCATTTGTAAAGATGTATCTGCACAGACATGGATGTGTCTGCGTGATGTGGGGGGAGGTCAAGGACACGCCCCACGCTGCTGCCCGTGGCCCCTTTGGACAGTGAGGCTGGGTAGCCCGGCTGAAGCAGGGGAACTCGCCCACCCAACCTCATGGAATCACACCCTCCACCTCAAGTCCCAGGGAGCTTACAAGACACTTACATTTTTTTTTTGTTTTCTTTCTGTATTTTTCAAATAAACTTTTAAAAAAATCTTCCTGCCTCAGCACCCATCAAAAAACAAGTGTGTCGGAGAGCGTAGCCATTGCCCTATCGCTGTGCTGTGCTGTCCCCTTCACACAGCCCCTGTTTCCCAAACACCGCTCTCCTCTCCATCAGGAGCAGAGGGCAGTGTCCTGTCGATGCCTGAGGACGCTCAGTCCCTGACTCAGGCTTTGCCGCCCCTTTCTCCACCCCCCATAGAGTGCGCGCCGTTTATGTCCATGTATCGGGAGAACTGGGAAACAACTGGGGTCCATGTCTTAGGCAGCCGACCCCCAGAAGGAATACGAAACACATCCAACCCAGGCAGCTCTAGGGCCTCGGAACTGCCAGCCACCCGCCACGCCGGGCTCCCGCTCCCAGGCTGCACTGGGCGCTAAGGGGTACCACAGGTTCGACTTCGCCCAGGGTTTGACCCATTTTAGCACTCAAAGCCCCACAGTCTGGCACCCCTTCAGTTCAGTGCAAACCAGAATGGCTGGTCGTCCTTTTGGGGCACCTACTACGATCTGTGCTCCACTCGGGGGGTGGCGGGGCGGGGCGGGGTGCAAAGATGAACGAGACACTCAAACCACCATGTCCCCTTACAAAGCAGTGAGAACAGACTGGTGAAAACCAGCCCTGTCCCAGGGGGTTTACCTAGTGGGCACAGGAGAGAAGGGAATTTGCTACCTGCCGTGGGTGCCTCAGGGCTCTGGGAGAGAAAGCACCCAGACTCCCCTGCCTTCCCAGGACGTCCAGACCTGAATCTCCACACTGTGCAGGTTCTCCTGCTGGAGGTGCAATTCCAAAGGTTCAAATACTCTTTCCTGGTCTCTCCTGTGCCTCATTCTTGCTCCCCTCCCACCACTACCTCTTCCTCTTCCTGGCTTAGCTCCCAGGGCCCTGCTCCCAGCAACTTGGGAGGCTTCTGAGTGGCTCCTCCTGTCAAGCCAGACACTGCCTGGGGTGGCTGGAGGGGATAGGGCAAAGCAAGGCGCAGGCCCTGGGGCCACTGCAGTACTCCCAGCCTCTGGGTCTCCCTGCAACGGATTTGTGTGAGGCCACGGTAAGGATGCTGCTTAGTAAGCTGGCCCCTGAGCTCCTGGATGTCAGCTGGCACAGCCACACCCTGCCCTCGCCCCGGAAGGGCATGCATTGGCACCACCTCCCAGGGCCAGACCCCCTTCCTTTAGCAGCACAGTCATAGCTGCCAGGGTCCCAGCCTGCAGGCAACCCTCCCAAATGCCACCCTCATCTCTTCCTGGGGGTCTGCCCCTCTCCCTGGCCTCTCTCAGGAGCAGGTTTCTCAACTCTGGGCGCTCAGTGAGGCCCCATGGAGAGCGTTTAAATACACGGACGCTGCCCCTCATCAGACCCATTCAATCCAAATCCCAGGGGCCGTGCCCAGGCAGTGGGAAGGTCTCACAGCCTCCCAGGTGATTCTAATGTTCAGCTAGTGTGGGGCCCACTGGCCCTAAGTTGTTCTGCTTTGTTAAAGGCTGAAACCTCCGTGTGGTAATATGACGCCATCGGGTGGCTGTTAAGCACCTGGACACCCTACCCCTACACACACACACACACACACCTATTATCTAGATGACTTTGAATGTGGCTGGTTGATGACAGCATTTGCCACAAAGGGTGCTTGGAAGTATTAAATGAACTACATAATAGAGGTAAAGGAAACTAGCACGGTGTTTGTCACATGCTAAACACTCCATAATGTCAGCAAGCAGTCACTCACTCTCTAGTATAAATGAGTGTATAATCTTTCCCTGCAGGTGGTCCCGAAAGGGGAGGAGGAAGAAGGACCCTGAGTGTCTTAGGGAGATGGCATCCCCACCAGGGAAAAGGGAAGGAGAGGGAAAGTTCAGCTTTATTGATGTCATAGATTTGGCTCAAGAATATTGTTGGCACTGATTTGCTCTGCCACCTCTCCGGGTCACCTTTCTCTTTGGCTCTCTCTTGCTTCAGGGTCACAGTGCTATTGTCCTCTCTTTAACCCAGTGGGGAAATGATGCAAATCAGTGCCTCTGCTACAGAGAATTATCAGCAGGCCTGTGCTGGTGGGGGCTTCCCATTCCTGGTTTGTGAGGTCATTCTTGTGGACAGATCGGAGAAACCAGAACTTGGCCTGCCAGAGACCTGGAGGCACCCGGCCAGTTCTGAGCTCAGTTTAACTTTACCACAAATTTAATTTTAGCCACGAATCTTTTTCAATGTCGTCCAACACATTACAGGCACCTGATGAATATTAAACAATAACAATAACAAATGATTGTCTTCAACCTGCGGAGCCCCTTTCAACAGCGAAGCAGGAACGTGGCCAAGCACTTTTGGAAGGAAATTCTGCTGATCTCCTTGTCCTCCCAGCGCTCCACCAGGGCAGAGAGCTCCTGGCCTGGCGGTTCAGGACCACAGCCTCGCCCACACTGCGGGGCCCATGTGCCTGCCGAGGGGGGTGGAACCAAGGGGGGTGGCACTGCGGAGTCAGAAGGAGGCGTAGCAGTGAGCAGAGCCTCTACTCCTGCAGCCAGCCCACGAAGCCCAGCAAAATCAGCCAAAAGGCCTGTTTCTCCCCAGCCTCCATTCTGCCCCAGTTCCCCACCCTCCCCTCACCCCCAGTCAGCATGGCCAGTTTGCTTTAACTCACCTGTCCATTCGGATCCATCAGTCCTGGTTGCCTGGAGAACTGAATCAAGAAAGACTGGTCCTGGCCGGCACTGCTCGGTGATTAGAGCATCGGCCTGCGTACCAAAAGGTCAAGGGTTTGATTCCTGGTCAAGGGCACATACCTGGGTTGAAAGTTCAATCCCCATCCTGGTCTGGATACGTGTGTGGGAGGCAGCCAATCTACCATCTCTCTCACATCAATGTTTCTCTCTCTCCTCTCTCCCTCCCTCTCTGCCACTCGCTCTAAAAATCAATGGACAAAAATATCCTCAGGTGAGGATTTTTTTAAAAAAGACTGGAAGGGGTCGGTGGTGGCGATTTCTTGGGGAGAGAGGCGAGGTGGCTTGGGAAGCCAGGGGGAGGAAGACCTTCTTCCCAGCATACCCTTCTGTATGGCATGGCGGTGTGGGTCACGTGCACCTAGTCCCTATCCCCAGCACCAGGTGAAAGCACCTTAAGGACAGAATGGAGCAGCTGCCTTTAAGGGAGAGAGGACGGACTGGATGGAGGACCGGGTCCTATTAGCAAAGTCAGCCTCCTGAGGGGAGAGATACCAGGTCCTATTAGCAAAGCCAGCCTTGTGGGGGGAGGGATGTGAGTGCAGGTGTTTGCTGAGTTTTACTTTCTTCTTAGTGGTTAACCTGGAAAAAAAATCCTGGTTGGACTACCGATGGCCACGTGTGTTTAATCTTAGCTCCCACCCCTTCCACGTGCGGATTTTCCAATCAAAAGACCCCTCACCCACCACTAATGACAGTATCCCTCCCCCATCCTGTGTTTCCACTTCTCACCCGGTGCTCAGAGCAGAAACAACAGGAGTAATCTAAGAAGGGACCTTTAAAAGGAGAGGGTTAGAGGCAGGAAGCGACAGAAACAGCGTTGACAGAAACAGCGTTTGGAGGGTGGCAATGGGAGGGGATGTCCGGGAGCAGCAGAGGGAGGGAGCAGGGCCTAGGCAGGTAGTGAGTTCACGTCCCTCCTCTGCCTCGGATTGGTCCCAGGGATGACCGCTCCCTGGCAGAGCAGAGGACTCACTCAGAGCATCCTGTGTCCAGGGTTCCTGCGAGGAGCCCGGCGGAGAAGGGCTGCCTGGGAACGTCCACATAAGCGCACTCGTCCAGGAAGAGGAATTCAGGCCTCCGCGGCCCCTCGCACACCTGGGGCAGGAGCAAGGGTAACAGTGATGCAGTCACCACCACTGGGCTCTAGAGCATCATGGAGTGTAGGTTCCCTCGGCCTCTCTACTGGGCTGGAAGCTCCACACAGGGCACAGGAAGTGGTCCATCTGTACTTGTCACTGGGGATGAAGGGTGCGGCATCAGTGAGTCTGAGAACACGCAGGATGGTCGGCGCTGCTCAGCAAGGGGCCCAGAGAAACCCATGTTATAGATGCGAGAATGAGGCTGGAGCTAACACCCATCTCCCTCCCCCAAATCCAGTGCCCCGAGACAGTCCCCACTGCAGCCCTGAACCCAGCCAGGGCCTGGGCCCAGGAGGCCTCCATGGGCTGCACCTGCAGGAGGAGGCTTCCCAAGGAGAGAGGGGCAGGGGGGAGGGCCTGGGAGTCCCTGGGGAGCTCAGTGGAGGTGGCTGAGAGGGAGGAACAGCGACTCCAGGCAAGGGCTCCTGCGGGTCCGAGGCCCTGTCGTGACACCCAGACTCCTGCGTGCACACCTGGAGTTCAAGGTGCTGTGGGACGCGAGCTTTGGGTTGAGAGCCAGTGGGGACAGGTACCCTCTCCCTGTGATTCTACGCTGAGGCCTGAGTTGTCCAATCAGCCAGCCAACCAGCTCCTGGAAACTGATGAACCTGTGGGTTTGGATAAAGGGAAGCTGGTCAGGAAAGGGGAGGCCCCCACGGGGACCCCAATGTGAGGGAGCCCTGGGCCCCACGGGAGCAGGAGACTCAGGTGGAGCCTGAGAACAGGAGAAGCTGGCCGGGTGGCTCTGGAAAGTGCATGTCTTGGGCAAGGGATGGATGAGGAGGGACAACCAGTGACGCTGCCCAGTGCGCCTCCCCTGGGAGAGACTCAGAGTGGAGGCAGGCAGGACCCCCTGAGGCCACCTAGAGGGCACTGCCCACAGGTCGGTCCCAGGGAGAGGCCTCTCTTCCAGGGTCCCAGGCCCGCACATACCACCACGACAGCAGCCAAGCCCAGGAAAAACTGCCATTTCCCCCCTGCTTTACAGACTTGAAAACTGAGGGGGGGAATATTTGCACAAAGTCACCTACTGACAGAGAAGAGCAGAGAACTCGAGTCGGGATCCCTGGTGCTGCCCCTCCTTGGGTACCAGGCTACCCCCTGGGGCTGCGGCACTGGGACTCACCCTCATTGCTGCCCTCCCTCCATCGCTCTCCAGCAAACACTTATTGTACCCCTCATACCCCCATCCCCCCGAGCTGCCCACAAGGTCCCCCACCTGCCCATTAACTGCCACGGGCCTGGGTTTGGGATGATCTCAGCTCAGCCTTTGGGAGCCGCCCTTGATGGGCGCTATTCTGCCCTCTGCAGAGAGCTTGGGGTCACTGGGTCTCACCCAGGGAACCCCAGGAACTCCAGGCTCAGGGCTCCTCCCCACACACCTTCAGTATTAAAGGATCGGGGTGAGGGCAAGCCTCAGGGAGCCTCAGCTAAAAGGTGCAGACAATACCTTGTCCGGGCACCTTTGCCCACAGGCTCTGATTCCTGGGCTCTGAAAGGGGCTCCATGACCTGGGCTCCCCCAGAAATGAGAGCTTAGCCAGCTCTAAAGGGGACCTCCACACCCCAGAATCCTCTCCACAGAAGAGGCATCCCTCTGTGTTTCTGAAGGTCATTCTCTCCTTGAGGGTTGCTGTTTCTGAAAAGACACAAAAGCGGTGCCTGAGGACAGCGGCTCCCAGCCAGCACCCCATCCAGAGTCAGGGGCCATGCAGGTGCCCCTCACCTTTCCCCCGAATGATGGGCTCATCCCGAGCTCCTGCTGTCACCACCTCCCCCTCCCTGGTGGCCACAATGACTGCCTCCTCAGCTCCCTGGACAGAGGCATCGATGTGCAGTTCACCTTTAGGCCCCGTGTTAGCTGGTCCATAGGCACATAAGAGATATTTGTTAAAGAAAAGATCTGGGGAAGCTTTAGTTTAAGACAAAGGTGCAATAGTACTGCTGTGTACTTACCGCGTTCCTTCTATGTGCCCCGAGAAAAGCCCCTGATACTCATTTACCTGGTCCCGAGAACAAGGTATAGATTGGGCACCACGACCACCCACGATGCACAGGGGGAAGGCCGGCCCCGCTCCCCACAGGCAGCCTCACCCGCGCTCTCCCAGCCGCACTGTGCAGCGCTGCTCACTCCCACCCAACAAAGGACGGCTCCCTGAGAGTGCCTTTCCTAAAAGTCAGCATGGCTCAGTTTCGTGTTAATCTTCCTGGCACATAGTAGGTGTTCTTTGAACATCTATAAAAGGTTAATAAATGAAGACACCAGTGTTGACACAAAAGCAGATCTTGAAGGAGGAAAAAAGCTAAATACACACAGCCCGTGTTCTGAAGTTTTAGCAGCAATACCTCCCCCATTCCGTGGTGTGTGTGTGAGTGTGTGTGTGTATGTGTGTGTGTCTCACACATGTCTATGATCTCAATTTTGAGAAACTGAATATTAATCACTTCTACAAAAAAAAAATGTTCTCGGCTCCTCCATCCTTCAAGATGTGCTTGAAAACTCGCCGCGTTTAAATTCAACATTGATTCTGCTAATCTTGCTAAGATGACTAGGGCTGATGCCACTAAGCCTGGGCTGTCCTTCTGTGATGACAGTGGAGCTTGGCAGAACCGCGGGGGGGTGGGGGGGGAGCCTGGAGCGTCCATGGGGCAGCACTGGGGTCTGTCTGGCTCCTGCGCTGACCCCCTACCTGTGGGATCCTGGGAAGACCCACCGTGTCCAGACCAGGGCTCACACCTGCACTGTGATGCACGTAGCAGGCATGCAGCAACCTCGGTGCACCTGTGGTCCTGCCGTGTGTGTGTGTGTGTGTGTGTGTGTGTGTGTGTGTGCAGTGTCTGCACATCCCAGAGGTCCACATTAGTCCTAAATTCAAATATTCCCTCACCATCCCCTAAACGCAGCCACACGTGTCAGAAACACAAGTCCAAATTTGGGGTTCAGATGGATTGCTGCCCCGCTGGACCATGCATTATTTTTCTCCAAAATGTATACAACTTAAACCTTCCCTAAGACATAACGAGCAAAAAGAGGAGGGCGAGGTGGGGAGGCAAAAAAATCTACAAAAATGGAGCTCAGGAGAGAAAGTTCAGAGGGAGAGAGATGGGGCAAAGGCGATCACCAACAGCGAGCCTCCTCGGGACAAATTTCACTCAGCATCTACCAGGTCAGAGGACAGAGGGCCACTGGGTGGATCTGACTTGGCCCCTCAGGGCTCTGCCAAGAACCTCCCTTTGCTTTAGCATCGAGCATCCCCTCTCCTCACCTCCAGACACTGGCGTTCCCCCCTTTTAAGGGGTACATAAATGTGAACTGAGCCGTGTCACTCTGAGCCAACTCTCAGTCGCTCCATTTTGCTCACTTTGGAGCCCGGCTTCTGTCCTGAAACTGAAAAGCAAGTAAAAACCTTAAGTCACTCCGCCGCCCTGTGGCCCCAGGAAGAACTGCACTCTTCACGCGGGACAGAAGCCTTGCTTGGAAACAATGAGGTCTCAGGACAAATACAAGGTTTAATCCACAACAGAAATGAGCATCTCCCAAATGGTTCCACGGTAGTTGTTCACTGGACTGGAGAGTTGCCTGTTTTCATACAATTTCCCACAAGGATCACGTGTGAAAAGGGAGCGGTTTGGCTATTTCTGGGTGCTTTGTTCTACAGAAGAGTGTGGTTGGAAGCCACCTCAGGGTTTGTCCAGTTCATCCTCCTGCCTCAAGAAAGGATGCCCTTCGACCTGTCCAGGGAAAATACATCAATGCCACTTTCTAAAGCGTATCTGGAGGGAGTGTTACCATCTCCTGACAACACACACACACGTGAAGGTCAGGGAGTCAGAAGGTTCTCTCTGACGTCAAACCCAAATTCCTACTGCTACCAAGACCTGGAAAACCCATGAGCAATCCCATTTGAGTCAGATCATGTGGCTTCAAGTCCTAGGGTCGGTCCTCACTTGCTCTGAGCCTTGTTTTTCCCATCTGTGAAGTGGGAGGGATGAGAGTCAGGCCCCGTGGTGGTAGAACTATCAAACAATATACTCTTTGCAAACGTTTGCTGTAAGGCTTCAAGTGCGGAGGAAATGTGGCTCCTGGACGTTCTCATCAAAGGTTTCAAAGTGGCAACTGTCCGGTATTCGCTGGCACCCTGCCCCGGGGGCGAAAAGACCCCCTCCCTCTCTTGGGCCGGTGAAAAACTGACCTCATCACACTGACGTCCAGAAACTGCCCTACCCTGGTGGAAAGTCCCTGCTGGACAAACGGCTCCTGAAAATGGCCAAAACCGCAGGACAGACCGCAGGTTTCACCTGACCCCGGACAACCCCCACTGCCACCAGTCTCTGCCAGCATAAAAACTTGCCCCTGCTCCAGTCTGGCGCGGCTTCTCCTGCTCCCCTCTCCGAGCTGGTGAACCCGCCCGTGTGCTCCCAATAAAGCCTGTTTAATCTGGTCTCTGATTGGACTCACGGTTTTTCCTTGCGGCGGCGTAAAACCTAATAGCAACGTAATTCCTTCCCAGGGCAGGTTGCTCAAAATTAGGTTCTCAAACACAGGGCCAGGAGTAGGAAGAAGTGGGAAAGACAGGGCAGAACTGGCAGAATTCATCAGCCCCCCTGCATAGGGAGCATGCTGAGAGGGGGCCGAGCCACCGTACAGGAGCCACTGACCTGCGGATTAAATGTTTAAGAGAGGAATCCCCCTCGCCCATAAAACGCCAATGCCGGGGCAGGGCAGCCAGCAGCAGCCCTGTGCCAGAGGGCTTGCCCTGTCCAGGGAAACATTTGTTCTGGGTTTTACGGAAGTTCTGGTTTCCAGTATTCCCGTCCATTGCTGCCATGAGGACATATGTGCTTAGAGGGGTCTGACAAGCGGGGTTCTGGAGAGAGAGTCCCCAAAACCCTGGCATCCATCATAATGCATTCCTGCAGTGCCCTTTCGAAACAAAGAGAAGATTGAAAATGGAAAACCTTCATTGTGATTTCCGAAACTCCAGTCCTAAAGTATAGGGCTTTCACAGTCCCCGCTCTCTTCAGGGAGTCGGAGGGAGCGCTGAACCCCGAGATGGGCCCAGAATCCTCCCGACGTTGTAGATGGCCCCAACTGTCCCAGGAGGAGGATCAGAAAAGACCCCCTACGGGGAGGACTGGCACCGCTGGTAGCTGGGCGCCCTCTAGTGGGAGATCAGAAAAAGACAATCTGGAGAAATGCGAAATGAAACCTGGGCAGGCAAGCCCAGGGAGGTTTTTCTCCCGGATTCTCTCTCCTCCGCCACAGCATTGCCAGCGCACATCTGCTTCCACGTTGACTGGCAGGCGGGCTGCGGTGCCGCCTACGATCCAGTTCGGGGAACGACCTTTAATTCATAACAAATCACAGAAACCTTGGAAATTTTTCTGAACAGCAGCTCTCTCCACCTCCAAGAAGAACAATGAAGTTGGGTTTGGGGGAAGCCTGACTCCCTTGATGTGTTTCGCACATGGTTCCGCTGGTTCAGGCAACTTTGAAATCTGGGCATCGAATCCAGGAGCAGCCCTTTCAAATAGGAGGTCTGAAAGCCGAAACAAACCGTGACTGTTCTTTTTTAAATGCTGCACCTCATTTGCAGAGCGTTTGGGTCTTTTTATTAGTCCCTTTAAAGTAAAAACTCCATCCTGCAGCGCACACCCCTCCCTATGAACTGCATTCCAGTAATGCTTCAAGCAGATGCACTCTGTCCTATTTGTGGGCATGCAGGGAGGTGGGCCTACATTCCCATGTAAATAAAAAATGGTCAAAAAAAACAAAATTATTTAAGCATTATGTAAGAGCTATTAATATTTGATTCTGGTAGACTTTTTTAGTTTTTATGTATTTATTTGAGAGAGAAAGAGGAAGGGAAAGAGAGAAAACGAGACAAAATACATCAGTTTGTTGAATTTATGCACTCATTGGTTGATTCTTGTATGTGCCCTGACTGGAAATCGAACCCACAACCTTGGCATATTGGGACTATGCTCTAACCAACTGAGTTAGTCACCAGGGCCTCTGATAGACTTTTGCAGTTAATTTTGGCATGGTTTTAGATACTGACACAACCTATTAAACGCCATAACAGAATTTGAACATGGATATTTAATGGAAATATTGAGTAAAATTATAAAATCCTAGACCACGTGGCTTATAACTATTAGCTAACTTTTTACTTGGTTCCTCTGAGCATTGCGAGCAATGCCAGACACATCACACACAGACTCTTGTCTACTCTTCTCAACACCTCCACGACCCGGCCTGACCTCCATGTTCTTGTTAAGGAATCTAAGCAGAGCGGCTCCATGGCTTCTGGTCACACCCGCCGGTCGGCAAGCCTAGGACCTTCTCACTCTGCTTTCCTGCCTCCGGTATAAATGCTATGCATGCTGGCAGCCCACTTCTGAAGTACCCGGAACCAGAAGATGCTGACTGAATGAAAAAATTTTAAGACACATAGAATTTCAAATCAGAAAGGTCAAATTAAAGTAAATGCTTAAAAGGAAAAGGATGTATGTTCTCTGCAGTATTATTTACAATAGCCATGATATGGAAGCAACCCAACTATCCATTGATAGACAACTGGATAAAGAAGATGTGGCACATATATACAATGGAATACTCCTCGGCCATGGTGGGGGAGCGGGGGGGATGAAATCTTACCATTTGTGAGAATATGGATGGACCTAGAGGGTATGAGTCAGACAAAGAAAGACAACTACCATATGATTTCACTTATATGTAGAATCTAAAAAACAAAACAGAAACAGACTCATAGAGAACAACTGGAGGGGTGGGGGAAGAGTGAGAAAGCTGAAGGGGCCCTGGCCGGTTTGGCTCAGTGGATTGAGCATCGGCCTGCGGACTGAAGGGTCCCAGGTTCGATTCCGGTCAAGGGCACATGCTCCGGTTGCAGGCTCGATCCCCAATAGGGGGCATGCAGGAGGCAGCTGATCAATGACTCTCTCTCATCATTGATGTTTCTATTTCTCTCTCCCTTTCCCTTCCTCTCTGAAATCAATAAATATATATATATATATATATATATATATATATATATATATTTTTAAACTGAAGGGGAGTAGGAGGTTCGAATTTCTAGTTTTAAAATACTAGTAAATAAGTCAATGGGATATAATGTACAGCACAGGGAATATAGTCAATGATATCATAATAACCTTGTATAGTGTCAGGTGACTACTAATATCATATTATATATTAGCTATATTTTAATTTTTAAAGGAAAGCATGTAGTACAGAGACTCAGCAGAAAATTTTCATACAAAACTGCCTTTATAAAGGAAACGCGGTCCAATCCAAATCACACAGGTACACTTGGGACCTCGAAGACCCAAGTCACACTGTGCACACGACAGCGGTGAGCTCTCCCAGGAGACACAACATCCGGATCTACCGAGAAGCACAGCTTTTGAAAAACAGGCTTAAAAACATAGAGAGATGCTCCTGCAAACAGACTTGGATTTTTCTTGGCAGAACTTACTAAAAAATTATAAATAATGTAAAAAAAAACTTAATATGATTAATTAATCTTAAAGTTCACCTTTCCTAACATTAAATGCCTCCTGTCTCAGGGCCTGGCTGCGCGTCTGGGAGGAATTTCGTTAGCATTTATAAGCTGTCAGTGCAAATACCTTCTCGAGAGACACAGGTGATTATTTTCATTCAAGAAGCCAATTCAGCGTTTATTAAAGGTAACTAACTCCGTCAGTATGCCCATCCATATTGTTTTTGCATTAATAAGACTCTGCTTCCTAATTTAATTCTGAAGTATACAACTCAAGTGTGTTTTAGATTAATAATAATTATGCACATAATAACATATAAGTTTACTGCAAGAGAACTGAAATAAGGGACCTTCATTCTCGATATTTCAAGAGCAATGAACATTACAGGGCATCAGTCTGATCGTTTCTTCCCTGCCGTGGTGCCTCCCCGGGCCCCGTGGCCCAGGAAGCACAGCCGGTTCCTTCTGCGTCCCCACCTAGCACAGTGTGTGGGCCGGGGCAGGTGCTCACTAAATGTGTCTTTAGTGGGCCTGTGCTAACAACTCCTGGCTTGCAGTTTTGATCCCTAGAAAAGTTTCTAAATGTCAAACGTCCCTGCCGTTCTCTAAAGAACTCCAAGCTCATTGCAACTGGGGCTTTTTATTCAAGGTTCAAACTGCCAACCCACTAAGGGGCCAGAAGGGCTTTCAGAACCAACCTGCTCAGTTCCCTTGGAGGAAGAGGCTCACAGAGGCAAGGGCAGCCCCCTCCCTCCGCAGGCCTTCCCTCTGTGAACCCCTGCCCCTCTCCTGGCCCGGGGCGCTGGGCCCTCAGGGGGAAGCGCACATCACAGAAGGGCAGCATTTTCCAGATAAATAACCGATCAGCTCTGTTCCCACAGCTCCCCAGCTGCCCCAGTCTCAGAGTGGGCCAGTCCCAACAAACATATCAGTTACCAGCAGCACAAGGGACCGTGCTGGATCCAAGGTGGGTGAGCTCAGAGTCTCTCCCCCTCCGCAGCTCGGAACTGGGAAAGGGGGCAGATCAAAAAGGGAACAGGGGTGGGGGACGCGGGGGGAGGGACATAGGGAAAAATCAAATGTGGGATCAAATGCAGGAGGTGGGAGATTTGCCTGGGCCTCTCCCATCCAGCCCAGGGTCGTGCCAGCTCTCCCACTGAGATCACCAGCCCTGAGAGGACAAGGGCCGTCCTGAAGGTGCGGACACAGGGTTCTTTATGCAAAGACCCTTCCAATACTCCATCTGGGGAGGAGAGGAGACAGGGCAAGCTTCCTCTAAGGCAGTGGTTCTCAACCTTCTGGCCCTTTCAATACAGTTCCTCATGTTGTGACCCAACCATAAAATTATTTTCGTTGCTACTTCATAACTGTAATGTTGCTACTGTTATGAATCATAATGTAAAATATCTGATATGCAGGATGGTCTTAGGCGACCCCTGTGAAAGGGTCGTTCGGCCGCCAAAGGGGTTGCGACCCACAGGTTGAGAACCGCTGCTAAGGGCACCTGAGTGGAGATGATCTTTCTCTAGGAGCCCAGGAGATCCCTGCTCATCTCTGTTTGGACAAAGATGCCGAATCCAAAAGCAAATGCCTCTACTCTAGAAGCAACAAGCTGACTGCCCAAAGCCCTGGTTCCTTCATCAACTGGATCCGCCCCGAGGCATGGCCATTTCAGATGTGGGGGTTCTGCTCTAGAGGAGGGACATTTCCAATTGGAATGTTGACTTCCTGGCCAGCCAGCGATGCCACATGGGCTGGGCTGCCGCGTATCAATGCCACATGAGGGCCCGCAGAAGGTCTACGCTTTCGGCATCCCAACCAGACTCCCATCGGCCATGCTAGATCCAGAAACGGTTTCTCCCCAGAAAACCTCATTCCCTGGGGTTGCCACAGTAACTCAAGCCACGCTTCCGCTCTATCAGTGAAATAGAAAAGTTAGGTAGAGCTAATTAATAGTGTTAAGTACCACTTAAATTACCTTTTGAGCATTCTCAATTACCTGAGAAGCAGCGATTGACAATCGTTGGGTAGATGAGAGATGAATGAACTTTAATTCATTCAAGTGGGTCCCAGGGAGTCCTCCCCAGACCACACTCTGATAACCTAGTTTAAGTTACCGAACCATTTGTACCAGAAAGTAATAGAACTGACCTTCCTTAGGAATTCCTCTCCACAGAGTCCGACTCTGTATATTTTTAGCGTATACTTCCTCGTATTTCCATCTTCAAGGGCACGTGTGAGACCTGGCTTCTGGGTGTTCCCTGGCGGCCTCTGCCTCTGACTGAGTCACCGGTGGGCGTCTCCCCAAGTTCATGGCTCCCCCTCATTGCAGCAGCCATCACAGGTCAGAATCAAACCTACCACTTTCCTGGGAGACTCTCAATAGTCAAAAATCTCATGTCAAATTTCAAGATGTCAAACATCTCAGGCAAATCAGTTTCTCCAAAAGGAGGGGAAAATCCGTGTTCCTCTCTGGTTCTCAGCCTGGAGGCCCTGGGGAGGGGACGGACGGGGGAGCTGAGGCCAGGGGTCCGCCTAATCAAAACGTTCATCTTCTCTTCACTGGTCCGCATTTTCAGTGCAGCGCCTCCCTCGGCCCACCACTTGGCGGAGCCCAGAGTGCAGAAGCCCGAAGCCCTCGGGGTCCATCTCTCCAGGTACCACTGCCCCCACCCACCTCACCCCTGCGCACCCTGCGAAGTCCAGAGAAGGGATATTGGCCAGCTCGGGAGGCTGCGGAGAAGTGGGATCGAATTACTCATTGTAAGACTTTCAGTGAAGCCTCCTGTTGTCAGTTCACCCAAAACATGGAGGACTTGTTTACTTTATAGGACTTTCCGGGGCTCCTCCACATGACTGCTTCTCTCTGCTTTTTGGCACCGTCCCCCACCCCCACCCCCACCCCAGTCCCCCATCACACCCTCTGGCTTTGCTCTATCCAGTTTGTTTGGGTCGGGGGCGGGGTCCGGGAGCGAGCAGACAGGCGCAGGATTCCAAGTTGCTGTATTTGAGCAGACACGGCAGGGTGGACCCATCACAGCCTGGAACCTGGAGCCTGGAGCCTGGAGCCTTCCCCTTCCTCTTCTCCAGGTGATCCCCCCTGCCTCCTGCCGAGACCCAGGCTGCTTCACTGCTTGTTTGCTCTCTTCCTCGCACAGCCTCCACTCTCCACTCTCACCAGGCTATTCCTGCCTCTAGAGCAGTGGTTCTCAACTTTCCTAACGCTGTGACCCCTTAATACAGTTCCTCATGTTGTGGTGACCCCCAATTTCATTGTTACAAATTGAACATAATTAAAGCATAGTGATTAATCACAAAATAATATGTAATTATATATGTGTTTTCCGATGGTCTTAGGCGACTCCTGTGAATGGGTCGTTTGACCCCCAAAGGGATCTCGACCCACAGGTTGAGAACCGCTGCTCTAGAGCGTGTGTGGGCTCTGGTCTGAGGCAGCCCTGGCTTCTTTCTGGGCTCAGTTCAAGGTGGGGTGGGGTAATGTCCAACTCGCCCCACTGTGTAACTCTGTTCTTCAGCTCACACATCATCAGGGACACAAGGCCATGCTTGCCTGCCTGCCTTCCATCCACCCTTCCTTCCTTCCTTCCTTCCTTCCTTCCTTCCTTCCTTCCTTCCTTTCCTTCCTTCTTTCCTTCCTTCCTTCTTTCCTTCCCTCCTTCTTTCCTTCCTTTCATCCTTCCTTCCTTCCTTCCTTCCTTCCTTCTTTCCTTCCTTCCTTCTTTCCTTCCCTCCTTCTTTCCTTCCTTTCATCCATCCTTCCTTCCTTCCTTCCTTCCTTCCTTCCTTCCTTCCTTCCTTCCT
Organism: Myotis yumanensis; assembly: GCF_028538775.1. NCBI lineage: Eukaryota > Metazoa > Chordata > Mammalia > Chiroptera > Vespertilionidae > Myotis > Myotis yumanensis. The sequence continues at coordinate 54,089,532 of NW_027223752.1, read as the reverse complement.
TTCTTCCTTTCCTTCCTTCCTTCTTTCCTTCCCTCCTTCTTTCCTTCCTTTCATCCATCCTTCCTTCCTTCCTTCCTTTCTTCCTTCCTTCCTTCCTTCCTTCCTTCTTTCCTTCCTTCCTTCTTTCCTTCCCTCCTTCTTTCCTTCCTTTCATCCTTCCTTCCTTCCTTCCTTCCTTCCTTCCTTCCTTCCTTCCTTCCTCTCTTCCTCCCTCCCCCCTCCCTGCCCCTCCCTTTCTCTCTATTCCTTCCTTTCAAACATGAAATATTTTGAGTACATAAAGTGTGAAAATAGTCTCATAAACACTCATATACCACCTGTAATTAACAGATGCCAACATTTTGCATTTTTGCTAGCAGTCACTCCCTTTGCTTTTGAATGAACAAATCGCTGCAGATAGACCATCCTTCTCCTGGCCCGTTTCTCCTCTCCCTCTCCCTCCCCAGAACAGTCCGGTGTCCTAAGGCTGGCGCATAATGTTCATGTGCCTTACATTTCTTGCAACTTATTTCACTTAAGAGTTTGTTTTGTAGATTGTGCGTGTGTGCAGAGAAGAAGATGAGTTTATTTCTTAGGGCTGCTAGTTTAGTATTTTTTGCATGTTTTTTATCTACTACTGATACAGTTGTTCCGACATTTTTGTTTTTGAAGTATTGCAGTGGACATCCTTGCACACTTACTTACTTTGTCTTTACTTACTTGAGAGTTTCTCTGGATTGGACATCTAGAGTGGAATGGCGGTTTTATGTGCTCAGCTGTGGCCAAATGGCTCTCTCAGGCGATTTCACATCCTATCAATTATGGTCCGCTATGCGCATGTCACCACATCCCGTGAAACGTCATCTGTTCCCAAACGTACCTGTTTCTGCCAATCGGACAGATGTAAAAGAGGTCTCCTTGCCTCAACGTGCACATTCCTGCCCACTTTCAGACTTTCTTTCCTGTGAGTTCTCTGGTCACAGCCTTTGCCCATTTTTCTACTGGGTTGTTTTCTTTTCTTACTGAGCTGAAGCAGTTTGTCATGTATTTTCAATATTGACCCCTTGTCAGTTATGCAGAAGGTTTGTAAAGATTCCTTCCTGGCTTGCGCCTTTTCATTTACCTCTTTTTAATACATATTTTTTGAAATCAGAGAGGAAGGGGGAGGGAGAAAGAGATAGAAATTTCAATGATGAGAGAGAACCATTGATTGGCTGCCTCCTGCACGCCCCACACTGGGGATTGAGCCCACAACCCGGGCATGTGCTCTTGACTGGAATCGAACCCACGACCCTTGAGTCCACAGGCCAAAGCTCTATCCACTGAGCCAAACCGGCGAGGGCTGTCATTTACCTTTTTAATGGCCTTTTCTCACAGAGAAAATTCTAGTTTCCCAAGATGAGGGAGATATTCTCCTGTATTTCCTTCCATGCATCTTAAAGTGCTGCTTTGTATGTAGGTCTCTGATAGTCCTGGTATTTACTTCAGTGTGTGGTCTCAGGAAGAAATCTGATGTTATATTTTGTCCTATGAACACATCAATTTCCCAAGCAATATTTATTAAGTTTACTCTTGCTGACTGAAATTGTGTGTGTGGGGGGGGGGGGGGGGGAGTTCATTTTTAATTTATTTTACTTGTAACATCTAGAACTTATTTTCTTTTTAAGGCTCATTTTCAGTGTGAGAAGATGGCTAATGGCTTTTACTCCATATGAATGTGGAAATGTTTGGGGAATTTAAAATCAGCCAGCGTGGAGAAATAGAGCAAAGCAATATTTAAAGGGAAAATGAAAGAGCAAAACAGTCTTTATGTGTGGAGAGGGCAAAACAGTTTAGCTCCTGAGAAATCCATAAGGAAGAAAAGATTTGAAATCTTATTTCCATTTTTCAAACTACTACATAATAGAAAAGATGTGGATCTGGATGATTATCCACGTTTGAAACTAAATTTAGTCCTTGCTCATTTATAAAGTCCAGATTATGTTATTCAATGAAATGAAGATGTACTAGTACTTAGTATGTCTCCTTCCTCCTTATCTTGTCCCTCCTGAGCCGGCAGTATCTTGTCACATGCTGAGCAAGGACCCTCAGCTCCTAGTCAGCATGGGGCCTGCCTGCCCGGGGGACACGGCATCAGCTGTCGAGCGTGCGTCTCTCCCCTTCTTGTTCACAGGAAAAGTTGGGCAGATTGTGTGAGTCATGGGGTGCTCTGGAGGTCTGATTTGCCACAGCTAAAATCACAGTGTCCTGCCTTCTTTTTTGAAAGTTGGGCGGGGGGGGGGGGGGGGGGGGATGGAGGATGTTCTCTTGCTCACCTGGATTGTTGGCATTCTTCAGCTCCTGAAAATTTATTGAGGTAAAATGTATATTAACAATGAAACATTTTAAAATGTATAATTCAGTGGCATTTAGTACATTTACAATGTTGGGCAACCACAACTCCTCTCTCTCATTTCACAAATTTTGTAGCACCCAGAAAAACCTATACCCTTTAAGTAATCACTCCCATTTCTGCCACCCCTGGCAACTACTAATCTGCTTCTGTTTCTGTAGATTTGCCTATTTTGGATATCCTATATAATAAAGAGGTAATATGCAAATTAACCCTCACACCCTCACAAGATTGGCTGCATACGACCAGGCCAGCAGGGGGCTTAGTGAGGGACAACCAAACAACTGAACAGCAGGATGCATGGGGCAACCAGGCCGGCGGGGGGGGCAGTTGGAGGCAACCAGGCCAGCGGGGGGGGGGGGGAGGAGGGGGCAGTGGGGTTGACCAGGCCGGCAAGGGTGGCAGTTGGGAGTGATCAGACTGGTGGGCGGGGGGGGGGGGGGGGGGGGCAGTTGGGGGCAACCAGGCAGGTGAGTGATCAGGAGCCAGCGGTCCAGGATTGTAGAGGGATTGGGCCTAAACCGGAAGTTGGACATCCCCCAAGGGGTCCCAGATTGGAGAGGGTGCAGGCTGGGCTGAGGGGACCCCCCCATGCACAAATTCCATGCACCAGGCCTCTAGTTTAATATAAAAGGAACCATACAGCTTTTGGTGCCTGGCTTCTTTCACTTACTGTAATGCTTTTGAGGTTCCTCCCTCTCACAGCATGTACCAGTAGTGCATTCCTTCTCATGGCTGGGTAATATTCCAGTGCGCACGCATGCCACAATTTGTTTATCCATTCACCCCTTGGTAGACATTCGGGTTGTTTCCACCTTATAGCCCTTTGTTTGCCATAAGTGTCTATGGCGTGTGGGGATGGTTTCCATTTTGGATGCGTGGCAGTTAACTGGTTAATTATATGAGCAATGCTGCTGTGCTTGACTGGAAAGTAATGTCACCTTTGAGGATAAATGAATTAGAATATATAAATCACTTGCAACAGTGCCTGGAAACTGGTACGAATCATATGTTTTGTTACTATTCTTACCATTTTATTACTTATTTCCATATATACATGGGTCTGTTAGCCTCTGTAATTGTCTCATTTATCTCTCTAGTTCTCTGAAAATATAACATTGTTTTAATGACTACAGTTTTTCTAGTGAGTTTTACAATCTGAAAGAACAAAACATGCCACCTCTTTAAACTGATTTGAAAATGTTTGGCCTTTCATTCTTCCCTGTGACGTTTCAGAACAGCCTTTAAAGTTCCACCAAAAAAATGTACATACAATGGAATGCTGATTCATTCTAGAAAAGTTTGAATATGATTACTCTTTAGTGAGTCTTGCCATTTATGAACATTGTATAACTTTCCATTTGACAATATTTAAACTTTATTTCAATAGGATTTTAAAATTGTCCCCATAAATGTCTTGTATAGTTTTGATAAACTTCTTGTGCACACTTGTAGCTATTTAAAGTGGTTTTTTAAAGTTTACCAATTTTTTCATTCCCATTGCTTCTTGTATTTTATTTCTTCTTTCTGAGTTCAACTTCCTTTTTCATAATTTTTAAAGAAAAGCCCTGATTAAAAGCAGCTGGGCAGACAGTTGATTTTCTCTCGACAATTGGTAGCTACCCCATTGCCTCCACAATGCCATTTTTTGAGCATCCTGTCAGTCTAATGGTTGATCCTTTGTCAGTAATGTTTTCTTCTGGTTGTTTTTTTCTGTGTTTCTCTTTGTGCTGCATGGTGATAGTTTTAATCATGTATGTTAGATTTGGACTTTTATTTATCCTGCTCTAGGCTTACTTTGTTTCTGACATTTATCAAGTGCTATCTTTCATAATTTCTGGAACATAGCAATCTTTTCTCTATTCTCTCCTTCTAGGACTTCGATTAGAAGTGTACTGGACATTCTCATTCTATCCTCTGCATTGATTAACTTCTCTTTTTATTTTCCATCTCTTCTATCTCTGCTGTATTCCAGGAAATGTGTTGAGTCAGTTCTATTTTCCAGTTCACTAATTCTTACTTCAGTTGTGTTTAATTTGCTGTCATGGCTGTCCATTGACTTTTTATTTCAATAATGTTTTTTCATTTCTAGAAGATCTATTTGATTCTTATTCAAATTTACCACTTTATAGTATTTTGCTTTTAATCCTTCCTTTAACTATGTCTGTTTAATATTTTTATTGGATACTTCTTTTCCTAATTTTTTAGCAATCTAATCCTGGCAGTGATGTTCTGATTTGGTAAATTAATCCATGCAAATTAACCCACGTGGTTAACATTTGCAATCCTGCTTAAAATTTCCGATGACAGGGCTAGCCCCAGGGGAGTTTTCTGAGAGGGTGTTTGTCTTAGTCCATTTGTAAAGCTGTCACTGGTTGGTCTATAAGCACAAACATTTATTTCTCACAGTTCTGGAGTCTGAGCAGTCCCAGACCAAGGTGCTGGCAGTTTTGGTGTCTGGTGAGAGCCCACTTCTTCATAGGCAAGACAGTGTCTTCTCACTCTGTCCTCACATGGTGGAAGGGGAAAGGATGTATACTATAAAAGGAATCATACAAAATGTGACCTTTAGGGTCTCTTTTATAAGGACACTAATCCCACTCATGAGGGCCTCCTCCTGGTAACCTAAATGGTTACAATTTCAACATGTGAATTTGGGGGGAGGACATAAACATTCAGTCCATTGCAATGATAGCTTAATGGAGAGCCTAGAGTGACCTGGCATGAGCTATGACTGCATCACGCAGCATGCATCCTCAGACAACTCCAAGGCACTGCTGAGGGCGTTCCTCTCCAGAAGAAGAGCAGGATTCCGTTTGCACAGCAATACCAGGACTCCAGGCTTGGTCAGTCCTCCTCACAGGTCATGCAGGGGCTCTTTCAGCAGGTGACTCTCTGTTACCTGCACTGGCGGTGTGCGAACCATTCTCACATGCAAAGACCAGCAACAATATCTCACATTTCCTCTTGTTTTTCTGTTAGAGTCTTTGTGGTGTTTTTTTAAAGCCTCATTATTTAAAATATGTATGTAATGTCTATGGGGATATTGTGAGACAGAGGTGCTAAAAACTTGAAGTTACACATCTCACACTTCAAAATAACAATTACAAACTCATCTTATCAATATATGTAACATCCACTGGAATCACAAGAAGGAATATCTGGTCCAAAGGTCTTATTTTCAAATGAAGAAACTTGGGCTGAGAAGTAAAGAAAATTTTTCCAGGGTCTTTTGGTTTTTTCAATTTATAGTATCAAACAAATTCACTCTTAATTTTAGTAAAAAAGATAAAAGGGAAAACTCAATCTTCTTGTGTAAGTAGAAGTTACCAGATTAGTAGATTGCAATCATGGGGAAAAGTATTACAAAATGCAACAATTTCTATATATATAAAAGCCTAAACGACTGAACGACCAAGCAACTGGTCAATGCTCAACACAGGAGCTGCCCTCTGGTGGTCAGTGCGCTCCCACAGTGGGAGCGCCGCTCAGCTGACCGACAGGCACCAGATGCTGCCAAGCTCATGGCTGGCAAGCACAGCTGCTGCAGCGTGAGTCTCTCTTGCCTCCGCAGCAGCGCTACCAGGCGGCAGATGCAGTGGGGCTGGGATGAGCGGGAGTGGCATGGTGCTCGGCCCAGACTTGGGCTCCTCCCCAGCAGCCTGCCACTTAGTGCACTGGCCTGCAAGTATCGGGCCAAAACCAGCAGTCCAACATCCCACTAGGGGTCCCAGATTGCAAGAGGGCACAGGCCAGGCCGAGGGACCCCACCAGTGCACGAATCCGTGCACCAGGCTTCTAGTATTTTGTATAAGTGCCGGGAGCCGGTCCATCCTTGCTGTTTCAAGGGACCTGGCATATATGGCATACTGTTCTTAATATGTTTGCTCACCTTCTTGGCGCTATGTGTTTTAACCAAGGTCACCTCTCCGAGAAAGGTGGTTTTCCCAGGTAGGGATTTTCCCCTGAAGTTAGGGAGGGGATAAAACTCCTTAACTAAGTGCCAGGCGGGTAGTTAATCACTTTAACTACAAACAATCATGCTTGAGCTACATAATCTTTACTCCCTGGAATGGAGATAAGAAACGCCCTAACTTTTGGAATAGAAATTAATAGGATTAAAATCAACTGGTATAAATACAGATGTAACAAGACAGCATATAAGGAACTAATTTAATAGGTTGGGATACCTACTATTAGAAAATTGTTGGAAAATAGGGAATTGTCCAGGTACACTCTACCTTCAACACTCAGATCAGGGCGTCACATCTGAGAGAGACATGGGTCAACTGCTGTGTTTAGGGGAGAGCCATGGAGATTATGGGATGATTTAAGTTATGTCTAAACAGGGGTGATTTAGGTAGAAAGAGATGAGATCTTGGACTTATGTTTTAATGAATGAATGGTAGGACAAGAGGCCAGCCTTCAATTCTGTCATGCAGCACTCGTACCAATAGGCTTCCATATACAGAAAAAGAGTTATTCTTATTCTAGGGCCCCAGGGATTTGGGACTGAGCTCAATGGATGGAAGCCACAGGAAAGCAGAATGATGTTGAACATAAAAAGCTTCCAACCATGGATTATTGTAATTCTATGAACTTAAATGCAACTAAAACAAAGGCCCCCAAGTGAATTATTTTCCCTCCAAAATGAGTGACATATTAAAATTCATCCACTTATAAAAATAAGCATTACTGGTACTTCTAAAAGAGCTGCATTATAATTCTACATCAATTGATTGAGTCATTAATTTTAGGCAGAATGGGCAATATATTCTTATTCACCAGTCTGAGTCATGGGTAATAAGTCTTTATGGCCCTTATAAAAGAGTGTTTTCAATAGTATCCATTCACCATCTGGATTGTAATAACAGTCATGCAAGAGTTCCACTCTGTTTATTTAGGGTCAACTCAAAAGAATCATTTCCTAAGTCTCTAAATTTTTACCATAGGAATCTTCTACATGGGCAAACAATTGTTTCCTGCAATGTATTTGTGTCCAGTAATTTCAGATATTTTAAAATGTCACATAGACCTTACAACTATTCCAGAATTTCTCAGTATGACTACATTATCTTGATTTTAAAACAACAACAAAAATCTATTACTAGTATTTGCATAATCCAGTTACTGATATTCAGATGACTAGAGTCCAGTAAATCTTTGACAGTTAAGAATTCTGTTTATCTGCTAATTCATACTCCTTTTAAATTTTTTTTTTTATTTTTTTTTACTATTTTTGAAAGTGTGAATCGCCCTGAATTGAATGAAGTAGGGAAGAGTTGATCTGAAGTGTCAAAGTAGGTTAAGAATCTCTCAGGCGGGAGCCTTGGCCTGGCACCACCCACATTCCCCGCCACCCACCCCAGGGTCCCTGTTTGCCATCAGGCGATCGCAGCCTGCTGGTCAGGGGGAGGGACCGAGAGCTCGGCTGTCCTGCCTGCTCACCGACCCCACAGCCTGCCGCCACCCACCCCAGTTCCCCATTCGCCATTGGGTGATGGGAGACTGCTGGCTGGGGAAAGGGACCAAGAGGTGGTCAGTGCACCTCATAGTGACTGACCGAGTGGTCATTCTGCCGTTATGGTTGCTGGGCTTTTATTATATAGGACTAGAGGCCCGGTGCACGAAATTCATGCAAGAGTAGGTCTTTCTTCCCTCAGCTGCTGGCACTGGCTTCCTCTGCCACCTGGGACCCAGGCTTCCCTCTGGCCACTAGCATGCACCTGGGACCTGGGCTTCCCTCGCAGTCCTGGCTTTTGTCTGGAAGGTCTTGTGGAAGGAAGTCCGGTCTAATTAGCATATTATCCTCTTATTATTATAGCTAATATGATGTCCTGTGCTTAAAATACCATTTCCTCTTGGCAAGCTCCTAGCTAGTTACGAGCTCTCTGATGGTTTGATTATGGGAGAATGCCATACATTTGATTCTTCTGGCTGTGCATTAGAAATAGAGGAAAATTTTATATCTTATCACCAACGTTTTTACTTCCTCATCTTACAACTCTAAAGCCATGCTTCCTAGTAAACTGCCACAATAATATTAGATCATATCTAAGAATTCTCTAAAAAAAATTTAGACAAAGAGTCAGTTTAGATTTCAAATGTTATTATGGGAAATGCCTAAAACAGACATGGATAACTCTGGGATAGAGAAATGAGGTTCTAAAAAGAAATCCAAGAAGCCAACATTGGCCATATTCATTCTCATTTGATGCAGGTATCCTTGCTTCTGGGCAGAAAGAAGAGGAAGAGGTGGAAGTAACAGAGAGAGATTGGTAGGTGGTGGATCATAATTCCAGCTCCTACCTCACCATAGGTCAGTGATGGCGAACCTTTTGAGCTTGGCGTGTCAGCATTTTGAAAAACCCTAACTTAACTCTGGTGCCGTGTCACATATAGAAATTTTTTGATATTTGCAACCATAGTCAAACAAAGACTTATATTTTTTATATTTATTTTATATATTTAAATACCATTTAACAAAGAAAAATCAACCAAAAAAATGAGTTCGCATGTCACCTCTGACACGCGTGTCATAGGTTCGCCATCACTGCCAAAGGTTCTTGGTAAACCATATAGTGTCTTGTTTCTGTCCCATGTATTAGATTCATTCGTTGTTAACTTTTTCTGTAAAGGGTCAGATAGTAAATATTTTAGATTTTGTTGGCCATGTTGTCTCTGTCACAGCTACCCAACTCTGCCATTAGAGTGCAGGAACAACCATGACAAATGCAAATGAATGAGTGTGGCTATGTTCCAATAAAGTTTTATTTACATGAATTAATTATTTGACTCATGGGCTGTAATTTGCCAATCGCTGGCATGATATCTACTTAATACAGAGAATTTAAAAAGAGAGAAGTACCATAAAAAGAAAAGATAGAGAAAATTATGAATAAAGAAAGAAGGCTTAAATGAAGATGATAAGCGAGGAAACTGGTTTGTCAGAGAAAAACTGGAGTTATAGACATTTTCTACAAAAACAGTAACACCCAAAGACTAATATCTGAAATCTATTTTTGATGAAAATTATTTATCACAGAATTTAAACACCAACTGGGAAACTTAGCTTTATAGTCAATCTCCGGGGAAGTCATGTGACTGTTCTTCAAGTTAAAAGGAATACTACAGAACTAAATCCTCTTTGTAAAGTGTCCACTGTTATTTCAGTGGATACTCTCAACCTAGAGGATCATGATGGCTTTTTCATTGTTACTCTAATTACTTTAGAGGCCAATTCTAAAAACCTTTATCAGATATTTACTTAATTAGTATACAAGAGGGATAGAAATCATGACTATATTCTTGTTTTTCATTTTTTTCTCGTTTCCATAAATCTTTATGATGCACTATCATATGGCATTTGTTTCCTATAAGTCGGCATCAATTACTTTGAACACTTTATCAAAATAATTTACCAGCATACTGTAAAATGGAACATTAGCAGAGTCCCTCAGGGTTTCTCCTTTGTTTATAATTCTCCTAAAACTTGGGAAGCAACTTGAATGAACTGATCATTTTGAGTGGATACAGACCTATAATCTCTTACCTGAAACTCTTGGGCCCAGATGTGTTTCAGAGTATGATCCTTTCAATTTTTAGGAGAGCAATATACGTCCTATGCCACATAGCTTGTACACTTCCAGTGAAGCCTGAAGCAGCACCCCATAATCACATATATTAATTCTGCTACAGCCAAACTCATTTACACCAAATAGAATAAAGACCACAATTAGCCTCTTGTCAGTTCCGTTTAAAATTTTGCTGTCAAGCCAAAGCTGGTTTTGCTCAGTAGATAGAGCCTCAGCCTGGGGACTGAAGGGTCCCGGGTTCGATTCCAGGTCAAGGGCACATGCCCGGGTTGTGGGCTCGATCCCCAGTAGGGGACATGCAGCAGGTAGCCAATCAATAAGTCTTTCTCATCATTGATGTTTCTATCTCTCTCCTCCTTTTCTCTCTGAAATAAAAATTTTTTAAAAAAATTTGCTGTCAGGTGTCTTTAGTTTCAAAGTTAGGAAAAGCCTTTTGGTTTCCAGAGCTATTTGAATTTTGGTAAGGGCCTGTGGGTCTGTACATGTACAAATACAAACAAAAAGCCTTTCTGACGGCTTTTCCAGTTCAAAGAGACCCACATTGTAGAGTACTTGAATGGTGCAACCTGTAGCTGAAGAAACTTTCAAGAATAGGCCGAAATTCTTACACTGCAGGCACCATTACCGAGGAACGTGCTCCCTCTGCTGAAGGGGCTTTCCACTCCTTTCAGAGCCAACGCAGCACAGAGCCCACTCTCATCAGCATTAGTGGACAGTCTGGCAGGGATTCTCAGCCAAAAGGGCTTATCCCTTGAGGACAGATGATTCTGACATGGTTGTAAATTAAGACTCTTTCGTGTCCTCCCCAATAAAAAGAGTTCTTCTAGCTTGGACAGTGACTGCAATCCTGTACTTTAACTGGCATTTATATTTGTAGCTCTTCAAGAGATTATTTTAAGTCCAGAACATTGATTTTTAGTCCTGGCTGTACCTTAGAAACACATGTGGGGTGCTGTTAAAAATATAGATACAGGCCTGGCTGGTGTGGTTGTGGGCTTGATCTCCAGTAGGGAGTGTGCAGGAGGCAGCTGATTGGTATTTCTCTCTCATTGATGTTTCTACCACTGTATCTTTCTCTCTTTCTCTCTCTCTGAAAATCAATGAAAACATTAAAAAAAAAAAAAATAGATACAGGCAGCACTATATCAACACACTTAAGAGACCCAAAGCATCAAAAAGATGACAGTGTTTTCCTCATACATAATTCAGAATGAAAGCAATACTATACCATGAAACACATGTAAGGAAATCTGTGCACTAATCTCCCAGTGGAGGAAGGAGGCGGGAGATGGGACCAAAAAGACAGAGACAGAAAGACAAATTGGGTGGTGGCCTCCCACCCTGCCATGCAGTAGAAGAAAGCTTCTACAAGGCTTAAGAGTCTTCAAGCCAAAGTCCGCAGTCAGAGGACCTCTGGGTCTCCCAGGAATGCGCCTCCTTGTCATTCACGGTCAGTGTCTGACAGACACCATAAAAGGCATGGCCTCACTGCAAACCCAGCTGCGATTCCAAAGTGGGGCAGCTGAGCCCCCGGTGAAATGCGTTCTCTGTAGTCTTCCAGTATTGAAGCTCTGTGCACAGATATCCAATGTGGTAAAGGGCACAGTGCCCTCAGGAAAACCTTTCCCTGACTAGTGTCTTACAAAGCCCTCCATAACTATTTTTTTTTCTTTTTCCATTGAATTTATTGGGGTTTCATTGGCTAATAAATTTTTTTACAGGTTTCAAGTGTATACTTCTATAATACATCATCTGTTTATTGTATTGCGTGTTCACCGTCCAAAGTCAAGTCTCTTTCTTACCACTTATCCCCTCTTTACCCTTTTCTACCTCCCCCCACCGACTCCCCGATCTCCCTCCCCTCCTCAGTCAGAGAAAGACAAATACCATATGATTTCACTTATATGGGGAATCTAATGAACAAAATAAACAAACAAAATAGAAACAGACTAGTAGATACAAAAAAACAGACTGACAGCTGTCAGAGCCCTCCATCATTATTAATCGAACTTCTCACTATCATAGGATTGGAAGAGGAAAGGGGAAACGTAAAATGTTACTTGAATATTTAACACTAACTCACACTTGTAAAGAATGTACCAAATGTTTTATTTCTCTCAGTAGTTCATATGCAAATAATAAACTCTCAAAGCATTTTAAAAACACAAAAGACATTATTATACCTTACTAATAAATTATTTCTGTCCCAGGGGATTAACCAAATTAAAATGTTACCAATATTTGAAAATTTATTTTTAAGCCACCTTGAGATGAGGAATTCATAATTTTTCCTTAGTTCAATGTTTTGTACATGCCATTAGTACAATAAAATTTCTTAAATATTTAGGGCATTATCAATAACTATGGTTCATATGAAAAATAGATATATCAGATTCCTGATTAAGTCAGTTGTAAAACACAAAATACAGCACACCTGCTATGAAATTCTGTTTGTAACGCTCCTTTTCATAAACTGCAATTAACTACTGATGAATTCTGTTTAATCCTAGAAGTTTTATAAATGATACTTTTCTTCACAGAAAAAAAGAAAGATGTTGAAAAGACAGCAGAGATCACCATACTGTATCAAGGGTCAAATATTTAGGGAATCAGTTATTACATCCTCTTTTTTGGAATCTGCAGTAAATAATAATTAGAAAAAATTGTTTAGCGTTTTAAGGCCAGTTTTTAAAAAAACATGAATAAAGATAGTAAAAACATTACCACATGCCAACAAAAACAGAACAAACCAAGTGTGTTCATATCTTCATTTCATCATCAATTCAGTGATTTGAAATAAATGCCATGTTAAAAACCATGAGCAAATTTAAAGATTCATCCAAGGAAATTAAGTACTTTTGAGAATTTTAAAAAAGCTTTAGTAGGCAGTATATCTTTAATCAGCATAAGCAAGATGCAGAAAGAACAAAAAAATACTGTATACTGAATCGATCCTCATAGGCCTGCTCCCTCAAAACACATATCTACCAATTATTTTCCAGGGTTGTTATATATGCCTTATTTTGCTTATACATAAAGCAACTAGAGGTTTTTCATTCTTCCTAGTAAGTATTTAAAATAAATTTCTAGGCATGAATTATAACTATTCATTTATAATGGCCTTAAAAATCTTTCAACTTATGAAAAACAATTTCTGGAGATATAAAACTATGAAACTTTTCATACTTCTAAATCTTTAAAACTTAAAGTGCAATAGTTTCATGTATCAGCAAATTATAGTTGTGCCATATAAATTCATCTTGAAAGGACATGTAAATAATTTCCAAAATTTTGTAAATGGTCCATTATAGAGAGCAGAGCATTGATATTTTAAGTTTTGATTTTTCATGTCTTTATATTATAATGCAAGGAGGGAAAATAAGCACCAAAACAAAACATTTTTATTAGGAGAACAATGTTTTTCATGAGAGAAAAAAAAAAAGGAACCATCATGTCTCCCTTTAGTGGCTTCTCTTCAGTCAATTGCGGCATTTACCAAAAATGTTAGTTCAGTTACTGAACAAAGTATCCAATATTTGTCCAAAGGTTTGTCCAAAACCTCTCAAATAACAATTTGAATCTGAGCTCCTTTCTTATTCTCAAGTAAAGGCTTTAATTAAAAACAAGTCTACTATCATTTGATTCACAATATTAACATTAATGGAAATTTCACTCAGTTGGAAGTGATATTTCTTTAAGGGTCTGACCCATTTGGTGGCACTGTAGAGCGAATTATTAACATACACATGGCTACAAAATTAGAGTCAAAACCAAAGGAAAAAAACATGGAAAACCAAGTATCCAGCTATTCTAGAAAAAAAAAATCTACAACTAAAGGATTGCTTAAAATGTTCTCTTTGGTAAGATAAAGAAGGGTGGTTCACAGACATGACTGATTTTCTCCCAGGAGCAGCCCTAGGATCTGTGATTACAAGGTACTTAGGGCCTGAGAAGTTTCAGTGATGACTGCTTCCTCAAGTTTTGCTGGTGTCTCATGGACTGTGCATCCTCAATGGCATGACATGCTCTCTGCAAAATAAAGTATTTATTATAAATGGTAAAGAAGTACAGGCTAATTTGGTGGAAGAGAAAGGTACAAACGCAAGAGCTGGAGCTTTCCACACAGGCCCAAGAGCCAAGGACAAGAATATACCACACGTGTAACGCAAAATAAGACTCTTCTGGCATACTGAGCCCAGTATATTATTTTAAGCTCATATATCCATCCAAACATAACTGGGAGATCTTTTGGGAGAAATAATGGGTATTGGTAACTATAACCTATTTTTAAAATACCTTTCAGCTAAAAAACTGAGGGGATGTTCTTTGAAATAAGTTGTTTACCTCTGCTGTGGTGGTATCCAGCAGGTAAATTTTCCGGAGACAGGATTGATTGGCACTATCTTTTTTGTGGAACATACTCTGATCCTATTTCAAAAGAAAGAATGACAGAAAAGATTATTTTGGAGAAGAAGAAAACATTCATAACCTTTAATTGGATGCTTAAATGTCAATTCTATTTTATAATCATATAAAATACACATAGTCAGGTAGAATAAAAAATAAGTCATTTTGGTACAAGAACAGTGGTTCCATCTGTGAGTTGTTAGAATTTATGAAATTGGAGGAGTATGCAGCTATCTGTATAAAATAATGACTTTTTGCAAGCTATGATATTTACCATCACATCTGACAAATCAAAAAACCCTTCCTTCATTTCCTTGGCTGATAGATAAAATTCTTATATAATGCAAAATACATTGGGTCAATTCTCACCACTGATGTGAAAGAGAAGTGATAAACAAGGAAACTGTAATATATCTGCAAAGTGACACATTCTTTCCTAGCTTAAAAACTATGTCTCATTTACTAAGGCACTCTACATTTTGACACTCTACAAGGAGGGAAGGCGGGAATACAAAATACTATAGTTTCATGGTAGTTTCTTTCATTTGTAAACTTCTATGAAAGAAAACATAAATTAAAAAATAATAGTACTTGCATCTCTAACTATTAAATTTTATGATACATGTTTTTCAGATAGATTCAGTAATAGAGATAACATCGTTACTGTTCAGGAAAAAACACCGTTTTTGGAGTGACAATTTTTAATTTCTTGTAAAGAGGTTAAAATAAATTTATAATACATCATATATAAATATATATATACATATATATATCAAAGTAAAGTGAGTCTGAGAAATAAGCAAAAGATGAGCTATCACTTTTGCTAATTACCTGCTATATAATTAAAGTTATTCCTTAGAAAATGATGGGGAGGAAATACTTGAAAGTATTATTATATACTTCAATTGTTTAGCATTCTAAAAATGCCAAATATCATAAAACACGGGTGTTTTAGACATTATATTTATAATAACCTCCTAAATGCCTAAAAAATGGAATCTTTTCAGAAGTACCTGAGATTAGAGCAAAACAGATATTCATATGAAATTAAAAAGACCTTTTATTTACTAATGCTTCATTCTCCCCAAAGAGAAAGTATCAGCATCCTAGAATTATCAGTAGAATTGATATTTCACTCCACACAATCAAGGATTGCCAGAAAATAAAGTACAGTATACCAATAAATCAATTACACCTTTTCTTACATTTCAGCCAATAACAATCCTTCAAATATTTTGTGTAGTTAACTTTAAAAAAAGAGTCAAAAACATTAGTTTCCACTCATTTAACAAATTCTTGGCTCTAAAAATGTGACTCAAGTTTTCTTACCTTAACTGAAATGTTTAGGATGTTTCCATTGACACTAGGAGGAAATACAAAATCTTCAAATAGACACTGCCAGTCTATGCACATAAGGCCAAGAATTTCAACCTCCTTTATACACACCACTCGCCTATTTTGCAAAAGGAAACAAAAATATAAGATAATGATAAAGATTGTTAATGATTATTGCTAATATTTTACTCTGCTGGATGGAACAGGTAGTACTCAGTAAACAATATAACTTGGCATTAAAAATAGTATGCTTCACATAAAA
The DNA here is from genome assembly GCF_028538775.1 of Myotis yumanensis. Classification (NCBI taxonomy): domain Eukaryota; kingdom Metazoa; phylum Chordata; class Mammalia; order Chiroptera; family Vespertilionidae; genus Myotis; species Myotis yumanensis. The sequence goes on along the minus strand of NW_027223752.1, from coordinate 54,073,562 downwards.
AGTAGATAAAGAGCAAATATGGCACCTACCAATTAACAAAGCAGACTTTCAAAAATTTTGCTTCTGCTAATCTTGCAAAATTTACAAAAGTGTCATTTTTTTAAAACTGAGCAAAAAACTGAAATCATCTTTTAAACACATAGAAACAGGTTGTACTCTCATCTGGCAAGCAATAAAGGCAGAAGCTCCTGAAAATGTCTTACTTGGAAAATTATTAATTGCTCTTTACTGTCAATCATTTATGCCTTCCAGTCAAGAAAGAATGTGCAGGAAATGTCACAAACCTCAAATGTCAGCAAAGATTCATGTTGGGCCTCCTAATAAATATCAGGTTTGAATACTTTAACACTAATGTACTATATCACAGAGTAAGTATCCCATTTTACTCAATTGCAATAAAAAAATAACAATTGTTAAAGTGTATACACATTGATTTCCCAGTGTGTGATTCAGATTAATTACCAATATAACTACACTTGGCTCTAAAGGGTCTCTAACAGAAAGCAAAACTAGGAAAGTAGAACTGTTAATTCTACAGTAGCTAGGGTGCCGAGAAACAAAAAGGATAGGGTTTCTGCTTGAGAGGTACTCAGGAGGCTAGAGGGGAAACAAACATGTAAATAAAACAGGTGAATGCGATAGCAGAGTGTGCAGAAAAATTCTGAAGCACAGAGAGGAGGCCTGATTGTGCTGGTAAAGCAGGTGGCGTTAAGAGCTGATTCTCAAAGGAAAGAGGTTTCTAGGTGGGAAAGGGAAATTCAAGCCCAGACAAAGGGACCTGGGCACTGACATACACAGCGCTACAAAAAAGGGAGGTTTATCCGAGGGATGTGGGGGGCTAGCTAGAGCACCAGAGATATACAGAGGTGAGAGAATTTGCTTAGTGACAGATCTGGAGGGGATTGTTTTTCCATTTTAAGAAATTTTGACTTTAACCTACAGGCAATGGGAAGTGACATGATATAATTCCTTACTTCAGAGTCAGCTCTAGTGGTCATGGAGGAGAGGTGGGGTATATAATCAAGGTATGAAGTTATTTTAATAGTCCAATCAGGAAACAGTGAGAGCCTCAATTAAAGCAGTGGCTGTGAGAAGGGGGGCGGGGGGAGCTCAATTCTAGATATTTATAAGGTAGACAGTCCTATGAACTTGATGACCAATGGCGTGTGGGAACCAAAATAGACCCGGGGCACCACAATTCTCAGCAGAGGTGATAGTAAAATTTTGGGCTTGAAATTACTAAATGCCCTCCAATCACTAGGACAACCTCCAATACCCCCACACATTCCAGTCTCTAGGAACTGGGTTCCACATCCCCTTCCTCCTGCCCTAGTAGAGATCAGATGATGGAGTTAAAACTCAAAGATACCCATTACAAATCACTGTGTCAAATGCAGTTCACCATTCCAACCCTCTCAAATTTCTCCCTTCTCTTTATCACACCAATAATATTATTGTTCTTCTTCCACCTTAAACCTCCTTCATTTTCCTTCTCTGTGTTTACCACAGCTCAAATCTTGGTCGTCTTCTATTTAACACCTCAGGGTCCAAGATCTCAACTCCAAATCTTTATCCAAACATCAAGGGTCTATATCTGTGTCTCTGCTACTGAGGCATCTATACTTTGACATCTCAAAGCCACATCGAAGTCAGTCAATTCAAACAAAATTTTTAAAATCGTCGTTTCACTCAAATTACTGTAAATGGTAATACCAACGCTCCTGCTATTCAAGCCCCAAACCACAAAGTTATCTTGCATTCCCTTCTCCTCCACGTTCACTCAGTCACCAAGCCCTGGTCCCGTCAGGTTGCCCCTCTGTATCCATCCTCATTCTTTTAGTTTTGTCCCTCATCACTTCCTATCGGGACAACCACAATCTCTGAGGTAGAGAGAATTCCAAGATGATCAGGTCATGAGGGTAAAGCCCCCATGAATGGAATTAGTGCCCTTATCAAAGAGGCCTGAGAAAACGCCCTTGCACCTTCTGCCACATGAGGACAGAGTGGGAACAATCATCTAGGAATCAGGAAGTGGGCCCTCACCAGACACAGACAGCACCGTGATCTTGGACCTCCCAGCCTCCAGAACTGTGAGAAATAACAATCTGTTGGTTAAGCCACCTGTCTCTGGTATTTTGGGAATAGCAGTCCAAACAGACTAAGACAGATGGTTTTAAAAAAAAAAGTCTGCTCAGAGAACAATTTCCTAATGAAGATTACTAAAATAAAATATTATGTAGGAGTTAGGACCAACTAGTGGAACTGCAGGCTAATAAATTTAGGTCAGGAGAACTCATATTTTGTTTCTAATAACTGATAAAAAAATATCAAGACAAAATTTTGGATGAATTTCAATATAGAAAAATTAAAAGTCCTATGTATTGAAAAACTCATTAAAATGTTAATGATATATTGGGTAAAAGGGGCCAATATCATTAATTTATATAATGCTTTTTAAATTCAGTAAGAAAAAGACTAACATAATGAAAAACGAGTAAAGGATATGAATAAGCAATTCACAGAATATAAAATACAAATGGAAGGATGAATGTTTTAAAATATTCATACTCATTATTTTCTACCCATTAAATTAGCAAAAACAAAAACATTTAAATAACATCTCGTCTTGCAAAACATAGGAGAAAGGATACCCCCAGGTACTATTAGTTGTATGTAAAAAAACTGACACAGCCTTTCTGATAAAATAACTTGGCAATAAATAGAAATAGCATCAAAAGTCTTCACAACTTTTAAATCAACAATCCCACTGATAACAATTTATCTGAAAGAAATAATTATAGAAAAAATACTTAGCTGCAAAGATGTGTTCATAATAATACAATATTGGGAAAGAGAAAATCAAATGTCAAATAGGCAGCATTTGAATAAGTTATAGTATATCCATAAATACCATATTATATACTCATTAAATATCACGTTGTCACAGAATATTTAATGGTTTGGCAAGATGATCACAATATATACTTTTAGGTGAAAAACCTAGGTTAATTAAATGTATATGGTGTGGTTTTTTTACACATAGTTTTTATAAAATACATATACTACAAAAATCTGATATACCAGCTAGTATTTCTGGAGGAAGGGACTGCTGCTAAAGGTTATTTTTACTGGTTATCATTGAAATCAGGACATTTTTCAGAATGAAAGGGATAGCCACTAATAGTTACATTGGGACAAAAAGTACAAACCAGCTCTGTCCAAGGCAAACCGCAGCTTTAGTTATTTTCATTTTCTTAATTATTGTCTATATCCGGAGTGGGCAAACTATGGCCTCTAAGCCAAATCCAGTCCATGGCCTGTTTTAGTAAATAAATTTTACTGGAACACAGCCACAACCACCCTGTTCATTACCTATTGTTCCTGGCTGTTTTCCCACTACAAGGGCAGAGTTGAATATAGACCGGAAACATGAGATGGCTTTTGAAGCCTAAATTCTTAGTACTGGCCCTTTAAGGAAATTATGTTGACTCCTGATCTATATTATCTACAATGAATAAGCATAACTTTAGCTTAATAAAAATTCAGCTTAATAAAAATTGAGTTATTTTTAAATGCTGACTTTGGAAGCAATGCTATTTTATGTACAACATTAAAAATCAAACAGATCAAAATATTGACAACCACCTGAATCAAAGAAATTTCTGTTAGAGTCTACTACAAGGAGACTATATCATTGTCCTGGTCAGGAATGTTATTTTTCTGATTGTCTTCTGAAAAGCTCTAAGAGAGACTGGATTTAAAATTATCATGATTTTTCAATTTACTTGAAGAAAAACCAAAAGTTTAATCTATAATAATAAAAGCATAATATGCTAATTAGACCAGAGGGAAGCTGGTGCCGGCAGCCAGGGGAAGGAAGGCCTACTCTTGCATGAATTCCATGCATCAGGCCTCTAGTGTATTAATAATGTATACAGTACTATTCCCACAAAATGCCTAATCAAACAAATATTAAGTATTACCAAACAAAAAACAAAAACTTAACATTTCCATTGCCCAGTGTTGATACACAATTTTAAAATGAATTAACACACTGCTATTGCAGCTAAGTACAATACACAGTACAAATAAACATTGTTTTTGGTCTAGTCTAATGGATGTAATATAAAATTTTAAGCATAAAAAATAAATGATTTGTCAAGCCTGCCAAAACTGCTTCTTAGATTGTGAATATTTTGAATATTTTGAAAATATTGTGAATATTTTAATTTCTTAATTAATGGGCAAATCAGATGACAGATTCTCTTTTTTAAAAGGCTTGTAGAGCCCTGGCTGGTGTGGCACAGTGGGTTGGGTATCATCTCCTACACTAGGAGGCTGAGGTTCAATTCCCAGTCAAGGGCACATGCTGGCTTGATCTCCAGTGGGGGGCATGCAAGAGGCAGATCAATGTTGTGTTTTCACATGGAAGTCTCTCTCTCTCTCTCTCTCTCTCAAAATACATGAACTATTTTTTTAAAAAAGCTTGTAGGTTTAAGTTTAAATCCTATCATTTTAGCTTTACTTTCTCTCCTTCCCAATCAAATATATTTAAATGCATTACTAAGAAACCTAATGCAGATTTTGCTTACTGTAGGTACTTTGCCTTAGTCCTACAAAATTACATAACTTAGAAAGTTTTGAAAATTATTAATCTATAATTATCGTATTACCATTTTGGAATAAGTGACATAGAGAAAATAAACAGTAGTTCAAAGTTCTTTTACTTAGAAAAATTATCTACAACTCCCAAAACACTTAGAAAAAAATGGAATAAAACTACAGAAATAATTATCATCCTTTAAAAAAGCTATGCTTATCATCCAAAATAAAACCTAGTGGGAAAAAGTGATTCATGAATTCACCCTCCATAAGTAAATTTATAACCTATAATAATAAAAGGGTAATATGCTAATTAGACTGGACATCATTCCGGATGTCCTTCCTGACAAAGCTGGGGCAGGAGGAAAGATGGC